>NC_065906.1:7500000-8125000 GCF_905147045.1 Nymphalis io | reverse complement strand
TCTGTAAGAACAAACTCGAAACCGTAGAAAACGGTCATGAAATGTCGGAATGTGATATATGGTATTGAGCGTAATAATTATAAAATTTCAAGAATACAAGCATCAAACATACATCGGTACATCATCATAAGTCGGTTGTCACCATTTAATAGGTAAGTAATGAAATGAGTTCTTACTTCGTATCCTACTCGTGAAATATTGACAACCGTCGTACAGTGATATGCAATTTTGACACTTATATTCTTTGAATGTTATAATTATTATATCTCATCAGATATTCTATCGCAAAACAGCAGTACTTGGCATTGTTGTGTTCCGGTTTGAAGGGTGAGTGAGCCAGTGTAATTACAGGCACAATGGACATAACATCTTAGTTCCCAAAGTTGGTGGCGGATTTGCGATGTAAGCGATGGTTAACATTTCTTACAATGTCTATGGGCGTTGGTGACCACTTACCATCAGGTGGCCCATATGCTCGTCCGCCTTCCTATTCGATAAAAAAATAAATAAATAAATAAAGTCATTGTTGCATATCACTTTCAGACATTTAACAATTTTCTACGTTGTTTTGAGTTTGTTCTTATATAATAAATCTGCTAATCCCCTTTTTTATGAGGCATGTATATTAAATCCCACGATTTTCGGTATCATTGACAGAAACTAATGGTGACACAGACGCATGACAAGGTTCGCGGGGTACGGGGAGCGTTTTATAATTTGAAAATAGGCATCGATCAACCGAAAAAATAAATCATATCTTTGCTATATAATATATAATGTACTTTAATGAAATTTATTGATGTAATACAATATCCTAATTACGATTATCATAAACGCGAAAGTGATTCTGGTCAGCCGATCATCATGAAATTTTGCATACACGTTGTCAGGAAATAAGGTATCTAATACCTGCTCCCATCACACGCGAGCAAATCCTAGGGCGGAAGCTAGTTATGTCTTATTCCGTAGTCGTTCATCCGGCGCTGAATACAACATTAACGCGCCTAGCGAGCTCCCCGTACTCAGTACATCTCATCACAATTTTTATTTCTTATCTCATCCAACTAATTCTATTCTCATTCTTAAAATTTTCTTGTAATTATCTCCTAAAGTAAGTAACTATTTTTATATACCTATGTTGCTTATGTTTTTTTTGTTGATTGGCTTTTGGTTGTTCATACTATGTCTATGTCATTTATATTAATTAGGATTAAATAAAAACCTCCATTGATGTGTGGTTTTTATTTAAACATTTTTTTTTATTATACCAATTCATAATATCTATATGAAATTCAATAGTGTATTTTAATAGTACAGACACAAATGTGCACGACACAACTTCATAGATTTATCCTCAGACGAGCACAACAAATTAAAAAGCCAGTAATATGCTTAACTTGAATATACTATATGATTTTTGTAAGTCATATTAACACTGAATTTTCATGTGATTAATTTGTGATTATAATTCATCACGTGCTTGACCTACATGTGTCTAATTTCACTGAAACTCTGCCACATGTGTATTCCACCAACCCGCATTGGAGCATCGTGATGGAATAAGCTCTTAACCTTCTCCTCAAAAAGCGAGAGGAGGCCTTAGCCCAGCAGTGGGACATTCACAGGCTGTTACTGTACTATTAACAAAAACACAATTGCATCTTATTTTATCAATACAGCACAACGATAGCGCGTTTTAATTTATTACTAATGCCATTAATGAAATATATTAAACATATAATTATTTTATTTTTTATAGGAAGCCAACACAATTTACAATGTTTTTACATGTCTGTCCCAGAAAATAACAACTCCAAATAATGATACTTATTAACATTATACATCGCAATTATAGTCTAACTCATCAGTCAATTTCACAATTTCAGCTTCGCTCACTCCAACTTAACATTTTTAAAGATATCGCATAAGCAAAACAACACGTATACAAATAAATTAAAGTAATTAAGAATAAAATATAAATCTACAAAAAGAAAATATTATATTTAATATACTTAAGCCGAAATATTAATTTCTTCCCACAGATTGTAATAACAAGTTATAATATTATTTATATTAATCCATCGTTAAAAAAATATATCTAAACGAACGCTTAAGGAAAATGTATTGAAACCGACTTAAAATAAAACGGCGACAATATACTTTTTTATATACGATATATCAACATTCAACTTTGTACAAGAAAATTATCACTGATTTTCAAATATGCAATGACAACGTAATAAAAGTCACCTAAATATAAATAAAAAAGAAAAAGAATTATCGTTTGCCGGCTACGTTCGGGCGTGTTCGGGCTTTCCTTGTCCCCGCGCATCGCGTTGATATATATATTGACAAAGACATTATCAGCCCTAGTTATAAATGTTTATTAGCGTGTTTAATTAAGCACTGATTTCTCTCTTTCTTTAATTGATTTGACAATATTAAAAAGAAGTACAGTGTCAGCCTGTGAATGTCCCACTGCTGGGCTAAAGGCCTCCTCTCCTCTTTTTGAGGAGAAGATTTGGAGCTTATTCCACCACGCTGCTCCAATGCGGGTTGGTGGAATACACATGTGGCAGAATTTCAGTGAAATCCGACACATGCAGGTTTCCTCACGATGTTTTCCTTCATTTATGCTATAATTTATTAAATATACAATGTTACATAAATTATAATATATTAACTTGTATATATTGGTGCAACATATAAAATGCACATAGGTATATTAATATATTTCACAACTATTACGTATATACACAACCGCTAAATGATTTTTAAAACCATTAAAATGGCTTTATAATTTTATTATCACACTCCTATTAGTTATAAAAAAATTAAAAAACAGCTTCTTGATTTTTATTTATAACCAGCTAATCGTTCCGGTTTCACACGGTAGATAAGAATGTATTTTTTATAGGATTTTCGTAAAATCCGTTCTTTGACAAATTTCAAGTCACCGAGCGCATGTGTTAGAAGCTCTCGTGTTGAGTGGTATTTCGCTCATATACATATAATAGATTTCTACAATATTAAATGAAATATTATTAAACATTATAATTTCTAGATATCATATTAATATTATAAAAATATATTTTAATATTTGTTATACAATATATCTAAAATAACCAAATTGATACTGTATGAAAAATAAGTTAGGGTAGTTACGATCTTAGTATACAAACAAATAAAGTTAAAGTGTTGAATTAAAAAATGTAATTGTAAAAAAAATTATTAAATATAAATAAAACTGAAAAAATATATATCTAAATAGTTACATAGATTTTGATATGTAGCTTTTTCAACTTAGCCTGAGATTAATATATCGGCCAGTCGCTTTACAGACAAGCGCGAACAAACTGATGCAACGAAATTTTATTTGAATGATTTTCAAAATGTGTGACCAGTTTACTGCAGCCTTATAAATAAGTCCCAACATTGTTTAATTATATAATTAGGAAAAAAATATGATAATTTTAACTCGATTTATTTAAAAAAAAAAATGGTATATGAACCATATTAACAAAGACGATAAAACGATGATATTATAATATATTTTTACTGACCTGATTTGAATAACCCAGGGTATATTGAAGAGCACTAAACCCCGCGTTTATCGATACGCGGCTCCCATTCAAGAATTCATTTGCTCCAACAGTTCTTCGACACTGTTCTTAATCTTTATGTTCTTAAATTCTGTTTCATTATCATAATAATATTTTTATTAAAATTTTATTAAAATATTGACAATATTTTTGATTTTGATGAATTCTTGAAAAGGAGCCGCGTATCGATAAACGCGGCGTTTAGTGCTCTTCAAAATACCCTGGGCTATTCAAATCAGGTCATTAAAAATATATATAACTGTTTATTGTCTGTTTAATATCATCATTTTATCCTCCGAGCATAGTTCGCTCGATAGCGCGATGAGCGATCTTAAGTGTCCACGTTTCGGACGTCATAGCAGGGCACGCCATTGGGGACTTTTGTCTTCAAGCCTTGTGGTATATACGTAAAGACTTGACGAAGGTTGCCCATCCCAAAGGAATACTTCGATCAGGTTCCTTCTCGAAGTTGTCCCCATTAAGTGCCTATATAATCTGATCTAGGTAGATATTTACACATAAATTCGAGAAGTTCCCTTTCATGACATGTCTATGACTGTCCAGACAAGTCAAGCCCATTCAACGAAAGCTTGATCTTGCCACTGAACACATTACTAAAGTTTCGTACCTTTACCAATACCGATACCAATGTTAATTTAAAAACAAACATCCGTGTTTGAGCCAAAATAAAGATTGACAGCTCAAATAATTTTTTGTATTATTGTGTTAGGTACAAACAAATATTAACAAATACTAATGTGTCGTGTATATATATATTTTATTGCAAAATTAATGAGATAAGTCGGTATTTATTTTGAGATTAATTATAATAATAAATCATAGCTATGAATACAATAATATGATAAAGTAAAATTGCATTATGGACACTATAGAGTTTTAAAGACAAACATAACCTTATAAACATAGCGACTAGTAATAAAAAAATATGAAAATCGATGGATGCTTTTTTTTCTTTTTGTCTCGGATGCATAATATCCATGTTATAAAACTGTGAAACGAGCGACTCGGTATATCCGAATTCGAACTAAATAACAAGGTCGAGTCTTATGTCAGAATTCTTCCAATGGAAAAATAAGTGCAAAACAATCTTACTAGCGACCTCTAGTTCGATTAGAGGCGAACTCTAAGACAAGTAACTTGTCTTTAAATTATTTAATGAAAGAGATATTCAAATAAACTTTTTTTATGTATTTGTATTTTGTATAAAGGCCAAGTGTAATTAAATTATTTTTATTATATGTTTGTATATAATAAATTAATTACATTAAATAATATTTAATTATTTACTGCTGTTTATTATTTAAAATAATAGTATATTGTTTTTATTACTTATTTTCATTGTAAATAGCAATAGAATATTGTAATAGAAATAGGATATAGACTGTAAAATATTTAATTAAAGTGCTTAATTTTTTTACCGTCATTTTAATTCATATTATTTTAAATTACATGTTTATTTAAAGTAAAATGTGGAATACATTTAAAAAATATATATTCAGTTTAATTTTTTATACCCATAACTTAATCTAATTTATTAAGATTAGTTTCGTTTAAGACACCTAGCGCCATCTATTATAATAAGCATGTAAACATAATTAGATGTAATAACTAATTAATGATAATAAATATTCACTTTCAACGTCAATTAAAATAAGTATTTAATTCAATACAATATACTACAATTTATAAATAAAGTAATAACAGTATAAAGAGCATTTGAAATACTATATGTCACAATGTAAGTAACGTACACGGCAATTCTGCGACATGATCAAAACGTCTGTGAAAAACCAATGAAAACGAAAAAGAAATTGCAAACGAAAATGGCCGTTGAATGCCAGGCGAAGTGAACGTTGCACTTTCACGATTAAAAAATAAAAAGGAAAATAACACGTTAGAAATGAACCATCGGTTTATAGTTTCCATTGACGCGGTGCGAAGGTGACGTCGCTAGTGTCGCATATGATTGTCTGTAGTTCTGCTATCCGACACTACGGCTTAGCGGCAGCACATAAATGATAAAAAAATAATGTTTTTGTTTTTTTTTTATCTTAAATGATGTATTAGGAGTTGTGATCTCTGCAAAATTGTTTTATTTTTTATTTTAAATACGATATGAAATAAAATATCCATTAAATAGGTACATTAATAAAGTTTAAAAAAAAATGTTTTTGTATTTTAGTGCCTACGTTGACTTTGTAATGAGTGTGATGTTTAATGTAAGTTTGTGTTTACCTGACGGTACTTATTCAGGTTTCGCTGAAACAACTAATGTTTTTAGAGAAATTCCTATAGTACTAGTATCGTACGCATAATAAAAAACATCAAAAATCGTCGATCATGTGATCGCTCGACAGATCGAAACGGGTCAAGCACAACAGGTGAGTTGCGGAGCGCATCAACTAAAAAATAAAATATCGAAATGCGAAAAAATAATAAAAATCAGCAAATATAGTAAATTGAAAAAAGAATAGATGCGTCCTTGTCTGCCCCTAGTTAAGTTTGATAGTGCGTCCCTGTCGTGAGTGCGCGCACGTGGTTTTCGGCGGGTCCGGAACGGGAGTCGCGGGGGCGGCGCGGGGCGCGCGGCGGTCGAGGATGCGAATGCCACATCCCGTCGCGGCCCGCGCCGTCCGGCTGCGTTGCCCGTAACCTCCGATTGACCTCATTTTTTTTCTTCAATGTAAATATTCGGCTCGTTTTGCCGCATAGTCTATAAGTGGTATTAAGTTCCTCCGTCGCGTTCAATTTTTTATTTTATGATTTCCTTTAAGTAGACGACATTCAAAATTTACTTCGACTGTGTTCGGGACAGTTTTAATGAATTTTTTTAAGTGATACGAACTTAAATTCGGACTGTGTTAAACGTTTAGAAACTTTTTTAAAATAAGTTATTTGGTAAGATTTAAAAAACTGATTGTTATTGATTTTGTGGTGATTAGTAATTCGTTAATTTTAAAACTACAAAAAAACAAAGTTCGTGATTCCTAACTTAGAAGAATAAAGAAGACTGGTACATTACAACTTTATCAGGTAATTTGTAGCGCGACTGATATGAAATGGATTCCTTTTTGTTTGTAGTTTTTTACTTATTTTTTATTTTGTATAATATATTTGTGTTAAAATCGTAAAATAAAATAAAAATTGTAATAATATATATTTAAGTTAATTTTAAGCATATTCGTAGAATTTTTTAGTTTTGCTGCCAACGTTAAACTAAATATTAAAAAGTGATGGTGGGGAACGACCGCTGTATTTTTTGTCATATTTTGTCAATAGTAAAAAATGTTTTTTTATTTTATTATTGCCATTTAATGAAAATCATCCGAATTTTCCACGTAATTTGTAACTTTTATTAAAAACTCACTAAAACAACTTCTAATCTGAAAATTGTATTCCCAATTAATAATTTCATTAAGAACTGTATACAAAAGAAAAATATGATATTTTCGATGAAACTAAAATAAAAAATATATGCTTATGAAAATGCGATAACATACAAAAGCAACATATTTAGCAATCCATTTTATAAATAAAGTTCTAATATCCATTTTAAAAATAAAGGTTTTTTTTTTAATTTTCATATTTTTTATTAATCACTTAACTAAATTCCTTTTCATAACACTCATCTCCAAGTATTCGGATATTGATATCTCGTTAAAACCGCGTCGAGTTCATCGACCTTGCAGCCACAGCTGGACCGCGCTCTGATAAAAGAATGATATTAATTCATCCCCGCGGCTCCATCGCTGGACTTTAGCACCCACAGTGTGAAAAACGACCCTTATAAATCGAATTTATTATCTCAAATATTGCCGACAAAGTGAGAATAATTGTAAAAAAAAGAGTATTTATTGATAAATAAAATCATTTTACGAATTTGTTTGTATTTTATGTCAGTGACAATTTTCGAAACATTTTAATTTTTATATAATTCTGTTCCTGGTTAATATTATCCAACATAAATTACGCCTAGAAAAATGAAATTAAAAGTAAAAATTACCGTCAACTTGTTTACATTGGACTGACTTAGGTTTAGATTGCAATCATTGTTACGTATAAAGTATTTCGAATAAAATCGACATGGTTATATTGAGCTTAGAAAACAGTTCTAATAATAGCACAACCCATCTTACATAACGATTCTCAGCGATATCTTGAAAGCGTCTCGTTATAACGAAATAAAAACTCTGAAGTTATTTACATTTAAAATCCGATTGAGATATAAAATGTTTACATTTTTTTAACCACCAGAATTTACCAATAAAAATAGCCTTTCGCCAGAGTCCATTATTATGCATAAAATGTGCTTTAAATACGTATCTCTCATTGATATTGTCGGTGCCGATTACGGGGATTTTTTGCGAATGATTGAATTTTATTTACAATTAACCCGGCCTCGGCATCGTCGAAAGTGAGAGTGACGATTAAATGCCATTTAAAAATAAAACAGTTCGCCGCCATAACATTGGAGTGCCGGTAATTTATACTTGTGTAGTATCTATAATATATGTCAGAAAGCAATACGACTGTTCAGCTATCAACGAATTCCGATTAGATTCGCTCGTTAGAAAGCCTCTAACGCTACTTGTAAATAAAACAATGAAAAGATGTAAGGGTAAGCGGTAAAGGTCGTTTGTTCTCCGCTTTCGTTTAATGTGCATTTAAAGAAAGCGGCAAGGCGCGAATAAAACGTCTTAGCAATAAGAAGCCGCCCAAACGCAAGGCGAGGAGGGCAGTGGGCGCGGGCCCGCCTAATTTGTCTTAGGCGGAAAAATCGCGCGGCGATTACAAGTGGCTCGTAACGAAGTCGGCCCCGCGGCGAAAGAGGTGCGGCAGCCGGGGTGGGGTGGGGGTAGCGAGCCCGGGGTGGCGGCGCGGCGGGCCACGGACAGTCTCAGTCGTCCGTCTGGAGTCGCGGCGGCCGGCCGGGCCGCGCGACGCAATACACGTTCCTCGTGCTCTTGTGATTATAAATTTTAATAATACAAAATTCAAAAAAATCTAAATTTTAAAATTCTAACCGCGTCTAATCGAAAATATTTTTAGGCTAAAATTCCCCGACCCTCACTTTTTTAACCTAAACTGTTGGCAGTGGAAAAAGTTTTGCGAAATTTTTAATATTTATGTCGGTTACATTTGTAAAGAGATTAAACGTTTGGCCGTTATTAAGAATATTTTTTATTTAAAATTTATTTTTCTTAATTAATGAGCGACACCTCGAGTGAGCAATTAATAAGTAACAACTAATCATAAGCGTTAAATTAATATTAAGGGTTACGATATAAAGTCAATAATAATAGACTGCCACAAATACTTCTAATTAGGTTAGTAGTTATTTGGACAATTGTGGTTAAAGGACAATACCGGACTAACTAACTTTTTGTGTCGCACACAAGAAGACTCAAAGGACCAAAGGTGGTGATCTGTTGTATTCATTAAAGTAGAGCTTCAGACAATTTTTTTTTGTTTTGTTTATTTTTCTTATTTTTTTGTTTTTTTTTTATTATATTTTTTATGCTAATTTTTTTGTTGTTAAGCCGTAATAATAAGTGATAAGATTATATAACACTAAAATATTGTGCAATATTAAAAAAACGTCTTCAAATTTTTGTAATTTCAAATCGCTAAGTGCAAAATAGACATCCGACGCGCGACGGACATTGCGATTTCAAGAAGTACGTTGTTTTGATATTTTACAATAATACCGGTTATTTTTTGTGATTTTTATTGTTTTTTTTTTGTAAGCAACATTTTTGTAGATAGTGAATTTATAATGATAATAAATTATTTTTTATTTTGTTGTTCTTTTTTTATTTCGCTTTTTACAGGACTTGTGTGGTGATTTCTTTTTATTTTTATTAAAAAAAAAAACGACGTCAACGTACAGTAAATGTCAATTTGTTTTTAATATGGTATGATAATTCTTTTTTTAAAAAAGAGTGTTATTGTTTAAACATAAAATTGACAATTCCGGCGGTGACTTGAAAACGGAGAGTATACTCCTTAGCGATGATGTAAAATCCGTTTTTTTCTGGTGAAACACTGATTTTAAATGTAATTTACAATTCAAACATATTGTTTTGATTGTTTTTGCGCCTTAAAATTAAAAGGTGAAATCCTTAAATATTGGTGAAATATTAAAATATGACTTAAATTGTTTATCGATGAAAGGTAAGCAAACAGTAGAAATCATTGTACTTTTTTATATTAATCATTTGGATTATTACAAACGTCTTAATAATTAATGCCTATAATTTATTTCCTATACGAAAACACTATAAATTAAAGCCAAATAATTTGTTCAAGCCTGATCTTTTTAGCGATTAATTATTACACGTCATTGAGGTACAAAAAATATGATTGTTACAAGTTAGTATTGAACTTAAGATTATTTAGATTTAAAAGATGAATCTATCGCGAATAAATCTTTTATGTACAAAATTCGATACTTCAAATTGGATTATATAGATGTGTAATTAAACGAATACCTACTAATTTTAGGCTTTAAATCGGCATTTTATACTTATATGCAATAATGCGCATTAATTGTTTTTATTATTTAATATATATGTGAAAATGAATATGTTTGCTCTTTACGACCTCACCTTAAAACTAGTATTTTATTTTTAAATAGAATAGGCGGACAGGCATATGATCGCCAATGCGCCGCCATTTTTAGGAACTAAAATGCTATGTCCCTTGTGTCTGTAGGTATACTGGCTCACTCACCCTTCAAACTGGAACACAACAATACTGAGTATTGGTTTTAGGCTGTAGAATATCTGATAAGTTAGTAGCAGAAGGCTACTTACAGTATACTCCCAGCCTATGAAGATGAGCAAACTTTTCTATAAGCTTGCTATTCATAAATTTAAATCTTATATTATAAATACAAATTAATTGATAAAACGTATTACATTATACAAGAATAATAGATAATAAAAAAGCTTACATTTCATATTCGTTGATTTAAATAGAGGACGAGTAAATTTAATTATATGCAGTTGTATCTGTTTCATTCCCAAAAAATAGTACCTAACTATTGAATTGTGGCTGGTTTTTATCGGTAAAATCTACATGTTGGTACATTCAAGTAATTCCTGTAACAAACGATTAAATTCATGCTAATAAGAGCCCACTTGATTTTAAGCAACGAAAGTCGTAACAGAATACTTTTGTCAAATAAATTCAAAGAGAAAACTTACAATAAGACTAAGTAAGTTTATTATCACAATTTGCTTGTGTAGATATGAAGTCTGTTTTATAGTTATATATATGAAGTCTATTTTATAGTTCTGAAATGGAATAATTTTATATACAAAAAAATATTAAAGAGTTTGTAGAAATACGTATCATTTTACCTTTATTTTAAACTTACCTACAAAGACACTAAAAAAAGGATCTTTATTATATTTTATAATTTACTATTTCCTAGAATATCACATTAGTAATTTTTTACTTTGTTATGAACTATAAAATGAAATTGTAAACTTAAAGAGTTTTTGAGCAATAAGTGTTATATGCTGTATTGCTATATTTTTTTGTAAGGCATCAATATAGAGTAATTAAAAAAACACTGCTTAGCCTTAACCTTTGTACAGTATTTTTTTAAATATTTATAAAGTTTTTTAATATTTTGTAGTTTTTATTGATTAATTGAACTCTAATACTTAATCTATATAATATCTATTAAAAGGCGGACACCTACTGGTAAAAAGCTAAACTTTTAATTTCGTTTCATGAAATGCTCAACAGATGACGCTACCAACTAATACAAATTTTAATAACGAAAAAACCCCAAAAGATGGTGCTAGTTTAGCCGTCGCATGCGCACGATATTAATTCTGATAGTCTGTAATAGATGGCAGCACTACAACAGAAGGTTGCTCAACTGCACAAACTTTATTAGTTACTATTAATGCTACATTTATATGTATTACTTTGCTTTTTCTATATTATCTTCTTCTTTAGTTTGATAGTGTCACTCTCTAGTATTTATGAGTTATTATGACCCTACGATTACTTACAAAATCTAACGTACGCACCGATAGATGTCGCTACAACAAAGTATAAACATAAAAATGTATTACACAAATAGTTTTTAAAATACACATTCTAATAAATTAAGCTAAAAAGATAAACATACAAGTAATGCTTCTGAAATGCCTGTTAAGTTTTATTGTCGATAAGATAGTGGGCGTATCAAATACATGGGTGGAGTTCGTGCTAAGAAATGTTACGAGACAAGAAGAGGGGCGTGACTTGACTTTCTAAGACGAGGGCGTGTAGAACGCTAATCTTCTAAGAAAGAGGGCGTGGGAGGAGGGCGGTAGTAAACAGCTATTGGTTAAGGCATTGTTTAGAACTGACGGATAAGTTATTACTGCGATAAAACTAAGTTAATACTTATGCTAATATATTATAGTAGGTATTGGCTTTGTATTGGAGACCTACTTTCTTAGTATGTTTTCTATATATCTGGCGTGGATTTGAATATATGCTTATAACTATTAATTGTAGAAAGCTAACCATAACCCACATGGTAGTATATTTAATAAAGGTATATACCGTGTTCGAATATTGGTGAAATAAGCTTCATTCTTTTTGAGGAGGTCTCTATGCACAGCGGTGGGACTTTTCCAACCTGTGCTTTAATTTAACTTAATATCTTTCTTTTGCTTTTGCTCGTTACAATTCCAATACAATACATTGTTAATTCGTATTTCAAGATTATCTATTATTAGTTAGGTAGGTAGATACCAAATGGTAGCTAGAATGGTATTTTTACAAATACTATTTTTTTTTTAAAGCATGGAGCAGCCATTTTAGCTATTGACGATTCTCATGTATATATACGTAACTGCTTATTTTGTTTTCTTCATAGACGGACTCGTTTAAAGCTCTGCCACAAAAAATGTTACGGTAGTTAAGTACTTGTACAATCATGTGGGTATCATCTATTTTACTTTTAAATATGGTACCTGCAAGTATAATTACTATTTTACTGAAAAAAGTTATCTATAGTATATTATTTGTAATACATATATGTATATCATATATAACTTATTTTTATATGATAAAATTAATTAATAAATAAACATTTAAACGAAAAATTATTTTCGGGTTTTGAGTATTTTATACATACATAAGTAGGTAACTGTAGGATGTAGTTACCTATTATAGATACATAAGCCCTGAATTATTGTTAAAAAAATAACTACATACAAAATTTATCTAACGTGGCTTATTGAAAATATTTCGCTTTTTTATTCAAACGTTATACATACAATATATATACATAAACACTATAAAAACAGCCGTATTAAAGTTTATTTAATGTTAAAACAATCTCTACTTTATGGAGTTCATGGTCTAGTACGCAGCGCCAATAGCGCAGTGTAAGAAAGGCGGCGCAAGGAAGTGGGCGGACCAAGATGTAGGCGTGGAAATAATAACTTGAAACCAACTTTGGAGAGCACATTTCAAGCTATAAATATTTCAATCAAAACAGACCTAAAACAATCTCATAATATTTATTACATTAAGTAAGAACTTGCATTAAGCAAGAGATTGAAATAGCTTTAGTTTTTAACGATTCGTAATCAAATATAATTCGAATTTAGATAAATAGCTACCTTTGTTACCGTTGTACCGTTGTTTTCGTTTCAATTTCAAGATTGACACGCTCAAATGATTTTGATGAAATTTTTTTAGATACCAAAGTTCATCCTAGGTACAAAGAATATTTTTGACAAATTTAAAGTATAAATTAATTTTACGCAATCGTATCGTAAAATACCAAACCTATACCTAAACGTAAGTATACATTAAATACGCTGTTTATTCTGTTAGATAAGATTACGCAAGATAGGTTTGAAAAAGTATATATAGTAAGATAACTACTTATATATATTATATTATTTACAAACGGAGCACACAATTACTAAATATACCGTACCGTAACCGTAACAGCCTGTGAATGTCCCACTGCTGGACTAAAAGCCTCCTCTCCTCTTTCGAGGCGAAAGATTGGAGCTTATTCCACCTCGCGGCTCCAATGCGAATTGGTGGAATATAGATAGGTAAATATAGATAACGTAAATATATATATATAATAAGCATTACACTTGCTTTTTGATTGTCAAATATTTTCTATGAAATCGGAAATAACAGTAAACCTGAGAACAAACGGCAATAAAAAAATGTCGACTTATGTTATACATCGATAGATATAGTAACAGTAACAGTAACAGCCTGTTAATGTCCCACTGCTGGGCTAAGGCCTCCTCTCCCTTTTAAGAAGAAGGTTTGGAGCTTATTCCACCACGCTGCTCCAATGTGGATTGGTAGAATACACATGTGGCAGGATTTCAATGAAATTAGACACATGCAGGTTTCCTCACGATGTTTTCCTTCACCGTCAAGCACGAGATGAATTATAATCACAAATTAAGCACATGAAAATTCAGTGGTGCTTGCCCGGGTTTGAACCCACAATCATCGGTTAAGATTCACGCGTTCGAACCACTGGGCCATCTCGGCTTATCGATAGATATAGATAGGTATAATAATATAAGTAGTTTCCTGTAACTAGACAGTTACCTTATATTAAGAAATGAGCAATTGTTGATATATACGAATTTATTTCGTGTATCTCTAAAACTATGAAATTAATCATAACGATTTAGCTAAAATGTTGTATTTAGATAAGATAATATATATAGATACATCAAACGCAATTTTTCATACATTTTTTTTATAATCAATAATAAACATTTTTATAAGCATATTGTCTCGATATACCAACTACCAAGGTACCTAGTAATTAATTGAGTAGGTGCTCGGTACCTACAGATCATTAAACTTGGCTTTCAATTAGAGATCGTGTTTTTAAATAAATTTTCATGTAATATTTAACCATAGCTTATAATATTTTAAAACAAATAATATAACGTGATTAAAACTTTTTTCAGACCAAAATTGACGGCTGAGGGGCTCACGTGTGAAGTCAACTTTTAGGTAAGTTTCTTTACACACTTTAGTTAAAGTTACCTATATACCTATTTATATCTGCATTTATATATATATATATATATATATATATATATATATATATATATATATATATATAATAACGTGTTATATAGGATACAATAACTAATGTTTTTGTATTCTACAAATTTATAATAATAATAATAATAAATTTATTTATTCTCTCCCACAGACAATATTGTTTACATTTTTTTTAATATATAAGTCACTGAAATATCACTGCGAATAAGCATTAAGCGTATTAAACATTTCAATAAAATGATACCTCGTTAAAAACGCATTACTTTTTTTACGCGTAATTTAGTAACTTTTTTTTGGATTTTAATTTATAATTTAGTTTATACATTATAATTACACAAAAATATTTTTATATATTGGAATATTTATGTAGATACAAACATTAACATAAAGAAAGAATGCTTGATGAAGCTTGAAAGTGTAGATGTCACAACTTCAAACACAAAACGAAAGCCGAATAACTCTTTGAATTACGAATACCTACAAAAAGTACGTTTCTAAGCCCCAGTGAGGAATATAGTATAAAAATATATTTCATAAAACATAAAGGCGATGTGACACGGCCGCGTTCCGCTCCACGTAATGATCGCTAAGATTCCCGCCATCAAGCCCAGTTCTTAATTTCTGAACTGTTAATGAGATCCACCTTCAGTCTCCGCCTACAATAGACGTCATGCGTGAACTCACTTTTTTTTCTAAACCGATTCAAGGACCGAGCCCATTCAACCTTAACGTTTAAAAAGATGCAGTTTAAGTAATGATTCTACATGGAGGTTCTAGAAAATGAGGTTGCAGCTGTTTTTAATTTCGTTAGTGGGTTATTGTTAGCGTAAACCTAGGCGGGTTCAATTTATCTTAGTGCATAGGTATCTGACTTCTTTTCTTTTGCGTTTTACTTCAGTTTGCGGCCTATTTTGTGTTCAGGCATTCAATCTACTTAATCTTTTTCTTTAAATAATAGACGCTTTTGTTCCGTCAGAAATCGCGTAGATAAAATGTAATTTTTAATATTTCGATATGATTTTCTTTTAAATTCTTAAATTGATACAACAAAGGAAATAGTTTCAGTGCCAACAATGAAAACTACTTACGACTGTTTACACTTTAATAATAATTAAGCAACATAACAATATAACACATTAATTTAACATAAAAACGATAGAAATTTTGTTTAATCACAATTTAACAATTTCAATTGATTTATACAACAACAAAATAAAATCAAAAGAACGAAAGCAAACGGAATTTAAAACGCAAAATTAAATCACATATAGGTTAAACATGAACGTCTACGAGTACATACCTAACTTAAAAAATCCAACGAAACGCTTCCGAAAGCGATTCCTCCCCACTCCATAAAGCGTTCAACGCTGGTAAAAGACAATTTTAAAAGGCTCACAAATGCTGAAAGACTGTCAGTAAAGTCCAAAGAGGACTCTCCATTAACGAAGAGATGCGGCTGCGATTAACAGCTTAAGATAGCGTCTGTAATTACGCGTTAGACTCTAGTTTCGGTGATGTCGGTGATACTTGATTTTTTGGATGACTATATATAACTATTATATTACACACACTTACACAAGCCACATGCGAGTACATATATGCTATATTATGTATATTTTAAAACTTATTTAGTGTGTATTTTTTTATATTGCTCAGTTAAATAATTTAATTTATGTTTGTCAAAACTTTACAATACATTTCTATGACGCTGTTGATTGAAAATAAATCATAAAAAATTAAAAATGTTACTATGACACTTTCCGTCATCTTATCTATATATACCTACATAATAGTTTGTCCTATCAACGCTCAGCTAATACTCAGTCTAAAGTGCTGAAATTTAGAATTAAATTTATATTTATTTTATAATCAAAGCATACACTAAGATAGGATTTTTGGAAATTTAAAGGGGAGATTGAGAGAGAGGCAGCTTGTATTATAACGCGATATATTTTTGTTTCTGTTATTATAGATTGTGGTAGATATTTGACATTCTATAAGCAAATGTAACGCTTCTATATTTAATAAATATTACTAACTATGATTATAGTTTCTTAGCTATGCAAGGATTTGATATGTGGCGATGTAGATACACCAATAACAAATGATTTAGGTATTAATGAATCTTTAATTGGCTTAGCGTCAAAAACTAAAACAATATCCGATAACGACAGGTGGCAATGTCATGTGTTAAGCATCCAGGCATCGTTATTATATAATTGTTAACGTACAGTGACAACATATAAATGTCTCACTCCTGGACAAAGGCCTTCTCTTCTTAAAGGAAAGAATTTGTATATATTTCACCGCGATACACAACTGCGGTTTGGTGAATACTGTCTTTATGACTTTAAATTTTAATTAAGTTATTTTAATTAGTGAAGTCATTGCGGATTGATAAACGTCAAATTAGTCACCAGTATGTTTTAATTAAGTATATTAATTTAATAACCTTATTCCTTCTATGGATAATACAGGATGCTATAATCGCAATGACTAAATTACTAGGGATTTGGGTTATGGATACATTGATTCTTTACCTCGTAGGTAGTGAGTTGTACGTGATAAACACGTGTCTAGCAGATACATACACATAGCCATTAACTTTGAATGTACTTGAATTCAGAGTACGTCATAAATTTCTGTACATAGTACATAGAATCGAATCGCAGACAATCTATTTGAAATGTTTTAAAGTTGCAATTTAACTTAATACTTAATATATATATATAGGGATTTGGGTTATGGATATATTGATTAGTTTACCTATGAGGTATATATATCCATCCATAGTACATAGAAGCGAAAAGAAAAAAGACTTGAAATGTTTTTCACAATTTAACTTTGATATATATCAAAACACACCCAAGGAGAGCACCGCCCGCGAGATACATAGATAGACAAAATCTCATAGGCACATAAATCGTCGATACATAGTTCGATTCACAACGACGCACGCCACTCTTTTTTTTCTTATCTACCGTTAATTTTATTTATTTATTTTGAAAACATTTATATTTATATTAAATAAAATAAGGAATATAAATAAATCTTAACAAATTTCGATAATATATTAAAACATTCTCTGCTACAGTGCAAATGTGCAATGTAAGCTGTACTAATGGGACGCGTCTCCATGGATATAACAGGATATAACAGGATATAACAGGATATAACAGGATTTAATAGAAACTAACTATCGTGTCGGATTACGAAAATGAGAAAATATAGAGCATGTATATAATTGATGATTGCATGTATATTTGCGCACACATTTGTGCACTTATACATCATGGGGCCGAATTCCACTAATTTATAACGTTTACGATACGTTCCCGATTCAATTCGGATCCAACTTTGAATCGTTTGTATTTATTCGAATCGGAACCGAACCGATAACATGTTGACATATACCGTTGTGTCAAAATCAAATGTAATTGTTAACTTTTATGGCAATAGTCGATAATTAAATTAAAGAATAGGAAAACGTAAAAACGGCGACGATCGCGCTTCGATTCGATTGCGATAAAGTGACAATTTGTTAGTAGAATTGAACCCCAGTGTGCAGTTTGATAATCTTAAATAATCTAATCTTTAAATAAATTGCACGAAATCTGTTTGTTGGTCATCATCAACGTCGTCAGTACCAACTCACATTGATATCATTACGATATAAATAAATTCACGATGTATTTATACATAAAATTGCATAAAGTATACTAATACTGTTTAGCATATCCATTTAAATAAAATTTATTACGATTTAATATATAAATCAAAAACTTCTTGAATATTCTAAAAAGACGCATCAATTTATATCTTACATAGTTTATCCAATAAGAAAAAAAAGCTACAGATTTACACAAAATTAATCTCATATATGTTCAATTATTAATCTATATTTCGGTAGGTAAAATTCTTAATTCAAATCACATTAACTTTTTTATAGAATTTTTTTACACACACATTAATTTAAATTTAAATTAAGTTCGATTTCACATAAGCAAATGTTTCTTATTGGAAACAAAATCTTGCTGTGTTAAATTATCGTAACAGATAAAAAATAAAGTAAACTACATAGTACGACTGATACAGATTTAAGTTCTTACGTAACCGCTAGAAGCGGTGTAAATTTTTCATTGAACAATTTTATGCGATTGCTAACCTTCGAGCAATAACATATACACTGGCCTTGTCTATACTACTTGATTAACATTAACGATGTAAAATATTACTTCATAACCTCATAGGTATTATGAAAAATAGAAAAAAGCGAATATAATAACTACGCGAGAAAAAGAAAAAAAAACCTTTGTTTATCTGTTTATATTAAGCGTACACGTTCTACTTTCTACGGACAAAGATAGAATAAGATAAGTGAGTAGTATTAAGACACGGCACTCACTTTACATACTTTAAAAATCCGCACACATGGCCTGTCTATTTAATTTATATTGGTCGATGTTGCTACCTAAAGATTAACTTTGCCTCAATATAGAGATACTTTGACGAGAGAGAGATATTAATTAATAAAAACGTTTCAAAATAAGAATATCTTCGAAACAGCAATTTATTTAAAAAAGTGCGAAACTTGGATAAGTTTTGATTTAAAGATACGAAATTATTTAAAACTGCATCTTGGGACATAATAACGAATTCATTTCAGACAAAGTATTTATTTTATTTAGTTACATAACTCGTAATAACTGACGTCAGTAATCATTGTAGTATTGAAATACTACAATGATTACTATGATGTTATTAATTGATATTTTAAAACCGTCTAGTGTGAATTTTTGCAAGACAGAGACGGCTTCTGAAAATTACCCCTTATATGTTTAATTTTAAATGCAAATAGTTCAGTTTTCATGACGTCACACAGCTGTCATTTTATAATTTCCTGTTTCATATTATTTTATAATTAACAATGTTTAATATAAACCTATTCAACGCTATTATAAAATTATAGGTATTTAATCACGTATTAAAGTTCGTCACAGTTTTGTATAATACGGCAGTAGTTTCGAGACGCATAAACTCTTGTATTCGTAGTTATGCGGTAATAATAAGCTTATGAGCATTTATGAAGGCAGCATTGTAATTTCTAAGCAACTATTCGGAAAATTCTTTGAAACATACTCAAAGACACCCCTAATTACTTTCCGTTATTCCATAATGTGAAAACTTTAAACGCCTTTATACCGCAAGTGACGAAGCGTGAAGTGTGAACGCCCAAGTTGCCGTGTAAATGTGTGTACACTTTATATGGTGACATACGGAACAGAATTGAGAACGGGTTCGCTTGTAATGAGATTGGTACAAGATGTGTACAGACAAAACTACCCGCGATAGCTGAAGGTACATTGTTTTATCATATATATTTATAACATTTGACTAAAACGTCTGTATTTCTAGTGCAAAAAGGTGTCACATACGTCATATTTAGTTGCATTTTTATGTCACTAACCCAGGGTATCGCAAAATGTCACACAGTTAAATTCGGAATACCTACCAGTACCTATAAATTTAAAGCGTTAAATGTATATAAATTACTACGTCATATATTTTTTCGAAAACATTTAAAATATATAAATTAACTAATTTTCGACACATTATAGTCGTATTTTAAATTTTTCTTGTAGAATAGTAAAGAGCATTATAAGAGCACAAGAATAAAAACGCGCGGAAAAATAGCGTGTGCGGTTAAAGATGTATAGGTATCAGCACTCGGTAGGATGTCAGGGTGTCACTTAGCTATATGTATTATCTGGAAAAAACCTGTTTATGTCAATATATTTCAAATATATCTTGAAGTAGAACTTTGTATTTATATGACTTTTACAATCAACACAATGAGAGGCGATGTAGCAGTGGCTAGATAGTGTAACCTTGCGAAATCATTGCGGCATAGCTATTCAAATATTTTTAACAATTCAATCTTAATCCCTATACGCTGTGAACACGTTCAAATTACTCCTCCGTACAACCTCGCTCACTTCTGAGTGTCTATTCAATTTACGACGTCCCGTAACCGACTCAGTAGTGGCGTGACTTGTCGCGAACACTTCTTTGTGCAGAAACGCCGTGTCACGACATTTTAACGCCTCGTGGACTCTTGTGAAATATCTTTTTAAACTTTAAACGTTTCATACCAAGATAAATATTAGCTATAGAGATTATTTTACTTAAGATCAATCAAGAGCAGGCCTTAGTGAATGTAATATGTGTATTTAAATCGTTGTATTCAAGGTAAAACCTTCGTGTTACTGAAGAATGAAGAATACTGTTTTTAAAATTTTTTTATCTGTCATCCTGAAATAGAAAAGCGTATAGGGTGATGGTATTTAATGTTCCTTCATTATTACAATACTATGAAATTATATAAAACGATACGACTTTATCATATTAAATATACATTAAATAAATATATACTAAGTATAGCTATCTAATAAAAATATAGACTGTAATTCTTAAACTAAAAATGACATCATCACAGAAAATCTTTAAAAAACTCAATTACTATTTATCAAAAGAAATATAATTATATATTTATATAACTAATAAGCAGACAATGTAATGATTGAGGCACTGCCCGTGACGGACCGCCATTGGTAGCTTCCGTTTCCTGAAGGCACGGTATTGTATTGTACCTGTATATAAGGATATTTGAATCTGCATAATTGTGTTATTATGGGACACGATAGGCGTGATATAGGAACTTATATTATAAATAATATTTTTTTATTTGTGGAAGATTTTCTTATTTGACAGCAAAAGTATTTATTTATATTATAAGACACAATATTTAAAGATAATATGCCATAAGAGATGCAAAAAATAAAATACGCAAATGGTAAAGTCTAACCAATGCCAATTGCGAAGAGATTTTTTTCAATATTTTACATTATTCAATATCATCTGAGTATTATTGTTATTACGACGGTCGTAACTTTTTTTATTTGCAATAATTTACGTTTTATATACATTGACGGTCACACACAAAAAGCTAGTGCTTACCTACCCCTAAACTGGGGTTAGGTATTCAAAGACAAACGCGCTAGTATCTCAAGTACAATAAAAACTATTACTGTGTTATATTGTACTTAAGATACTAGCATACCATTTGGACATCTTAGCCTGATATCGAACTTATGCATTAATAAAATGCACAGATAATTAATAAAAAATATAAAAATCACAGACGAGTAGTTACTAAACCATATATGGCTACAGTAGCTTACGAAGTCTGAAAACTTTGCACAGCACATACATATATACGATCTACATTATCTGTTCTCCCTTTGTGCTTTAGTCTTAGAACATTCCTTAATCAAATTAAAAAAAAACACAATTTGATGAATCATATAATATATTTTTAATTAAATATAAGTTAATATAATAAATTACTAATTAAACGCTCGAGCGTCAAATCGGCCAGGTGTCGGCAACGAGTAAAGACAGATGGCGGTGGCTTACTCGACGGGCACGTGGAGGGTAATTCTTATTATAATACATGTAGGAATGCACGGAATGGGGTCGAAGTTGAACTTAACAATAATCGTCATTATTATTATTACCCGATATTTAAAGAGGCAGACACAGGACTTTTGATTTTGGGGTTCAAGTAACATATTATTATCTGGACTAGTACCGACAAATTAAAAAAAAAATGTTACCAACCTAAAAAATATATTTGTGTAAGTAATATCAGCTAACTTAAGATGTGGAACGCAGATAATATATATCTGTATATTTATAGTGCTTAAAACTCTTTTTTAAACTTTTTGCAAGAATTATTTTTGAAATTAAAAATATATATAATATTTTTAATTTCTAAAATCATTCTTTATAATATTTGAAATTGGAGTGACTAAATTTTAACAGCATAGATTATAAATTAACAGAATTAGAAGCGTAAATAACCTTACAATCTTTAAAGAAAATAAAATAATAATCGGCAGAAGCTTTGATGGGGGCGCTGGTCGCGTGGCCAGGTGCGCGTCCCCCTGTCTCTATAATACTTATTATTACAACTCCTTATTATTTCTTGTTTTAATTGTTCCCCGACTTGCCTTTTACTCCTTTTGTTCGCGTTTAATGGTGTTTATTGTTTTGTATTTTTTTAAATGCGTGCGCGTGCCGGCTCCGTCTGCAAGATTTTCAAAGGTAATTTAAAAAAATGCGATTCTTTTTAGAGATGACTGGAGCTAAGTGGTCGCTTTAAGCGAAAGTACGTAATTGTTAATTACATTTTTCGGTGAAAATTTTTTTCAAGAATAATGGTTTCCTTCGTATTTTAATGTCGTGCCTCTCTCTTATTCGTAAGTTTATTTACTTGAATACCATCTCTATTTTGTTATATTTAATTAGAAGGGTAATAATTAACTTGTTCTGCTTTTAACGAAATCGCTCTGTAATTATTTAAATTTTCATTTATACAACGAGTCGAAGACTTGAGGCAGTGTAGTTTAATCGTAGTAAAAAAAAAGATATCAAATTAAGTTGCGTTTAAAAACTTATTGATCACGTCTATTCTTCTTTCTATTTTTTATCTTTTACATATTACGGCAGAGTTAAAAAGAAAATGTAATGTAGTTGTAATCAATAAAACTATTAGGTGACATCAACACGACTGTCCGACATTGTTCAAGGGTTCATAAATCTACCTATCAACATGTTAACCAATTCCAAGATTTGGTTCCTAAGTTAGATTACCGAAATACCGATAGAACCGCACGTCGCCAAGTTGGCATCATTGACAAGATGGCATTCCCGCCAACTTGTAATTGATTCTCGAACTCTGTCAAAGATTTATACGTGTACGGCCTAGACCCATTAAAAGCATGTGTGTAAATTAATTATCAACTTTATCTTGTAACATTGTAATCTTGTAGTGACAAACTATAGTATAACATAGTGTTTATCTATTTAGAATGCATTATTTTTATGAAAAATATAAAATATCTACTTAAGTATTTATTAATTAATTATCTGTGTTCAATCAAATTGTTCTTTTATGTATAATAATATTAACAGATACATAAATCAAATCCATACTATATAAATACATAATATATGTAACGTATGTGAATATAAGCAGAAAAAGAGACTTTTAATGTAGCAGAATGTAGGTAGGCGTAAAAAATATTTTACTTTTATAAAGTCAATTTATTTTCGCCTAAAACTGCAAATATTGCTTTAAAATCAAAAACTCAAACATAGAACTTAAACAAAATACTTATATTTTTTAGTTGTAGTTAGTTGACAGCTGGACAATCTAAAACGTTTTTCACATATATTTTTAACAATAAAAAACTATAAAACCTAAACAGAAATAACCTTCAACGTGAACACTAAAAAAATTTTGTTCCACTATCAAAGCGTCCAAACAAGAATACAGATAACGAATAAATCGTCGACAGAAAAAAAAAATTAAAGTTCATCGCCCTTCGAAGTGCCTTCTGGCCGCAATGTGTTCCTGTTTGCCATATCAATAAAATTAAAAACCTCTGAAATACGAGACGAATGTTGAAACAGATTGAAGGGTACTTGAAATGAAGATTTTTAAGTTGAGCGTCTTATATTCATAGTGAGAAAGTTTTGTCCTTCCTAAATGTTTATCATTAAATAAAGACAAAAAAAATATTTAAATATTAATACAATAAAAAACCTAAAGTAATCTATTTTGCCGATAATTTTAATTTATATTTTTTAATCTGAAATAAAAAAATATTTGTTCTAAATTTTTCTCGTACAATGTAGATATAAAACATAAAAGATGCATTTGCAAATGTCACGAAAGGTGTACGATTTCACGGAGCGCACGCGCCCAAATCTGACATATGTTTTCGTTCTAAATTTGAAAATATTTTTTTCTATTGCAAAAAAGATGATACGGAGTCAAGGTGTTTTATCTATACGGGCATAGATTAAACAGCTTTCGCGTGTTTTTGCCAAGTCTTTGTTTTATTTTTTATACGGACGGCTTGTTTACTTTAATAACTTCCGAACCGCAAATTCAATTCGACTTTTTGCCATTTAACCCTTTGCTTCCGATAGATAGCTTGCATCAGCTATTATGGTTTAAAAAACTAAGTTGTTTTATCATAGCATAGTGTCTTTTCATTTTTTTATAACGATTATATTTTGCAGTTTCTTTTTCTAAATCCAAGAAGAATATAAAAAAATGATTATTTGTTAGCTATTTGATTACGAACTAGTAGGTGAGTGACTTCTTTCACTTTGTGAAATAGCTCTCCCGTTTTATTTGTCAGGATACAAACTATCGTAAATGTTATCCTATTATAGAGTCTATCATTATTACAATATTTATAAATAACTACTTACTTCTCCTAAAGTTATAAACGAAGTATAAAGAATATATGAAGAAATTATAGCCATAAATATTATTAAATTACAAATAACTGTTCGTTGTTGTATTTTTGCTAATAAATATAACTTAAGTACATAATTATTTTATTACCGAACAACCATTGTGGCCCTTCCGCGTAATATTCCGTTTAAGAAGCACATGACACGCTCCCTTGAGCAGACACGGCTATTTAAGGATTAAGGTGCAAACGTAGTGTTAAAGAAATAGCGGCAAATAAACTTGCTTTTTTCTGCATTATTTTTTAAAATATAATATCGCTATAAGCTACAATACACCCATTCTAGTACTTTATTAAATTTAATTATTTGTTAAATAGCTCAGTATAAAGTTGTATGTACCTACAAACGAGTTGAAGTTGCCGTTAATTCAAAAACCTGGCTAATAATGTGTTTAAATACTCTACACTATTTATGTCTAATATACTGTTAATATTTCAACCATTAATCGATTGCGATGAATATTTGCCGAGTTCCTAATAATATATGTTCCAAATTAATTAAAGCTACACCATCATAAATTTAACACAGATTAAAATATCATTTATTTTTTTAATTTCCAATAAAAAATTATAAAGCGTTCGTAAAATTACAATAGTTTTTTTTTTAATTTATTGAGCGTTACTAGATAATCGCTTCGCTTACCGCTTTTTCATGCAATGTAATATCCGTGCAACGATTACGAATGTTTACCCACCGTCTTGAGAAACACGGAGGGTAAGACGCTGTTAGGGTTCACGCGATTTTGTTTATTTGCTTACATTTTCTGTTTGTTTATTACAAACAATTTGTTTGTTTCCGTTTTATTGAGCATGGGAATCTTTTTGACATACTTTGTGATTATTCGAGATTAATTACTTAAGTTTTTACCAGTAGTTCTAAAATATATAATATTATATATTTTAGACTTTTTTCTTTTTCTATCGACGATTATATTATAAATATTATAATAGTCACTAGTATACTGAATGAAATTGAGGCTCTAAAAACTTCAGCTTTTAGAGCCTCAACAACTTATCGATAAATTATACTAATTCATATCGTTTACGATACGTTCCCGATTCTATTCGAATCCAAATACGACAGAAATTCAACCGGACCGTTGTGTTACTAGAATAAGAAATATAATATAATATTTATACATATTTTATTAACGCTTTAAATTATAAAATAAAGATAAAATTGATCGGATTGATAATAATTATATTAAAAAAATATATATTAAAAGTTGTTAATCACCAACCCTATCTTTACTGTGGTCGTTTATCTTAATATTCCTTAAGATCTCTCACGAGAGGTCTTGCTTCAAGTACCCGATGTTTTCTCACTCAATCACACGATACTTACTTTTTATCTCCGCTGCTTATATTAAAGTATATCCTTGATAATTTCTATTTGATAATTTCTAGTGATGTTACTCTTAAGATATGCTTAGAATTCTTAAATTATCAAGCAAGATTATAAAAATAGTTTCTCTTATATTTATAGACAAAAAGGTGATTAATAATGTTATCATTATTTTAATACCTATTATAATACCGTGCACTATATTAAAGTTAACTTAATAACGAAAAATAAAAATTATGTTACTCAATGTCAAAAATATTACAATTCCAAGATAAAAAAAATTAAGAAATTAAAATAAATGTACTACCTGTACATAATTATAATTATTAATAAACTAAAATTTAAAGATTTGTAGAAATCCCTGTGCTATTTATATTTTAATTTGACGTGCCGGTTGGCGTGGTTGATGGAAGCTTATCTTTCACGCCGAATGTTGTGGATTCGATTCCCACCCAGGACAGATATTTGTGTGCAAGAACATGTCTGTTTGTCCTGAGTCTGGGTGTAATTATCTATATAAGTATGTATTTAGAAAAGAAAAGTAGTATATCAGTTGTCTGGTTTCCAAAGTACAAGCTCTGTACAAGCTTAATTTGGAATCAGATGGCCGTGTGCGAAAAATGTCCCAGGATATTATTATTATGTACATTATTTACGTTAATGTTAAAAATAACAATAATATAATAAGTTATCTTATTGTACTAAAAACACGAATTCGTATTCGTTGACATTTGTGCAGGAATAAAGTATAGAATAAAGTCTATTTTGATTTTGATTTATAAAATAATACAAGCGAGTTAATGCGACACATGGTAGTTTTCTTTTTTATATTTATTTAATATCCTCTCAACTTTCACCTCGAAAAGAGGGTTGAACCCTCTCGTAACTATAAAGCTATTAATCTAAGTTTCATTAACGGACCTAATAATGTTTCCTTAAACAATCTCTTACCGAAATCTTATCATTTAAACAGTCTTATATAAGCTCATCTTAAGTTTATATAATATATAGTATGCTGCCAACGAAACATAAATACGCTGCCAAAGTAATTCCGAATACACATTTCAATACAGCAGAAATTATCTAGTCATAGATAATAGAACCGCCTACAGTCCACATCCGCAAAGGGTAGTCATTACGAGAGCAAAAAAAAATACAGAAGCTAAAATATCCATGACGTCACATCTATATCAAGATCGCCGTAAAAAAGGCAAAGCGGAGCACAAAAAGGCATATAATAATAGAAACAAAAACGCCGCGAAAGTTTCACATAGCGGCACATTTTACGCATTATCTAGCATGTACAAGCGAGTGAACAATCGTAGACTATCGCATCGGGAAGACACGCTTTTAATATCCGAGGAAGGCTGGAGACAATCCTCTTAATCACGGAACAGACAATGGAAACCGGGCCACGCACATACGGGAATGATTAGCCGCTTTGTTGGCGAGTGTACCGCACTTTTGTTACCAACTGTACCCGCCCGGAACTTGCTCATACGGATTGTGACGCTGCGGCCCGTAATTGCTCGGCTTTATTAAAAAACGTTATGTATTAAGATCATAAGTTTATTGTTGTATAAATTGCTATGAGCTTTTTTATATGCTGTTGTACAAAAATACTTCGACATAATATGTTATGAGGTTATTGTTATTGTTTGACTGTCATTATTAGCGTTGATGTATATTTTGTTTATAATACGTTTTGCGCAACCAAAAACGACCTGAATCGAGACAGCAATAAATCTAAGATCTTGTTCTGAACATAAGTAACTCGCTTTTCTTGTATTTTTTACATTAGACTATATTCAAATTGCAAATAAAGTTTTTTCATAGATAAGTAGGTAATTTTACAAAAAATTAAATTAAATACGATAGTTTTTTCAATTGTATTTTTTTTAAATTTCAACAAAAGACGTCTCCGTTAGACGTGTGTCACTGTAACACCGGAAGATCCTTTAGAGATTTAAAAAAAAAGAACTTTTAAAATCTTCGCACATCACACACGTCAAAACACACACGTCGACCGGAGCATCGTCTAATTAAAAATAAATCGCGTAAAAGACAAAGAGTCGACAGACGCGAGATTTCGTTTTATTGCGGGGAAAAAAATCATTTCGTTACCATAGGAAAGGAGGAGGCGGGTAAAAACACAATAAAGAAACAATGTAAACAAGTTAGGGTGTACTTGAGTAGCTCATTACGAGCAGATGCGGCGGCATTAGCCGGCTCGCTCGTTTGTGAGCCACGGATCGCTTGCCGCCGCCCGAGCCCGCGACAAGAGACGCTGGTGCAGTCTTTGTTTAACCTATTTCGGTTTAGATTACGCTTTCATGTGATGATGCTGCCTTAATTAATTAAAAATAATGACTATTCCACTTTTTTAAATGTTTCGCGTATTTTTCGAGGCGGAAATAGTATCGAATGGTAGCGGCGTTTCAACAAAGACGCGTCAACGGGCCTTTCTTGTGTCAATTGCAATGAATTACATTGTACAGTCTGAAGCCAATTTTCAATTTAATTGTAAAATAGACTTATCTTAAATATGTAATTTTATTTATAAACGTTTGTTTCTTATTATTGTTGTGATACATATTATAATACAATAGAAGAGTATACTATATGCTAATATAACACTATAAAGGTGTGTGACTTTGATTGTTTGTTGAACGAGGTAATCACAGCATCTGGCAGTTCGGTTCGAAAATAAACTCTTTGTTTTATATAGCCCATTCATTAAGAATGTTAATAAACTATATAAGATCATGCTACAATATATGGAGGTGGGACAGTAACGCTTGAAGCGGGTAAAACCGGGCGGAACAGCAAGTCAAATTAAATCAAAGACTAGCATTTTTAAATTAATAGTTATAATATTTTGTCGTTACTCACAAAGAATCGCATTGTTTAGCACATATAGAGCTTTTTGATACTAATGTACTGGCATCAAACCAAACAAATCTTCATCCTCTTAAATGTATAAGTGAATAAAAAAAGAAATAATAATTAAAAAACATAATTAATTAATGTCATATGAATTGTATCGTCTCTAGATTCTCTTGTTATTTGCGTGACCAAACCAAAGCGTATACAATTTTTATTTGCACAGTTTAAGCAAACAGCATTACAGGAGGGGTAGGCAATCATTTGTTAAAGTTGTTTTGTTACTGCTGTATTAGCGACGAATGCTCGAATTTAGACCAATCGATGCACTTTGGAGTCTTGTTTCGGGATTGTTCATTCCATCCCATTTTTCTTTTGTTTTCAATTTGATACGTTACCTGAACAAGCGGTTTTGTTCTGTCTGAGTGCTATTACAATTGTATTTATTGTGTACGTATTGCTCTCCAAATGCATAATTAAAAATCCTTTTTAAAAGAATTAGTGACGTATGTCTAATTGATATTCTTGATGTTTGCGTTCTTCAAATATATAAAACTCTGCGTATGATTATAACAAAGCAAATTATTATCTGACCATTAAATACAATAATAATAAATATATTATACATTTCTATATGATAGATTACTAGGGATAAGCTTAGCGCTTTTCAACTATTTGTCTTTTTCTACCTTTTTTCCAAAGAATGTTTTCTACACAGTCAACTACAATCCACATAAAAATACAGATTAAATAACATTTGAAGTTATTTAATAAAAAATACACCAAAATCGCTACAAGTACAAGTTATAAGCGTAAGCGATAGCGGACTCGTGTAATCGGACATGATCGACTTCCGTTCTTCCAAGTCACGCATCGTGCATTACCGGTGTTGTAGTAATTTGTTTTATTCACCCTTTGCACTTGTGATAAATAAAAAAAAACTACCGCTTAATGTATTAATAAAGTAACTTTATGATTTATTCATAATACTTATACGTTAATAAATTTCTCTGTTACGAAATTCTCAATAGCAACCCATAGTTAAGAAGGTTTACACTCTCGTGCCTCTAAGTGCTAAGCTATTTTGATCTCGTCAGAGATCTGTTCTCTCGAATAAAGTAAATGAAGAACAGAATGTAACAATATTATTTTTTTTCTTCGCCACCACTCGCTAATTAATAGTTTGTAAGCGTATTTTAAATGTCAATGGAAGTAAGCAGATATCGCACGCTCTGTGAGCTTGATGACGTGGTAAGTTCCGGTTCCTTCGAGTCACGCATCGAGGAATTCGGTACTGACGCCATAAAAAAATATAAATTGTTGATTCGTTGAAAATAAAAAGTACATAAGTAAATTTCATAATATGCATATAAATAAAGTAACTTTGAGTAATCCCTACTAATATCACAAATGGGATAGTTAGTTTGTTTATTTGTTACGCTTTCACCAATCAACCGATCATCATGAAATTTTTGTATACACATTGTCAGGAGTACAGCTAACCTAATATAACACCTGACCCTTACCCCTCATACGCGGGTAAAGCCGCGGGCGAATACTAGTATATCAAATACAAATATAAAAGTCTGGTTTTTTGTTCGTGCTTAACGTGATTGATAGATTTGGATGTTATGGCTCTTAAAACACAATATTTTTTTTTCATTTTATATAATAATAAATTTATTTTTTAAATAATAATAATCATTTCAACTTTTGAAAAACCCAAACAAATAAAAGTAAATGTGAATTTCTGTACTGCTTATAAAGGCAATTCGCAGCGATTATTACAAAAAAAGAAGGTTCTTATATTCATTTTTAAATTTTCATAAAACCGCGATTGTTCTTAATAAATGAAGAAAGTATATTTCTAACTGTCGCTGATTCATCATACGTTATTCTATCGCTGTTGTTTCTAACAGGTGCTATAATTTTATTGGTCGTAACCACCCCATCGTAATAATCCCACTTTACATAACATTTATAACTTCCTTGTTATTATTGAGTTCATTTAAATTACACACGTTTGCTTTAAATCAAATCAGAATTAAAAAAAAAATCGTCATGTCCATCTAAAATTGATTTTAACTAAATGTATTTTATGATGAAATGCTGAACACAAACTACAATTAAATACTTCTTTCATTGTTAAATGTTAGTACTTTTTAAGTTATTATGTATGTAATGATTATGTTTACCTGTTGTATTATTAATAATGTCATCTCGTAAAGAAACGTTTCAGATCCACGCGTATTATAATAAAAGCGTTTTATTTGTTATGCCTGTCAAAATTAAAGTCACATATTGGTATCCATCTATATAAGTACCTAGCAGCTCACTATGTACGTACTCTGCACGTTAAAATAAAATTACATTACAAACAAACGGACTCTCAGGATATAGTGGTTTTTTTTAAATATTAACATAATATATTTTATTGCTAAAAATATTTGCTGATCACATAGTGTCCACTTATATCTGGAGGCCCATCTGCCCATCCTATAAATAGTGACTATGTATATATAGGGATATATAAATATACGTAGGTGGACTTTGTCGAAACGTTAAAACAAAAAAAACATTAATATCAAATATAATTTGACCCATTGAAATAACAAAATGAGATAATGATAAAAAATCCCAACAAAAGCCAACTGGTTATGCAAAATACGTAACAAAACACCACAACACTTGATCAACTTGTAATCTGTAGAGGAAATAGCAAGTGAATCACGTGCTCCTTGTATCATATCTACGCCTTTCCGCTGTGATAGCGTAATTATATGTTTTCCGTTCATCTTTTGTTGAGCTCGTGTAGCCACCGCTTCCTGTCTTGTGTGAGATGGTGTATGGTTTAAGTGGTTTATTTTATATTTAGTATTCAATATTCTCGTTTGACGTTTATTTGATAACGCTTAAAAATATTTAAAATGCGTGACACGAGTCAGTTGGAAACGTTCTTGCATCAAAAACATTATATATAAAAACGTTGCATACAAAATTTACTCTCATCGTGTTTAATAGATTTTTTGTTACAAAGTAATATCGATACAAACGTATTATTAATCAGAAATATAATATAATGTATAGTAGTTACATATATTTGATTATACGTTACAAAATCTAATAAAAATCGACTGCAATGATTTTACTTAAATGTTATATAAAATATACGCACAACAACATTCATCATATTCAGCCCACATTAATCCACTGCTGGACATAGGCCTCCTCACAGGCGCGCCAGTTCTCCCGGTCCTGTGCTAGTCGCATCCATTGAGCACCCGCCATCTTCCTAAAATCGTCTGACCATCGGGCGGGTGGTCTGCCCACTGGCCTTTTTGCTTCTCTAGGCCACCACTCCGTGACGACTTTAGTCCACCTTCCGTCTTCTCATCTAGCCAAGTGTCCAGCCCATCTCCACTTTAACCTCGTGATACGCTTCCCAATATCTTCGACTTTCGTCTTTCGTCGGATTTCTGCGTTTGGTTTAATACATAAGAAGCTAATGTATTGGACAACTGTAATAGGGGTCGCTATCAGCTTGTTACTTAAACCAATCTCTGAAAATTATGCTGTTTAATTCGAAAGGGTGGTGTGATTTATCATTATATTAGTTGATACGGCTCATTACAAGTCTATTAAACAGATTTCAATTTATTATAAACATTTTTTTTATAAATCGCTTTTAAAGTGGTCAAGGTTATAATTTATTCATTAAGTGTTTAAAATAGAATTAAAAACAGCTTTTAATTACATATTAACTTAAGATATATTGGTGTATAATTTTTTACATAAAATTTATCAATTAATGTAAATATTAATATAATTATATTAAAGCTGAAAACTTTACTTTTTTTATTTGAAAAAGGAAGGCAGACTGGCAAATGGGTCACTTGATGGTAAGTGGTTACCACTGACCATAGACCCTGGCGCTATAAGAAATTTAACCACCTCTCACATCGCCATTGCATCAACCTTGAGAACTAAGATGTTACGTCCCTTGGGCCTGTAATCAAACTGGCTCACTTGCTATACTAAATCAATATACAATTATTTTTAATGATAAACTATTTTAAATATAAAACGTTGTGTCTTGTTTGTATTTCACCCGAAATGTACAATTAATAAGCCTTCGTCAAACGTTTATGGGTATCGCCAAATGCCACACTTCTAGTCAACCCTAAGACTAGGCCAACAGATGGCTATGGGAACAAGATAAAACCAGCTAACCTAGACCTCTCCCGAAACCTTATTATCGAAAACAGAAAGCTCAAATTAGAAAATATCATTGAATAGCTGAATGTATGGACTCTATACTAATTTCTAATTGCAAATGATATTAGGTTATATAATAATGGTATAAAGTTTAGATTTCTGTAGCAAATTTAAGAGGAAGGGTCGCGTGTGGTTTTATAGTTATCGATTATAGCATGCAGATTCTGACACACTGACATAAATTGTGACTGCTCTTAATATAGTTGTAAATCCTTTAAAAAAACCTTTGTAAATACCTGTAGCCACGAATACGTTCGCATACATTAATATTAATCTTTTTGATTTTAAAAGGTATCATATTTTTTTAAAAAGGTTGTTAAGATGTTAATAATTAACAAATATATAATACAAACCATGTTAGTCATAAAGTTATATTTAAAATAACTAAGATTATGTTAATCAAATATTCTTTATTCAAGAAGCTTAATAGATATACTTTTAAATCATGTAATATATCTACCAACACTAGCTTTACCATTTTACGGATAGTCATCAAAATTGAATTTCTAAAAACTTCATATACTTTTACATTTTAAACACAGCAATATGACTTAAGGTACGGATGGATTTTTTTTTTATCGACTTCGGACTATCGGATCGGACTTTATTGTTTCGTTTGTTTATGTGTTAAATATTCTGCCAATATCTCAAATATAGTTCAAATATAATGTATATTAAAAATACGTAATGAATAAAAAAAAATCTTCCTTAATAGAACCTCGAGAAGTTTATTTCGATTGAAGCCGTCAGTCGGCGTTGAAAAACTTTTATTAACGAAAAAAAATATCTCAAAATCCCCGAATCTAAGGCAGGTATGTTCCCAATAAACATTATACCACATGACATATTTATAAAAAAAATATATCAAGATGACCTACTTCAAAATTTGCACCTTTCCTTGGAGAAAGAGTTCTTTGTGAAATCACCTTGCACCGCATATGGCATCCGAGAAACGAATCAATGCCGCGATCGGTACGCAATCGTTTTTTTTTTTTTTTGCATCTTTTTGATTATTTTTATATAATAAATCACAAGATATTAAGAATACTTTAATTAAGAATAATTTTAGACAGAGTGGAATAATATTTTAAGAATTAATTATATTGTAGAAAAATTTTTGCTTTTAAACATTTGAATTGGAATGGTAACTTTTTCTTAGATTAATATTTCAATGTAAATGATGAATGCAAGTATTTTATAAGACAAAGAATTAGACCCGTCGAGTTTAATTCCATTATGAGTTCGCGGCTATATGCCGCAATTAACAAACAGACGATTTAAAATTGTAACTTTTGTATACTTTCCAAAAATATATTCAAGTTATTAAATATTAATTCTTATCTTAGATTTTAGCATAAATATATGATAGTACAAAGTGGCTATAGCGATATATAATATATATATTTATCAATGACTTTAATTTAAAAACTTCTAAAATAATTTGATAGGTATATGAGGTGCAATGGGTTTGGCATGCCATAAGAAAATCAATAGATTTTACAATTAAGTTATAGAGTAATAACAGTTTGATCTGAAATGTAAAAACGAACTCAATCTAATAAAACTTTTATTATAGCTTTCATATGCATAGAAAACTTTATAAGTTAGCGGGGTTTCGCAAGCTAACAATTGTGAAGGGCCCGTATTAAATGCTAAGGGCTGATCCGTTGCTTGTGACGATAATAATAGAGAAAGGGTCGACATATTGCACCTTTACTAGTATCGTAAAAATGTCGCGTGCCCAAGCACCAAGTGTTTACAAATTGATAAGTTTTTATATATGTAGATTGTAGTTATTGCGATCGTTGCCCTTATAGCGGATTGATTATTGATTTTTATAAGTATATAAACACTAACAGACAGGAAGACCAATATTGTAATTAACATTTTCAAATTAAACAACAAAGCAGTTTATCTTAGAATTATAATAAGAATTTTATTGCAATTGACATCAAGTTAACAACTTGTACGATTTATTTATTTATTTATTTGGGAAACATACATCATAATATAATACATTAACATTTGGTAACAAAATAAGTCTCACATAAGCCAAGAAAGTTTCCACTTTTACATTCAAACATGGAGTGAACCTAACAATAACAAGTTATTTAACAATTAATTAAAATATATGAAAAATATTTAAAATGTAATTTAAAAATCAGAAAAAATAAAAATATAGGAATATTAATGACAAATACAGTTTTTAAGGCTTCTAAGAACTTAAATAAATTTTCCTTAAAGATATCTATATTAGAGTAGCGTTTATTATAATTGTCACATGCTCTTACCAAAAAGCGATTTTTAGCATAGTTCGTTCTACACATTGGGACATAAAAGGTATGTTTTGAACGGGCAATGGAATGTGAATACTTGATATAAATATTGTTGACTTGACTTGACCTAGTCAACATTGAATTGAATCGACAAAATTATTTACATATTTATAAAGAAAAACCTGATTTTTGCATTCCCTGCGTTTCTCAAGCGACAAAATATTAAGCTTATTAATATAATTGGACCCAAATTTACGCGTTAATCTTCTAATAAATTTATCCTGTACATTTTTGACAGCCATAATATACTTAATAATAATAATAATAATAATAATATCCTGGGACATTTTTCTTACTATACTACATTTTCTTACTCTTTCTACATATACTACTTTTCTTTTGTAAATACATACTTATATAGATAATTACACCAAGACTCAGGACAAACAGACATGTTCATGCACAAATGTCTGTCCTGGGTGGGAATCGAACCCACAACCTTAGGCGTGAAAGGCAAGCATCTACGAACCACGCCAACCGGCTCGTCGTCGTCGTCGTCGTCGGCTTAGAGTATTGTGGATTCCAAACCGTTGAAGCGAATTCCAAATAAGATCTTACATACGAATTATACAGCACATTAAATATATTGATATTTTTAAAGTCCCTGGCGAAATATGAAACCCAACATACTGTAAGCTTTTGCGATAATTTTATTCACATGCCTGTCAAATAATAAATTAGAATCTTCTAGATTCACTCCTAGGTTCCTCACCTCGATTACCCTCTTAACTAAATGATTGGAAATTGTGTAATCAAATAAAATTGGAATTTTTTTCTAGAAAATGTTATTATATAGCACTTATCAAAATTAAGAAGTAGGCCGTTAGATGGACAATATTGCACTAAAATATCTAAATCATTTTACAAATTTGAGCAGTCATCACTTTTTTTATGATTTTAAATAGATTTGTATCATCGGCATATAGAAGTATGTTAGGATTTTGAAAATTTTTCATAAAATACTTAACAAATAATGATATTACATGACAAATAACTTTATTTAATATACAAATCAAAATAAATATTTAATTAATTAAATTACTTCTATTAAATAGGAATAAAATCTTTACATTCAACTATAAGACAGATAATAAGCATCAATGTGCTATAAAGTATACTCATTAAGACAATTATGACCCTTAAAACCGACAGATGTGGAATCAATATTTCAATGTATTTGCATTAACATACAAATACTCATTCAGCTTAACATAACGATTCAGAGGACATAATAGGACGGGTGAAGATTCTTCATATTTATTTCTGCAAACGATTCGAAATTTAACGCATCTGTTCTACGCGTGCGCATCGACGAAAGATGTTTCGCGAATGATGAATTGTCCGTTTTAAAATATTAAATTTCGGTAGCTATAGAATAATTCTAATGAAAGATTCGTCATTAAATGATTTGTCATATTGAAGAAAAGTTTTTGAAAATTCGTAATATTCTCAAATCTATTGATCGTTAATGAAATTTTTAAATCGGTAAAAGCATCAATTTTTGGTTAGGTTTTGCTACTACAATGAAATTATCGATCGTAGCACTCCCCTGCGGTAGCCATCTTATGTGCAGCTGCGCCGGCGCAGGGTCAAAGGTGGCGAGGGGCGCAAGTAAGCTGCGTAAGTGTAGTGGGCGCTGAGTACGCTGTCTATAGGATTAGACGCCATGTTGGATCGATATTCGATTTTTACATTTAATCGCATAACTGGTTTCAAAATTTTACATGATTTTCGGTTCTAAGGTACAAAGGTTGTACTTTTAACGGTAAAATATCTTAAATAAATAACGATTAAAAAATCTATTTGCAATGACTTTTTAATATGAATGAATTATTTAACATTAGTAATACGGAAATCGCTTTTTACCAAATGATCGACAAACCGCCACCTGGTTAAGTATTGTCTTAGGCGCCATGGCCCGAAAGCCGAGAGTCATTCGATACGCCCACAAAACACATTAATAGCCGGATCAAACAACATGTGCACATTGATATTATCTTGAAACACGTGCCTTGAGAATTTATTCAGTTGATAAGATACTTTAAGTCTAACGACATATAGCTGAAAATTCAATAAATTTAAGAAATTCCTTTAAGAAGTTTATCTACCTTACGTTTTGTATATAGCTATTGAATAAAAAACCTTGAGAAAATAAAAATAAGGTTGAATATTGTTTGTTATAAGAAACTTATAGTAAGGTGCGTAAAATCAGCTGTGCTTATCGTATGAATAGAAATAAACCTTCGGACGATCTGTTACAATTTAACTTCGAACAAGTGGCTCGAAATCATACAATAGTTGTGTGACGATCGAAGCAACTTTATTCACAGCAATTTAAGTCTTAATGTTTTGAATTATAAAGAATATTTTGTTAAATTTCATTCATTTCATTTCAAGTAATATGTTTTTCTTAAGACCCCTACGATTAACACCGGTATTGTCCACTTATTACGAATAATCGAACCAGGGATTTTAGATCGTAGTGCTGTTTGAAAAGTATCAAAATGATTATTAAAAAAGTTATAAGCGTTACAATATTAATAATTATAGAGTTGTAAGAACCACTAAAGTAACCTTCAATAATCCAATAACAATAGAGGAAAGTAAATACAAAACGCGTAAGAGCATTACATTACGCCCGCTCTGTAGGGTCGCTCTTAGGGGCATGTGCGCACGCGCCAGTCGACAATCACAGTAATAATATCTAAAAAATAATAATAAATCCGGCTGAAGAATAAAGAAAATCACCCCCCGACTCCCTTTGCCTTTATCTTGCAAACAGACTTCAAAATGTTAAAGATAATAGGGGTGGTCCCCTGCGTACGCGCACACCTTTCACGGGGGTTGCATCTATATGTGGGGAGAAGTGACGCCGCGTCCAATTTGGCGGTTTATTTCAAATTTGGAATACGCATCTTCGATTCCTTGTTGACATTTCACTTTCGTTTTTTAATTTTCCTAAATTCGATTATTGACGATTGATCGATTACATTTACTTAATAGGTATCAATTATATTACTGTAATTATTATAATCGTTTTAAATTTCCTATGGTTTTAAGCTTAGTCAATTATGAAATGTTAAGATTAACACGTAAATGATCGAAGACATAAACTGAAATACAGGGGAAAATAAATCGAAAGCCAATTACTGAGATATGAAACATGGCAGGCAAAGGATTCAAAAAGCCAGGAATGGGCTTTGTCGTGCACCTTTGATTACCTGCCTCATGGCTGGACAGGACAGAGACCGACCAAAGACAATATGCGGATAAAAATGAATAAAGGAATAGTTTTGTTTTCATTTCGCTTTTATAAACGCGAATGGGATATTTCTTTTATATAAATGTTTAACAACAAGCAGACGTAACGTTGGACGTGGAAAGATTACGTTTTGTACTTGATATTATCTATATATAATGAAACGGTATACGGACCGTGTATACGGAAATTTGAAGATTAATCCGTCTGTTTATGATTGTCTCGCGGAAACCTTACGATATTTAAATTAAATTCCATCACGTGTAGGACGACCTTTATGTGCATAGGGAATGCGGGTTTTTCGTAATGAACATGAAACGTAGAGAACGCAATTCAGTTATTAACGAAATACAATATATAGCACAGTTCTTGAGCGAGTCGTAAAACTTTTAATGATCTCAGTGCTTTACAGTGCCTTACCGTATTCAAATTTACAGAACTAAAAACAATGCATCAAATACTTGAAAAGTTGGAAGTCTGGAGCGTTCATCTCGCAACTATTAATTAGTAGTCCCCCGATCGCTTCGTAATCAAGCATAAAATTAAAGCTTGGCACACGCCAAGCGCCAAACAAAGGTAAGGGTGTGTCCACACCGTAGGTACCTTATGGCACGGCAATTTGTTCAAGACATCTGGCTTCACACCTGCCCGCACCCCTCTTGTACGCACTCCATACCGATAGTTACTTTTCATAAATTCCAGACGCACAGCTATTTTTAAACGCGCTCTTAATTGAACGATACATAGAGTTCAAAATACAACTGAGACGTCTATAAAAACGCGAGCAAGTTACCGGTGTATTATGGTTTTGGCACAAGGTCCAATGCCCCTGTCATTCATCGTAACGTGTTCGCTCATTAAAATTCGGAAATGACGAACAATTTTTCGAGTCCAATTGTTCTAGGCGCGGTCAAGCGAGACTTTATGACGGTAAATGATTCGTATGTTTGCTCATTAGAAGTCGCTAGTTCCGACCGACCACTAAAACTTTTAATTTGCTTCCCGTCCGTAAATGTAACTGACATCGTTCAATTAGACTCATGTCGCATCTATCAAGCGATGTTTGTCCACTAGACGCTCGCACGTCAATCTCAATAGGAGTGTTTCACAACACAATCACGGCGTAAACGCGCAACGTACGTTCATTCACACACAGCCATCCATAAGACGCTGTGACGACGGCTGCGTCAAGGTTGTGTGCGTGCCCCATTCAAGACGCGGTGAGACGCTTTCCTTACGTCACATCCTGTGACGTCACCCGTCTTAAGTGGGCGTGTGAACTACGCTTTACACGCGGGACTTTTTTATATTTTGACAGGTCGCGGTCTGGAACCACCCGATGACGAGATAAGTAAAGGGTTGTCTGAGGATTCGATAACATGTAATTTTGTATCGGTATTCAAAAGACTTGTTACTTTTATTTTATAAAGAACTACATGTAATAAATATTTATCGCTTGTATTTAGACTTAAAAGGGCTTATTATAGCAACTCGATTTTAAAGTTGATATAAATATTTAAATATTAATTGTCCCAATAAATATAATATTTAATATTTATAAACAACAATATTTAATTTCAAATTAGAAATTGTTTTTTTTTTATTTATCACTAGCAGATTTATTTCTAATATCTTTGATATTTATATACCTATTGATTCAAATAAATTCACTTGTAGTATTTGAAATAGCAACAGCTTATTAAAGAAATAAGGTTTTATGTAACAAATGGCTTAACCTCAAAATTAATAATACACGAGACGCATTACCAGATTTCCAATAAAAGAAACATCCGCTAGTTCTGCGAAAAAAAGATTTAACTAATAAACCCGGGGCATGGGACGATGATGCGGGACGTGGCGTTAATTTGGGCCAAGTAGATCTATTGTGCAAGCCAAGAATGGTTCCGTCTTAGTAGCCCGCATGCAAATAAATATTAATACAAACTATTGTCACACTACGTTTTCAAGAGTTTTTAATTAAGATCTAGTTTTTATGAGTATATATGTGTTGAAATTGTAGTATTGATAGAATACTAGTTCCTGCCCGGGTTACACTCGCGTGTAAGAGGGGGGGGGGGGTGTCACAACATTTAGTTAAAGCAAACTCACATTCGCATTTATAAAATTAGTAAAGATTATATATCGTGTAATATTATGTTTGTGTTAAATAAAACCAAATAGCTCATTCCATAGAACACGTGAATCTAATCGAAGTTTTTATCCAGGCTGGCACCATTGTGTTTTCATGTGCTTAATCTGTGTACTTAATTCATCTCAAACGGCAATATAGGAAAGCGTCGGAAACCTGACACATAGGTATAAACGTATATGAATATAAAAAGTATTATTATTAAATTAATTTCCTTATCTCAAACTTTTAATTTGTGCTCTTGACAATAAGTAATCATTTCATTCTATTTTCTCTTTCTCAAAGTGTCTTAAAAATGAATAAAATTTCTATAAATATTTTTGTCTCAAGCTTTATTATTTTACACTAAATTTCCGTATTCATAACATAACAAACAAAATAAATATAAATCTGCAGTAATCTTTCAAATTACTTTTATTTTACATGTGCGGATGAATTATTACACACCTTTGCCTAGGTAACAAAATTTATCAATTTTAGATCAATAAAAAAATAACAAGACACGATAAATTAAATTGTATATCCCGATCGACTGATCTTTAAAAGCAATTCTTGTAATCCGATTCGCTTAAAGTCAAACCGATATAGTTCAATTAACACATCTGCGCGGAATATATAAAAGAATTTTTTTGCAGACTTGCGCAAACAAATCCTGAATGTTACAAGTGAAGCACGTTCTTTTTCGCCAAAGTCTTCTCCTTAAACTTTTCTTTATATACATTCGTTTGATTATAATACCGGCTTTACTTGCTTTTTTAATGTCATACATTCGTAATAAAAATTTAAATGGCCAGTACATGTCTCTTAAAAAATATATTATATTACCAACTTAAAGCCAACCCTATTTCTTCATCTTAAATAATGACTGCCAACAATCTTGTATTTCCAGAATATGAATTACCGGTTTTTTGTGTCTAGTTTAAATAAGCATTTTTAAGATTAAGCTTTTAAAAAGAGATATTACTAAAAATCACTCCTGGTTCCCGTTAAATAAGGTATGTGGTCAACGTTACCCCGTGTTGCGCTTCCAAGTACTTGATCTAAGATGTCGTGTCCTTCGTGTCCGTAATTACACTGGCTATTCAAACCGGAACACGGCAATATAAAGTAGTACCATTTTGGTCGAAGAATAATTGGTGATAGATTGATTTTCAATAAAACATTTTAACCGAAAGATCTTATTTTTATATTTTCGTTTAATTGTTAGTATACTTATATAAAAAAGCCGAGATGGCCCAGGGGTAAGAACGCGTGAATCTTAACCGATGATCGTGGGTACAAACCCGGGCAAGCACCACTGAATTTTCATGTGTTTAATTTGTTATTATAATTCATCTCGTGCTTGACGGTGAAGGAAACATCGTTAGGAAACCTGCATGTGTCGAATTTCACTAAAATTCTGCCACATGTGTATTTCACCAACCCGCATTGGAGCAGCGTGGTGGAATAAGCTCCAAACCTTCTCCTCAAAAAGGGAGAGGAGGCCTTAGCCCAGCAGTGGGACATTCACAGGCTGTTACTGTTACTGTTATACTTATATAATGTATGTAAATAATGTAAAAGAGAAAAGGGCAAACACTAAAGATATGAAATAAATCACAGAGTAACAGATGCGCATCGAATTGTCTACTTAAAACATATGTAGTTGTTTCCTAATAAATCGGTACTCAATCCATACACTTCCGGTTGTTAAGAGCCACTAGGCTCAAAAGAATAAAGTATCAATGCACGCCTACAGCACCTGGCAACGGCGATCTTCATTTTGAATGGTACTGTAATTATTACAATGTTTACAAAAGCCGGCGATTTGTTAATTTTATGTGACCATTAAGATTGTTGAATAATAATTTATACAGAAAACTTGACAAAATATTTAAAAAAAAAACTGCAAAGCTCCACTTCAGCTAAAGAATAAAGGATTATATATAATATAAAATATGTACGAATTACAATAAGTTGTATTATTATATAATTAGTTTTGGTTATTTACAAGAATATTGTTATTTAAGTATTTAGAATACACAATCAGCGTTTGTTAAGTCGATCTTAAATAAATCGAAGCTAAATATATCTATTTAAAAGTTAATAACAAAAATGAAACATACAACACGAAAATAATATAACGTATTAAAATGAATCTGGTTTTTAATTTAATAAATAATAATTATGATTATTTATACTAGTAGTAAGTCGTCCGATTCGCGAAGCCTACTATGTAATCATTTCATAAGAGCGTAAAATTATCTGTTTATTTATTTAATAATAATGTTATATTATAATTAAAACAAGCTAAAATAAGCAAGGTTAGCCAAAGATTTTCACATTACGCTTTAGGTACAAAAAAATAAATGAATGAAATAATTTTAGGAGGTGCCGTTCTATCTTTACCAATCGATAGCCCATACGGGTGGAAAAAGATTGGCTATATAAAAACATCGGCTGCGCACGCGCTCCCGCCGGGTGGTCCCGCACGTGGGGGCCCGTATAGATCCTATCGATATCTAGTGACGTCTTATCGATAAGTGAGGAAGACTTTGCACTTTCGTTGTTTTGTCTATTTCTAAAAAAATCTATTGTTTTTGTTTGTAGACATAATCATTATTTGATTTACTAACAGCAGCCCTATTTGTGATAACCAATTAGAAGCTATTGTAATGGGTTCCATTTTATAACTTAATTTGTAGTCCTCTAGGTTTAAATCTGTATTTTTCTAAAGATATATGTGCTTGATTTCATATATAAAAATATTACGAGGTAAATAAATATGTACGAATGTTGTTCATTTTACAGCAAATTTTGATATCAACTGCAAACCAATTTCATTCAACACGTAATAGTATATAGACACCTGATTAAGTTTTTATTGAATTGGTTTCAGCGATTTATGATGAACGCCACATAAAAGAGTCATTCAAATAATACAAACGTACCAGTACGAAGTAAAATTAAAAAGAAAAATAGCATATATCTTTCCATCTCTTTCTATTTATTGTTCACTTTTTTTATATCCTTTACTCCTTTGATCTCTTCTTTTTAGATATAATTCAAATAATTTGCCTTTTTTTTTAAACTGCTTTTTTTACAAAAACTTTGGTACCAGGTTTTATTTAGTAATTATGCTTAGAAAGAAGCCAATCACATATCGATATATTTATTTAAAGTCAAGATTTTATAGTCATCGAACGTACACATCTACATTAATACTCAAAGACGGCGCTAAAGACGTCCAAACATTGAGATATGTCAAAAAATTTGACATTTAACTTGCAACTGGACAATTCAAAAACAGATTACAGATAATTGTCTCGAACAGCGTTATACGAGTAGTCGATTGAATCAGGGCATATTTTTTATACAATGTTGACGTCACAAACGAAAACCAATGATTACCATTATATACACAAATAATGCTGAGTTTGATAAATAAATTGATATTTTGTATCGACATCATACTAATGTTTTATATTCATTGTTTCAGATCCATCCGAAGGCCACGGGCATATTTCACGTTGGATAGGTGTTTAAAATCATATTAATGGTAAGAAAAACTATATATATTCATATATAAATTTATATTACTTTTTTCAGTAGCAACTTTCCAAAATCAAAAACCATTTTATCCAAAAAATACATTCGTCGAATTGAATCGATTTAAACAAGCGTTAACGTACAAGAATATTTATGAAACAAGCAATATTTACTTAATAAAATCTATTTCACCACTTGACCAGTTGCGAACAGCGACGCGTCTGTTTCTATCTACACCGGTTGTATCCAGTATATACTAGTATAGAGCGCTATGAACTAGTATGCGTCGGTTCAGCGCCGGAATAAAACCGGCCGAATTTCGTACACACGTATTTTGTCTGCAGGCTGACAGGGGTGGACATCGCATGAATTTTCAAATAATCAGACGTACGCTGCATCTATGTAATAAAAGAGGGCCGGTACTCTGACAATTCAATTTTATAACGATATTTGCGCACGGGAAAAAGGATCATCGCATTTTTCGCGATATACTTACGAGTGCACTTTTTTCATTTGGAACTTTTTGAAAATGTTTTCAATATAGAAATGCTTTTAAATGACATAATAATCTTTGTTTGATTTTGGTATATTATTCCATGGCAGTTAAAATCTATTAAATAAGACAATCAATAAATTTCTGGAATTTTTACATTAAAAATTTACACGCATTTTTACATTTAAAATTTAAACAACGAGTTACGAATCTAAATAAAAACTCATTCAATGAAACAACACATAATATACTATATTTTCGTCTACAAAATAAAATAAAATATCGTCCCACAGTCATATTTCAAAAAGGACAATATTTAAAGTGTCCATGTTCTATATAAATATTATAAAGTAAAAAAAATATACCGTTAGCGGGATATTATAACAAATTTTTGACTGCTTCAATCGATAATTTTCAAACACGTTGTTCGAAATACGAACGTAAAGCTATAAAGCGGAACATTAATCAAGAACAACGCAGTTTTGAATATCGAACGCCAAAAGCGATGTTATCTCGTATCAATGCATAGCCGTTACGTGAATTCAAACCGATGTTTTACAAAAGGAAATGTGTATTTTCTTCATCTACAAATAAAATTTATCACTTTTATGGTCGATTCGTATTCAATTTATTTACCAAATAATCGGATAAATTAATAAATAAACAAACATGTTAGGAAAAAGTAAAAAAATAAATAAAAGCGGTTGGTTTTTTGTACTCTATTAGTGAAATTAAAATTTGCCCTGACGAAACTAAATGCAGGAAAACTCGCACACTCAACGTCCAACTTTTTCCCGATAAGAGTGACGTGTCCGTTATGAGTTGGACAATCTACGTGTAGGTCGAAAATCCATTCTACTGTCTTTGTCCGTACGTACGTTGGGGAAACCGTATTGAAGTATGATTGAAAAAAAAAACTTTAATTTTGCATTTTATTTAACTTTATATCGTAAACGCACATGTGAAAACTGAAAAAGGTATTCCAGTTAATTCATCCAGTTATTCTAGATGATATAAATCGTATATATCGAAGATTTTAGTTTATATCAACGACTTTAAATTCTATTAGAAAGCGTATCTTATAACAGATACAAACGTATATAGAAAACTGACTGACTCCCTTTGATTTCCTGTAGAGGTTGAATGGCTTCCAATGCTTTTCCATTTGAATGTATTTATCTGCATAAATCATTGGTAATACTGGAATTGATGAAACTGCATACTATATAATAGATCATTTAAGTAGTGTAATCATTACTGTCGTGTTAAGTCTAATATTGTAAAAGCCCGAACGATGTAAATTAAACTTCCAATTTATTTATTTACCAAAATCTCCTTCTGAAGTTGCCTGATTGCACTAATCAATATAAGTATATAAGCACTCATTCAGACGCTATAATTCCTTTAATAAAAATACAGAGAGGCAGCCCAAGGGGGGGCAAGGGGGACGGCGCAATGGGCTTCGGAAAATTCACCCGGTGAATGGGAAAACGCGGCAATAGACAAACAGCCGCTGACCCCGCGCCCCCCCACCCACCTAACGTGCATTTTGAAATAATGCCCCCAATGCGGGAGGCATTTTTAACCGATGCTTAAGAGAGATATTATTGACCCTTTTGTGTGCGTGCGTTGATGTTTTTGTATTCAAGTTTTATCTGGCGTGAACCTCTTTTGACTTTTTTGATTAAATGTTATCATAGAGCGTTATTCAGGCATTATTTTAAAAGACTACGAATATCTTTTAAATATATTTATGAAAAAAAAAGTTGGTTACTTTTATCAGTTCTATTTTCGACGTAACTGGCTAGTGACATGGGCATCAATTAGCAGTGTCACATCCACACGCGTCCGAAGCAGTGCTGCGCAATTTGTATAATTTACACAAATACAGTCCGTATTAATTAAATTCAGAGACCACAATAGCGTGCACAGATTTGACAGACTTATCCAATCTTAACGTTAGCGGGTACGCACGAGGTTGTAAATCTAGTCGACGCGAAATGGCTGACCAACTCCATCCCCCCACAGATCTATGCTATGGCTGCAAAAGTGTGCGCCATAAATTTTATACAAGCTCCGATGTACGGTAAAACTGGCGCGCGTTTGTGTGTGTGCGAAAATTCGTGTTGCCGTAAGAGGAGTGGACATCGCCCGTTTTGCTTTTGTATTTCTGCCCTAGGAAATAGTATTATGCCGGCGGACTAATCTAAATAAATCGGTAACATTGACGTGAGGTTAGTGAGCCGATAATTAAAGATTGCTGACCGCATCACGCGCTAATGAATTAACTGGTTTGTCAATCTAAGAGCAGCAATTAGGTAGGCTTTGATATCGCTTGTGATTCTAGTTAGATTCAAATGTGCGATTGATTGCTGAATCTGTTTATATATTTAGTTCGAGTTATGGGTTCTAATTACATAGACGTAACTGTATAAAGGTATGATTACTTACTATATAGGATTTAAGCTTCATCGAGGCATTTTTTGATGTAAGATACAATTGAATGTTATGTTCATAACCAAAAACACGTCTTTATATGTCGCCTCGATCTGAATAACTCCGAAGGCGACCGACTCGACCAATTCCATTTCGTCGTTTTTCTTAATAATGAAGTAAACGGCTTCCTTTCATGTAAGTTTCCATTCGGTCGGTTCAGAACGCTGAAAGAAGTGTGAACCCGGCCGTGATCGGTGCCAGTCAGGTGTGTCTAACTCGGAGACCGATGGACTTGACTACTTAGTCTGCTCCTGTCACTAATAATACGCTCTTTTTATTTCACCAACCCGTAGGCTCTACGGCGCTCCCGGCCAATCAACGTGTACCTATACTAACATTTGTTCCACCCAAAAATATACACATACATATCTATAGACAGGTATTTTGTATGCGAGCAAAAAAAGGAAAATATTCTGTATTTCTGGTCGAACAAGGACTATTAAAAAACAGGATTCGGGGGCTAGATGTCGCGCGACATGAAACACGACGCACACAGACGCGCCTTATTAAGGACGTATTGGTTACGCACTTATATTTTACCCGTAAATGTAGCTAAAGCGGAGAGTTGTGCACAAAAACGCATCTTCCCCCTTTCCCACCCCAGCGGCCGGCGGGCGAACGAATACATTCGACTAGCCCATTTGCAATATCGCATTGTGTGAGTGTCTGTCTATACAAATCGGCGCGCGTGTGTGTAAGCTGCACACAGACAAGAGTTTGCTTAGCCTGTGCGTAGTTTTACGTACCTACGTGTACTACGTACGCGGTATTGGTTTTCTGTACTGGGCTTTAACAAATTTCAAATTCACAAAATCGTGATTGGTCAGTATTTTGTTTGAACAAGCGGACGCACCGGGAACGGCGCGACCCAAAATTTGCTAGATAATTCGTTTAGTCGTAAAATGATGAGTTTTATCTGATTTTGTTTACGCGACGGCGTGATTGCGACGCATTGGCGTGTTTATTTGTCTAGCTTTGAGGTAAACAATTTGTAATTAGTAATTCAGTCAATAATGTATCAGTAATCTATGAGCGGAACGCCGTCTAAAGCTCTTCCTTTCACTCATCGTACAAATTATCGGTTCAAATGAAGCAATTTAGGGGGACACACGCGCCACTAACTATCAATAACCGGAAGACAGACGTTCTAATGGCCACCTAAGAGCCCAAATATCAATTTCTAGAAAACCGTTCGTGCGTATTACGTCACTCGGAACCCGGAAGTGCGCTACAAAAACTCAAAACCAATCAACTCAAGAAATTGAAACTTGTCTGTTCACTGTTACTTCACGATGACGAGCTCTAATTCGAAATTCCGTATTGGGACTTCCTCAAGACATTGTTTAATTAGAAAAGGCATTGAAAACTTATCGATTGTAAACCTTTTAGACAACTTGTAACCTTAATATCTTAAACGGAAGAACTATTTTTCTTTTCCTCGAACAGATGAAAATTACAATAGATTTTAAGTAAGAAAATAGCGAAGTCACTTCACACATGGCCACGCGGTAAGCATATGGTGTTAGGTTAGTGATGATTGTAATTTTAATTAATCGAATTTTTTAGGTCGAAATTCAAATCTTAAGGATCTATTGACATGTTTAATCGTATTATAGGGATGAGCTTGTTAAGGGGTTAATCTTATCTTGTTCATGATTAATTATATATAATAAACTAAATCAAATCTTTATTATTTTTTTAATAATAGGAAACAATTACACGGTTATTTCTATTTAGAAAGCTTAAAAAAAATACACGTAAATTACTTTAATAAATATTAATAAAAGATCAATATCTATTGCTTTATATGAAATCATAGAATAGTATAAGATGAATCACTTGCAACTATGAAACTTAACAGACTTTAAATTTCCCACGCATGGGCCTCAAAGGCCTCACATGTTAAGGAGAAGGTTGATCTAGTGATTAGCATATGCTGTTGCCCGCAAAGCATGTGGCAGGTAATGCACTACACTTACTTATTTTCTTTAAATACAATTAAGCCTTAAATAAATACAAATAAAAATTAAAAATAGTTACTGTACAAATCGTGACCACGTGGAATGGTGCTAAGAATCCTAATCCTAATATCCTTAGCAATTCCGATTCCCTGGGCGAAAAATGAACCAGCTCTCCTGTCACCAAGACAATAAGACGGGGTGTAATATTTCATTACTAGGTAATTTCATCTCAAAATAGCGGTATATTCATAAAGAACCTTTGAAACCACATCGTAGATCTTATAACTTAACGAAAAACGTTATTAAAAGAAAAAAAAAAGTATTCATATTTAATTAATAAGGACAGTGGTCGCACGCCAGATGCGTAGCAACCGGTACGACACGAGACAGCTTGCTTAACCGTTGATATCATTCTGCTAAAACTGAAGGCGGATCGGTGTTTATAACGATCAAATTATATATAACCCGACTCAATGAAGAAGTATAAACGATCAGTAAAATCCTATACAAATTTAATGAAAGTTTCTTCTTTCAATATAGAAGCATTATTTACTTATAGACCAATACCATCAATTTGGAAAAGAAAATAGAGCTCAGAATACCATTTCTTTTTTAATTATTTTGTCTATAACTTGTTTTGTGGCACAAAATACATTAATCTAAGCTAAGAGATTACAAATTATCAAAATTTCATGCATTTTATTGTAAACTGAAACCTCTGTAACCAATTTTTCGGCATTTTACAATTTGTCAAGCTCCATTATAAAAGTTCGTCTTTACAATTATTTTACGATAACATAATATACAAGTTTAATAGCTTCTCGCGTTGGTATAGAACTAACAAAAATATTAAATATTTTCAAATTTCATCCAATATGGTTAGAATACTTTGATTTTTATCATAATACTACAATCAAATTCATTATTATTATTATTTCAAGAATAACTAAGAACTATATAAGAACTATATTTTTGATTGAATTGATTCGATGAACGATGATATTGATTTTACATAAAACACTCAGATAAAATTTTAACCTATAAATTAATAACTGCAGAGGTAAGCTCTACCGCCTCTAAGCGTTGCCATATACGCGTGCCCATATGCGTGCAATCCGCTTAACCGGTGTTATCTGCCTAGCATTCAAATTATACTAAGCCCTTGATAGAAATTACTTGTATCATTGAATAGCCGTTACAGACATGCGTCGTTAATCGTTAATAACAATATAGCAAGTTTATTACTAGGTACTTTTTAGGTATCCTATCTCTATAACATAATCGACTTCTATCTGTAACCGTAACCGTAACAGCCTGTGAATATCCCACTGCTGGGCTAAAGGCCTCCTCTCCTCTTTTTGAGGAGAAGGTTTGGAGCTTATTCCACCACGCTGCTCCAATGCGGGTTGATAGAATACACATGTGGCAGAATTTCAGTGAAATTAGACACATGCAGGTTTCCTCACGATGTTTTCCTTCACCGTAAAGCACGAGATGAATTATAATCACAAATTAAGCACATGAAAATTCAGTGGTGCTTGCCCGGGTTTGAACCCACGATCATCGGTTAAGATTCACATGTTCTTACCACTGGGCCATCTCGGCTGTCATATCATATCTGTATCCTATCAATATCCGTCAAAGCCAGCTCAGAATTAGCAACGTGAATAACTAACAGACATAGACATGAACTTTCGCTATATATAATCTCGTCATGTCGTGATGACAGTGTTAATTTTTTTCCGTAGAAGTCGTAATCCTTTTATATATATCCTTATTCAGCTCTTCTTGGGAGCTTGGATTTTATAACCCTTAAGCCCGTTACACTGGCTTTCCCTTCAAACCGGAACTACTTCTTTGTTAAATGTTTGATAAATATTAGTCTAAACAGACGTGTTTGATTTATCATTAATATAATACGAATTTAGACAAAACAAAATAATATAATACGTAGCATATAATTGTATAATTGTATGATTATTATATACGTATATCGTTTTAATTGATGAAAAATAAGATATAATTATTGACTTTCGTGTTAATTCACATTGGCAGTATTTGGAGTCCGAATCGGTAGAGCATTACATTTAAATACTATTCAAGAGCAAAGAAAATCATTGAATAATATCTTTAATTGATTTTGTAACAATATTCAAAGTATTAATATTAACTCGGGTTCCTGCGAACACTTCTAAGTGTTCGCAGGAACCGACTCTTCACGTCTACACACCGCGCGTAACTTACCCCATACGTGTGTAAATTACTCATTATTGTTACAAGTATTCTTACAATAAAATAACAATTGTCGTAGATGAGGCGGTCTCATGGGAATATTGGCCTAGTGAAACAATGGCATTGAGACAAAGCATGACCTGTTTGCTCTCAAGACTCGCCCGTGAGGCTTAAACAATGGTTCTTACCAAGCCACAAAGGGTACAAAGCGGAAGAAAACGCGCAAGACAAAACGGAACCTATCCAGATATAATATTCATGCTCAAACGCTTTGCTAGGGTTAATTGATACTTGGGCTATTTTACAGTTCTTTTTATTCTTTTTTTTTCTCGAATTGACGCACGTGTTTTATTTCTTGGAACCATGAGGATTTAAGGATTATATTATTATTATTGTAATCTAAATTTTAAAGAATTGCCTGGTACGAATCGGTTTCGAAAATAATACTCACATTCATTTTCACATTGTTCTAATTTTCACGTCTTATTCTTTATATGCACAAAACCTGATATATTTGTTCGGTGTAATTATTCTTCAATTTGAGCACCCGATATGTATTTAACAAGGCATCTTAGAATTAAAGTCTTATGGAAATCCGTATAATTAATTAGTAGTTTTTGTGTTCTTTGTACAAATCTATTTTATCTAATACATTTTTTATATATTTTATAAATACATAACCACTGTTAGGAATATAGTATATAAGACGATAAAAATAGTACTCATAATATAAAGGTTCCTTCCGAAAACGTTTTCCCTTAACCCATCAATAGCTTAACATCCTGGCCATAGTTCTCACAATCAAAAAAAGATTTGTCACTTAAGCAGCCAAGTCCGGAAGGAGCAGTTCCCAGGCGGTGGGCCGGCAAACGATTATAATCCTTGGTGTCACTTACAACCGCTGGATGACCCTCGAGGGTGAAGCGATCGGATACGCGACGGGTGTTTTTTACATAAAAACAAAATTTACTTTTAAATATAACTTATATCAATACAATACAATAAATTAAAAATAAATTAAATCAGACAAATAAGTATTTTCTTGCATTGAAATAAAAATTATCCAAACGATCATATTTAGGTTTTTTATTTTTTTTAAATGTACAAATTTTTAACTTACACTAAGAATACTTTAATTATATTAATTTTAATGACGTAATGAAACTATTATAGAACAGGTTGCTATACCACGTATCCGAACGCTCTTGCGCAGACGCACCGATGTCGGGCAAGCAGGAAGGAAGTGTAAGGCGAGCGCGTGAGAAGGACGCATGCGCCGTGAGAACTGACTAGCCCACTTGAGGTGTGCTTTACTTAACAAGTAAATCGATACTTTTACTTGGACAATAGTTACTCGCGGTTAGACAAACCACAATTACTTCGATGCCTATTGTTTATAGAATCTTGACTTGTGAGAACCAGCCCCGGTTTTATGCCTAGGCCTACAAAATGGCCTAGGCATAACCCGCCCGGCCATTCGATTATAAAATAATTTTAGTCTAACCGCTTCGAAATTAGGGGTTTCAACTTGGATCTCTAATTCAACATAATATATTACTTGCGAAGATTGTTGTTTTATATAACTTAACAATTACATGATATAGTTTGCTATCATCATTAAGCGTACCCAATTAAATATCACGAATCGAAAACTTTCTCAATACGTAAATAAAACATCAAAGGCGACTATTGCTTCCTTTTTATCTTGACAAGGACGAAAATATAACGATAACGAAACTTAAAATATGAATCATTCTTTAATTCCATTTCCGCAATGTTGGCGGTATGTAAATTCCACGCGGCCAATTGCAAACGTTGTTCATTGAAATTTTACAAGATATCATCTCATTTGCCGGCTATAAATCAATGTGATATGAGTCAGACAGCGACATGTCGGGTTCAATAAAAAAAAAAGATCACTGCCAATCGTTCCGTGCTAAAGATCAGGGTGCGTCGACCTTCAAGTTTGGTACAAGTTAAGGGCGAAATAATTGTCTTAGCAACCTCTCTTGAAATGAGATGTTTTTTTTATAGTACAAAAAAAGTCAAAAATATATTACTAGTAATGTGCCAATGCCAAACAAATAGTTAAACATATTTAAACTGGTTTTAAATACTAGAATATTGTAAACAGAAAAAAAATAACTATTTTATTTCAAATTAAGAACACGGGTTCTTTATGCTCTTCGCGTGACTTAGACCAAATTTTTTTTTCACATTAATCTTACCTTTGTTGGTTCCTTACCGCGACCTCTTAAAACTCAAGCCGGCTTCACACAGCGCGACCATCAGAGTCACCGGAAGGAATCAGGGGCTCGGGACAATCTCGACGTCCGGTGCCGGAGCCGGCTTCCGGTAAGGCGTGACGTTCCGCTTCGACCTGCGCACGCGCCATTGTTAATTAGGAGATATGTGCTATATGGGTTACACCTGTGATTTTATAAAATTTAAATCATAAAAGATCATTATGAGAACAGATTTCCTGTTTTTTTTAATAGCAAAAATTATACTTACGCTCGCTGCCAGCACTGTCCCCCATTATTTTATTTCTTCGCAGTGATCCTGCCACTTTTTATTTTAACAAAAATCGTTTAAGACAATATTCACTGTCAAGGTTTACTTTTCAAATGAAGCAATTGCAGTCATCATCTCCTTTATAAACATCAGGTGGATATTTCTGCGCTTGCGCGTTCACCCCCGCTAAGTTTCGTTTAGGAAGACGCGGGAGTGGAAAACCAAAAATAATACCTGTATTTACAATAACAAATACATTGCTGTCTTCTTATATATGAAACATATTTATTATCTATATTATAATTATTAATATTATATTCCAGAAAAAAACTATTGCAAGCGTACAAATCAGATATATATATTTGATTGATTTGATGAAAACGCTATTAAAGGATATGATGACTGAATAAATGAATTAATTAGTGAATGAAGAATTATTTCGCTTTGGTACTATTAAAATATATAAGCGGAGTTGGTCTAGTGGTTAGAACGCGTGAATCCTAACCGATGGTCAAACCCGGGCAAGCACCACTGAGCTTTCATGTGCTTAATTTGTGTTTGTAATTAATCTCGTGCTTGACAATGAAGAAAAAGATCGTGAAGAAACCTGCATATCTAATTTCACTGAAATTCTGCCACATGTGTATTCCACCAACCCGCATTGGAGCTGCGTGGTGGAATAAGCTCCATACCTTCTCCTTAAATAGAGGACCTGCCTTAGCCCAGCAGTGGCATATGTACAGGCTGTTACTATTAAAATATTCATTTATAATAAATCTTTGTTCACTTTCACAAACAAAACATATTATACAAATATAAATACACTAAGTAATTTAGTTTCTTCACTTTAACACTTGGACTTACAACTTGATTATGCATTCAACGTATTGTTCTTTTAAATACCTCCTACACTCGGTCTTATATTATTACAAATGGCTTCCGTTTCGCGAGAAAAGAAAGAGAATTCCAGAAAAATGGAATAATAAAGAGTACTAAGTAGAAATGTAATGTATACAGCTATAACAATCCGAAGTCTAACCAATGAATATATATATTTTTTAATCTGCTCAAAATGTTATAAAAATAATGCACAGATGCGAATATTTTCAGACGTTTAATTTATTTATTTACTATTTTTTTTTAGTAATTATGGCTTGTGCATGCGATCTTTGCTTAGGTTGAATTTAAGATTTAGTTTCGGTGACATCATTAATTATTTTAACATTAATGAATCAAATCATTATGTTCTAAGCATAGTGGATGCAAATTTTCACTTATGCGACGCCTAGTCAGGGCTCATAATTGCTTTCCTTACATAATTATAATTGGCGCGAAAAGTGTGCGCATTAATTATTCATTAATCAACTCACCCCTCATTTGCCGTGGCTTGAGATACGCCGGTTAAACAAATAAGTATGCCACTATTTTTGTCTTAGCTTATTTTTATTGATTTTCGATAAAAAAAAACATAATCATATTTAATTAGAATCGTTTCAATTAAATCCTGTCATTCTTAAGAGTTATAGTTACTCTTACATTACATAAGAATCGAAACAATTCCTATTTAAATTTTTTTGGTATATAAATTTGGCTTATCTATTATATGTGAAAATATTTATCGAAACATCTTTACAAGTCTCTTGAAAATTTACCCATTCATAGTTTAATAATTAAATATTGATTCACTATCAATGAATTAATTGATTTAAGGGCATGTATTAAATTTACCTGTCATATAAAGTCATGTTTACATTTTCATCGGCACGTGTGTTGCTAGTGCTGAAGTTTCGCCACATTGAGTGGAGGAAGGTGTGAAAATAATTTAATTATAACTCAACAGCCTTACCATGAATAAAGATAGGTTTTACTAAGCTATGTTAACATTCAAGCTTGAGGACGAAAGCACTTGACCACCCCAGCTCTTGAGAGCTGGCCCCATAAAAATGTTTTGTTTCAGACGCTCAAAAAGAAAAGAAATTCACACCGAAGCATTTACGCTTTTAAGGAAAGTCTTGTGTTAATATTTTTTCATTCAAAACGCCGTATGCTTACGAGAGCCTTCTAAGAAAATAAATGAAAGAGTAAATGACGCTGTTCAAACAACGAGCTGGAGCGTTTTCCTTTGCCTTGCGATCGAATTATTTCTGAATAAAATGTCTCCCGTAAATAAAAGTTTTCAATAATTGGTACTAGATAAAGGAAGATGAAGCCTTAGCAGCAATGAGACATTCACAGGCTGTTACTTTACTTTTTAATCAATACATACAATAATTAATACGTTTTACATACATTGTAAATAGGTAAAAGGGTGCATTAGAAAGTTTTAATATATAACATAGGCTGTATTATGTCATCGCTTAGTATTTAATTATAGTAGATGACTCGAATAACAATATCAATATTGGACTTAAATGAATATGTTTCTGTGATAGGACTTTTAACCCACTTGGGTAGGTTTCATCATCTCACCATTTAGCCTAGTGTCAAACAGCTTATATATAGCTTTGATTGGCGAGTTTATTATTTTAATTCCTGGTACAAGGGAATTAACAACTTAGAACCCCTGGCTATGCCATTGAAAGTGTAATAATTTCTTACAGATTCTATCTGTCTCGACCTATCGACAAAGGTGACCTGATTGTTAGGAATAAAAAGTAAACAACTTTAATATGTTTCAGCTAAAATTTATACAGCGATATTTAATTCACTATCAACTACACATTTCTTTCGTACGTATAAAAGCGTTAAAACACATTGCCACTTAGAACTAGGCAGCGGGACTATAGCGAAGAAAGTTGCCTTCAACTAGTGCAGTCACACAAAGGACCCAGCGAGGTGCGTGAAAGGGCAGACAATGTCATGTATCAAGTTCATGCGGAGGTTAACCAACCGTTCTCGTACAATCGCCGCCGGAACAGGCGACGTTTTATGTTATCCTGTGTTAAATATTCGTGTGGGATTTATATAAGATGAATCTTCAGTGTTACTATCCTATATAAAATATTATTAAATATAAAGCGTTAATGCATTCCTAGATATGAATATAGAATTATTACAAAATTGAATGATACGTTATCATTCAACTTCGTGCAGTCATCGTCCAAAAATCCAATAGATTCTCGTCGATTGAGCTGGACACGTTTAAAGTTATATATTTTTTTATTAATACTCACAGTGTAAGCTATACTTATAGTGACATGTAATGAGAAGGGTTAAATTTGACATTAAATGACTAAAAGAGACGTAAATATAAACATTGGTAAATGGAAAAGAAAATGGAGACCAATCAATAAAAGATGGATAGATCATCTGTAAAAAAAGTTAAACGAATAATAACAAAGCCATTTAAATTCGATCAAAACAAAAAAGTACATTTTAATAAGAAAACATTCTATTTTTAAAGGAACTTCAATAAAAAATAAAATAAAAAAAGAAACGTTTTATGACTTGATATAATTTTAGCCGACTGTACTCGAACGATTACTTTACACTGAGGTAAGATTCAGAAAACATTCATTCATTCCGGGGCAACTAGTGCAATACGATATTCGTTGGGAATAATTAGAGCGCCTCAGGGCCCGGAGCTGCTTGGACTGCTTGAGACAATGCGTGTTCTGTTACCTTTATAAAAAGACCGCGTTTTTTGGGGATTTACGCGTCCCAAAACAAGTTCGTCAAGTACGTTATTAGACAATTGTTATTTACTTGTTTCTAGTCCGAGTGAAATCTATACATTTTATTTATTTAAGTAGGGAGTTTTTTTTGTAATGCCTATGTGAAAACTACTAAACATCAAATTTATACCAGAAGATTCAACGTTTTTTCGAGAAAGCAAATATTACTAATTACGTACGAAAAGAATTTATAACCATAAATACTAAAATATATATATTAAAAAACAAACACATTACAGTTTCATAGAATAGCATGAACTTAGATGTTCATACAAATTCTTATAAAATTAAACATCAAAACCTTATATTTAAAAAAAAAGAATAGAATATTAAGAATTCAAATTTCAATCTCAAATCCAAATTTTAAATTAGATTGATTACCGATGACAAACGAAACAAAACTTTATCATATAACATGCTTAAGATTGATTTAAGAATGATTACCTTAATCGATTAGGTCCTATAATATTTAACATATCAAATATACGATGTATGAACAGTGAACTAATTACCGGCCAGCGACAGAGTCGAAGTATTAAGACCTAGAATTAAACGACGCGTAACGGAGGGAAGTTAACCACAGACAGATCGGTATATCGGTATTCGCTGTCCCTTTCACCCATTATTTTTTCTTCCACTAAAGTCTAGGCAGACTTGAGGGGGTCTGTCTTACCCCTTTTGGGGGGTACTTGAGGCCCTTATCTGTTGCAAGTTTGTACAGCGTAGTGGATCGTAGGGGATCCCTTTGGTGCATCTTGAGTCGCATGTCACTGTCGAAATGAAAGGTGCACCCGGACATTTTGGAGTTTTCCTTGTTTTTTTAAGGACAATTGTAGTTTTGGCAAAATATTATTTCATTTGTTTTATGTAATGTTTTAAATACACGATTGGATTGATTGAAACAAAACAATACTCATTCGAATTACATAAGATCGTGTTGACATAATTCAAAGCAATAATTCATTTAACAATAAGGTTAACATGATGAAGAACACTTACAATATGTTTTGGATGTATAATTTTACGCAGATATTATTTTCCCTGACCTAAATAAAAAAATTATAGATTTTTTTAACAAGTATATCGAAATTACTAATAAAATTAAAATAAAAAAAAAAACAAATACGCTTGCACGCACTAGACAGACTAAAATGTACTCTACCGAAAGAAGTTATACTTAAAAAAAAACCTTAGAAATATTTCCATTAAGTATGTGCACAAGGGCTATATCTCCCAATTTTCCACGCATCCGTTCGCACATTGACTGCAACCCGCTACTTATGCGTGTATGCGAGTTGAGGTTATTTTTTTACTCTCCCCCTGGCCTGTCTGGTCTTCCCATTTCCACCGCCTTCAAAGCCGCCACAATGCCGTGATTAACGTGCCGTTGGACGTAATGGCTTTCTTCGATATTCTTTTTCCAGACGTTTCTATGATTACCTTAAATGTCTGTCTTTGAAACGACAACATATTATCTTCGGAACCTTTGTGTTGAAACATCAGTTTTGGCGGGAAAATTTGAAAAAAAAAATGGTCTTGTAATAATTTGATGATTTCAAGCGAGTTCATTGTATATATGTATATTACAAATTAAACATGTATACTAATTACAGAACGTAACTTTCGCAATTCTATTCCACGTTCAATGACGTCATTATAATTTTATGTAGTGTAAATGAAATGTTTTTTATCAGATTGGAACATTTTTTAAAATGTTGTTTTAGAAACGAGTTTTCCCGTATACTTAATATGACATATCACGTTCTTTAACGAAAACCTCGGTCGCAAATTCCGTTTCATAATTGAAAATATTAATTTCACACATACAAAAAAAAAAAATAAAATTCATATATCTAAAAAAAAAAAAACAAAATAATCCAAATACATACTGTATAGTCATAGAAAACAACAAATCATAAAATCGAATTCAATAGCTTTACAATCAACTTATTCGTAGAGCTGATCAAACAAAAATTGCACTTAATAATTGAACATAACGCACAGAACTGTTAAAACTATAAGGTTCACTTCGAATCATCGATTCACGTTAATGCTGGCTGGAGTCCTATTAAAACGAAAAAAAAAAATGTGGGCCCACTACTGAACCCTGTAGCATTCCCGCCTTGTAGTTAAGATTGACAGACGGAAGGGTTGAGGAGGTGGGGACGATAGGGGGAGTGAATTGAAAAAGAGTGGAAAAATTATACGTGGCAACCAACGCATCTTAACTTCCGAGGCTGCCTTCCGTGCCTCGTTCGAAAAGGAAAGTAAGCTTGAAAGATGTTATCGGTAGTCATGATGACGTTACTCCTTAAATTGTGATTTAAGCTGATATGAATCTTTTTTTTATCGTTTCATTACAGAGCAACGGTAAGCATATTTGGAGTATCGGGTGTTAGTGATAAAAGTGAACGACGTTGTGATCAATAGTGGACATCAAAAAAACTCTTATATACATTATTATTAAGGCATAATATTTTACAAAAGCCTAAAATTATGAATAACTAATAAATTAATTATAAAATTATAATTATATAAAGTTTTATATGGAAATATAAATAGAAGGTTTGTTAAATTGTTGAACAAGTGAAGTAATGTTGCCAACATCAAAGCACTCATCGAATGCCCAGCACTATCGCTTCGTCTTGCAGCACAATGCTTACTAACTCGACTATGTCACAATTGTTTGTTACTCTAACTTCTTTCATTCCATTCTACGTTATTAATTATTGTTTCTGAATGACGTGGAGATGTTGATCGGCTGTATTTCTTTTTTAATTTTTTTTTTCTAAGCAATTAATCGATATTTATTTATCGATATTGAAATAACATCGATATTTCCTTTTGTTAAAATGTTAAAAGTGTAAACGTTTAACGATTATTTAATTTATATTTTTTTATTAAATGACAACAAGTTAATTGAAAATCGTTTCATAATGAAACCAATAATTAATGTAACATGACATCAAAGAGTTATAGCAATATATTGATGCAATTAAAAAAAATAACAAGGTTTACGTCAACTCCTTGCATTTTTCTAAGTATGAATTATGCCGCTCGGTGTATTCGTTAAGGGGCGGATCCATTCATTCTTTTTGTCCGCTCGGAGCAGTTAAGGAGGTCCAGAGGAAGGGTGCCCTCCCACCCCCCTGAACTTGCGACTCGAGAATATTTTTTTTCTCGAGGACGTTGAAAATCGACACACTTGGCGGTAGTTTGTTCCGCTCGGCGATGATAGTTCGAGTGACTTGGATTGCGAACGTTGAAAATTTTTTTTTGTGTAATTATTTTTTTCTTCCCTTCATTTTAATTTTCTTTGTTCGTAATTTAAATGGAATCTTCTAAGTATTTTAATGGAATACGTTGAAGACGACTTAAACCAAAGCACTGGTTTTATTTATATTTTATTTTAAATCTTCATTTTTATTTAATTTTTTTCATATAAAACTAAGCTATGTCAAGTATATAATCCTTTCGTTTATATAAGTATAATAGTTACAGATAAATTGCGATGTCTTTATTAAATAAAACTGTTCTTAAAAATCGATTTACTGAATAATAAAAAGAGGCGATTTGTTTCAATCTCTTTTCTTTCAATGAAAAATGCAATGCTTAATTATACAGGCGTATAATAAAATTAACAATATTTCCAGTATATATAAAAAAGTGACAAAATAGAAACAGAGATGTCGATAGGACTATACAAACTATTAGGGTGCATCACTAATAAGCAAGGAGGTTGTAAGACGGTAATGAACTGAACTCTTTTGAGTCCGCCTCGCGCCTCGCCCACTCGACTTCTTAACGCTGTCTTGAGATGCGCATTTTTATTAGATCGCATAATTATACAGCAAAAATAACGTTATGGTTACAAGTAAGTGGGTGTGAAAAGACCTGAAGCTGTGTGCTATGAATACTTTTAATTTATTCATTTTCAAACTTATCTATTCATATGGACTATGGTATAATAAAATGTTCATATAATTTTTTATTTGTGAACGCGTATAAATCGATATTGCCAGTTCAAAAAAAATATTTTTATTTTTCTCTTTGAATCTCATAACTACGATATTAATTGGCTGTTTATTATAATAGTATTGAAATAAAAAATCACAGATCTCAAAAGGCACGCTTTAATTTTTTGTTTTTGGTAAGAATTTGCATTTTTTTTTAAATATTTTTTATGACAGATAATACAATATAAAAAGCACAAATCTGTCTTAATACAATATTTGAGACAAATCGTTAGTCGTTTCCGAGATACACATAACAAATATGTAAGTATATACAAGAATTGTCCATTTAATATTATAACATTAATGTATATACTTATATAACCTCCAAAGTGAGTATCCGAATAACAGCATTTTATTTCCTATGACAAAGGCTTAAAATAAATCCAAGAACAACAAAAGTTGATGCAATAGTGGAACTCAAAACACAATTACCCCCTAAATCACCTTTATAAGGATGTTATCTTGCAACTTTGCAAGTGCTGGGCGATCGGAGATAATTGTTGTCGAACTTCTGACTGTACTTGCTAACGCAGAACTTTGTCTTAATTACCCTCACTAAGCAATTACGTAGCCATAATACCAACTTTTGAAATATATACGTACATTCATAACAAAATCACCAAACACAAGGATTGCCATATTTAAAAATGAATATATTCAATTATGTCTTGTGTTATTAAATATAACATTTAATGTATTATCAAAAATACTTAGAAATTAAAAATAAAGTTCATCGTTCTATTTCAAATAAAAATGTAAAAACTCCATTCTCCATCAATCTCAACTCCATCAAACAGACGACTAATCTAAGGCTTATCTCCTCGAAACTTATCCAATACACTTACAAGTCCCCTAAAACGATTTAGACAAGATTGTAGTCTTGCAAGTTTTCCAGCTTATGGCACTAGACAAATCGTGTTTAGGAAATTCCCTTATTTTAGTATCAACTGTAATTGTGATTGTACTTTGTTTTAAAATTGACAATTAGTAAGAGATGAAAATGTAATGAATGTCCAATTTAAGCCTTGCTTTATGATATATTTTGTTTTCATCCAGTTCAAACCGGTTCGAATTCTGTTTGCTTTAAATCGATGTTCATTGGAGCTTATGAAAATATGCAATATGTCATATGAAAAACCAACAAATTAAGTACATTTTTTATAACACGAGTATATAAATATCCGCAAAAATAATTTAGGTCATGTAACAAATCATTTATCTCTCATTTAGTAATCATTATCTAATACTGTTTTGATTACTGTAATCGCAAAATGTAGTATAATTAAATCATTACGTAATTTATTACTCTAAAATTAATCGCTTAAACGAAGCAAAGAGTGATCAATACTAGTCATAACTAGAGAGAACGATCACATCGGAATTATTATTTCAAATGCCATCTTCTTCTCTCTGAATGATGTCAGATATTCTTCAGATAGTCTCATAGAATAATAAAAGTTCTTTATTTAAATTACTTTTACCTCTTGTACACATAACTTCTTACACAATATATAATATAACAAAAACCTCCGGATACTGATACGTTCGCTTGTCAAAGTCAGATTTACTATCTGTCAAAAATACAGAACGCTCATTGGTCGCATATTCATAGATAGATTTTAGAAATTGGAGATAATACACACACGAGCTTAAATGTAAATCATTACATTATTAATTACCGAAAACAAAATTAGTATTTAAAAAAAAAAATACCGCAATTAATTGTTGATTTAATTCGAGAATCCAAGGACATAATGCATCTGCACCAACAATTGCATTTAGGTCAATAGATGAGTCAATGCCCCAATTGCGCCATGGCGTCAAACTAAGACGATGTAGGATGTGCTAAAGGTTAAATCTATCTGGTCACATCCTCGCACGCTTCCTGCTTAATTGCGCTAATTGTTCGCGTGTGTTCATACATGGTGTCTCTAATTACGAATGTGTAAACATTAGAATATGACGTTTATATAAATGAATAATTCCTTTTTTAAATCCTGTATAGTATAAATTTGTCACAAAAATAATTAATTTTATTTATTATTATCCTACTTCAAAATAATGTATGATATCAACTCTGGTTTTTCTTATTATTAATTTCCTGACATGTTAGTCGATTGTGACTATTTTATTTGGATGGGTAACCCTTATATAAATTTAAAGAAAAATTGTACTCCTGAATCAGGATGAAAAATTTGAAAATAACTTATTTATATATTAAATATAATAATTTTATCATTATTAAAAATACGACGCATTGTATAACAAATAAAATGTACGCGCAAAGATTATTTCGCTTTGGCAATTGAAAAATATAATCAGTCAAATTTAAAAAAAAAATACAAATCTAAAAAAACAATGTCGAAGATGTACCTCGCTACATGTGTGTACCAACACACCGCAAAACTAACACGCCGAGCGTAAAATGAGTGCGCAAACTAATTGGTAAAGAGGAAATATCCTCAATGAATGATTAAGCAAGACAGAAAGATGGAACAACTTGTTTATTTTATTGTGTCTGTGTCCTTTGTTTTGATATCTTCAAACAAAAACAGCGTCAAAAGCTTCACACATTACAAAAGACTATACTTTGTTTATAGAAGATAATTGTTTATTGTTTATTATTGTTTATTATTAAACAAGACATACAGTTATCATAAAAAAAAAAACTATTATAAAAACACAAACTGAGGCAGACGTTATAATTTATGTAATTATAACTGATGAACTACTGGTGGTAGGGCTTTGTGCAAGCTCGTCTGGGTAGGTACCACCCACTCATCAGATATTCTACCGCAAAACAGCAATACTTGATATTGTTGTGTTCCGGTTTGAAGGGTGAGTGAGCCAGTGTAATTACAGGCACAAGGGACATAAAATCTTAGTTCCCAAGGTTGGTGGCGCATTGGATATGTAAGCGATGGTTGACATTTCTTACAATGCCAATGTCTAAGAGCGTTGGTGACCACTTACCATCAGGTGGCCCATATGCTCGTCCGCCTTCCTTTTCTATAAAAAAAAAAAAAGAACTAATAATATGTAAAAACTTGTCTTTTTAAGAAATTAAATTAGGTACGGAAAAAAACCTGTCAATAAATAATTAACATAAAAACACTACAATTACTTCATATTTTTAAGTGTACTTTTAAATTTATAAAATGAAATAAATAAATCAAATGTATCAACCATAATGACCTAATATATCTAAGCATAACATACTACTTCATGTTCGAAGTAAATTAAACATAATTAAAAAATATATATATTAAAATTGTCTAGGATCAAATAATAATAATACAATATGCATATTGTACTTTAATGCTATTGTTAGACAACAGACAGGTTGAGTTAATTATGCCGAGGTCACACATTAAGATTATACCTATAATTGCTTGAGCGACTCGACTGGTTAACCGATTTGTCGGCCAACTTGTCGCGCAATTCGTCAACCTGCGGTCATTTCCGGCCAAACTATAAATAAAACGGTTGACTAGGTGCGGCACGTAAATTAATTAGAGGACTTTTTCAGTTTCAGCAAGAAACACTTCATTCGACGCATTACATATAGTTGTTCAATTTCTAAATTTTATTTATATTTAATAAATAAATAATACAGCCGAGATGGCCTAATGGTTAGAACGCGTGAATCTTAACCGATGATCTTGGGTTCAAACCCGGGCAAGAACCACTGAATTTTCATGTGCTTAATTTTTTGTTTATAATTCATCTCATGTTGACGGTGAAGGAAAACATCGTAAGGAAACCAGCATGTATCTAATTTCATTAAAATTATGCCATATGTGGAGAGGATGCCTTAACCCAGCAGTGGGACATTCACAGGCTGTTACTGTACTGTACTGTTATATTTATTTACTGAATACATATTGTATATGTAATATCTATACAATATGTATTCAGTAGTTTTTAATTTTAAGTAAAATACACAATCGACGAATCACTAAACACTCATTGTACAAATCAAATCGCTCAGTACATTTTATCTTAATGTACTGTGTGATTTGCCATTGCAGGTGTATAAAAAATTTTATAGCAAACAATACGCATCAAAGAAAAAAAAAACTAATCAACATAATATTTAAATTTAAACATTTCAACATGTAGTAATTTTTAAAATTGCATTATTATTTTAAAGAATTTATTCTGTTTTTTGACTATTATTTGAGTCAAGACATACATATGTACATATAAAAATATTGTATACGCTTGAAATAGCGTTGAACTATCTTATATTATTTACTACTAAGCTAAACACACGATACCAATGTTTAACTTTTCTTAGCAAGTTGTAATTACCGGCCGTAAAGCTACCGAAGGCATGAGCCAGGCGAGGCTCCGGCTCGGCATTATTACCAGATATTACACTTATGAACAACCATTAAAACTGCAAGGAACTTATCCCGTTACATATGCATGCAGTTTCGAGCCGAGTTTGAACCGGGTCATTCATAACCCCAAAGTCTGTACGACACACAACCGATTAGAACAAAGTGAATAGTTTAGTTAAATTTCAAACATAATTTAACGTTGTTACTAACAGTTACACGTTAACACTTAAATTATATTCTTTCGTTTGAAAAATTAATAATTTTCATTTTGTAAGTACAAACTTTTTACTGACAGTAGGACACGATCGTGAAATGACAGAATGTGATATGCGACATTGATTTTCATAATTATAACATTTAAATTTGACATTTCAACTTTTTACATTTGACGAGCCGGTTGGCGTGGTTGGTAGATACTTGCCTTTTCACGCCGGAGGTTGTGGGTTCGATTCCCACCCAGGACAGACATTTGTGTGCATGAACATGTCTGTTTGTCCTGAGTCTGGGTGTAGTTTTCTATATAATTATGTATTTACAAAATAAAGGTTGTATATATAGTATATCAGTTGTCTGGTTCCCATAACACAAGCTTTGTACAAGCTTAATTTGGGATCAGATGGCCGTGTGTGAAAAATGTCCCAGGATATTATTATTATTACATGTTTCCTAAACGCCTCAAAATGTGTGAGATACGAAATGACTTCTTTCAAAACAGCAGCAATAATATTACGATAAAGAGCAAATTAAGACTTTATCGTAATATTATTAATGTCGCTTCTTTAATATGAAAATTAAAAAATATAAAGTTATATCTATATATTTATATCATTTGGCGTTTTACCATAACTAAACATTTTATATTATTTAAAAAAATAAATAAAACAGCATTTACCATTAAAATAGCTCCTCAATTGATAGACAAAAAAAAACCGCCCAGAATAAAAAGATAATTAATTTTATTGATTTTAAACTATTGTTATTTAATTATTAAATACCAAAAACGAATAAGACAGTGTGTCTCCGCTCGGTAGGATGCCGGGCAGACTTTCGTATACTTTGGACGTTAGCCAGGAGTCTTTTTGGCCTCAAGATATCATTTGCAACTTCTGTAATACTAGCGAATTCCTCTGTACTGAACCGTTGCGTAATTGTCTCGATTCTCAGAGAGATAGCACTGCGACGTTGTTTCGTAAACATTTGGTGACGACCGCAGTTTCAGACGTTCGATTCCATAAAGTTTTTATTCTGTTATGTTTAAAACATGTCTTACAACAACTTTAAGAAGATAAATTTATTATTTTCGAAGCAAATTATATTTATAAAATAAATATAAAGTTATTACTTCAATCATACTTTTCTTTCTATGACTATAATTGAATTTATTGTTTGAGGCAATGTCTTATTAAACTGTCTAGTTTTGTGGAAGTGTCATCAATGACAGGGGGCGTGATTTACTTGCAGGTAAGGTGTTAATGACGCCACTTGCTTAGCGCAATTAATTATTTACAACAAGGTTTCCCTTCAGTACAAACTTGACAACCTATTATTTAATGTCTTCAATTACTTCAACGTTTTAATTTATGACTCATCTATTTAAAATCAGCGTTTAATATGCGTCAAATAAAATGATCCTTAAAAGTGAATGCAGCGGGCACACGTTGAACGCACTTGAGTGAACAATTTAACTATTAGGGCCGGGTTCCGCTCCTTGCGGAACTCCTACTCAATTGGTCGGCTAACGAGGAAACAATCTTGTACGAGCTATACGCACACCGCTTGCGCAGCTAGGCAATCTCGAATGGGACTCGTACATAAAGATAAACTCATTTATTTTACTATATCGAAACAATATTATCGCTAGAACTTAAATATATAAAAGCTCTTAAATATATTCAATTACTATAATATTAAACAATTTATTTATTGCATATATAAATTTGATGTTATTCATTATTAAAATTTAATACCCAAAATGTGTTTTGCAACTTTTGTGCATAATATGGATAAAGATGAAACAAATGCATTGAAAGAATCGATATCTAAAATAAACAATCGTGTCATTTACGGCTTAGCAGGCAATAAAATGAGCAAATATTTTTGTTTATCCTTGTTAATGTTTACTTAAGAAAAAGGACACTTGTAGAAGATTAACTTTTGCAACAATAAAAACAGAACAAAAAATACTACATATGACATTACTTAAGTTAAATGGAAATATTTTTAAATGTTGGCCGCAATATAACAAATAAGAGGCACGAGGACTTCATAATAATAAAACCATAAATGAGTATTAATATTTATAGGACAGACAATAAAGTGTTACTGGATGTTATCGATAATTAAAAACAATCTGTGTAAAATTTCGCGGAAAAATAAAACACAAATTTTATCGCAAGTCGAAAAATAAAAGTAATATGATATTTCATTTTCGTTTGTTTAATTCAATACACACTTTATATCGGGGGAAGTGATGACATACACGCAGATAAGAATGGATTATTAACAATCAATGTGCCATGTTTAAGGGAATTACTAACAGCAAATATAAAATTACGTTTTTTTTTTGTTGAATCAAACAATGAAATTCGATGTAAATTCTTAGTTTTTTTTTCGTTTGTGACCAGTCCCTTACTCAATGTTTGGGAGGAAGAGATAATTTGATGATAGTCTGTGGAAGGAACTAAGTACAGTGCATCGGGCCAATGAGATGTTTTGACGGTGCGTCTCCGTAGCGAGGATGTCTCTATTCAACCAATTGAGCCGGGACCGTTTATCATTTTCTATTATATTTTTAGACTAGGATGTCACAAGCTGTTCTAATTATTACTAATAGCGCAATGCGATTGTAAAATGAACAACTTATTCGAAGAACATTCTTAGAAAATGATTTCTGGATACATCTCTACATTTTCGAATTTGAATTATCAAAATAGTTTTTTATTCAGTAACAGATTGTACTGATAAAAAAATATAAGATAAATATATTTTTTTTTCTTATTTAAAAAATAAAATCAGCAGTAAGCAGCTTGTCAAGGTCCTGATGTCCCAAGGCTGGGCAAAGGACAAAGTTTGAATGTTATTCAAACGATATTTTCGAGATGAATTACAAATACGAATTAAAGCACATGAAAACTCGGCGGTGCTTGTCAGGGTCTGAATCTTCCGTCAAATAACATTTTCTAACCACTGACCACATCGACAATTAATTCCAAACTATAATATTTTACCTACACTTTTAAAATTATAATGTATACATTTTTATACACACTTTAATTAATATCGTTTTAAACGTGCTAATGAGCAATTTAGAAAACAAACTGTCGTTATCGTTAGACGATAAGGTCACCCCATAAATACGTCGAAAACCATCAATGACTCTCCGAATAATTTTCAAGGAATAACAAAACAGACCGCACGCCGCCACCATCAAAAAATAACATTTGTTGTACCAGTGTGCAGGAAACAAAAAAATCTTCAAGTTTAACGATAAAAGTATTCTCTAATGAATATAAAAACTTAAGGACGGAAATACACATAACATTATGGAGATAACGCAATATTTTCCTTCAAAACATAACTGTTTCTGTTTTTGATAAGAAACCAACCAGATGTGAGCTCAGTTATGAAGCCGTTGTCCATACCACAGGCGTTTACCAACAAAAAAACGCAAAGTCTTAAAAGACTAGAAATATTAATTAAAACACTAATTAATATATATTTAACTGTGTATTATTCTGTTTTGGAAATTCCATTGGAATTTATGACTTATTTATGCAGTTAGTTGTAATTAACTGTTTTTACAAACATTAGCTCAATAATTTATTTTTATTATTAATTCCTATTTTATTATAGTGCCAAATTCTAAAAAAAGGATATATTTTATTTTTATCTGAATATATATTGGCTCGACTGATATACCTTTTTAGGGTTGAAGTTCAATTCGACTGTAATATAATAAACGCGTTTTAATTTTGATATGCTTTTCCAAAAAATATTGCTTAAGTGGTGATAAATTAAACAATCCTGTGTCTTTGTCTTTTGAAGGTCAAATCAAGGATGTCAGAAAGAGAAATCAGTGTTCAATAAATAACGCTCGTAAGTAAGTTTCATATATCATAAGTATCGCCATGAGTTTTATATGATTTTCTATAAAAAAATCGTTCTAAACTCATAACTTAAACGTTTTGAAATTGTAACGTGATACAATTATCAGTTTTCTGTTCGGGACAGGCCAGCGCGAGCGATAAAGACCAACGTTTTGCAACATTGTCCATATTACTCATACCTATTGTGAATAATTAATACCAACTTTATTTATATAAGCGTTTTCTATAATAATTTATTTGAATCGAGACATTTCTATTTAATATACGTTAATTGTTAGTAAACTTTGACACGTTTTTTTAACTTGGCTTGACAGAAAGCCAGTACGTTACCTAGATCGAAGTCTCGTATTGGTTTAAAATTTTACAAGCATATGTTTGGTTCAAAATATAAATATTTACTCGAATTGATCTGTTGATTGAGTTGAACCAGTATAGTGGAATTATAATTCCATAAGCTTATCAGCCTAGCTTTGTGAGATAATTATTGTCAACCCTTCAGTTTAGGCTCGTTTTGTTTGTTGTAACGAGTCTTGTGAACGAAATAAATAAATATGTTGATTTTTTTCAGCTGTATTTTGTAAGATCTTTTTGCGCTGTTATAAAATATAAAGCTAGTACAAAGTCTGCAAATTAAATTGATAAATATTAGTCATTTAAACTGCGTGTACATTCGAAGAATTAGGAGTAGATACGGCAACATTTCATTTATAAAATACTCTACTTCGATGTAAATCATTAATTTTAAGCTATGTACCGTAATATTATCCATATATTCTATAATTAAAATTAAAATAAAAAACAAAATTAGCATTACAAATTTATAGAAAAACACGCCGTCTAAAAGATTTGAAGACTTCGTTTTAACATATCATATAAGTTATATTAATGTTATACTTGCCTATTAAATTTATTTCATAAATCGGTTATAGTTTGATCAATACTTGTATTATTAAAAAATCGTATTGAGATTATAAATTGGACCTTTGGACGAATTTTGATGTGGTAATTTTACAAATAAAATTAAATAAACTCAGCAAAATGATCGTCATCTTATTTTATTATTTCAAAATAAAACGATATATTGCACGTAATAACATTTTATCCCGTCAATAGCGCAATGATTTACGACATGCCTAACGATGTAAAAATCGCAGGTTCGATCTCGTGCTATTGTCATCCCTATTCTTAACACAAGCTTTACGCTTAATTGGATTAAATAAATATATTAATATTCCTTAAAAAAACTTTAGTAATATTCTTAAAAATAACATTATCAACGTTAATATAACGTAATCGTACAAAATCCACAAACACGTTCAACGATTCCGTATTCGTTTTTTATCTCAGTAATTATTTCATAGCTCTTTAACTCTTTGTTTCAAACAAAAATAATTTTCACCAAAGAACCTCTTGTGAAACGCAAACAATATCCAAAAAGATGCTTAAATATTCTTTCTCTTATACTAAATAATATGAGGCCATAATTATCTGCTTTTGTACATTCTTAGTTCGGCTCTTTGCTCGGTAGAGCAGACTTACGAAATGAACGAACTAAATAATACGATTGCTTTGATATTGAACAAAGAGTAATATATGCTATTTCTTCTCTTGTATTTCAATATTTAGTATTTAAAGTATTTTAAAAGTAATATTTACGCTTATTACGAAATTTTCATATCGTTTCTCCAATTTCGGTTTGTTTTTGCGTTTAAAAAAAAACAATGCCAAAACAGGGCATATTCGATACCATAGGTAGTTCAAACTATGAATTTTGAGCATAAGGCGAATACAATATTTTCCCAAAAGAATTGATTAGTTCAATGTATAATACTAGTTTCCGACTAAGATCTTCTATGTACCCACTAATATTCACGATGATCTATTGAATAGTTAAGACGTGAAGGCGTAACAAACAAACAGACTCACTTTCGCATTTATAATATTAGTAAGGATTTTTTGTGTATTAATTATTTGATGTTTATATTATTCAATATTATCTATAAATAACTGTCAACAGTTCGTTTTTTAAAAAGAATCATTCTTTAAGAAATAGTCTATAGACAATTTTGCTATTTTTTTAATATTAATATAAATATGGACGAATAATATTGGCCAAATGTCAAAGCGATTTAAATTAATACACAAAAATTGTAATTATAATTACAAATATAACATTAGTCAACATTTATTAATCGCAACGAATCAAGCTTTACTATGTTTTTCATAGCAAAGTAAAGATAAATTTGTAGGAAAAGAGAAAACCCTAACGTAGAATAAAATTTCGTATTTTTACATGTATTTAAAATGTTGCATGTTTAACAAACAAAGACTAATTAAGGTTTTTCTAGGTGGCGTGGTACTTGCATGACATCGCAGATATGCTCGACCAATATTGGCCATATGTCACAGCGATACTGGTGTAGATAATGACGACTAATAAGTGCCTGTCTTCCTATACACCACGCGAGGGTGGGCGAGTGTCGATAGATTAAAAAAATACCAGTTTCATAGACTACAGTTTTACCAAAAAGCATAACATCAATTCAAACGAATAAACTCACTATAACGTCGTATATCGTCACTGGAAATCTTTGAACCGTTTTTTTGATAAATATTTTTTTGTTGATTGATTGTAATTTTTTTTCTCAGATATTTTAAAATATCCGAATTTACCCGGAATTAATCTCTTATATAAAAATATAGCTTATTATTTTCTGTTTCATCACAATTAAAAAAGAAAATCAAATGAAATATCTGTATTAATTTATTCAATAATATACTTGCTTATACTAAAAAGATTGGTAAGATAAATACGTGTTTAGTAGTTTTTTCTAAATAATATCGAAAAAAAATATCATAGACAAACGTAAAAAACATATATATATACATTATAATAGAAAAGAAAATGAGGCACAATTATCGATAAAGAAATATTGTGACACTAGACAATTGCATTTATCGATATCGATTAAAGTCGCCGCACGCTTCGATCTTATCGCTGTTTTTATTCTCGTGATACCCGGCGATAAGGGAAATGTCCTTTTTCATAGAAGGCCGTAATGGCGTAGACACGCCATCCGAATCATAACTTATGCATACTGATTGCCGCTTCACCCTTTACTGGACACTATAGAATATTCTTTTTAATAATAACTAAATGTTTACAGAAGCAATGATCGCTTTTATATTATATTATACTGCTTGCTACATGAATTTATTGCGTAATTAAAGTTTGTTTGGTTGGTTTATAAAAAATATTGGATGTTCTATTTTCTACTATGCGTTCAGGAATTCCAACATCGTTCTTCCAATTGAGTTGACTCTTTGCGGTCACCATCGCACATAAACATTGGCACCATAAGAAATACCAACCATTCCTTACATTGCCAATGCGCAACTTGGGAATCAAGACGTTATGGCCATTGTGCCTGTAGTTACACTGACTCACTCACTCTTGAAACCAGAACATATCAATGCTAAGTATTGCTGTTTGGAGGTAGAATATTTGAAAAATGGGTGGTACCTACCCAGACGAGCACAAAGATCATTTACCATCACGTGGCCCACACGCGAGTCTATCTAATTAAAAAAAAAACAAAAAAACCAAGTAGGTAAAGTAAATGAATATTAAAAGAAAATTTAATAGATTAGCGGCTTCTACTATTTGTGTTTCAAATAGACTGATGAATCATAAAGGATACTTAAAAAAAAAACGTTAAAATATTTCAGAATCACCTTAAAATAGCGGTCATCACGCGACGGAACAGCCATTACACCATGCACATGCATATTCCTTATCTTTCTATCTAGAACCTTTAATGACCAAATGCTATTTCAATTCCGCGCCGTTTCTCCTTATTCATAATAAACGCTTTGTACATAGACATGTCACATTACATAAAAGATAATGGAATCCTGATGTTTCTATTGATATTACTTTTAACTATACTTAAATTATACAAATATATAAGCATTCAAATAACTCAATATACGATCGCCCAGTGGATAAAAATAAGAAAATGTACATTAATTTGTTTGTTTTAAGGATGTTTTTTTTTTGCTAACACTAAGCCTCGACTAACTATATAAGGGTTATATTATGTATGCTATGAACTAGATTGTTTGATACTTGACTCACCCAACACAGTCAAACCACTAAACCAGTTTTGTGGTAAAATGTTATAATATATATTTATTGTAAGATACATAAATGTAATAAGAAGAAATGTCGTTATTTTTTTTTATGGTATAGCTAGGCGGACGAGCATATGATCCACCTGATGGTAAGTGGTCATTATAAAAATAGTTTTTTGATATTCAATTATAAATTTAAAAATATAAGACAAATAGGTAGTAGAAGGAATATTTCTCAAACATTCGATATTTTTCAAAACTTCCTCTATTTTATTGAATTATTAATCGTTTTTCTGTAAAATAAAAATATCAGTTAAGTATAAGGTTTGTATATAACGTTGGATCAATCTTGAGCATTTATGTATCTTAAATGATAATCAATATAATTAGAAATTGTTGCACTAAATAGCACTATACAGATTTACCATTCCACAAGCAAAGCTGCTATTTAACTTGTCCATATACGTGTGGCTAAAATAAAGTGTGCTAGCAGAAAATACCTAATAAGTCACAATTTTATTAACGTTAGCTATTACCCCCTTACCAAACGCACATTTTCAAACTGCAAATTATTATCAAACACCTGCGATCATTGTCTTACGAACCCCTACACCATATGGTCCAACTGACCATAAGTCACCAGTAAAGAACAATAAACAAATGCGAAGGTAATTGCGAGGGTGGAAAGCATTCCCACGCATTCCTGGACACTTCCACGGGGGTACGTATCGCCATATGCCACGCGATAGTATCGTAGTCTTATTATTTTAATAGCTCGATTAGGACGTAACGAGTTCATTGACATGACGCTGGACATCATTTTTTTTTATCTGTGGATAAGTTTTGAAAATTTATAAATGCTACTCAAAAACGTATTTTATTAAAGAAGTATTTAAGTAGTTTATATGAGTTACATTATTTAATTATTTACAAAAAACTATTTATATTTACTTGAATTAAGATAACATTTTTTTTAATTTAAATAAAATTAATATCAAATAAAATATTATGATAATAATAAATTTAATACATTCTACACGAGATTCTTCGCCTTATTGATTCACAGTCATATAACTAAAGAGAAAAGATCATTAACCTGATAAAATAATTTAAAAAAAGTTCACTTTTACTATGTTCTTGAATAATATGAGGTATATAACAAGGATCTGATAGGTCTGATATGCGCCATCTACCAATTATCTAAAATAATTCAGGCTTAATCCGGTTTTTCATGATATAAATAAAGACGCAGACGACATTCCAAAAAGTTTCTATGCTGTGATTATTTTTAATATTCTTAAATTAATATATTTTACGAAGATACATAAAAATATTCTCAAATTAGTGCACAATTTTGATGAAATAAATTATAATATTAACATCCTATTTCAGTTTCCGATTTTACAGTTACTTATAATTAAATGTATATATAATAAAATTTCGTAAATAGGTGAAGTGAAATATCATAAGTAGTTTTTTCATTTTTTCATCCCTTGAGATAACTAGCTTTAATATAATAAAATTCGTTGACTGCCTCGTTGGTCTCCTGGGTTCAAAACCCAGATCGGGCCGATGAAAAGTTATTACGTTTTTCTGTCGAAAAAGAGTACCAGCCTGGTGTCTGGAAGCATGTAAAGACAGTCAGGCGCCTGAACTCATTCTGGTCGTGTCGGAATTGCCGTCCCATCGGACTATGAGAGTGAGGGAATTGAGAGTGCACCTTTGTTTGCCACAAAGTAATTCAATTTGATATGTCAAGAAAAAATTGAACATTATATATTTATATAATAATTGTTTTTTCAATATTATCCGATTATTGTATATGAAGAAAATATTAAGCGGAATTCGTCCACTGGTGACAATTATATTGAACTCTATCTCATATATACTAATACTAAAAATAATAATAATAATAATAAAAATATTACTATATTATTCATGTGTTAGTTTAAAAGGGAAAGCAAGCCTTTCAGTCTTTTTAAATTAATTCCAAATTTAAATCGCCATTTATAAATTTAATTAGATTGTCATTTATTGTACAGATAATCTCTGTCATAACGTCAATTTTATTCATTTGATAAAAGTTGCCTGAAAGAAAAATCTTCCCTTGAAGAGGGAAACAAGAACGATAACTACGTATTTAGTCGTAGCATTTTTTTTATTTTATCATATTTCAATCCATGGGAATCGTGTGTTAGCGGAATGCAACGTTTCCGTAAAAATTAGACGTCGTCGAGTCACGGCAAATTAAACAGGGGTAGAAATAAGGGATGAAATTTCTTCAATGAAATTTATACATATAAGATATTTTACTTTACAGAATAAAAAAAATATACTTACTATAAATAGTTTTTGTAATTATGATGTTCTTTTTATAAAGCCTTTATCATCGAAAGTTATTTTTTTTTGTATCTTAATTTAAGTAAAATAAATATAAATTAAATGTTTATTTATTTGCAAAATATTTTCTTACGAATTAGTATTTTATATATTTTTTTATCAACCATCGCTAGAATTGTACACCCCTACATGTGCGATATGGAAAATCAACAGGTCGTGTCGGGAGCACATGCCGACACAGCTTATGGGGGTACATTTATAGCTCACGATAAATATTATGAAAAAATAAAAGCATAAACTAGTACTGGATACATTATGAAAAATAATCTGTGCTTTCTATATCATGTAAGGAATAGACGTAAAGAATATCTATTTTATTTAAATTACCTTTAAGTTACCTTTAAAGCAATCCTAATTAATAAACGAATACAAATAGACAATACACTTAATATATTTGCTCATATTTACTACAGATATAAACAATAATAAAATTAGGATAATCCTAATACTATCCTACACTAAAAAAGTAATATTAAGTTTGTGATATAGGACCCAAGAAATACTTTTAAATGTTATTTACTTACTTGTAATAAACTTACATAAATGGTTGTACTTAGTAAATTTAAGAAAATCAAATAGTCGGGTGGTATAAAAGGCACTGGATACCCCGGTCATAGTTTGACAGTGCATTGCTTATTCATGACGCGGTAATTATCGGAATTGTTTCGAACAACACGATGGAATTACGATACATGACTTTTTTTTAATAATAAACGAGGGTTGGACCTTGTCTGTTGTTGTGGTGTTTCTGTTAGTAGTAACGGACATAAAGAAATGCAAAGCAAAATAATCCTTATAAAAAAAGTATATGTTAGTGAAACAATACTCACGTTATTTTCAAAAACGAAAAGTAAAAATAATTAAAGTAATATTAGTCATTATAAATTAATGTTTCTTGTGTGCAATTTAATAATGAAACAGCTATATAAACTTATGTGTGAAGTCAACGCTGTCCAATAACGTCCGCATGTACCGTGACCGTCGCAAGCTGGTGGTCACAGCATCGGAAGTCATCCGCTATTGATAGCATCTCATTGTGCGCAATAGCCGGATGTTGCTAGAGACGCGAGATGTGCCCGTCTCCAATATAACGACATACGAGATTAATAAATTGCAAAAGTATATATTTAAATAAAAAATATAATAATTAACTTATGTGTATGGACTTAAAACCTTATGGCCTTAGTTATAAACGTCGCTTACCGATTGTTAAGTTAAGCCACGGGTTAAGTTTCAAGTTAAACACTGATTTCGCTCTTTCTGTCATTATTGATTTGACATTCGAAAGAATAAGACACGGTTTGTTTAACTTTTAACTCTCTAAGCAACATTTATAAGGCCGTTAGTTCTATTCTCTCTTTTGCTGTTATTTATCAAAAAATCACAAAATCATTTTGGTCGTCGCTTGTTTTAATTTTGTTCAATCCATCTCGATGCAATGAACAGTTTCGTAACACATATGCTAATAGTAAATTACAACTGACGCCATTAGATATATGTTGAATTTTACTTGAATACCTATTGCCATAATATATATATAATCTAGTATGTCTTCTCATTTCAGGTCGTAAAATTTGTCCATAATAGATAGACACCATTAAAAAATTTACATCTAAACAATTTTATATTTATCTCTCCAAAAAATATTATACTATCATAATTATTTAGATCTTAAAATTTTATTATATTAAAAAAACCGTTATACAAACTTATTATACTGTACACATCTTTATATGCCTATATACAAATATCAAAAAATTATAAACCCGACCTACGCAAATTCACAACTTTAAATAGATTTTATTTTCGATTAAAATAATGACTGTCAAATCTAGAAAAAATAAAAATTACCTTTATCATATAACATATTAAGAGCAGTAAGTCTAATAAAAGTCTTTTAGCGATAAGACCGCCTTTTGTACAAAATAGTTTTCGTTTTTTTTTTTGTATTTGTGTTTAAAATGGTTCTGTAACTTTTGGTGTACAATAAAGCATATTCTATTCTATTCTAAAAATAAGTCATCATATTGTTGTATGTTATTACTTAATTGAACATATTCTAGACGAAATTATGATTTCTTTGAAGATTTAATTTTGTATAAAACATTATAATAGCATTTCTTTTAAATTACAAGAAAATAATATTTTTATTTTTACCCTCAATATATACACGAAAAAATACACATAGCCTTTATTAAATAAGCAGTTGAAAGCAACTAACCATAATAAATAAAAAAAATGAAAATTTAATTTACTCTAGGAAATTCTTATACGACTCTGTCTATATATATTTTAATATTTGGAGGGTATTAGGTAAAATGAATAATATTGTGTGGGAAATACGATTTAGGTAATGACAATCTAGAGGTATTTTGAAGTATAACATTGTTCCTAAAGAACTTGCAAGCCAATAAGAATTATTTAAATATTCTTATTCTTATTAGACTGCTCTATATACTTAATATTAAAATATATATTACATATATTTCACCTGACAAAGTATAATTCACTTGTAATGATATCGTGTCGTGTTTTAATGGAGTCGTGCGATAACACCGCATGTCTCACAGAATTATTTCTGACATTTTTAGATTCATTGTCCTCCATGAATACGAAGTCACGCTCCAAAAGAAATTAATGCGGTTGATACATACGCTCGGCCTTTTGTTATGTTCGCAGCACGTATTTTCACATGCTGTTACCGTAACTACCTTTCAAATACCTATTCTGCTCTGACATACTTACATAAAGACTATTAAATACAAGCCATGTATAAACATACACTGCGCAAATAAAACAATGAGCGCCTGCGAGAGCGTCTTTTCGGAGTTTTGTTCCAGTATGATGTCAAAGACGTGTGTGTTCCTAGAGAGTCGTAAGGTATCATTTCGACCTACTCTCTTTAATTTGTACGCGTATCGGTTATTGCCAGTAGCACCTAGGTAATTTGCTATCGATTTTTTGATAACTATCTCTATTCAAACACGGAAATAGGCAAATTATTTTCATATCCTACCTACCTACTAATTTTGTATAATGTGCGAGTGTTTAGTGTTCAAGTAATTTCGATGGATGATATGTATGCTAAATATTGACTTCTTGAAAAATATTTTTTTTGAAACTACGTGTAATTTTGGAAAGTAGCTACTATTTTTTATTTGTATTCAATAAATTCTCATTTAAAACCCATATAAGTATTTATGAATAGGAAAAACATTAAATCGAGTTAAGGGCTCTAAGACATTGCAAGGCAGTGCGATAGGACGCGCGCCGCACGTCGCACGAGCAGGTGTGCTGATCGCGCTCCCCTCCATGTTGCAGAGCGGGCGATGCGGCTCGAGTAGCGCGGTGGGGCCCAGCCCGCCGCCCGTCCGGCCAATTGTGGCCCGCCTCGCCTATGATGTCATCGGAGGAGGAGGCCGACTCACACGCGCCCTACTCGGATAAACTACTGAAGAAACAGAAACGCGTCAGACAGCGCGTGGACGCCGGTGAGCCACGCAATTCTTATTCAACTCTCGCGACGAACGGACTCGCGCCCGCGCGCGCCGCACACATGAGTGGCGGACTTTACGGCGCCATCTTTGAGGGTCGCCAGCACTTCGGCCTTTTCGGTCCTTGCTACGCGCCGGCCGAAATGCTAAATGAATTATTAGGCCGCGCGCCTAGGCAAGAGGATGCCAGTGATGAAGCTACTAGCGGAGACATGCTTCGTGACCGTGTTCTTCGCGACATCCTCCAAAGCCGAAAAAAAGAGCTGATGCGACTCTCCCCGGATAATAACAACGTACTTGCAAATAATAATAATGACGAACCAAAACAAGAGAAACGGTCTCCAGAACGGCCCATTTCGAGGGATTCGCGACCAGACCTTGACGATGCCTTGTTGACGTTGGACAGTGCCGGTGACTCTAGAACTTCACCACCACCGAATCAACAATCATCGGAACCACTGCTCGCTCCTAAATCGGAACCGGAGGATCGTGATAGTGACGCTCAACGCTCTTCACCACGACCCCTTGATGTGAAACGTGCTCGTGTAGAAAATATTGTGTCGACAATGCGTGCTAGCCCTGCGCCGCAACAACCACAAGTGAATGGCTGCAAAAAACGAAAATTATATCATCCCCAGCAACACGATGGTGCAGCAGAGCGCTATGGTACCAGCCATGGCAGTAGTGCACAAACAGTGTCAGATGATTCAGAAGACGATGGTGAGCGCCCACCTATTCATCAAAAGATTGTAGAAAAGAATGCTTTAAAAACTCAGTTAAGAACTATGCAAGAGCAGTTAGCGGAAATGCAAGAAAAATATTTGCAATTGTGCAATAGAATGGGTCAAGAATCTGAGACGATTGATAACGATGGTGCTTCTAGTGATGTAGAACAAAACGATGATCCTTTGCCTAAATCAGAACCCCCTTCACCTGTCAAAGAAGTGCCCCCACCGATACCTAATAGTGCTGCACCGAATATGCTTTCACAGGTTATGAGCAAAATGATGACTGCAAAGATTCAAGCTCACTCTGTAGCTCATGGTCACCTTCCACCTGGATTCAATGGGACCTTACCTCTCATGCCACATCTGCCCCCCGGAGATCATATGCATCCACCACATACTCATCAACATCTTAACAACGCAGCTGCTATGTATCTTAACGTTAGTCAAAAATTGTTTTTAGAACAAGAAGCGCGAATGAAAGAGGCAAGTGAACAACAACAAAATAATCAACAACAAAGACCGCAGTCGAATCAACACTCACCACAGCATCGACAAATGGGTCAAACTCCTAAGCCTCCTTTATCATCCGAATTAGCAGAACGTCTAGATGCATTACGTAGTAACTCAGGGTCAGTTGGACCAGTGTCTGGTGCAGATCTAGAGGGCTTGGCAGAAGTTTTGAAAAGTGAAATCACAGCTTCGTTAACGAGCCTCATAGATTCTATAGTGACACGTTTTGTACACCAACGGCGAATAATGGGTAAACAGTCCGAAGCAGCAGCGGCCGCAGCCGAACAACTGAACAAGGACTTAATAAGAGCTACTCGACTAATCGACAAGTCGCCGACACCGAAGATGCCTGAGAGACCGTCTGGACAAATGTCAGGTAACCAACCCGTCCATCACCCTGGCGCGCCTAACGGCGTTCCTTTTATAACGAATAACCCGATGTTTATGAACCATATGAATGGCCCCCGTGCTCCAGGAGGTGTAGCGTTTCCGTTGCACGCTGAGGCGGGTGGGCCTGGTCACGGTGCTCACATGCGGATTCCGACAGGCATTTTCCAGGCACCGCAGAAACCTCTACAGCCTCACTTCGTCCCGATGAATGGACAATTCGATCGGGAACAGAACCCTGACCCATCAGAGCCTTTGAGCCTCGTGGTCACTCCAAAGAAAAAGAGACATAAGGTGACTGACACGCGCATCACCCCACGAACTGTAAGCAGGATCCTGGGTGAAGGAGTTGGACAGTCGCCGGAAAGCAAGTTTCCCGAGTCACCGTCACCGCGGCCATTCCTAACGGGAAATCTGCCAACATCAGTTGCGATACCGAATCCATCGCTACATGAAAGTCAAGTATTTTCGCCGTATTCTCCGTTTTTCGGGGCGGGCGGTGGCTTGGCACGATCACCTCCAGCGCCAGAGAGGGATTCGCCACCACTGCCAAACTCGATGGTCCACTCTGTACACCATCGCGTCCTGGCAACGCTGTCCCCGGACTACCTGCGCCCTCACCACCCGCACGTGCCGCATCATGCTGCCGCGCCGCACCATCCGCATCACATGGATGCGCAGGACCCGCACTCAGACTGCAACTCGACCGACTTGCCTTACGACGGGGTTCAGCCTACTATATCCTTTTCAAATAGAATAAAAAATATATAATTCTAAGTATAAATTCGCTTTAAAATTTCAAGCTATTAAGTTCTCGTCGCGACGGTCGTAATCGGCCACAGATATCTTATTTCTGTTACTGTATTGTTTAACCTTACGACTGCCACCTACTTCCTCCCAGTAGTAGACATTATACGATTCTTGAAGCCTCACAAGTGTTGTGGTTTCTACGCTTTATTGTATTTTTCTATCGCCCACCTATACATGAAGGAAATAACCGTAAACTTAATTAAACATCGACTTACAGAGTGCTGTAACTCGTTATTATAGACTCAGATCTGCAAGACTGAACTCTATGTCTTTATATGAAAGAATATATTAAAAGGAAAAAAATAATTTCTGTATTTTATATTACGTATCAATATAACATACAGACGCCACTATAGATATCTGCTAAGGTTTGTTATAAGATTAGATGCAAATGGATTAAGAACTTGCGGTGCTTCAATCGGTCTACGTAATACTGGGATATAATCAGATTTAACGCAACCTTTTTCCTCAATCCCGATTCCTTGGATCAGAACTTAAAACGAAATTTAAAAAAAATCTTAAGTCATTATTGATATTATTAATAATTGATTTGTTTTGTGATATTTTGCCAATTTAATCCTTAACTCCGGTGTACTCTTCAACTTTGACGCCGATGCATCTCCGCAAAGCCAAGCTGATGTTCTTCTGGGTGCGCTACCCGAGCTCCGCAGTCCTCAAGATGTACTTCCCAGATATCAAGTTTAACAAGAACAATACAGCACAGCTCGTCAAATGGTTCTCAAACTTCAGGTAAGTGATCATTTTATTTTTGAACCATATTTAAAGGCCTTAATACTAAGCGATAAGTAAATAAGTAATACTTTAAGTAATGGTATAAATATCTTAAGCCACTTAATAAATTATCTACTTACATTAATCTTATTTTGGATTTAAGGTTTTATATCGTTTTCTGGGATTTATAAGATTAGATAAGAGGCAAACAATTTAATAAAAATGCTTTAAATTGTTATTTTTAAACTCATATTTCTTAAATATAAACAAATAAATCTTAAAAATACTTTTATTCATAAACTATTTACTATTTCGATTATCGTGCGAATTACGCTAGAAGGGGTTTCTAACTCACTATTTCCTAATTAACAAATTTACAGAAAGGGTCACTCCCTGTTCTATTGGATACGAAAACGATAATTTTATTAAACGCAGAGATTGATATTACAAAATTAATCATTACATATTAAATGTAATCAAATTTCTTATAAAATAAATAAAAAATAAATTACATACAGAAAAAGTTTTTAGGTTAAATACTCATTATTTAATAATTGCTTTATCGATCGAATCAAACTTAATAAAATATATGAATAATGTAATAATAAAATTTATTTACAAATACATTTTATATATTAAATAATTATATTATATATTTAATAAGTTAACTCACCTATGAGTAGATTTAAAGGAAGAAACAATGATGAAATTGTATATAATTTCCTTCCCCTTAAGTGCTACGCAATTTTTAGTCTTTAATTTAATACAGAGGCGACAATATGACGCAAACGTCGGTTTCATAATGATAGCTTTACTGAAATGACTTTAAATAATTTCTGAAATTACTTATTTATTGTTTCGAAAACGAAACAAAAAGTATATTTTGACAATTTAAATTCACGTATAATGTTTTGTGGTCAGTATAAGTTTTCATTCAGTCCATAGGAACCAAATTATGAAATTATATAACTCGGTAATTATTTAAAATCAATAAAAAAAAATTATCATTACAAACAAATATATAAAATACTCAGATGGTTTGGGATTTTATATAAAATTCTTAGAAAAAATAACGAATGAAATAAAATTGTCATCGTAACGTAAAAGTGGCCCGGTATTGATTTATACTCAACTAATTTTCGCGTTATCAAACCATTGATAAGGGACACCTGCCATCGCCCGTGCTTATGTGATAACACATACTTCCCCTTCTTTGCATATCTCTAACCCTATGCCGAAACACTCGATGTTATCGTATCAATTTATAGAGAAACAAAGTCTACGAACACAATACAAAAAGCTATATAATTTAGCGACATATTTTCATAGATATTTAGTAACATGAAGCTTATAGATTATGTCTAGAAATCTATATTTAAATTATGTATTTTAATCATTGAGAGTATATGCAACTCCGCCCACATCCAATTAGTTCTGCTCTGCTTTAAGAATTGCTATTATAATATTAAAACAAAGTAAAGTTGACGATTTTATTAGTAAAATAATAGAATATATGTTTTGATATGTTTTATAATCAATTTAACGTAAATTATTATCTTTTAATTTGAAGATTTGAAATTTTTATCAATCAAAAAAAGCTATGCCATAGACGTGCAAAAATTACTCTCACACAAAATGTTCACAAGTAATACGAAAAATCTAAATTTCATATAAATTTTTATAGAATCTTATTTTAATGAAAGTAACTATATATGTAATTAAAGTAATAAGGTCGCACGCGTCGATAAACGTCCGTCCATCGAGTTTGATATATAGTTCATATAACAGCTTTTATATCTCAAGCTAGTATTATCATTATCTAAGTAGATAATACCAGAACTTTGTAAAAGCCTTGATAAGATTATTCACACTTACATACATAATATTCTAGTGTGTATGTATTTCACGGAATTATTGATTATATAATAATGGACGTAAGTTTTCCTGGTAACGTAAGATAAAGCAAATGTATGTACGATGTTGTATAGTAACCACGAGAAAACTTAGCGTTAATTAATTTTATCTAAGACGTTTGAAAACATGTTTATATTTTGTTATTTTTAATAACATATTAGTTATTTTATTGACATGTATACATAAACAAAGAGTATTACGTTTTTCTTTTGAATATTTAAATCAGAAATATATATTAAAAGTATAAAGTACAGGTAGCATTTATTCGTCGAATTAAGCCAACGTTTTATTTTTAATTCGTGCATACTTCAATATCTTTTACAGCTTAAAACATGTTTGCTTAATCCTTCGTCAAACTAAAGATAAAAAATAAAGTGAGTCTTTTAAAATACTGAAAGAAATATTAAAACATTTGAAACACAACTAGCCCCATTTGTATTGTCCCTTAATGGTTGCATTGTGGACGGAAAACGGCCATTTCCTTGCGATAAACATCTGAAAGGAAAACTGAAAGGGTGAGGGTCAGTACACGGAAGGCAATTACAAACCAAGGTGTCCAAGACAGCGAATTGATGGCGTTTTAAATTTATAGTCTTCGATTGTGTACACTGTCCTCAATGTCACTCTATTACATGTATATTTACTGTAAATCTTTCCAATCCAATCGTTACGAATGCATTATAAAACTGACCAGTAACACATCAATGTATTATCACATCATTTTGTTTATATTTCTTTAATTGTAAACAAACATTGCTTAAAATGTCGTGTATTGTAAAACCGCTAAAGATTTGCAGACAATTGATGAAAATTAATGTAACTTGCTATCGCAGTCAGTTATTAAAATAATTAAAATATTTTACTTGTTTACAGCATTATGAATAGTGATTAAAATGCAAGTCAATACTATTAATCAGAACAATTGAAGTAGGTTCCTACAACAATTAAAAATATATATTTATCAAGTCGAGAATTAATTTGTTGTTATATTTTTATAACTGGCTGATTTAGTTACAACATCTAAGATTACGCTAATGAGCGAACCGTAATAAAAATAAATATAAATTTTAATATTTTCTGGCGCAATATATATCGCCCGACAAATGAGATAACTGATAAACGATGTTAAAAAAGTACATTAAAAAAAATGTCGCTATTTCAAAGTTACAGTAGTACTCATAAGCTTATAACGCCTTTCATACATTTAAAAAAAAGAAAACAACTCGAAACATTTGATAAATGTTGTAGTATTCTCGCAAAAATCTTAAAAACGCCGTAAGGGCATACACAGATATTCAAGGAGGTAAGGAGGCTGCACAACTGGCCACTTGTTGACGTACTCGCTTGAAGTGCTCTACCGGCGAGAGCTCCTTGTCTTTTAGTCGCTTTGTCGCGCGTGTAAGCGCCTTAAGCCGATTTCTCTAGTCTTTTAAGTGGCAAACAAACTACGAGTAAGAATTGTAAACGAAACTTCTAAACATCTCTTTTAACATTTTTTAAACCATAACCTTATATCTGATACAAATATAATTACGTGTTTATGGACATGGTATATTTTGTGGACAGTTTACGCAATCAAAAAACCACTGCAAAAACTTTTTTGTTGTCAAAGTTTGCGTATTTCTCAAAATTAGCTCTAGAATCTTTACAGGCTCGGGGCAAAACAAACATCCTTCAGTCAAAGTCGATGCAAAGACAAATTCTTTGGCGCGCAACTCAAAGAAACGCAAGCTTGCAAACAAAGAGTCACTCGTAGAATTAGCCGACGACGATAGCACTAATTAGCAACGGTGACTCGTTTAAGTTATTTCGCTTAATTAAGTTGCGCAGAAGTGGTCTGTGGCCGGCCCGTCAGAGAAGGCGTAAATTGTTAGAATAGGCAACACTCCAATTAATCTTTACACACATCCAACTAGTAGCGTGAGGGTCTGCACTTAGACTAACCGAGCCTCAAACCTTTTAACGCGTCACACACAAGCGACCTGACGCGACTCGCAACACCTCTCACTGATGTCCTGCATTAAAGCAAAATCTCCCATTATGCGACTTAATTACATTTTTAGAGCCTGCACTTCATTTAAACCATAATAATATACTTCGCAATCAGACCTAGCTTAAATCGTGATTCATTCAACCGAACACGAAATCGCACAAAGTAATAAGTTCACCACTAATTAGAATTACTTATATCAAATGTGAATATTTTAATTAATTCAACTGAGAATAAAATCTCTCATATGCAAGGACTCTCACGGTCGGAAACGGAAATGTTGCCAACCTTACGTCGCAATTTTGATATGCCTTTTTAACTTACCGTGCTAACTCGCTTCGTACATATTTAGTTCAATATTTAATTTTTTTGTAATTAAAAACTTAAGTGCGCAATTTAATATTGAAGCACTCAAAACGTTATCCAAGTGTAAAGAAAATATTGCGGATCTAAGCATAGGGTTCGCGACTTCTGTTATGCCTCGAACGTAGACGCGAAGTCACCTTGCATTGTATGCGCTGCTTCTAAAATTTAATTGGTTGGCTAATACGCTGCAACCGTGGAGTCTAATTTACGTGTTAACATTTTAATAAGGCCTGCGGAGGCTAGGGCGCCAAGTGGCCGGCCATTTATATCGCGCCACGCTCATACGAGCACCTCCAGTAATTAATACGACCCTTTCGAGGAAGCTTATGAGTAGTTTTTCTTCTAAAAAGCTGCTAATTACTCGTCACTCGGGCTCTCACGTCTTATAAAAGAACGACGTCGTTAATAAAAAGCATTGGACGTACGGCGGCAATGAAGGATTCCATTCGGTACAAAACTTGTTAAAAGAATTTCACGCGTCTGTTTTAACGTGTCTTTACCTCCAAAAGTTAAGGTTAACACGCACGCAACGAAGCTCCTAATTGTGACGGGGCGAGGCTGAATATTTACATATCATTGCATACGCTAGCCATTATAAAATATTAGCCTTTCGCCGGCCATGTCGTTAATAATATAATTAAAACACGCAAGGCGGGGTACTTATCGCGGTAATCAAGAAATGCGCGATGTGAGGGGCCTGATGCGCCGGTTATCTAGTGGCCTACTTTATTTTTTATACAAAAATATGAAAATGCACAGTCTATTTTGAGGAACAAAAAATATTTTCACTTATCTCATACGCTACGAAACGCTTGGGGGTTCAATGTTCACTGCCTGCTTTGGCATAGATACGTAAAAATTACAAGTAAAACAAAACACGTAGGAATCTTAAATTTAGGACTGAGCGTCTATTTTTTACATATTACGGAAAAAAAAGTAAATTCGAGGTCAATTCAAAGTAAACAATGCCAAAAGCACGGCGTAAACTAACAACATAACGGCATAAGCAAAGCATGAGTAAGGAATCCATCAACTAATGAAAGGGTAATTAGAAAAGTGGTGGTTTCTTCCGACCGACCTTATCTTGTCTTCGATGGGGCTTTCGATTTTTAATTACATCACCCCACACACCAAACCCTTGATTCGTCGAACTAATTTTACTATCTGCGTAAAAACTTAATCGCTATTAAGTATTTTAAATTATTTTTTTACATTTAATAAAGAAAATATTATTTTTTTATGTTTTTTTTTATTATTTATCATTATATTTTGTTACATTAATGCACTACACATCCATGCAATGACTTACTAGTGTAAAGCTATAAACTAAAAAATATTGCCATGTAAATTGTAAATTCATTATATTTTTAATTGATTTAATTTTTAAAATATTAACATATTTAAATTTGTATCGTAAGGCGCACCTTACCGCGGTCTCGAAGGAGCGGGTGCGGCGTTCTTTCATTAGTCTGTGCCTTAAAAACCTTAATACGCTTCTAATGACACGACACACGAGTTTTGGGCGGGAACTTGGATGTCACGCGACTTTTATTTTCTTTTTTTACCGAGATAGCTGGCCAGTGATAAAGTCGTAACGAACCTCTTTTGTTAATGACAATAATTTAAATGAAATGTTAAGCGCGCTTAATATGATACGTATATTCATATAAATGTACCACTTTTTTTTCCTTTTGCCGCGTCGTATTAAAGAATTTGTTACTTAATTAATTACATCTTAGGGCGGGGTCAGAGACTTGTCGTTTAGTGCCACTTGGATAATTTCCCATGTGTATAAAGCCTACGCCGCGCCTTTTTACTTGTAACTATCAATCTGATTTCTTACGACTATTGTAATAAAAAAATGTGTCACTAATAAGGTGAGCTTATCAACAAATGCTGTGTTGATAAGAGGCCAATTAGTTTATTTACAAATATGGCTTATTTTTAAACAAAAACACATTAAACCGATAGGAAATATAATAATAATATCCTTAGGGAGTTCAGTAACACGTTCCAATTAAAACAAAGACGTATAAAACATCCAATTATAACTGTAAAACATTTATACTGTGAACTATAGGTATGTAACAAGTTGTCTTCGCGTACGTCCAGCTAAACTTGACCCACCGATACTTGGTTGAACAAACGATTGATATAAGAATGTCCAAGTGTTAGAGATCTCAGATGATTGGTCGCGTTGACTTCATTCCCGAGGGAGATAAGGCTGCGCCAGCGCTGCTCGACTTCCGCTGTTAACGATAGTGGTCAGCGAAGACAGAAGGATACGACAAGGACAAAACATTTTAGATAACAGCATATAAAAACACTATTGTTTGATTTACTTGAATATATAAATTGAGCATTTATGTAATATGGAATATAATTATTATTTAAGAGTACCGAATTTGTAAACATATTCGCTTTGAATGGCTCGCGGTTTTTTTTCTGTTAACACAATCTTTTTTACGAAACGAGTCATTATGTCGGAATGAAATGATCATCTGTGAATACATTAAAATACTTATTATAAGTTCAAGTGAAAACTCGTGCCACGGAAATCTTAGTAATAAATGGCAATGACAAAAACCCTAGGGAAATAACTTGAGTAAAACTGAAAATGCGATGGCAAGCAGGCGGTTTGACGTAATGACGCCTGGCAACACTAAAGTAATTATTGTTAGACACGTGATCAACACCCTTCATATTAAAACATATTCTCGGATTACTATTCGTCACGATAAAACAAATCTATATGACGTACGCGCGCATCTGGTTTCGTATTTATTGAAGTGATCAACTTTTTTTTTCTGTATTTTTTTGTTATCAATGGCCAGTTCTGTAAGTACATTATAGACTACCTTTAAAATTACTCAGTTTTTATTTATTTTCAACATTCAATATCCGTATTTCGTTAGCTTATTTATTTTGCATATGTATTTGAACACTAGTATCTTATATATAAGTACACATATAATTCTTTAGTAATAAGCCATCTCTCTCACATAATTTTCGATTTTAGTAGACTGCACTCAAACGAAGCATGAGCGACTAAAAATAAAGGATCGTCCAGAACTGGTTTTTGAAACTGTCTCAAAACAGTAATTAGCGAACTAATCCTGAAATCAAGTAACCGCGAACGGTCAGCTTAATGCGGCCCTTAAACGCGCGTCTGCTCAACCCTTTTTTTTCGAAATTTTAATACCGAGTATAGTTGGGGTAATAAAATCTCCGCAAGCACTCAAATGAGCTGAACTTTTGAAGCGTGGGGTACAAGACAGAGGCAGGTCAGCGAGGAGGGAGTCATTAACCAGGTCCGCACTCGCTCGTTGACGGACTTTTATATAACCTAGCATGATGAAACGAATAATATAATACGACAAAAAAGGATCTACTTATTAACACAACGCAGTTCACCAACTCAAGCATACTTTTCTAATACATATGTTAATATGATTTTCAAAAAACTCTTTGAAGTTTTTACATAATTGTTATAAAACGTTAATATTGAAATAGGTAAATATAGTTTTATATCCTCATACTTTAAATGTATAAATAAATGTTTTTCTAGTATTTACAAACAATAAATATAATGATGACGCAAGGAGCTATTATACGGTTATAGGATTTTCCGTTATACGATAAGGGAGTTATTTGCGAGAAAGTTGTTTAGTATGAAGGCATAGATTATTGTCTACAGCCCGCATGTCGAATGCTACTTACGAAATGTACCATACGGTTTTATTACGGTAACTGAAATAACAATATATTTTTATTTTAAGTATTTATACCAATAAATGTTTGGTACCACTTCGACTTCATATGTCATATTATTTGATATATAGAGATAGATATGGCAGATATGGCGTGGTATATACATATGGCTTTAAAAACCAATATTTTTAACGTATTAAAAAAATTAACGCATACTTTGAAGAAGGCAATTATATCAGTATGTATATTTAATGTAAAATATGTTTTTAGCATCGAAATTTTCATAATGACAGTGAAAATTTAAGCTAACATACCCAACCTTTTATGTGCGAGCGAATTCTTTTAATATAATGTTTCATATTACGTAATATCGCATGACTTAATAATTTTCCTTTGAACTTTGTCTGAGTGCGGCCCTGTGTCGGACGGCGCAGTCTGAAAAAAAGTTTTTTCACTAACTGAAGCATTAATCCGGCCCGGTATTAGTTTACTCGCTTTTACTGGTGCCTATGTGTGCGCCGTGTACATGTGTGCACAGCGCCGTGCGACTTTTACACAGAGAACAAAAATACAGAGGCGGCGCGTTCCTCAAAACTTTTTACAATTTTAAATGCGCCTCGATATCAACTTCTTCAATCAGATATTACTGAACTTTCGCTTAACGAATTACAACCTTTTCCCGCACGTTATTCTTTAAACTAACATTGCTTGTTTTTGTTTTATTATTTTACTTTCAATAACTCCTTTTTTTAAAAAAAAGCTCTATGTAAACTCATCATGGTTTATTAAAACAAAAAAATGAAAAAAAAAAATCAATAAAAAAAAAACTATTTTTTGTCTAAAAGTTTTCTTACTCTGCATCGGCTCATTCTGCCGTGCTCTAGGAAAGCTGGACGGCGTCCACTCTCACAGACACAGTACATAGCTGCGCATGTAGTACATAACGTAATACCTCCCCATATCATGAGCCGAGCATCAGGTTTTAATAACCATTGTATTTGGCAACGATCGAAATGAGTGTTTGGTGAAGTCACCGGGAAATGTCTGGAAACTATTTTTCAGTTTCGAACCAAATGTTACGCACCCCTTTAGTTTAAACTGTCTGTATATGTATAGTTTTTAAGCGCGTAAATTATTAAGTTTTGAAGGGTATGAGTAAGGGCATAGCGCATCGATGACAATAAGCATCGCCGTTCTATCAATAAATAGCTACAATAACAATCATCATTATTTATTTTTAAACGAATGTTAACTTGCAAATTTTATTTATTATCTGTACTATTTTGCACTATTTTTATTTTTCCAGTAAATCTAGCCCTATTCAAACTTATTGATAATCAAATTAAAATCTTTTTTTTTTATATTTATAGCTATATCACAAACTTCGCTGAGTATATTATATTTTTTTGACAATTAATATAGATAAAAAAAATCAATATTCATGTCGAGTATAAGCAGAAAGCCGGTTTAAAAAAAAACATAATTAGTATCTATCGCAGAAGTTCTTACCCCAGTTATCAAGCACGCACAGTGAGCCCGCATTGCAGACGTGAATGAAATAAGAAAACTGGCAACAATTTTGATACATATGACTTTAATAGAATTCAAAAATTTCTAATGCTATGTTTATGACAATTTTTATGATTAAAATTGAATAAATATTTTATAATACTAATAATATTTTGTTACGTATTGACATTGGTCATTGTTTGGTACTAAAACGGCCTAAGTTTTTTTGCTCAATTTTTATCTTTAATTTAACAAATCATAATAAAACAAAATGCCTAAACAATATAACACGTTTCAATGTGTAGAAAATATTTAAAACAAAACTCGGTTGTGTTGGGTCTACTATTACTATGCGCGATCTATAATATTATGCGGTTAAATTTTATATCAGATACGCAAATCTTAAAACTACATTCGCCCGCATTGACTTGGATATAAAATAAGAAATAACTTAATGGACAATACATCAACCTGACCCATATTCAACAAAACGTTTAGTTATGGTGGTACTTGCTTAAATCTAATCTATATACATGGCGTTTTATTATTATTAAATATTTAAAACAAATGAAGATCTGACATAGCCATCAGTAACGGGACGTCGCGGGTTAAAATCTAGTTATATATGTCTTGTATCTTGTTATATTTGTATATATATATATATATATATATATATATATATATATATATATATATATATATTTACCAAACCAGAGTAGAGTAGAGATAAAACCTGCAGAGTTTCCTACCAAAGGGACAAATTCATACTTTTGCTTAACTTATATATTAGTTTATAAAAAACTTATTCTCCTATTCTGCAAATCTATTATCCGCAACAATATTACCGGCCTGTCATTATGAATAGGGTCGCGGACGCACATCTGCCAATCTGTGTATCGTGATTGACGATTTATATTGTCTCATTAATAAATCGAAATTATTTTATTAATCAAATGATTTAAAACTGCAGTACGTTTGCTTAATATCAAATAAAATTTAAAAACAAAAATTCGGACGCTTTGACAAAGTTTAGAGTTTTTCGGTGGCTGAATAGTTAATTCATGGATACAATCTTTGATATAACTAGTGGCTACGAATTAAAAAATTAAATTATATTTATTCGGGTAGACTCTTGCCAGCATTTCGGAGTCATGATTCTATCTGTCTGGCATATCATTTCAACATGCAACTACATTTCAGATTTTCAGATTCAAAAAGTCGATTTAACTATAAAGAACCCGTAAAAATATATAATGTTAAAATTACACACCGCAAAAGATAAAGCTTTTATATATAAAATAGAAAGCGGGGCGGTCAAATGGGCCACCTGATGATAAGTGATCACCACTGCTTTTATAAACGTTTGAAACCAAGATGTTATGACCCTTATGCGAATGACCAATTCTACGTTTAATTTAATTAAAACAAATGATAACTTAAAAACTACTTTTTTTAATTGCCTTAAATCAATTTTCTTACAAACATTTCAAATGTAGATATCGTTACATTTCTTTTTGAAGTCGAGAATGCTTAAAATAACAAGTTAGTTCGAAAAATGTAAACAGAATCCGTTATAGCTGAACTAAGAAATCGAGTTTAGTATAAAGAGCTTCAACATTCGCACTGAACGAGTCAACAATGAGAGAAAGAAAAAAAAATGAACAATAAGTCAGTCCCCTCACAAACGTCTTGGGCTTACTTAGGAATATACAGAGTTAAGATCATTTTAGACTGGACGTTAGGTGTGATACGATTTCTATCTTATTAATACTAGTCTCTAGCAATTATACTAAGCTTTCTTATGTTCATAGAAAAAAAACAAAATCTTCACTTGTAATTAAATGTTAATTTTTTGCGTGTTTTTTGAAGTGAACTTGAAAAATCCAAAACAATTTGACCAAAATTAAATGAAGTTGTTATCATAAGATTATCTCTTTATATAAAACGTTTTCAAAGTAAATTCGGTATGCTAATAATAATATTTTCGTAAGAAGCTATTATATAAAAAAATGAATGGAAATTCGTCCCGTATCTTCTCAAGTCTATGGTAAGTGTTTGGTTCACACGGGAATCGAATGTTTCTTGAGGGGAGAGTAAGACAAGAGTTGAGATTTCTCCTTTCTTTCGACCCTATATTGCGGTCGCCAATTTACGAGTTAAAATTCTTACATTAATTTGAACTATTATATTACTATGAAAAATGTTTTGTAAAATCATTGCTAATATTACACTAATGGATTTTATATTTGCTGGTGTTATAATGCGTACTTCTTTAATTAAAAAAAATGTAATTTAAGTAAAAAAAAAACAATTTTAAAGCAACATCGGAACATCACAATCAGAAAATAGTTCGTAATTACGTACACTTAACAGTAATATGTGTAATTATACAGATTATAAAGATTTTTTTTAATATAAAAATTATTCATCCCTTTAAACAATGAGAGTTGATTTCCTTCCAGACGAAGTAAAGGAAGACGAAGGAAGTTATCCTTCGAACCCCTATTCCGTTTTTATCAAAATATAAGAAACTTTCGCAAAAAAACACCAACTGGCTTCAGCAAACAATGGCATTCAAGACGTTAGCCCCAGGTAGGCGCAAGATGCGATATCTTAAGAATTAGTAGACAATAGACAACAAATACATTCACGGAATATTGAATTTTATTTACCAAAATTTAATGTCGAAAATCACTTGGTGTTGATGATAACCCGCTTGAAATGTTTCTATTGTCTGAAAAATCCGCGAGTCTTACGTTGTTTATAATTAAGCGAATTCACGCCTTATTTCCTTTGGAGAAGGTAGAGATTCTTTCAAACTTTACATTACCCAAAATTCGTTAAGCCGAATGCGTGCATAATAGCAACAGCTGATTCACACAGTAACGGTTTTTAATTCACATTTTTATTCCAAATGGATGTCAACACGTTCAAGTTGAAAATTGCGATAATATTGTTTTAAGTTTTACAAGATTTTATTTCACATTGATGTGACTGATGTTTTATTTAATGTGACGCTGTTTCCGGCGAGATGGGTCATGTGAATCATATCTATAGATTGTGAATGCTCGTAAACCTGCACGATGTCATTCTCCCACATGTATATTCACCACCCCCCAAAAAGCGACTTATTGGAAATAAGCTGGAAGCCGTCTTCTTACTATAAAAGTCCCAGCAGCGGGACACTTACATACTGACACTGTACTTACTGCTAGCTATTCGATAATCATTTGTTTCACAAAGTCCCGTTTGAATACGGTTCCATGATTTCGCGTCACCTACTTAAAGTACCCGCATATCACAGGTCGATAATCGATACGCACATCAACTGCTTACAAATTACCTTAGATTTAAGCGTCATTACTTTACAAATGAACTCTTTTTCTTTAAAAAAAAAAGTACAGAAACTAAAACCGAAAAGTCTGAAAATTATTATATCAAAACTCTTTGTTGAGACCCCGTGAGCGAATCAAAAGTATGGCTGCGTGTAAAAACAGTTCCATCAGAAATTATCCAATAGCATTCGATATTTGAATATATAATATTGAATTCAATTAAAAAAATATTGAAATCCAATGAACCTCGATAGGTCATTGAACTATCACTTCAAGACACTTATAACTTCTAATTAAAAGGACACAACCTCTTACATATCGAATACTAAAGCATAACTTGAACATCTGTTAAAACAGCTATCATCGTAATTATGATATCGATGACATTAAATAATTAAAAAATATGAATGTACTTATACTGATAATAGCATTTATATTTATAATAATTACAGTTTTTAAGTGTTTTCAATTCCCAAACAACAAATTAATATAATACTTATACTATTAAATTCAATCGCAGTCACCAATATTTATACCTATATTTTTTCGATTTTATTGTGTTATAAATATTTTTTTAATATTATTATTTATTAATTCATTTAAGTTTTCTGATTGAATTGATATAGTAAATGCCTTAACGTTTTGTTTTCACAAACTGTTCAACCATTCCACAAAATCATTTTATCAGTCCTACCCTATCCTAATTAAGGAAAACACGACTAGGCGTAGACACGAGTACCTAAACATCACAGCTCCTCTCTCTAGCTAAAAAAGACATCTAATTATTAAGACACTTCATTTACTTACTCAATTAGTAAGGCTGCAATCTCTCGCAGAGTGCCAATTAAAAAATAATAGATACCCCGATGTGCGAGCGAGAGGTTGGAGTGCGCTCGCTCGCGCAAGTGGCTTAGAGATGATCCGCGTCGATTGATAGCTCACTATTGAGTGATTTGGGTTTTCACGATTCTCTGCTATCTTTCCTTTTTTATACCACATTTGTTTTTGCAAACCTTTCATATCAACCTTTTAGATCCATAACGGCTAAATCTCGTTTCTTTAAATGAAATTTTGACTTTTATTTAAATTCGGAACGTTGCAATGCATGTATGTTAAGTAAAGTATAACTTTTTTGGTTGAAATTTTCGTCGTGTACATATAAACATGTACTAAGTGAATTCGAAAGAGAACGATTCGAAACGTAATTGAAATACGCAAGCCGAAATAAAAAGCTGACTTAAAACCCTTCATAAAGCAGCAACAATTTTTCCAAAAGTAACGCGTCACTCGACGAGACGCGAAAAACTGAATTAGCCCGTCTGAATGCAAACTCGTAAGTAATTAGCCTCGCGAGACTCTCGATTCGCTCTCGTAAGCGAAGCGAAGCGAAGATAGCGAAGCGATGCAACGCGACAAGCGGACTGAGCGAAAATGACTAATCAAATCCTCTCCGCCCTCGACGGCTTTCGAGAGCTTTTTATATTTTCATTGTGCCGTCAAGTGTCACACGGCAGGTGAATTTGCCTACACGTAACGCGCTTCCATAACGGGGAAACAGCATAGGTACATTGCCTACCCGGTAACTAATAGATATAGATCGACTGCAACGAAGAGCTGAGAATTGTTTTGTATTTAGTTCTACCAAAATGATACAACTTAAAGCTGAACGCTTAGAATTAAGGCCTTAAAAAATATATATTAGTATAAAGTGAAGAAAATTTTGAATTATGCAATTACAATAAAAATTGTTTCTTGATTCAGGGAGTTCTATTATATACAAATGGAGAAATACGCGCGGCAAGCCATCAGCGAGGGCTTGAAGACAGCGGATGACCTGCACGTAGCCGGTGACTCCGAACTATACAGAGTGCTCAACCTGCATTACAACAGAAATAATCATATCGAAGTGAGTATCAATTAAATTAGGAAGACTTTTGTACAATATGTCACTATCTTCGAAACTGTGTATTTGAATGCTTCGTGATGAAAGGTCGTGGTCAACAGCTAAACAACATCATTTTTCTTTCAAGGTTCCACCAAACTTCCGGTACGTGGTTGAGCAGACGCTCCGAGAGTTCTTCCGCGCCATCCAAGGCGGGAAGGACGCCGAGCAGAGCTGGAAGAAGTCCATCTACAAGGTGATCTCGCGGCTGGACGATCCAGTGCCCGAGTACTTCAAGTCGCCGAACTTCCTCGAACAGCTTGAGTGAACGCCACATCGACTCGACGCACACGAAAACTTTCGGCTAACTAAATTTTAAAAGTTGAAAAAAAAATCCATTGGACGATCGTTTCGCACACCAAAATTTTACGACACTCGCATTTAGGCCTTCAGATTCAAAATTATTAATAAAAGAAGTTTAATTAAATTATTAAAAATTGAATTTGTACGTTGGACGTCGAGCGGCGTGGTGCGGCGCGCGGCTCGCCACGCCACAGCCCGCGCTCTCCTAGAAAATTCATTAGGTTACGAGTAAGAGAAAATTTAAGTCACCTAGAATTTTATTTCTGCACATAATATATTTCGCTATATATAATTATTATTATATTATTAAGTATTATCGTAAATGGTTTTTATAGTTATGTATATCTTAAAATCATTTATTGATTTATTCTTTAAGGAAAAAAACGATTAATATATTAACTGCTTAAGTTTTGAACTTTTCGTTGTTTTTATTTTGTTTGAATTTTTCCCCCTTACCCATTCCCTCACCTTTGGAGATTGTTTTTTTGTTGATTATTTCCCGAGATCTTTTTTTGTTTTGGCGCCTCGCGTCGCCGAAAATTGTCAACCTTTACCTCGTCATCATTATTTTAGGAATAATTAACGTTAATCATAGTGATTAGTACAATAGAGCAGGGTTATTTTTCGATCCACAAACAAAGAATTTAAACATTATTTTTATACTGATAGCCGGTTATATGTTCGTGCAGGTTTTTCAATAGAATAAAAATAAACTGACACCAAATTCGAAAAAAATTACGCATCTTAAGTTTCGATTATTGTAAACATCCTGAGTTGTATTTACCACATTTCGGCATCGTTCGGCAAAAGGATATTCAGTTCGTCCGGACCAGCGCGGCTCGCCGCACCGGACCTAGGGTTAAGTTTATTTGTTAGATAAAATATTATATTCCGAAATATGCGTGGCCCATAATATAGCAACGCTCATATGTGCATGTGCGGAGCGTTCGAAGTCGTCACGATTCATATTTAATTTTCTAAAATATACATACAATATTCACGACTTTAGCGACCGTAAAAACTACTTTTAAACATTATATCTATAATCCTATATAACCACACCGCGTATTCTACTGGCATTCTTTTTCTATTTACTGATGAAATATTTTAAGGAGTTCGTGACACGATCGCTCCGCAGGCGGACGCCCCGCGACGGCTATCCTCTCTAATAGACATCTTCCCACACCCAAGCAGACGTAATAGTTGAAGGCAGCAGAGACAATAGACCGAAATCTACCAAAACATAATGATGACTAAATTACAGACAGACTATTTGGCTACAATCAAAACACAAATGCACTGGGCCACCTCGTCCGATCAGAAGTGCCTTCAGAAATGTTGATTTTTTACAAAAAAAAAACAAGAAATGAATAAAAAAGGGCCCTCAATAGAACCTTCTGCCCAACCGAAGACGTCTCGCGGCGTCCGCGCACCGCCATTGCACACGCATTACAGTTCGCCGTATCGAACATACAGTATACATACACATTACTATTATACTATAGAAGAATACTTAGTTTGATTCGTAGATATATGTAGCGCGGCGCATGCGACGCTCGCCCCCGAACTGCAGGTGTAAGAATGTAATACATTTCAAAAAACTGAAAGCACAATTCGTAAGTTCGTAGCTAGTAACGTTTGGCAGCCAGCTCGGGTGCGCCGCATATCTTGATGTATTTGTTATAACGTGTAGAAGCCGGCCGCCGTCACCGCCACGCGGAGACAGTTTCAGTTCACATCCTTAGTTCGACAGGAATACAAACAATAAATATTCATTTATCGCTTCTTTATATAGATATTACACAATAAGATAGATAGTTGTACAGAGATGTATAGCGACATGTATATAATACAATAATTTTAATACAGAAGAGATGATAATCGAGTAAAACTATCTTAGTGCTAATGATATTTACTTAAGGCTCAATAGACAAACGGCAATTGCGAATTGATTTGCGGAATTGTACAGAATCTTAAACCATCTTTCGTTTCAAGTGTGGCACCGCGCGGAGCCGACGGCCGGCCATAGCTAAGCAAGTGTAAGCATTTTTCATTTGGTATTACACTTTGTTAATGTTTCATTTGTAACCATTTGAACTATTACAATAATATAAGAGTACCTCAGTTTAGGATGGACCAGGCGTCGACTGGTGTGCTTAGAGTAGTGTTCAGGTTAGGAGTGAGAGTGATGAGACATGAATCCTTTGAGACATCGACACATAGAAATAATCACGCAGCCTCCCCCCTCTTTCGAAGCACCGGTTTTAAGTTCGAAATTTCTTTCCCCGAACACTTCCACGGAAGTGTCACATGAATCCAATCCTTCACAGCAATAGCCCCCTGGGTTAATTTTCCTGATTCACGTTGGTTCGTTGGTTCGTAACGCAGTCGCCGCAGGGCTTATTCGTGAACGAGAATCGTTCCATGTTACGTTAAAATTGTATTTTGTTAATGTTATCTGTTTTGTTCTTGCCATAAACAGTGGCATTTCAGAGCTAACGGTTCGGATGTACGGGAAAATTCCCAAAAGAAAGCGAATCGATCACTGAATTGAATGGAATTGATCATCTCTAAACACTGCCTCGTGATAAAGTTAAGGGCTACTTCGGTAAAGTAGTAATGACCTCTTTTGTTAGCTCTGAAAAGCCAGATTTTTTCGGTATACCTATGTAATTCCTTGTATAGTAAGTAATGAATCCGTTATTCCAATCTCTCCATAGAATTTTTCATAATAATCTATCTTAAACCAGTGCAGGCTACAAACACATATTACAATAGAAATGTATTGATTTCACATCAACAGTATTCAACCGACATGCCGTTATTTGCAGATACTTGGAGCCGTTTTTTTATATATATATTTTCTGGCAAGGTAAGACTAAATTATATGTAATTTAAGTGATTATTTTGTCCGGATTTTATACTTGAGTGATTCACTGTGCAGCCGCAATAAGACCACAATGGATATACATTCGATCGAGCCGATAATCTATCGATAAAACGTATCATTTTTAATTTATCGGTTGACAATTTTATTTCTAAATTAATATAAAGACTCAAGTTGAAACATCGAAATATTAAGTCCACGGTGATCAAGGGGAAAACCCGCAGTAAAAGTACAAAATTCGGTGTGACTTTTAACTCAAGTTTGTAACTAACTATATGTATTGTAGAATTATAAAAATAATATTGTCCTTTTGGCGATTGTCAACTGTAATTGTTTCGACACTTTGTATCTAGATAATAGTTTATTTATGTTTCATAAAGTATGTATCTAATGTTCTTCCTTTACACTTTTAGTATTTTTGAATCCGTCTACGAAATGTTTGGAATAATGATGTAAAAAAAATGATATTTAATTATTTTCAAAATTAATTATAAACAAAAAAAAAAACAATATATATGTATAATATATTCGGTTTCACGTTTGGGTATTATGGTTCCTAAATTTTGGAAATTGTAGTTGACTCTATTGTGTAGCGTTTCATTTTTGGAGTTAGAACACATTTAGATGTACCAAATAGCTGTATTAACTTTTCTATACGAAAAAAAAACAATAAGAAAAATGCTGAAAAGTTAGGTAGTTATAAAATAAGTATCGTTCGTTTATAATATCGTATTAAAATGTCAAAATTGAGCACGGGTACTATTAGGATCTGAAAACGAATACTGCCGATGCTTATCAGTAAGTATTTTGTAAGATATAATAAACGCTGAATAAATTTAAAATCTGTCAAAACATAACACAGAGTCTTCGAGATCTAGAAGCGTTCGTAATTTTGTATATGAGAGTATATATCTAGTGATAAAATAAAACGATAATTTCGATATCCTTGTGGTCTTCATTCGTAACAGCGATACACGTTCATTTCGTATTCTCGTGCGTTTGTATGTAACTGTGTGTTATGTTGTTATAATTATATTTTTTGTAAGTCGCATTCCGTGCGACGCGGTTTCGTATAATATATTTGTAAATTACCTCGAGCGGACGCGGTCGCCGGTGATAAATTTAGATACAAAATTAATGAACAAAATTAATTAAATAATTAATTAATAATGACGCAACATCTTTCAGTCGCAAGGGCCACTATTGCGAGGCGAATGAATGATGCTGCGCCAATAAGGAAAATTAAAATTTGACTAGGGTTTAGGCATTATTTTCGATATCCTCGCATTTCGGCTAAGTAACAATGGCCCGCGTCCGCTCGTTTTCGATATATTTAGTACAAATTTCAAGATGTTAAGGTTACGAGGCTCAAAGCTTTTCTTTCGAGGCAGCCACGCCGCCGCCCTGCTCTCGCGCCGACGATATAAATGAGTCGTGTATAAAATTTTATTCAAAAGAGTATTTTTGTATTGAATATTTCTAAAGTTGGTGTAAAAATCAAAATTTCATAAATTATAGCGATGACAAAAATGGACATTAGGTAAATTTATAATGTCATGCGTTTTTTGTATTTAATTTTAAGAATAGTATTGGATATTAAACGTTTAGGAACATTAACCATTTGTAAATAAAAAGTTGAACGGCGCGTGCGCGGGGAAGCAGTGTGGCCGACCTGTTATATAGATAAAAAAAATATATAAATGACTAAAAAAGATGTTTATATGGTTCTGGATGTAAAAAGATAACTTTAAAGGCAATTTTTAAGGTGAAAAGTGGAAAAAAAAAAATAATGTAAACGATTCCTTGGTATTTGTCTTAGAATGGCTGCTAGCGGGTCACTATTGTAATCTGTGGGCCTCAGACAATACATACCAACTGTCACAAAACTAACCTAACCTACATTAAATATAACGGTTCTTAATAATACATAATGTAATGTATCACATTGTCATAATGCTTATTATTTACGAGCGTGTGTCTTTGTCCGTGAATGTTTAGGATCTTAACCACTGTTTGGTGTTTTAGACATAAAGTGGAGTATCGAGAAAGATAAATGATGTATCAAAATTTAATCTGACAGCCGTATGACTGTTGGATTGTTGCAAATTGCGTTCACATATTGGTAAAAACAATTGGCGGTTCTAAAATCTGTTTAAAAATTAAAATGAAAATTGATGGAATTAATGATGAATAAGTATTAGACATACTATCATGTCAGCAAGATCTGTTGATACCACTGAGGGATGTTTCTTCGTGAATATAACGAGTAATAAAGCTAAGCTTTTATTTGATAAATGTTTTTTATTTCGACAACCCAAACCCATTTTATATTACTATAGTGAGATATTTTATATTATTATAGTGAAACCTTTTATTTATTCTTATGGCTGTATTCTTTTTTTGAAAAAATCTACTCATAACAGTGTTATTAATAGAACAGCCGGAGATGGCTCAGTAATTTTTTTTTAAGTTTATTTATATTTAAGGATATAGTAACCGTTATTTTAACGGAATTTATAAAGTTGCGTTGGGTGCAACTAACCCCCTTAGATAAGAATATCTTACAGTCAACCTTTTTGTATATAAACATATTGAAAAAATCGCAGGCTTACAGTAATAAAAATAAAGGTATATATATTTACTTTAATAAATATTCAAAATACAAACATAAACAAACTTATAAAGATATATATATTAAGACTGTAAATATATAGATAACTATATATTTACAGTCTTCACAAAAAGTCTTACAGCAACAACTCAGTGACGTTGAACTATATACGTATAATTATAAATATATAAAATAATAAATGAATACTCAATTTAAAAAACAATGCTTCATTACAAATAACTGTGGAATGGCAAGAATACTAGCTTTGTATATTTAATGTATAATATTATATATAAAACTTTTATCGTTTTAATTATTAATTATTTATAAGCTATTTAAAAGTTCTAGTAAAAAAATAACGGACTAAGTTAAAATTATTTACAAGGAATTTCAATATGTATTTAAAATTGAGTTTTTCTAACTACTAGAAACTAACTCATCATCATCATCATCAACAGCCAATCATTGTCCACAGCTGAACATAGGCCTCTCCCAAGGTGCACCAAAGCTCTTGGTCCTCCGCCTATCACATCCAGTCGATAACTAAGTAACTCAACGCATCGATATTCACCGCAGAAAACGGTCGTTAAATTTTAGAAAATGATATGCGACAATAACTAAAGATTATAACATTTTAATAAACACGCATCAAAATAGTATATCATCATAAGTCGGCTGTCAACATTTCACAGGTGAATAATGAAATAAGTTACAGAATGGCACTAATCTCATTTAATTTTTGATTCATTTCGATAACCTGATTAGAAGCTCCTTGTGATTTGTTCTGGCGAAAGGCTTATAAAACCGTTTGTATAGTATAGTAGGTTTATCAACGAAAGAATTCTTATCGTAGTTGTCAGGAAGTCATATCAAGGTCAAGAGAACACAAACAAAGCCACTGGTTATAACCATCACCACTGAAATGGCATGAAAAAGTCTATGTACAGTACAGTAACAGCCTGTTAATGTCCCACTGCTGGGCTAAGGCCTCCTCTCCCTTTTTTTTTAAGGAGAAGGTTTGGAGCTTATTCCACCACGCTGCTCCAATGCGGGTTGGTAGAATACACATGTGGCAGAATTTCAATGAAATTAGACACATGCAGGTTTCCTCACGATGTTTTCCTTCACCGTCAAGCACGAGATGAATTATAAACACAAATTAAGCACATGAAAATTCAGTGGTGCTTGCCCGGGTTTGAACCCACGATCATCGGTTAAGATTCACGCGTTCTAACCACTAGGCCATCTCGGCTTTTTGTCTATGTAGAAAGTCTATGTAGAAATAAATAATTAAAAACATTCTTTAGAATGACAGAAAGAGAGAAATCAGTGTTAACAGCCGGTAAGCCAGGTTTATATGTAGGACCGTAACAGTAATTTTAATACAACAATTGGTGCCTCGTTGGTCTCGTGGTTTGCATGAAGGGCCGCAGTTCCAGAGGTAATTCTACCGTAAACAGCAGTACTTGGTATTGTTGTGTTCCGGTTTGAAGGGTGAGTGAGACAGTCTTTATTACAGGCACAAGATACATAACATCTTAGTTCCCAAAGTTAGCGGCGCATTGCTGATGTAAGCATTGGTTAAAATTTCTTACAATGTCAATGTCTATGGGCGTTGGTGACCACTTACCATCAGGTGACCCAAACGCTCGTCCGCCTGCCTATAATATATATAAAAAAAGGTAATCGGGTTGGACCAATTAAATTGACCTGTGATTGGATTTTCGGTAAATTAGCCTATCTATCTATCTGTTTGTACAAGTATAACGTGGAGATTTTGTTTCTGTAATGACTAAATAAAGAAACTAAAAGTCCAATTAAAATTTAGACTATTGTGGTCATTAACATGAATTTAATGTTCTTGTATAATCTTTATGCGTTAATAAGCAGTTGCCATGGCAATACGGTTGAGCCTTTTATTATAAAACTAACCGCAATTGAGGATAACAGTTATTAAGTATCATTTTAACCTTAAATATAATATGGTAATTAATTTTTAGCGAAAAGCTATTTATTAATAAGCATTTGTTCAAAAAAGAGTTATTGATAACGTGTTTTCTTGGCTTTTTTTGTGGCTTCTGTAATGATATAATGTATAATAAATTAAATAATATAAATATTTATATATTTTGTAACTCAATATGTCAAGAAGGATATTGAAGATTAAATATTGAAAAAATATTTTAATATTAATTTGACTTTTCATTTGCGTTCAAGTAATGTTTTATTTATGAATGTTTTAATTTAATTCTGATTTTGTTTCTATAAGAGAATTAAGCACCAGCAGCAACTAACTTCATATCTCGACGTCGTAGGCGTCGTTCGAACGCTTTGGGTGTCACGACGCGTCGGTCGTGTCAAAATTCAAAAAGACACCACACGCGAGTACTGCTTATTGACACTTGTTGAAATTGCTGAGATATGTATTGAGAGATCTATCGTGTATTGTTCTAAAACCTATTCGCATATCTTACTACCCGCGTGTTTTCTTTTTATATATTTATTTACATAATAATTACATATTAGAAAAATATCCTACACGTATCTTCTCTCCGTCTCTATTGCAATTAATATAACCTTACCGTTACCTTTTTTATAATATTAATAATTTCAGCATACGAATGCCACAAATAACAAACATTTTCCGTTAAAAGGGGATAAAGTAAATAAATAATATGATCTTGATTGGCACGACATTAAAGTTTAATGAGTAAGGAGAAAAAGAATGAAAGAGCTGTTTGTTGAACAAATTATTCAGTAAAGAATGATAAATTGTGTAATTTTGACACATGATTTTTTTTTATTCAAAATAGTATTGCAGACTGGCAAATGAGCCACACGATGGAAACCGTCATCAGATATTCTACCACCGGGCAGCAATACTTACTGTTGTTGTTTTCCGTCTTAACAGGTGAGTTATCCAGTGTAACAATAGGCACAAGAAACATATCTTAGGTTGATGGTGTATTTGCGATGTTGGTAATTTTTTTTTACAAATCTTATGTCTATAACGTAACAGCCTGTGAATGTCCCACTGCTGGGCTAAAGGCCTCCTCTCCTCTTTTTGAAGAGAAGGTTTGGAGCTTATTCCACCACGCTGCTCCAATGCGGGTTGGTGGAATACACATGTGGCAGAATTTCAGTGAAATTAGACACATGCAGGTTTCCTCACGATGTTTTCCTTCACCGTAAAGCACGAGATGAATTATAAACACAAATTCAGCACATGAAAATTCAGTGGTGCTTGCCCGGGTTTGAACCCACGATCATCGGTTAAGATTCACATGTTCTTACCACTGGGCCATCTCGGCTCTTATTTATGTCTATAGGTAGTGGTCAAATACCAGTCCACTACCAGTCTGCCTACTTAAATGAATGCGTTTAAGCTATGAGAACTATATGTTCAGCATACAATAATAGCACTAACGAACTCACAAGTTAAATGAAACACATTAAGACGAAGTCATGCTGTTTGGCAATTGATGAATTAATTATGGGTGGTATCTCCAATCCCGGATTTATATACCTCAGCCTACACGGCACTGATCTGAGGGCCTTGCCAGCAGAGGGCTCAACCCAGTCAAAAATATAATTGTTCTCTGCTTCGGAATGAAAGGACCTCAAATGTCAAAGTACCTAGGGTCTCTAAGTTCGGGCCTGGGTATGTATAGAAAACGTTCTATTAGTTAGTAAGTTTAATAGTTATCAACATTGAAAAATGAATCGGATAAGAAATATCTTGGTGAAATTCTTCCAATATGCAGTAAAGTGGCAATTAACTTGAAAATTCATAGCAGGCCGTTATCTTCGGAAATACCAATTCACGTAACACCCGGAAAACTTTCAAGGTAAAAGTATCGTTCGACCATATTACCTGATACAATATTTTACCACCAATAAATGTTGAAAAATACAAATAACATTTAATAGTATAGAAAAAAAAAACTTTGCGGTAAATTTGGATAGAACTAGAAGGAAAACTGCCAACGGCTTAATAAACGAAAAATACTTTTCTATATTATAAGTAGTTAATTGAGGATATTCGTCATATTCATATTACATATATTACATATATTAAAAATAAAAAACCATATGTCTGTTTGTTAAATATATATTTGCAAAAATTATCCAAGCAAATATTTTTATAATAGTAGCTAGACAAGTTTACGGAAAGACATTTTTTTAAATATATTTTAATTTTAAAATATTTAATTATAATTAAAATTAACACAACCGAACAGAAATATATGCTCTAGTCGAACGAATTCCCTTTTTTAACAAATCGTTTCCCAAGACATACGGTCCCAAGGCGTGGAACGATACTATAACTTACATTCTGCTGATTAAGCATTTACTTCTATTGTCTTCATGCTTTGAGCTAACATAACTAATCATATTTTATTGAATCAACTTTTTATGTCTGTTCAGACGATTCAAATCGCTTTCGATTTGATCGCACTTGATTAGAAATTACTCATAAGAACGTATTTCAAGAAAAAAAAAATACAGTCCTACTCAACCAGATCTTAAATACTTAGTTGAAAATCGCTGTTATAATGCATGCATCCATTTGACGTTTTATAATATTAAATGAGCAATTCTAGTATATATTAAATACTAGTGGCCCGCTCCGACTTCTTTCAAATAACATTGATACTGTGGGTTACATTGCACATTTCGTATATTTTTTTAAACTAAATAGGACCTATGTTACTCGCTAATAATTCAGTTTTCAGTAGGTGAAAAAATTATTAAAATCGGTTAAGAGTTATTACAAACAAACATACAAAAAATCATATCTTACCTCTTTATAATATTAATCTAAGTATATATAGCATTATTTCGTGCATCTCGGTAACGGCTCTAACGATTTCGTTCAAATTTTAAACTTATGGTTAACTTGTTTTTTAAGTTCTTATACACAATTCTGCACAAAAATAAACTATTTCTTTTCATTACTTATTACTTTTCAGAGCTGAGCTAATCTCGGTCACCCAGGTACTTACTTATAATTTAATATGCCATATTGAATTATAATCACTTCTGGAAGTTTCACGAGTTATATGTTAATTTTAGAGTTATTTTTCAAAGATAACTTTATCACGTCTTACGTAGTCGAATAAAAAAAACAATTTTATTTACGTTTGTGGCAAACAGAGGCATTTTGTAATTTGAAATACATGGTTTTTTTATATACCCTTTAATATGTATTTATTTTTTATTGCACTCAAAAGATCTACAGAATGGTCATATTATTTATGACCATGAGATACCTTTTGCTAAAACTCGTGATCTTAATTAAAAATTGCATGTTGAAACCCGGCCATCATTTAACCAACCCACACTTGAGCGGAGTGGAATAACCCTTCTAACTCTTCTCATTTGAAGCTCGGCTATTTTTATGGACTGCTACTGTATTCAAGCCAGCATCTACAGTATCCGTCCCAAAGACCTAACACTGACGCCCCACGCCTGTATAACTATTATTATAATTAAACGTCATTAGAAACGAAAAAGATAAAAATAGTTTTGATGATGATGAACTCCTGACCGATTTCATCCACTCTCATAATCCGATACGGACGGCAAACCGTAACCATCGGAAAGACTTGAGGCGCAGGACCAACGGCAGGCACGGGAGTGCACACACTTCCAACTTGTAAACTCCGGGCTGCTACTGAGAATCATCAACAGAAAAACTCACAATTTTTTTATCGGCCCGACCTGAGGTTTGTCAACAACGAGTCAATCAAAAAGTAGTAATAAGTATTTTGTATGACCCGGCAGGAAAACAGTCTTAAAACGATACTCCTTATTACGTACGTAGTCACTAAAAACTTTTCCTTGTGTGTAATGTTAAAATTAAATCTAATGATTTTACGGTAAGCTATATTCATTATATATAAGCTTCTTTTTATCTACTATTCCAATTATTCTTAAAGCTTAGTTAAACCTGAAGCGCAAATACTTCTACATAATTTGCTCATGTGACAGACAATTGTTAATTGTAATTGTACCATGTGAAAATAAAATAGCAGACATGGTTAGGACACCATTTCAGTACAGGATTTGCTCATGTTTCACATATGCCTCAGATTTCTTATCAAGGCGGAAGAAAAAACGACTTCGACTAATATACCCGGAGTAGAACATTCCCTATCCCATTCTAAAACATACTTACTATTTAAACTCTATTCTTATGCAAAGTCTTATATAAAAACTAGTACCTACGCCAACAAAATGTTATCAATTCATATTATAGAGTTATAATAATAACAATTATTAGCTGAACCACTTATTGTTCGGAAACTATAGTTCCATTAAATATTGTCCACATTTAGGTTAGATAGAGATAGGTATAGTTTTTGTATCTACTATATATTTTAAAATTCTCAATTTATAGTTGAGAGTTATTCCCAGTGTCAAATTATAGGAATTTAGACTGCAATATTATTACGAACCGATATTGAGACTGTCAGACTAAATGTCAGAAATTGATATGTAACATTGATCGTAGTAATTATAACATTTCAAGAATACACGCATGAAAATATTAAGTAGTAGTATATCAATTCAATAAGCCAATTGTTTACATTTCAATGGTAATTAATGAAGTGAGTCCTTACGGAATAGCACTGCTGATAGTGAAAAGGCGGATTTTTACATTATCTAGGCTATAGAGAGGTACGGGGGCTATTCAATTTTAACCTTATCCCTACAAATATCACTTCGTAGTTTATATTTATAATTCTGCTAAATTCGTTGAAATTGCACAGAGTAACTCTAAAATGAACTATTGAATTGGCGCAGGACAGAAGCAAATCGTATATGATCGCAATCCTAATTAGTAAGGGAACGGCAAAGAAGTTTAGTACGATGTAATGGAAGGAAGTTAAATTTACGGTATGATGTCTTGATGGCTTTTTTCGGCATGACATAAGAAATCCGTCTTTAACATATCTGGTTATGTTCGTCCAATTTAAAAAAAAACTAACAAAGCCAGCTAAGCTACAAAACACAAATAAAAAAATTAGGTCCCAAATTTGCCGCCGGTTTAAGCGTACTCATATAATAAGCCGTAGGCCTATATTCGCTTTTTCTGAATTTTGTAGATTTTAATTTTAAAAAAGTTTTAGATTTAAATTGAACAGATTTTTATATATAATAAATATTTAGGCTCTTTTTCTTACGTAATTTATTTTAAGGTAATTATTTAAAAAAAATATTACAAAATACTCTATATATTATTATATAATTATAATACGGCTATTTTTTAATTATTATTTCATATTTAAATAATTTGTACAATATATATATTTAAGCTTTTAAGTGCCATCTATGAACTTACCTTTCAACTACTGAGGCACACATTTTATTACAACCTTTTCAGTATGTGTACAGTGCTTCCATCTATTAACAGTTCTACTAAAATTATAATATTACCTTTATAAACAAATAATCTTTGCAAAGTTTTTTTTTAAATAACTCTATTATCATAACCATTTTATAACCCCGAGAACAATAGTATTCATCTTGCGATCCCCCCAATGTTAATGCTAATTTGATTCAGATTGCTTATTATCAAGTGTTATAAATAATATTCAAATCACGAACCCCCGCATCTTGAGACGTATAGAATATTTAAATTAACCATAATGTGTCCGCAAAGGCTTAGAACAGCAGGTTTTCCCTTCGTTGCTGATCTTGAAGAACTAATTGAACAGTGTACCTCAACAATCACTTAGATATGCATAAATATCGGCCCCCTATTAGGTGATTTACTTCAAAATTTTGTCAATTCAGCTAACATGTTGTGTGATAAATATTTATATCTTTGCAATATTAGTCTCGAGTTGTGTGTTTAAAAATTATCACTTTTAAGTAATTTTCTACTTAAATTTGTGTGATTGAATATACATGAAAAGCCCAAAAAACTAAATCTACATTACCTATTTGTTTAAATAAATCTATGTAAACGCCAAATATATGTAAAGGAAAAAAAGGTTTCATAGTTCATACCACATTTTTTTTTAAATAATTTAGTTGACATCGTAATGCTATATTGTTAATAAGCAACAGTGCAAGTAATAAATTTAATTATTTATTCATTTTATTATCCTAAGACTTCTGAGATTTTTATAAATCTAATTAAAAATTTATCATAATTCGGTGACAGTCGTTCAAATCTTTTTTAATTAAGTGCGGGAAACCTATTTTTTATCTTAATAACAAAGCAATACCAATCACGTTCTGAAATCATTTACATATTTATTAAATCTGGTACAATAACAAAATATGTAATTAATAAATGTATTAATTAAAGTTCAATTTAAATAAGTGTTTATAACATCAAACTCTTATATTTTTTATAAACTAAGTACTTAGTATCCAACGTTTGCACTTGTTTTATTTAAGATATATACAAAATAGAATTGTTATACCTGGTTATATAACAGAGAAATTTTAAAATAACACTGCAATTTTCTAACTGGATGCTGCAATTCGTAAAATGGCTAAATCTCCTTTTTCTCTTTAGAGAAATGAGAAAAATAAGCATAAATATATGTTTGAAAAGAAATAGAAAACATAACATAACTTGGTAGAAGTTATAATACAAACTAAACTTTTTATTTTTGTATAAAAACAAAAGCTATAAATCTATTTTAACACCTATACGTAATTGAATAAATAAAGTTTTGGACTTATCCTAAATCAACTGGACTTAGGGATGGCTTTTTGTTTTTTATGGTAACAAAACCAGGTAACTTCTATAATTGTATTGTTATACCTAATCAAACAAATAGAAAAATCACAATACTATCAAGTTTTCTCACAAACACATTTTTATTATATCTACAATAAAATTTTACCGACGATTTGTTATTCTAAACTAATATTCCCAAGGCAATTTTTTTTTCTTGTATTATTGGTACTATATATATATATATATACATATAGTACCAATAACAAACGTATAAAGCTACAAACGATATATATTAAAATAATTGCCTATATTCTGTTATATACGTTTCATCATGTCAGCCGAAAGACGTCCACAGCTGGACAAAGGCCTCCCACAAGGATTTCCATTTGGCCGTTCTTGCGCTGCCCACATCCAACGGCTTCCCGCCGTACGTTATATACGTTCGTTATATATATTTTATTCTGTATGATTTTCAAATTTTTGATTTATTGCTTCTTTCTGTTTTTTTGTTAACTTATCTTTATATTTACTTCTTCTTATTCTTTATTTGATATTTTCTTGGATGCTCCAACTCAAAAAATAACTATTTTAATTTTTTTTTCTTTAATTAATAATATTTCTGAAAAAAATCTGCAGCGTAATGTTCCAAGATCTTGAAATTTTAATTCTAAAGTGTATTTTTGGTAAAAACTTATGGACTTAGGGATTTATAGGACTTATGGATTTTTAGAATTGAAAATATAGTCAATTTTATTTTTTATAATTTTCAAAAACTTACTTAGAAATTTAATAACAAATCATCACTTTAGAAATTTATTAACAATCACTTAAAAGTACATTGAAACAAAATAATATAATGTATTCGCAAGTTGCCAGTTAACGACAGTAGATAAGTTTCAAGATATAAAAAGTTTTTAATTACTCTGCTTAACCATTTTATTGAACCAATCAGGTTTTAAGTATCTAGTAGTAAAATATAATCCCGAAAGCTTTTTATAGCAATAATTATTTTTTAATTTTACCTACAAATTTTTCATTTCAAATTGATTGACTATGTTTACTTCTTCATGACCTTGATTTACACGGCAATATATTTTGAAATAAGTTAGGTTTAAAAGAGGTGTCGTCGTGGCGATCATTGCCGGTTTGGTTCGGCGAGCTGAGGGTAACCGAGCAGGTACTGAACCGCGCAATCTATCGACGGCGGGCTTGTATCACCGCGAACGGGACCAATAGGTTTCCGGGGCGAGCGTTCGTATTCACTTTGGCTTCATGCGGCTTTCTCCGAACTGCCACGTTCGACAGGGTTTGTGTGAGCCCGTATTTTCCCCGACTTGGCAGAGTACCAGTTCGGCTTCCACGAGGGCCGTTCGGCTATCGAAGCGATCCTGGACTTCTGGTCTCTGTCTCGTTTTCTAGCCAAGATCACCCAGTGGCAACAACATGTTACTCTTAACCGAAAATTGCAGGTTCAAGCCTGGGCAACTGATTTTATAAATGCACTTCTTTCTCGACGTTTAAATAAAATGTCGTAAGAGACTCCATTTGTCAATAAAACAATGTGTTGTAATAAGCAACAAATCTTGACTACAAAAGTAGAAGGGTTTTTCCCTAGCCCGGCCTAGCATTCGTCTGTCGATAATTTATATTATAAAACGAAAAAACACCAATGCACCTTGCGACCAGCATTACTTGATAATTAAGTTGGATAATAGAATTTTTTATTTTGAAAGAGATGATAAAAAACTCATTGTAAAATAAGATGGAAATTGAAAAATATTCAAAAATTTTATTCACACAGCTACGAGGCAAAAAAATAAATATTCGAAAAGAGCCAGCCGAATTCTTAAATCTTAACCATAATTTCTTATTCTTAATAGAGATATATTTTTGACTACCAAATGTCTGGTCTAATTGGATGATATATTTTTCTTTTACCAAGAAATGCAATATATAATAGAAATATATATAATATAAGAGCAATCAAATATTGTACTGAAATACCCAGCAAGCAGAGTAACTTGACAAGTTACTTGTGTTGTCTGTTATCTTCCTGTGAGTCCTTTGTCTGAAATAAACTCCAATCACATAAAATACAATAATAGGTATATTCATTATAGGAGGTTGATTGAATTTCGCTTTGCAAATTAACTAAAGTGATGTATTTTATTGATAGTCTACGTAATTAACATTCAAACTAAAGCTCGCTGTATAAAAATTCAATGTAAATCAAATTAGACTTTAGTTGTAAGCATAAGCAAGCAAACATATTATATTGACATCAAACAATATTATAAGCTTATACTTATAAAGTAATATTAATGTTAGTAAATAACTATTATTCAAAAGCTTAGCTTTTATGATTGTAAAGCTATGTATTGATTTTATAAGCTGACTTAAACAGTTATACTGGTGGTAGAGCTTTGTGCAAGCTCATCTGGGTAGGTACCACCCACTCATCAGATATTCTACCGCAAAACAGCAGTACTTGGTATTGTTGTGTTCCGGTTTGAAGGGTGAGTGAGCCAGTGTAATTACAGGCACAAGGGACATAAAATCTTAGGTCCCAAGTTGGTGGCGCATTGGCAATGTAACTAATGGTCAACATTTCTTACAGTACCAATGTCTAAGGCATCGGTGACCACTTACCATCAGGTGGCCCATATGCTCGTCCGCCTTCCTATACTATAAAAAAATTTATAATACATTTTTTTAACATCATAAACATGCCATAGACCAGATAATTTTATTAAATATAATGCAAACTACATATATTATCAACTGAAATAATCGAAAAATGTCCAATCATGCTTAGCCCGAAAGTTGGCTTAGAGATACAATTATTTATGGACAGTAATTTTTTTAAGACTATTTCATTTACTTTTCAGAGAAGACTCCTAATAAAAATACCAATAAAATATTTTTATTTAGTTTAACACTAGAAATACTTCTGACAACACTTACAGTAAGTTTTGTTTGTGTAAATTTTTATATCATCTGAAGTTAATTTGTCACTTCATTATTTGGACTTGTATATTAACATAATTATTTGGATATTATAACATGCATCTTTTTATATAGTTCATTTATAAACATCATACAATATTAGATGACTTATATATTTCTAAGCTATATCTATGTTTTTTCAGTTATGTAATTTTTTTATCTTCGGAATAAAATGTGATTTAATTTGTGGAGTTATTTACAGTATTCCTTTAATAACCTTTATATTATTTACATTCAATCCTTGCACATTAGTTTATCTGTGATTCTGTGGTTCAACCACAGTCGGATTCAATTAGTAAGGTCTTTGATTTTTTTTAAAGAAAAATAAACTAGAGGTTAGAGAATCAAAATCTTATATTTGTATTTAAATTTTTTATTAACATATATTATTAATAGCAGTATTAATTTACATTAAAAATATAATCAACTGATTTTACCGATTTTTTGATTGTCTAATTCACCAATGCCAAATAACATTAATTTTATGTGGGCTTTTGTTTCAGCAGCCTTAGTGCGTAATTCCTCCGACTTCACTTCAAAGGCTTTTATCCTGACGTCCAAGTATTTATATGCTTCTTCAATTGTCAACTCTAAATAATGATTTAATCCGATATTCATAAGAAGTTTCGATGTATCAGTAACAGACGCTTCCATAAAGAAATTACAACCAATGTTAACCTGAGTTTTAAAACCATTAGGGTGATCATTTTTGTCTGTTAAAACTTTCAAGCAATGTCGTTCCTGGATCATATCTGATATTTCGGCATTTATATGTTGTAATTTTAAATCAAGTATTCGCAAGTCCTCTTTCAGCACATCATTGATAAATTGTTCATATTTTGATATTGTTTCATTAACATTTGTTTTTGCCATTATATTGTCATTATCTATTAAAATTCGATTAAATAAAATTTCGGTTATTTATAAACAGCGTTTATTAATGCTATGTATTGCAGCACTCAAACAATAACTATAACCTAATCTGACCTGACAGCAATCATTTTGCTAAACAAACATGAGAATGACATGCGGCGTCCGAAATGTCAATCTGAGCACGGTTATTTTATATAGGATTTAAGAATATATTTCTCAAAAAAAAAACAGTTTACTCTAAATATTTGAGAAAACATGATTGACATACTTAAATATTATATATACAACACACGGGTGGTACACAAAATTAAAGAACAACAAACAGAACTCTTCACTTAAAATAATGTGGGTATGACAAAACTAAGATGCAGTATTACGTATCGTTTGTGTTATATCAATTGATGTTACCGTCTTAAATTAGTCTAACATTAGTAAGAAAAATTATAATATTTAAATAAAAATGTAAAATATTAGTAACTGATAGTATTAAATGAAACTCTTAAAAACAATATCATAACATATGTAAATACTTTAGGGCCTTTAAAACTCTTTTATGATATGGCGTTTTAATGTTTTTTTGTATAAAGTAGTTTTACTTTATACAAAAAAACATCCTTAATGCTATTAAGTAATTCATTGTACAACCGTGTGTAAATTATATCATATGATATAATTTTTTTAACTGTAGTTGGTTCTTGGACGTACGAGACATATATTATTCATCCGTTTAATTATTCGTTTCTATGTTTGTCCTATTTTTGTAAACGATAAATTTAAATATAAATATAAATCTAGTATATTGAATAGTCTAACAAATACGTAAGTTTAATTATTTTAAAATTCACAGAATTGAATAATAAATAATATATATATGATATGATAAGCATGTCTTACAAAAAAAATTAAATATATATTTTATTTGTTTATCAATAATAACGTAAACAGAATAGTAGTCCAGTCAATAAATAGTTTGTATAGAGTGCTGGAATGGAAGGAAACGGAATTTGAAATTTTTGCGAAATCACAAAATATACCCAAAACTTTAAATTTTCATTGTATTTTTTAATAGCTATAGAGATAAATAAGAATTACATCACAGATTAGATAGTAGATTTACATTATTTTAAAGAAAGTTGAATACCTACTCTGCAACTCCTTTTTCAAAGACTGTTGTAAAATGAAACGCTGATATACTATAGATAACGGGGGCGATTTTTTTTTTCAACATTGGTTTTTGCTTGGATATCTCAGAAATTGCCAGAAATATTAAAAAAAATAGAAGCAAACTTGCAGTCAATTTTATTAGCTTTAGAGTTCTAAACTTTCTAAAAATATTTTCCCCTTTTCCACCGTTTTTGAGAAAAAACTCTATCGCGACTCCCGGAATATGAATATTTGGTATTTTTACCTCTCAATATTAACTAGTATAAAAAAGTCTCTTTCTTCTAATGCAATCTACAAGCCCTTTTTTCGCACTACTACTTGTATAGGTAATAATGTATTTCATTCGGGTTTTTTAGAAAAATATACTAGATGTTTTGATTTTGTTATCTGTTACTACTCTTGAAAGGAGGGAAAAGGAAACATTCTATAACTTTGACAATAAGTTCTTAAAGTTGATTTCAAATCAATTTTTTTGTTGGGGCACAATTTATTTATAACGTTAATAACGTCATACTCTGAATTTTTTAATCATATTCATGTGTATGTAGTAAAATAAATAAAATCAGTACAGTGAGATGACTGCTACGGCATCAGCAACTACTGCAACCATTGATGAAGATTTAGATGAGTGTGGACCACAGTTGATTAGTAAATTAGAGGTGAAAAATAAAATTTTAAATTAATTTTTATTTTATTTTACTTCATCGCCTAAATAATTTATGTATTATAGGGAAATGGAATTACATCAGGCGATATTAAAAAGTTGGAAGAAGCGGGATATCATACAGTAGAATCGGTAGCATACGCTCCGAAGAAATGGCTTATAACTATAAAAGGAATTTCCGAAGCGAAAGCTGACAAAATTTTGACGGAAGCTTCAAAATTGGTACCAATGGGATTCACCACAGCGACAGAGTTTCATCAAAAAAGGTCAGTCAAAGGCAGTAGCAAGAGTAGCACACTATAAGTGTGTTAATACAAAATAATTTATGATATAAATGTTGGCACTTTTATAGTTTATAGTGAAGTGAGTTGTATTGCTGTGATCAGGGGACATAACTGTACAATATACCTACAACTCTTTGTTTCCCTAAACTTCTACAAGATATCTAACTATAAGAAAGCCAACCTGAAATGTTTAATAAAATAGAAAAGTTTTAATATTTAAAATAAAACCTACTTATTAATTTAATTATATTTTTGTATCTGTGAGTTTTAAAAAATAATTTAAAAAAAAACTAGAATTGGGCGAGAATTATCCAATTAAATCACATCTAATATATATCCTCCCCTCAGTAAAGCAGAACTTATATATTAATAAATGATTGTCAACTTTATTATTTCCATTTGTAGACATATAACTTGTTCATGTTACTTTTTACAAATAGAGCTGAAATAATTCAACTAACAACCGGATCTAAGGAATTGGACAGGCTGCTGGGTGGTGGCATCGAAACAGGATCAATCACAGAAATATTTGGGGAGTTTCGGACAGGGAAAACACAGCTATGTCATACACTTGCGGTGACATGCCAGGTATTTATAAAGTTATATTCAATATCTAATGAATTTTACAAAACATATAAAGCCAACACAACTTTCCATTGGTAAAGTTCAGTTAACAACCATACAATGAAAAATATCTATAATGCCAATTGGCATGCAAACATGTTTAAGGTTGTAATATCCCTGCATAAAAGTTGTTAGCATTGTAGTTACAATATTATTTTATGGTTTAAAACAATATTGCAACTGCCTTATGATCATAAACTTTGTTCTTATAATTCTTTTTTTTGAAATTCTTAAGAATTTTATGTTATTTCTTTTCCAGTTGCCAATAGAACAATCCGGAGGTGAAGGAAAATGTATGTATATAGATACAGAAGGAACATTTCGTCCAGAGCGTTTACTGGCAGTAGCTCAGCGGTATGGCATGGAAGGAGCCGCTGTTCTTGACAATGTGGCCTATGCCCGAGCATATAATACTGATCATCAAACACAACTATTAGTTCAAGCTTGTGCGATGATGGCTGAATCTCGGTAAGTATTTTTTTATACTTATATTTGAATTGGCTTTATTATATATATTTTAAAGAGTACCAGTTCAAATTTTTGTATCAGATAGCTGATTCCAATCAAATTAAGAGTAAAAATAACTTGTAATTACATATTCCATGTGATTTGCTAATGCCACTGCTATATTATGCACTAAAAACAGTTTTTGTTTGATTTATCTTTATTTATAATACAACACTATTCCACTTAACTACGTATCCACTTCATTTTATTCTATTCTATATTACTTCAAGAGTTCCTATAACAACTTCATCTTCTACCTAAGACCACTATACATATGCCATAACATTTATTTGTGTTTACTCATCCTTTTTGTTTGGTATATGTTGCAATGTCATTATCAAAGCCATGATATTATAATTTCACTATTGAAAGAGTCACATCAGAAATTTAGTGCATTGAAAATTATTTATAAAGTTTTATAAAATATTTTCAGATATTCTTTGCTAATAGTGGACAGTGCGACGGCCTTGTATAGAACAGACTACTCGGGCAGAGGGGAGCTCAACTCGAGACAACTTCATCTAGGGAGATTTATGAGAATGCTTCTAAGGCTTGCTGATGAGGTTTGTTTATTTATTTACTATCTGTGTAAAGTTGCATAGAATATTACACTTTTTTCATTTATAAATGTTACATTAAAATATAGGTGTATAAAATTAATTTAATGATCAACTTAAATCATCATATATCATTACAGTTTGGAGTAGCTGTAATAATAACAAACCAAGTAGTAGCGCAAGTGGATGCAGTGGGTGTCTTCAATGCAGACACCAAGAAGCCAATCGGAGGTCACATAATTGCGCATGCGTCCACCACGCGACTGTACCTGCGCAAGGGACGCGGAGACAATCGAGTCTGCAAGATATATGACAGCCCCTGTCTGCCAGAGACTGAAGCCATGTTCGCTATCAGTACTGAGGGCATCACTGATGCTAAGGAATAGGCAATACTAGCTAAAAATAAAGTCTGTGAATATAAATACTGTAGAGTCCCATTAATCTGGGCTTGATGGGGCTGGACTCCATCCAGTTTAAATGGAATTTGCTGTGTAAATTATAATCGATCTTTTGTCTTTTTAATACAATAATAATAATGTCATTTAAACCGATTTCGGCCACAGCGGCCAATCTTAAGAGAAATTAGCCAACTACGCAGGAGATATTATAGTGCACCAGTGTGTGCGCAAACGCAGGTGCACTCTCTATGCCCTAACTCTCATAATCTGATGGGACGGTAATCAATCATCAGGCAAGAGAGTTCAGGCGCAGGACCAATGGCTTTACGTGCTTTCCGAGGCACGGGAGTGAACACACTTCCAACTTCCTGACTCCGGGCTGCTACTGAGAATTTTCTGATAGAAATACCCAAATCTTTTTATTGGCCCGACCTGGGAATTGAATTCAGGATCTCCGGGTCAGCAGCCAAAGTTTAATACTATACTAGGTGCCCCTCCTGGCTAGAATAAGGGTAGAATTGAAATGTTTATATTTTAGTACATAATTTTATAAATTCCTTCGTATACTCGACGCACTCCAGTAAAATTCCCAGTTGGCATGACATTTTCCGACGTTTTTAGGAATCATATTCCACTTCATTTTCAAAAAACAATATGGAATATACAACTGCACCCTCAGAATCTCATTCATTAATGAAAAATATGAAAATCCGTTTTGTAGTTATTGAGTTTATCGTATTTCGACAAACAGATAAACGCGGCGACGATTTAGAGATCATGAATATGAGGTCATTCGGTGTCTGGATTAGTGGGGATATTTTTATGAATACACTTCATATAATTCAACGTGACCACATTTGGTAGCTAAACATTGTTACTTAAGTCAATAAAAAGTTATCGACAGATAAGTGATTAAAATTAAGTCAAAAAAAAAATTACGACAAATATCCAATTCTGTCATTATATACTTTACTAACATATAAGAATAATGAACATGTCATGCTAACAATGTCATACGTAAAATTTATTGGATCTGAATAAATGTATAAAACAATACTATGTATATAATGTTAAATTATCAATTTCACCTTTGCGAAATCATCTTAATTTTATGAAAACCCGAAAATTTTATGAATAGTAAATTTTAATGTAAAATATTTATTGGGCTCTATGTGATATTTTATTACATTTTCACCAATCTTTTCCTATTCTATGTAATAGTCATTACAAAAACATTAGATTAGATTGTAAATTTAAGTTATTTTAAGGTAAACCAGTGAAGATATTTTTGTAAATGGCAATAAAACTATGAATTTAATATATATTATTTATTGAATATGTTCTCGTTATATTAAAAGTTAACTAAGACTAAATATCCCACTGCAGGGGTTAAGAACTCTCCACTTAAGATTTTGAGCATAAGCTACAAAGGCTCCAACAACCACACTCTTTCAATGTGGGTTGGTTACATTTGTAGTAGAATTATTTATATAGTATCTTGTAGGTTTCCTCACGATGTTTTTTATTGCAGAAAACGAGAAAAATTATAAATAAAACAAATGTAAACACAGTGATGCTTGCCCATATTTAAACCCGCATTCTTCACTTAATATTAACGTGTTCTAACCACTGAGCAATCTCGCCAAAAAATAGGAACACATTATATTTAACAGCGTCGATGAAACGGTGTTTGTTGTTTCCTTTTTTTGTTGTTTAGGTCTTTAAACATTTTGTTTTGTTTGTTGTGAATGGGTGGCACCTACCCAGAGGGGCTTTCAAAAAGCCCACCACCTAGTAATGGCAAAGCAAAATGCATTCGTATTTATATTATAAGTTAAAATATTAATTCCATAATTATTATATATATATTTATATATATTATTCCAAATATATATATATATTTATATATATAGGCCTCTGCATCTTTGACAGATGATTTAAGCGGCATCGCGAAGGCACTTGCGTTCATGATTGAAAAGACCAATGCGAGAGAGGATCCTCCGGCCGCACTTCCGACAAGTGTATGCGCCCCCAGATGGGCGGGGGTTTGAAGCCCGCTCATAACGCCTAGTGCGTTTTTCTTTTAGTAGTTTAAACCAGTCATTGTCATGCTTTGATTGACCTTCGTGAATAAGGCGTCGCCACTTGGCACGGTCCTCTGCCAGTTCCTCCCATCGATTGCTAGGGATGTTAAACGCAACCATATCACGCTTAGCGCAATCTTTGTAACGGAGCATAGGCCGCCCAACAGACCTCTTTGCATCCACAACCTGGTTGTGGATTGAAATACTTGGCATGTCAAATCAAGAAATATATTTTATGTGTCAATAGTTCTGTTATGTTATGTTATATATAATATATCAGTTTTAAATTTTTATTGCCATCGTCAATAATAAGAATGAAATATTTAAATAGCGTTTTATTACTATTTCAACTCGCAAATAAACTACAAATTAAATGAAACACAAGATTTGTCATAAGTACATTGGATACATTAAAAAAAGTAAAAAGGAACAAATTTATTGTAAATTACATTTCATTTCTAATTTATTTTAATAAACAATATAAAATATATACAGATACAATAAAAATATTCAGTTATAGTTACAAATGAACAGTTAAATCAAAAAGATTTTTTAATTAGTTGTATTTAATAAAACAATAAATAATTTCACACCCCATTAAATACCATTTTTTTTTATTATTATAATCTATTCTAGCACAAGCTATTTAGTGCAAGGGTCGGGCTGACTCTTCCACATAATTTTAAGGGCCAAGACTTCACAAATTTTTGTACCCTCTAGTCTACCAGGCCGGATGGGCAGTACCCTAGTTTGGAAGCCACTAAGCTATCTTAAGAACTGCTCTACATAAAATGGAGTTTTATATAATCTTTTCACTATAACTCGTTACAGATACCAAAAAATAGCAATTTCTTCATATTATTTAACACAGATTAATTATTGCTTATACAGTTCATATACAAATTCTACATTGTTTACACAAGGCATTTCTTTCATTTGTCTATCTATGGTATTTAAATGAGTATTAAAAATTGCATCAGTTATACACGATTAAATAATGACTAAAAAAAAAAGATATTACAAATGTCTTATAATCATGACATACAACATTTTATGAACTTTACGCAGTTAAAAGGCTTTTATACATATAGAGCTATTTACTTGCCAAAACCGCACATGGTTAATTCATATCAACTTTATTTACAATTTAGATGAAGTTATGTTTATACTGTAAGCGTACACAGTGAGTAATGGGAACAACAAGAATGTGTGGTCTATGTTACTTCATACAATATATCTTATTCCAACCTCATGAGTAAAAACAAATAACAACAAACAATTTTCACATTGAATTGATAGGATGCCATTTTTTCGAGATCTTGAATAATGTTTTTTAACTTTGGATTCGAGAAAAAAATCTCGTTTTCGAAGTAAAATTAAATATTATAAGTGTTGTATTATAAAGAAATAATTGTATATAACATAATATAGCATATCGCAGTTTTTATAGAATCGAATGTAATATGTAAATCTAAGGTGTGTTCTTTGTCTTTGATTGGAATAGAATATACATAAGCCCAAATGAATTAGTATACACCCATATATATATATGTATATATATATATATATATGTAAAAAGTACTTTTAATTGTCAGTCAAAAGTAGATTTTACTGCTGTTCTAAATATAACAGCTACACAGATACTACTACGCGTAGCATATAGAGATCTTGAATAATGTTTTTTAACTTTGGATTCGAGAAAAAAATCTCGTTTTGGAAGTAAAATTAAATTGTATTATAAGTGTTGTATTATAAAGAAATAATTGTATATAACATAATATAGCATATCGCAGTTTTTATAGAATCGAATGTAATATGTAAATCTAAGGTTTGTTCTTTGTCTTTGATTGGAATAGAATATACATAAGCCCAAATGAATTAGTACACACACACATATATATATATATATATATATATATATATATATATATATATGTAAAAAGTACTTTTAATTGTCAGTCAAAAGTAGATTTTACTGCTGTTCTAAATATAACAGCTACACAGATACTACTACGCGTAGCATATAGGAGTTATAAGATAAATTAAGCAGAATACAGAACAATATCATATTCTGTTATGTTCTAGTTTAACAAATGTAATATTTTTTATTAATATTATAAATTGTATTTCAACAAGTGTATAATATTGACAATTGAAAATGGAACACAGAATTTTGAAACATGCTTTCTGTTTTTTAGTTACTTTTTAAACTTTTGTTTATGCTTATAGTAAATAAACCTTGTGATGTATACATATAAATATTTCTTACTAATAATCTATACATTCAAACAAATAATATAGTTTATCAAGAACAGCAAAGTATTTAATGTATAATTTTATTTATTATTATGTGTAAGATTTAAATATTAAATTAGGGAACAAAGTAACGTATGGGATATTGTTATATTTATTTAATTTATGTCTGAAAAAGTTAGTATTAGCTTATAGCTCATAATTGTATTTTTATGTCATGTCAAAAAAGAAGAGTCTGAAATTATAAATAAAAAAAAAAATATATTTTTAGTCCAGTCATTGGGTAGGTTCTGATTTAAGGTCAAGGCAAGTTGTAATTTGGCAGATTAAGATAGTTTAGTGTCCAGATTAATATTCAGAGTTAGCGACCCTGAGACAATTTTAAAATATGGTAAGAAAACATATTTTAAATGGACTATATTTTCTATAGTAACTACATTATTAAGTCAAATGTATTGCCATATGTAAACTTATTCTATACAATAATCCTATAGACTAACTTTAAATCAGATATTTATGTATGTCTGTATATGAAAATGTTTCAATATTTCTTTTATAATGCAATATTCTTGTTTTTAATTTGATTTTTATTAGGAGATGTTATGACTAGATAATGCTGCTGATTCTTATGTACACAATGCCTAAATCAATTTACAACAGTAATGTCACTATCTCTTTCAGAAGAGTTAAATTGAAAAGTTTTACAAGGTTTTTTAAATAAATAAATATCACATGTCAAATCTTCCAACTGAATTTTTTGACCAGTTCTACTAAACTCAAACACTTTTGGTGGTGGTAATAATAAATTTATCTATAAAGTCGAGATGGCCCAGTGGTAAGAACGCGTGAATCTTAACCGATGAAAGTAGGTTCAAACCCGGGCAAGCACCTCTGAATTTTCATGTGCTTAATTTCTGTTTATAATTCATCTCGTGCTTTTCGGTGAAGGAAAACATCGTGAGGAAACCTGCATGTGTCTAATTTCATCGAACATTCTGCCACATGTGTATTCCACCAACCCGCATTGGAGCAGCGTGGTGGAATAAGCTCCAAACCCTCTCCCCAAAAAGGGAGAGGAGGCCTTAGTCCAGCAGTGGGACCTTAACAGACTGTTACTGAATTTATCCAAGGTATTGTGTCTGTAAAAATCGGCATCAATATATATAAACTGAAGACAAATTGTAAACAAAGCATTTAATTTATAGGAAAACACAATTTCAGTAGTGCATAATAAAACCTAATCTGCCTAGAAATATAAACATGTGGGTGCTTCAAATTACTAAGCTCAATCAAAATAAAAGGAAGATAAACCAAAGGCAGAGATAACACATTTCTGTAGATTTAAAAGTTTGAATAAACAATGAATCTAACCTAAAAGATTTATAAGACAGTAACCATATTTATATACATGAATTACCAACTGATAATTACCAATAAATTGTAAATTGAACACTGTTTAATATTTCATCAGAATAAAGTCTCAAAGTAGATTCTTAATAACATTTGCTTATGCTTACAACTTTATAACAGCGCTTACATTTATCCATTAACAACAACACTAAGAGCACAAAGTTTGTTTTTAATTGACTAATTCAATTTCTTAACGGTAATCAATGTATAGTTTGTCTATAGGACATTAAGAATTACGAAAATAAATATATAAACTCCTTAATTAAAAAAATAAATTAATTAAATTAGAACTAGGCACCTATAGTCTATATTGTCTATAGTAATCAATGGAGGAGAAAAATTAAATAAACTTTGATTTTGAATTGACACACCCCCACCCTATTTGTGAACAGTGTTGCTGTTTAAAAAAAGATTTTTTTTTTATAAATTTTTAATTTTAAGCCGTACAGTACTATTTTTCGCGATTATATCATTTTATAAATGAATTAGGAGATATATTCAAAAATATCAGTAACATCACTACATATTATAAAACAAAGTCCCGTTCCGTTTGTCAGTCTGTTTGTCTGAACGCGATAAACAAAAAACTAACGAACGACGAAGCGAGGAAGCGTTAGGTTTATAATTCAATAAGGTTTTGTTTAAATTGGCTGAAATTTGATGTCAGAAAAAAATCATTCCGGCTGAAAGCTTACTGGCGCGTGCCGCGTAAAATAATAGACATATGTATTACGCTATAAACATTTCATGCAGTATAGATAAAAATCAAATATGCTTAATTCTTAATAAAATTTATTACTTCTTTACTCATTTTATAAACCTCTATAGCCGAGGTGCATTTAATCAAAGTTATTTATGTCATTTCAAAAAAAAAAAACGTCATAAATAAAAATAATAAATTCATTCTTTAATTTAATTTAATAATTCGCCAATAATGGCGAAGTTTGGATGTAAAATTAAAGTTTTACGTAGTTAAGAGAAATTGTGTTATAATATAATTTAATTATAAATAAAGGCATATTTATTTAGTTTTTCTTGTAGTACAATATATAGCAAAGTTATCTGCAAATCGCATGGAATATCATAGCATGATATATAACATATATAATCGCATGGAGTATATTCGAGGTTTGTTTATCTTTACTCCTCCTGTTACCTGAATAGACTATATACTATCACTGAAAATTGTTATAGAAATTTTAAAGATATTTGGAAGCTTATTTAATGGAATTGCTTATAAATCTTTAGGTATTATACATTTTAATATAGAGTTGCCACAAATATAAACTAGAGTAGATAAGTTTTTGACAAGGGACACAATTAACATAATAAATAAAGTTCAAAAAAGTTTTTTTAACAAAAAACGATTTTCTATTGTGACAACACTATATTGGAATATAATTATAAATTTATTGCCTAAATAATGCAGTAGCGAGTGTCTAACCATTAATATGTTCAGAGCTTAGGCTCAGTAGGCACAGTGTGGTGTTCAGCAATAGCTTCATTAGCAACGGGTACAGGAGCATGAGGTTTTGCCAAGTTTCCTTCACGATCCAGACGTTCATGTTCCCTAGCAACCAGTGCTCTAAGCTCATCCTGCGGTTAATGAAATATATATTGTAAAATACAAACATTATATAGCATCAAATATTTAATATGTAAGTTAACATGCTGACTGATGGATTATCAAACAATACAGACTTGAATTTTGGGTAAGATCTTCATTTCTTGATGGAGAAACACTCTTAAAAAATTTGTGCCATACTTTGATATTAGGGGGGAAGTTTCTCTTTCCTTCATCTTCAAGAATATTTTTGTCTTGGACATTTTATAGAGGTTTAAATAATACTTATATATATATATATATATATATATATATATATATTTCCATATATATATATATATATACATATATAGAAAATAAACATAAAATGTATGTTATAGAATAAATATTGCACCGTAGAGCAAAGTACTCACTCCCCATCCAAGCTTATCTGCTAGCTCCATACAACCCTCATCACAGTCACCAAGTCTTGCAACATCTCGAATAGAGGTTCCATCCAGCTGTAGACCTTCACTCATAAGTCCCCAAAGCCGTAGTAGAGGAGACTTTACACCTGCCTTCTCACGATTTATAAGGAGCCTTGGACAACAATCTGGTACCCTGGAATATTTTTATTAATATTTAAGAAAATGGACCAAATAACTCCTGACAAAATATTTTATTTCTATTTCTATCCTAACAAAAACAAATCCCTAGTAAGGGACAGGACAATTAAACAAATTCGGCTATAGCAATCATTCTTAACGCAGATATAAACATAGCTAATCAAAATATTTGCAGCTTTAATAGGTAACGAAAACAAGACACACCCTAATACTGAATATATAAATAAAATTTTAAGTACACATATAATACTGTCTTATAATAATTAAAAAATTTATCCACACTTACATGTCAATCAATGATGCAAATGGCTGCACTTCTAGAGAGGAACCTAATATAATTAGCATGTCACACTTTTGAAAATCTTCCTGCAAGCAGTGTTGAAAACGTTCCGGCAGACTTTCGCCGAAAAAGACAATATCTGGCTTTACAATACCAGGGCATTCAGTGCATATCGGAATCTGGTCTGCAAATATTATATCTGAAAGTGATATAAGTTACAATATGAATTAATAAAATCAAAATCAATACTATTTACTGCTTATCATTTATTAAATAAATAAAGATATTTTATAATTTTAAATAAAAAATTTGATTGATGCATAGAAAAAAATGTCTGTACTGTATTTAGTATATAAGGAGAATAGAAAACATTATTTAGTTGCATCATCTTACTAATATTTAAAACTTATTCAATTCAAAGTTTTTGTAAGTGATTTCATGTTATATAGAGAAATTATATATAGTCCAGTCAAAATAGGCAAAAATAAGTCATAACTTAGCCAAAATTCGCATAGAGCTGAAAATTGGCAGAGACGCTAAATACATCATCAAAAATAAAATGTCAAAAATCCCCTTCGATCCTACTTCTGCAAAAAATTTTTATCAAGGTCAAACATACAAAATTAAGATTTTTTACATTATTCTCGAAAACGGTAAGTTTTATCGAGAAAATAGGTCAAACAAAAGTTGTAGATCATACAATTCTCTACAAAAATGGTCCAGTCACTTTTCCCTTACGACTCACCATTCTTTAGATATCGTGGTTTTAATTATTAGAAAATTCATATTTTACAAAATATGGACTAAAATGCAGCTTCTACATGTCATTGGACGTTCAATATAAATGAAAAATAAGTAACTATTGCTTTTTGTTTATGGTTTTGATTTATGGCATGCATACGATGAATACTGTGTGTGAAGGATTGGAAGATCTCGCTAATGTTAGCGATTAGCGATTTTATTTTATTTATGATGATATATTTAGCGTCTCTGCCAATTTTCAGCTCGATGAGAATTTTAGTTAAGTAAAATGTCTATTTTGACTGGACTGATATTCAATTTCGCTTTATAAAATAAAATAACTTTAAATATAATAATATCCTGGGACATTTTTCACACATGGCCATCTGATCCCAAATTAAGCTTGTACAAAGCTTGTGCTATGGAAACCAGACAACTGGTATACTATATTTACTACTTTTCTTTTGTAAATACATACTTATATAGATAATTACACCCAGACTCAGGACAAACAGACATGTTCAAGCACACAAATGAGTCCTGGGTGGGAATCGAACACACAACCTTCAGTGTGAAAGGCAAGTATCTACCAACCACGCCAACCGGCTCATATGTACGTAGAGGGGCAAATGTGCCACCTAATGGTAAGTGGGCACTACCAACCTTGTGCACTAAGATGTAATGTGTAGGAACAAAATAACAAGTACAATAATATTAAGTATATCTGATTGGCTTTATTGAGTGGTATAAGCCAGTTTTTTTTATGTTGTTTGATTTGCTAAAATTGAAGTAATATTGTGATGTCAGATTGATGAAGCTATATGAGCTTGCTCTCATTAGAATTGCCACTTCTCCATACAAAAATTAATAAATAATATTGTAAAATTATGATATGTACATACCCTTGATAAATTGTAAAGAATATTCTTTACGACATTCCAAGCAATGTGATGTATAGAAAGTGCCATGTGCCTCGACTATTTTATCCTCGGGTAGACCAGCCCCTCTCTCTAGTGTATCAATGTTTTGTGTATAGTGGCGGAGTAGAAGACCTGTCAAAAAAGATTGTAGAATATCTTCTTGTAGTTAAATTATTTTTTTTTTTTTTTTTTATTGTATAGGAAGGCGGACGAGCATATGGGCCACCTGATGGTAAGTGGTCACCAACGCTCTTAGACATTAGCATTGTAAGAAATGTCAACCATCGCTTACATATCCAATGCGCCACCAACCTTGGGAACTAAGATTTTATGTCCCTTGTGCCTGTAATTACACTGGCTCACTCACCCTTCAAACCGGAACACAACAATACCAAGTATTGCTGTTTTGCGGTAGAATATCTGATGAGTGGGTGGTACCTACCCAGACGAGCTTGCACAAAGCCCTACCACCAGTATACAATTAGTAAAAAATTAGCTTAGTTATAGAAAAAAAACTTATATTATATCTAACTACAAAATAATTATTTCATTATAAAAGTTTAATATATAAGATTTTAAACATACCTTTTTCATGTAAAAGTCTTATGAAATAATGAGATATTGTTGGTTTGAATTTTCCAGGAAACAGTTCTTTAGCCAATGTAAAGAATGGCTTTGGGTTTTGTCGAAAAAAGTTAATTTCAAAAATGGCCTGTGGCTCAGGTAAGTTATATTTCTGCAAATTGTGATACAATCCTGTGTGTGGACTTCGAAAATCAGGTATACCGGCAGCTGTAATGTGAAAAAAAAATTAACAATATGTATTAGATGTCTATATTTTAGAAAATATTCGAATTAAGAAACAATCACTTACATGTTGATATTCCAGCTCCAGCTAAAGTTATAATATTTCGGCATCTTACGTTTTTTATCCATTTTGCAACGCCATCAAGAGTTACTTCATCTAAAACCTTGTCAATTGAGTCGGAAAGATCTGGGGGTTCATAGAAACCGAGCTTCGAAGCTAAAAATCTACGAATTGAATCTACTTCCAAGTCTCGAATCGGTATCGGTATTGGCGGGACGGCTCCGTCCAGAGTGCCATCATCTATAATAATATTATTATATTACATATTAATCTTCTTTACACACGTTTCAATGATAAAATTATCGCAAACTCACCGTCACTTTTTCCGGGAGGTGAATTTGCAGACATTTTACGGGAAAAACAGATATTGCGACTCCAAACCTTTGTCCAAAATCGACACGGTCGTTTTGACAGATAAATGATGCGCATTCTTGAAAATAGCTATGCGGTAAACAGAATATTTAACGAGTGCGGTTTCCGCCTTATGTAATTTTATAAAGTACAATATACGCAACAGTGTTTTCGTTATTTATATAAGTATATACAAATTGTAAGACTCATATGTACAATTATCATAATATAACATATAACATTTATATTTAACAATATAAAATTGAGAATCTTAGCTAGCCCTATAAATGCTTCCAACAGGCCATTAAACATAAAATACATTTAAGAAGTACGATAAACATATTTTTAAGATTTTAGAAAAATTATACTATGAATTTTTAATTATTATATGTTCGCCGTGAGATACCGGCAAAATATAATAGTTTACTCTTTCTAATGGCGGCTACACACGGCAATGATATGTCGTTGCGATTTATCTGTGCATTCCGTTTGCGGAGTTTTATCGAACGTGTATCACATACGTTGATGATATATATATATATATATATATATTAGGTCCTTACATATGAAATTGGCGTTTTGTGCTAGAGGAATATAAAGTCTTCTTTTTTTTTGTAAAATATATTTAATTAATCAATGTATGCACCGTTGTTATCTATACACTTTTGCAGTCTCATAGGTAGTTCATTGATCCCTTTACTAAAAAAACCATGGGGGCGAGAATCAATAAACTTTTTGAAGTCGTTTTGGACTGCCGCATCGGAGTAGAATTTATTTCCTTGTAAGAAGTTATCCAAATTCCGGAAAAAAATGATAATCTGTTGGAGCAAGGTCCGGGGAGTACGGTGGATGTCGCAGACATTCCAATTGTAGCTCATCTAACTTAGTGGTTGTTTGTTGTGCAGTGTGTGGTCTTGCGTTGTCGTAAAGCAGCAGTGGCCTAGAGCGATTGACCAATCTCGGTTGTTTAGCAGCTAGTTCTTCCTTCATGGTTTGCAGTTGCTGACAATAGATATCTGCCGTAATGGTTTGGCCAGATTTTAGAAAGCTGTAGTGAACGACACCGGCGCTAGGCCACCAAACATTCACAGGTAACTTTTTCTGACTCAATTTTCGTTTAGGGCAGGATTTGGCTTGGTCTCCAGGGTTCAGTCATTGCGACGAGCGCTTCCGATTATCGTACAGTATTCATCACAAGTAATGATTCGATTTAAAATCCCTTCATTATTGTGTCGGTTGAGCAAAGTAACACAGCAATCGACGCGTGTTTGCATGTTCGATTCACTCAATTCATGAGGGTACCTCATGAATTGAGTGAATCTCGTTCAAGTTTTTTTACTTTCCCGATTTGCTTCAATTGGATTACTACTGTTTTATCACTTACCCCAAACCCTGCAGCTATCTGTGAAGTGCTTTGTGATGGATCCGCTTCCAAAATAGCCTTTAATTCTTTATTTTCCACTTTGGTCTCCGGCCGTCCACGGGGTTCGTTCTGAAGCTCGAAATTTCGAGAACGAAAACGTTGAAACCAAAAACGTACCATGCTTTCTTTTCCGAAACTGTTTTTTCGAGATGTTTCTGCAACACTGGTGCCACGGTAGAACTCGTACTCGTAAATATACCGATATTTCATGTTTTCAATTGTGCGGTAATAAGCGACGCCAAAGAAAAAAATAATGAGGAAAAAACAAATGAATTACTGTTTTCAAAACTCAAATGTACCAGCTGAATGGATTTATAAATTTTAATTTGGAATTCTTAACCAAAGAGGAGATATTTCAAATCAAAGTGTCAGTACGATAAAACGCTAATTTCATATGTAAGGACCTAATATTTATTTTATTACATGAAACGCATTACACATTTTTCATGAAAAGATATTTACTTTTAGTTTGTAGGTGTATTTTAATATAACAAGATTGTTTTCAGTTATTGAAATAAAAAATTACTTACAAACATTTTATATCTATTTATTTAATCAGTAATTATTTTTGTAAAAATAGTAAACATTATAAGAAAATCGAAACACAAAGAAATACACGAGTTCAATGATACTAATTGTTGAAAATCCAACGAGTATGCCGCAAAAACCACCGACATTACCTGCAAAATTAATATATCATATAAATTACTAAAGTTGAGGTTAGATGATCCTTTGAAATTGCAGTGAAGTTAATAATGGCATGCACTTTATGTCTTTGGTATAACGTAGCGCCCAATATTCACTCGCCTTTAAAATTTCATTATGGCAGATTAAGTGAGGAAAAAAAAAAACAAATATTATGTGACTTTGATCTAAAGTAAGATCGAAAAAGACCTTTGGTAACTTTTTTTTCCAGTCTGATAATTGAAAAGATTGTTATATTTGCATATTGCCCTATTTGGTTTTGCTTATTAAGAATTTTTGTTTATTGGCGTGATCCGGAATTTGAAAGCAGAATTACAGGACACTAAGGCTAATGTACACTACATATTAATGTTATTTATACAAACTACGTATGGATAAATGTTACTTACTAACGAGCTCGAACCAGTAAAAAATTATATCCAGCCGATTCAAAACGCTATGAGTTGTCGCTTGATAAATACAAAGCAATGTTTTACTCGTCATATTTAAGTCATCTCTGAAAAAACGGTAAGTCAATAAAATTAAGCAATAAATTGATTAAAAAAGTAATAATATTCGACTTTACCTATAACTGTTTTCAGGCGGTGATTAATTGAAAAAGGCTGTGGCTTCGTCTTTCGCATGTCATACGTATGACAGAAATATAACATAGTCAGATTCATCAAGACAAACAACGTATCCGTTTTTAAGAATATTTTAGACAAACATTTCGTATTTTTAATTATTAAAAATGTTGTTAAAATATTATTTATATGTGAAAAATACAATACTTTAAACGTTTTAACTATAACAGCAGTTTTTTTTATAATATCCTGGGACATTTTTCACACACGGCCATCTGATCCCAAATTAAGCTTGTACAGAGGTTGTACTATGGAAACCAGACAACTGATGTACCTACTACATATACTATTTTTCTTTTGTAAATACATACTTATATAGATAATTACACCCAGACTCAGGACAAACAGACATGTTCATGCACACAAATATCTGTCCTTGGTGGGAACCGAACCCTCAACCTTCGGCGTGAAAGGCAAGCTTCCACCAACCACGCCAACCGGATCGTCGAAAAGTTTTGGATTTGATGAAGTTGGTTTTTATAGTTTATCGAACTTTACGCTACAAGGGACTTTCCGTAGCTGAAGAGGGGAATCCTTTTTCTGCATAAGAAATAAGAATGTCGCAAGACTTGATAAGCGATTCGTTTGTGGCCATTGTGGTTAGCTACTTAGCTAGCGCGTATAGACGTGCTCAAGCTGAGTTCTAATTCTACTAACAACTTTATCGCATCGTGTATTCGAATCGGAATCGTAATCGTTTTAAATTAGTAGAATTGGCTCCCAGTTGTGATTTAACTGATATTTATTTTTGTTAAGAATAGATTTGGGAACGTATTGTAACCATTATACGACGTTATGAGTTTTGAGCGGAAAGCTAACGTATCATTCATGTATTGTTTGATTTATTTTGGTTGTCTCGATATATTTTTAAATATTTTTTAATTTTGAAAAATAGAATAAGCTAAAGTGCACAAGTAACAGCTTACTGTTCAAATATGTTTTTTTTTATATAGCACAATTTACGTAGGCAGAAAATAAATATTTAAAAAAAAATCGTAACAAATATTTAACTAAGTAATATAAATTTCCAATATTTTCATTGTCAAATTATTTTATATGAAAGAAACTTACAAGAAATAATTAGTGAATTCCTTATTTCTATTAGCTACAAAAGAAAGAGGTATCTTAGATTGCTTCGTATAGTGCTGGGTCAGTTCACAGTCCGGTAGGCATTCGTCACAGTAGAGAGCGTCCTGGATTTCCGCTTCAAGACCTTCAGTACTGACAGCGTCCTTCGGGTACAGGTATAAAAGTTTTTCTAAAAAAAAATAATTATATGATATATTAAAAATGTGGATCATAAGTACCTATTACAATAAACTATGATGCTACTAGCATATGCATTCCTCGTATGATGCCGCCTAAAAACCTTGCAGTCTGAATAAAAAATCGCAGTGTTAAATAGTTTTAATTTGAAGCGTTCGTTTATTGTTTTATAAAGATTTCAGGTTAAATTGTAAAGGCGGTGGTAAATTTTAATGGTTGCAATTGATACACAAGAATAATTTTAGATCATTCAGGTACTTGGTATAAGGATTGAAAGCTTAAGGCTAAAATCTGATGAAAAAGGAGCACCGAGATTTCGTTACATTGGATGGCCTTGACAATACATATGTGATTTTGCTCTTTCATTTTTCTTGCTTTCAAGCATCAACGCTTCAAAGGTTTGTGGAACTTAAATTGAGATTAAGAAGACGATCGTTTTAATGTGAGTTAATTTTTTTATAAATTATATTATGTTTAAAAAATTCAAGCTGTTGAACTGTATTTGAAATCACATCTCTTTGATTAATCGATGTATTAAGCTATGTCTCCAAGTGGATGTGGAGTCGTTGCATTCATATCAAATACTTCAATTGCCTATAAAGTATATTGTAATTATTTTTTAAATATCATCTACTCTTTTTTTAAATTTTAAAATGCCTGCTTTAGAATAGAGAGTTTTGTGAAAAGAACGTTCTTCTTATTCGTGGAATGTTGAAATCCGACGTACGGTGATACGCTTATTTGATGCGTGTCTGTTTTAAATATTATTGATAATTATTATTTAAATCTCTTATCACTTTCGGACATTTCACGTTCGTTCTGCTGTAAGTTTCTACTTAAACTACTAAAGAAGCTCTTTGGCCGTGACTTAAGTACTTATTCCATATATATCGTTCGTATAATTTATTAAAAATAAACTTGGAATATTATTTTAATATATAAATAAAGATAATAGAAAGATATCAGAATATTTTACTTATCAATTAAACCTAACATTTAAATATATAGTTTAGGTCAAATAAAAATAAGTGTAGAACCATGGTAAATTGAGAAAAAGAATACCTTTATATTTATTTAAGCATCTGAGGTCATCCAATGTGCAAATCGGATGGACGCTCCGTTTCGTTGGAAAGAAGTAAGGCGTGCATTTACAAAGGGATTGAATTGTTCTAATACGACATTTAACTATACAGGAGCTATATGAGTACAAGTCGTTGTATTGGTCCTTCCTTTCGTTGCGAAATAGACATTTTCTCTGAAAAATAGAAATAAAATTGGTGTCTTTGTCTATTGTCTATGTATATACATCTATTAAATTAAATAGTAATTACAACTTAAAGATATGTACATACAAATGACGTATTTTTTTTAAAGTGCTGCTGTCCTCCTGTACTTTCTGACTTTTGTAAGTAAGTAACAGCCTGTGAATGTCCTACTGCTGGGCTAAGGCCACCTCTCTTTATATGAGGAGAAAGTTTGCATGCAGGTTTCTTCACAATGTTTTCCTTCACCGTCAAGCATGAAATGAATTATAAACACAAATTAAGCACATGAAAATTCAGTGGTGCTTGCCCGGGTTTGAATCCACGATCATCGGTTATGATTTACGCGTTCTTTCCTCTAGGCCATCTCGGCTCTTGGACTTTAATCTGTTAATTCGACTTTTTGACCCGTTTAAACGCATAACAGATTAATCTGTCTTTCACTAGAACACTTGCGCTTCGAACGAACGAACGAAAGCGAACATTTAAAAAAAAAATATTTTCCAGAAGAAGCCACGATGAGTCGTGCTAAGTACCTAGTATGAAGTCGCAAGTCATCGAAAAATAATACGTTAAATAATTGTCTGCCTGCTAATTAGCACACAGACGTCAGGGATACTGTCTGCATGATTTTTTATAAAAAAAAATTCGTTGAAGTATTCCTCGTCAGTTTTACTATAAATAAAGACAATTCTATTGCCATTTTTTATTTGAAATATTTACTATAAATAAAACATATTTTATTTTCTTGGACGGGCTTTGTGCAAGCCCGTCTACCCACAGACGGGCCGGTACCACACACTCATCGAATATTCTATCGCTAAATAGCAATTCACAATATTGTTTTGTTTAGCTTGAAGAGTGATTGAGGCAGCGTAATGACACTTTCTTAAGACTTGTTGCTGTGGCCGAAATCGGCCAGGAGGACATCATCATAAGAAGATGCTGTATAAAAAAACGATTGACCGTTTTTTCAGGATATTTTCGGACTTCCTCAGTTGCAATCTGTTTTATAGAGCGTATTTCGAAAAATACGGCCTGATCGGGTTGAGCTATGCGCTGTGTGACGCGACCCCCAGTGGGGTCCGCGAAATGGGTCGGATCGAATATTAGCACCTGCAATTAAATGTATTTTGTTGAAGGCATTTTCTCTAATAAAAATATAAAAATTATAAGGACAAACATATGATTCTTAGAATTAGTACTCATTTTCATATAAAAATTAATTTATTACTTGTATCTTTTGTATGATTGAGTTTCTGGCGAAGAACCTCTGTAAACGTCGATAATTTTTATTGTCAATTTGTCATTCTATACCGCCGGTAGCTAGTAAGTAACGGTAGGTAGTATATGTTCAATAATTAATCTTATAAAATTTCAAATGAATGATAATTCAAAGTGAATGAGTGTGAATGTGAATGAGTGTGAATTATTAGGGCATAAAAAATCGTTAAAATATATATTGCAAAGCAAAAGTAAGCCAAAGTTGCTTTGGTGTTTTATTATTTAATAATAATGTCGATGTCAGTAAAAAAATCTTGTGATAGATAGATAGCTTAGGTGCAAAAAGCGAATAATTATATAAACAGAGGTTTCTTTGCTTATTTATTTCTGTTACTTGTAAATGGTTTTCAATTTTTTTTATGAAGCAAAGACCCAATACAATGTGCTTTAATTTAATTTAAATATTTTTTCGATAACGATTATCGATAAAAATTATTTAAACTCTAATGAGCTCACTTTAAAAATATATATTCACACCTTAATCTGAATAGTTATTAGTTGGTAAGAGGCGATGACGTAGAAGGCGACCAATGAGAGTTCAGATATTTCGTCAATGTATATACCAGGTTACAAGTTTTTTTTTATATGTAACTCACCTCAAATCCAACCATGTTATAGAGGGTATACGTATAGTCCTCTACCATTGTGTCTAGTATAACGTTGAGTCCATTCAATTTTCCAGGTTCGTGTTGCCTTTTAACTGTGTAAATGGAATTGTCGAACCTATACAAAATAAGTCACCTTGAATAAGAATTCTAGACAGTTAAGGCATGCCGCTGTCCTTGATGACCATAAGCCAAAAATATGAATATATCATTAAATTTTAGTCCCAATAAGGCTAGGTAATTGGGCTGCTCACCAGTGTGACTTTGCGTTAAAAACAGAATTAAATTCAAAAATCTTAATCATAGTAAAGTTTAAAATAAACGTAATTAAAAACTTGTAACGCAATTAAGGACATTGTTTATATATAATATATACAATTTTCATGTTCTAAATAAATCATTTATCAATGTCAATTTGTGTTTCCTTCAAGACCTTCATCATGGTTTGCCATGCAAAATTCTATTATATACCCATGAATCATTTTTTTTTCCTCGCTGAAAAAACACATTTATGTGTTTCCCCCACATGAGGTGGGGGGGGGGGATTATGTGGGACTCGCCGGCGCTAAAGGCGCATGAATACCCACTAAAAAACCAGCGGTACCCACTCCGTCTTGTCGGGGGACGTCACGGGATCGCTTGCGAATACTACCGTGCCGACCCATGAATCATTATTAAAATGTCAAATTCAACTAAAATCTTCGAAACTGTAATATAACTAATATGCATTTGTTGATAGTTATAAAAAAATAATAATATTTAAATTTTAACGAACCTGTCAGTCGCGTCCAGACCTAGAACCAGGTTAAAAGTGCAGCAATGTCCTCTAACAGTACGATGAACGAAAAATATTTTTTTACAATCAATTATATCACCGGACCACGAACACCGTATTAATAATTCTTCACACGGAGGTGACAGCTGAAACAATGAGTTTGAAACAATTTTATTGTACTTGCGAATAATCAGATTTTGGTGCTTCATTTAAAATTCGGAGTAATTGTCTAGTGATTTCGATAAGGCTCCAAGCACTTGCTAAATGCTAAAAACACTTTTTCTACATTTAAAACTATAACTCTACTCTCATTCAATCAGATCCTGGGCACAGTAGCATTGCATCATTCGTAGTTTGGAAACATACAAATGAAACTTAAAATGATATAAACATACCATCTCTATGCCACCTTAGGCAACATTTACATTACAATTCATTTGAATACATTATATTAATTGAACGATATATTCTCACACTAGTAAACACTTTTTAGCCTAGGGCGGATCGCAAAATAATATTTCAAAGGTTTATAACAATAAATCTTTAATTGGAACTTGTCAATATTTCTACCTCGTAACCACGATCTTGCCAATGAGCCATTGTTTATAAAATTTCATTCTAAAGCATCGTATTAAGCTGGAGGCTATTTCTGCATCATCGATCCAGACTTATTAATCTCTGCTTTAAAATTACCGCAGTTATCTCTTACGCAGTAACTCGAATGCAATTCATTTTCATTTTACGAACATATTTGGTTTAATGACACTGATTAATATACCAAGATTTATAGTGCAAACCGAAATACTCCCGGTATTGCTTGGCGGTAGAAAAACTGATAAATGAAGCTAGCCCAAGATAATGAGACATAAGAAACGTTTATACAAGGAACACACATATATGAAATGATGAATTGATTTATTATAACATTTTAATATGATATTATATAATATTAACTATTTTGATTTTATTTTAAGGTATTGTCAATCTCTAGAGTTCTATAAGAACAAACTCGAAACTTACCGCAAAACACGATCGTTCGAAATGTAAGAAATTGATATGCGATATTGAATCTTATAATTATAACATTTAAAGAATGCTGTCATTAAAATAGCGTACTGCTGATAAGCCTTTTGGAAACGAGCTATTAGTTAGAATATAATCAAACCTCTTGCATCAATTTAATGATGTTATGACTATCGCCAAGGTGTTTGACGAAGGAAAATAGTATAGGGTGGACTTGTATAGATTTATTATACGAGTAGTCCAATAGTCGTCCGAGCTGCTTGCAGAACCATTCCACTTGTTCTATGGATTCATTGTTCGGTGCCAGTTTCCTGTAACTTTAAAATAAATAAAAATGTATATTCAAGCTTAAGACTGAATATTATAATTATGTATATGTTAATCTGTATCTAATAATAAATTACGTGTATCACAGATAACATATAATTAATCTATGATACATCATCTAAGTAGATTTGAATGAAGCTTTCATTGGAATGTTTTCTGTTCGATGTGGTTGAAACGAATTCAATAAGCTATTCGTTTGTTAGTAAGTTGATGCCTTTATCCACGCTGTTAGAAAGAAATAATTTAAATTATATTTTTATAATAAAATATGAATTGTCAAAATAAACCAAATGAGTCTATATTAAAGAGGTTTACAATCTATTGAAGAGTTTTTCAAACCAATTCCTATTTATTAGCACAAGTCATAAGTTACGTCACAGATAAACTATAATATAATAAATTAAGCTTTATGAAATGTAAACCTATGCCTTTATGTAAACATATTATTATAAAAAAACTGCACCTACTTTGTTTTTACATATCTTTGAAGTGCTTTCTTGCTTATTCTGTTGAAGTTGCAAAGACTGATTGCGGGAAATTCTACATTCGATATAGGATACGTCGTTGATTCCATGGTAACAATAAGAGGTTTAGCGAGATTGTCAAACCAGAGGTACTGGAGGAAGTAGAATATGCTTCCAAACATCACACAGAACAGGGCTATTCGGACCAGCCTGAAATAAAAAACTAAATGATAGTATTATGCTTCCACGTTGAATTAAAAAAAAAAACATTTATTTGACTTGCACTTTGACAATAATAGAGCTGGAAAGTATTAATCTTAGACCATTCCTTAAAATTCTCTACATTAATTATAATTAGTAAAGTAATAATAATGATAACGTCCTCCAGACCGTTGTCAGCCACGGCGGCCAATCTCAAGAGAGATTAGCCAACTACGCAGGAGATATAAGTGCACAAGTGTGTGCGCCAACAAGTGCACTCTGTAATCCCTAACACTCATAATCCAATGGGACGGCATTCGACACGACCGGAAAGAGTTCAGGCGGAGGACAACGGCTTTATGTGTGCTTTTCGAGGCACGGGAGTGTACATACTTCCAACTTTCATATTAAGGACTGCTACAGAAAAACTCAATAACTTTTTATTGGCCCGACCTGGGATTTGAACCCAGGACTACCGGGTCTGCGACTTTACATGTAGCCATTAGACCAACAGGGCAGTAACGTAATATTATTATTATAAAATAACACATACTTTTCAGAGCCACGTGAACTATGGCAAATTTCACGCAATAAGTTGGTTGAAACAAGATGGCCGAGTGGTTAAAACACGTGAATTAGTTATTTTCATGTACTTAATTTGTGTTTATAATCTATCTGGTGCTTATATTTTGGGTGTTAAGGTGAGCATAATGAGAAAACCATGCATGATTGTCTAATTCTCCTCCAAACGAGAGGCCTAAATCCAGAAGTGGAATATTTACAGGCAAATTTTTACTTTACGCCTTTACCTTTCCTTGTAGCCTATTTTCGAATCGAATATTTTAGTAACACCAGCAAGAGAGCAGTTCATAGCATATTCCTTGCACGTCTTCCTAGTAATTCTTCTCAAAATTAATTCTAGGCTCATGTTCCTCGCTCTCGGCCTATAAAGCCTCATTCTGTAGTCGCGCCACCACATTGTATTTTTTCTTTTCATCATAGATATTTAAAAACTTTATTGCACTCGATTATTAAAATGACACGCTTTATGGATAAATAGAAAAATAACTTGGATGTTAGGCCTTATCGTTAATAACGATGTCATACAGGCGACAGGAGATACTCGGGCGGGAGATTTGCCACACAGAGAAAGTTTGTGTTACTATATATGTAATAATTAAAATTTTAACATTTATTTAATGTCGCTTGTTTTATAGAACGGAACAGAATTATCTCTAACACCAAAACAATATCAGGATCGTGTCACACGTTACTATATACTTTCGTAAGTGATAGGGAATTAATGTATTCAGGGTTCTGTACAATTATCTTGGGCAACTATTTTTATTTTATTTTTATGTTTTCTTATTTGATCTGCAATCAGTCAGTCAACTATGAGCTACCAGCTGTGAGGCAAGTCTGGTTTTGCATAGTAATTTCTTCATTAAGAATTCTTTTCATTTGTGCTAGACTATGGCAATGTCTAGCTTGATAGGTCTATTATTGCAGGCCTTTTAGGTCTTCGCGCATGCTTAGGCCTGGTTAGTACAACTGCCAGGGGATTTGGATGCTTCTCCAGTCTTTATAACGTGCAGCAATAGACTTAATTTCCTCCTGCACAGTGTTTACTTTTAATGTGACATGCATGGATTCTTATAAACCATGGCGTATTTGATGTGGCTTTTAGGATGCTTCTTTCAATATAAATAACACAATCAACAATTACTGAGTGATACACTATTATATATGTTTACAGTAGTATTAATAATAATTGAAATACTTATGAACAGGATATTCAACTTGATTGAATAATATAAATAACAAAACTTAAATACTGCTGCAAATTAAGTTGCATTAAAAAATTCTAAAGCTATTGAAGTTTAACCCTTTAACAGTTCAGGGGTCTTTCATTTGTGGAGGTCCCACACGAGGGACGTAAGAAAGGGTTAATTATTACTCTATTATAAAGTAAATGTCTCATTGTTTGATAAAAGTGTTTCATTCTCTGATAATGATTGATTCAATTACGAATTAAAATCGATATGCTGCTTTACTAATTTAAGGATTAAGAATATTGTGTAATAAGTTATAAAACAGTTTAATATAAATAACTAAAGAAATTTACGAATGAATATAGATATAGAAGGGAGAACGACAACCTTCAAATAAATTGTGAGCTGAAAAACTTGGCTGGAGTCGACTCGGTGCGGAAAGGAGGCTTGACAGGAGAACTTGGACAAGTTGATAATAATTATAAGTCTAATACATAAATATATCTGAATATGTTTATCGATACGGATTTCTAAGTGTTTAAATCGCCTGCTTTCAGCCATTAGATCAACATGCTCATTAAAAATTGTATCGACGTATAATTATTGTACACGCCATGGTTTGGTTTAACATTGAAATATTATTTTACTTGACTAGATATTGTTTGCAGACTTTGCTTTGTATCTTAACTGATTAGTGCAATAATATTTTTAATTAAATTACTAAAGCTTAATTTATCAAGTTTAAATAATTGAGTTCTATGATGCATATGAATTAAATTATTTGTTTTTGTATCTTATACCGGTAGGGCTTTGTGCAAGCTCGTCTGGGTAGGTACCGCCCACTAATCAGATATTCTACCGCAAAACAGCAGTACTTGATATTTTTGTGTTTCGGCTTGAAGGGTAAGTGAGACAGTGTAATAACAGGCACATGGGACATAACATCTTAGTTCCCAAGGGTGGTGGCGTATTGGCGATGAAACGATGGTTAACTTTTCTTACAATGCCAATGTCTATGGGCGTTGGTGACGACTTACCATCAGGTGGCACATTTTGCTTGTCCACCTACCTCTTCTAAAAAAAAATATTTTGTGAATAAATTATAAGTTTAACGTGTACCATCCCGTCTTAAGCGGAAAGGAAAGGACTGATTTTGAAGAACCTGATGAGATCGAAATGATTGTTAGCTATATGAAGTATGACGTTCAGGCATTTAAAGATCATCAGTTATTTTCCTACTTAACAAAAGGGTCTTAATAACTTTCACAATTCCGATTTGAAATTGCAGTACCATGAAGCGATGACGCTTGTATTAATATATTACTAGGTACTTATAATAAAGTTAAAGGTCCAACAAGCACTTTTTTGGTGTCAGGTAGTGGATCATATTATTGTAATAACCTATAAATGACTTAATGAAAACTTTAACGTTTGAAATACTTTTAAATACGTTTTCAAAATACATTTGTTTTTATTTAAGAGTAAATAAATTTTATGATCATGATAAAGGCAAAGCTAAAGCAAGGCAGCCACTTAATAATGTTTTGCAAAACAATTTAAGTTAGTAGTAAGTAGTTAAATCGTACAATTATAATCTGATATTTTGTTTAAAAAGTAAAATAAAGCAGCGGGCAGACAGTAGCCAATACTCATAAAAAATATAGACGCATCATAAGAAATTACATTCGAATTCAACGTTCCAAGCTTATTATTAAGGCGGTAAAAATAAAAGACGACTACTACTCAGCAAGGAGCCTTGATACTGCTTTTTAAGCCATCATTACACGATTGGCACTACGTTGTTATTTAAGCAGCGGCTATACATGACTTCAAATGCAAGATCATAACGAATAATTATCTTCCAGCGATACGTCGGCCATGTTTAATGTCAGCCAATCAATACAATGATGCACCTAGGTAGAACGGATGTGTTATTACGTTTACATATGTACAAGTTATATGGTACGAGAACAAAAATACATAGAACCGTGTCTTTAGCTGTATAGTCTCGAGCTTGCGTCTGTAAATGTCTTATGGTTGTAAGAAAAGTTTTTTTTTATAGATATTTTTATAAAAAGACATAAAATATTTTAATTTTCCGGTTTTGCTTTGCTTATCTGGATAACTACTACGTATACTATACTACTAACTTATTTGTTATTGTATCTTTTACACATATGTACTCTATATTGCATCGTGCCGGTTAGAAGGGTGAGTGAGCCAGTGTAATTACAGGCACGAGGAATACGATTTCTTGGATCTTATGGAGTGTTTTATATCACCACTTATCATAAGCTGGTCCATTTATCCGTATGTTATACTAAATATAAAAAAGTAGCCGTGACGAGATGCCATGCAGATGTGGTACGAAATACGGGGATCGTAATTGATAGTTATTGAACGTATTTATAATGAATAAAAAAAATAAAAAAATAAATAAATAAAATATGGCAACTGTATACGCGTCACGTACATACAAGATAAAAATTACATAAATTATGTCCAGAGTTAGGAAACCAACTTCAGAATTTCAATTTAGCTCAATCTGGAGTTGATATTTTGTATTTCTCAAAGCGAGCCTTTTCATTTGATATGACACTTGAAAAAGGTTGTTTTGATTTTTCTTATTTGTTTCGCAAAATGAAAATACAAAATAAGAATTCCTTTATTTTTCTCGTCGAATCACCGATATCAATATGAGTAAGTAACAACTAATGTGAATGCAGCTAACAGTGAATGTCCCACTGCTGGGCTAAGGCCTCCCGCTTTTTTGAGGAGAAGATTTTGGAGTGTTGTATGTTATATTTTATGTCCCTTGTGCCCGTAATATAGATTGAAATTATTTAGCCAGTTATTTATTTAATTTCACCGTATCACCGTTGAAATTATATTATCAACTTATAACGAAGAGCTTAACACTTCTTCAAAAATACTTACATAGACTTTAATACTAGTCACTTAGTTACAATAACCACAAATATATTTTAAATTTATTTATAATAAATAATAATAATAACATGAACATTCAGTGGTGTTTGCCCGGGTCGGTTAAGATTCGCGTGTTCCTCCTCTCGCTCTACCCCAGGGCCAGTGCTGGCTATGTGTAGTTAGGGATATATGTTTTTTAAGTAAGCTTGTAAATTTTCATGATAAAATGGTTATTATTTATTTATTTATTAAAGGTTTTCTAGCGAATGTTACATAAAACTTAATAAATCGTGTCTAAAACTAGAAACATTTAATGTACCCAAATTTAAAATCAAACACTGCATGCGTAGTGTTTAAAATTTCATAAAAGTATTAAAGTGTTTCACTAATAAATAACAACAATAGCAAGAGAAAATATAAATGTGACGAATAAAGGATATTGCGGTATATAAAAAAACATAAGATAATATTCAACGTGTTTAGATTTTTATTAATAACATTAAAAAATGGCCGAATTTCTACATTTATTTTAAACTAATTCTTAATTTTATTTAATTGTATGATTAAGCGTCATGATTTTTATATAATGACACACTTAAAACTTTTCTTTGCCGTTTATTTTGGTTCCACTAATAAATCAACATAAGGACTTACTTATAGTTCAGAAAAAAAAGTAAACGGTACTTTTAAAACTTAAAAAAAAACACTTATTTTATTTACACTCAATATTTTAGAAGCCAGTATTTTATTTAAATTTTTAAAATTTATATTTATATTTTTTATAATACTAACAATGGAGCACGGACATACAAAAGGGCAGTTAAAAAACAGGTCGGCCGTCATACGTTACTTTTTACTCAACTAAATTTCATTGAACCAGTTAAATTTTAAGGTTTTTGCTATACAGTGCACGTTTTAAATCCCTTTGCTGCGGTGTCTTTGAAAATGGAATGACTATCAAAGTAATCACATTATCAAGTACGGATAAAAAGTGTTTAAATTCCAATGATTTAAATAGACTTTTAAACGTTTGCAATTATTTTGACCAACAGTTGCCCGTAGAAGCGTCTTGACGATATTTCAAATCCTAATACAAAGCATGCGACCGAATGCGACCACAGAACTAAAAAACTAAAGACAGAAAATATATTGTTAATGTATATATTGTTAATGTAAGCGTATATGCACATACGTGCATTCTCTATTATCTCACTCTAATAGTCGGATATCTGATACCATTCTGGTAATCCTTTACGTGCTGTCCGAGGCACGGAAGCACTGCCAATATGTATGTAGGTCCGAACCAAACAAAATTTACATTTTTTCACAATATTAAAAAATTAAAAAAAAGCAAAAAATAATTGATTCCTTAATAAAAATTATACTTAAAGCGCTAAAAATGCTTAAAGTTAAGTACTCATTTGTTAAAAAAATTGTACAAATTAATCATTTGTGTTTGATTGCGTTAATGTGATGAGTGTGAAGTGCTTATTTACTTATTTATAACTTCGAGTCTCTAATAGTCATTAAATTCAACGCATATTAGTCAAACGAGACGCCTTTACCACCATGTTGTTTAAAACAAGCAAATAAATCACTTCGATGCTAATGACTTGCTTATTTATTTGTATTGGCAACATTAGCACTAACGAGGATAGCCATTTTATATACGTTCCCGATTCAATTCCAATCGGAATCGGAACCGAACCGATATGATGTTAACATATGCCGTTGTGTCAAAACCAAACTTAATTGTTAACTTTTATGCTAATAGTCGGTAATTAAATTAAAGAATAGGAAAACGGTTAAACAGCAACTTAATCGCGATAAAGTGTCAATTTGTTAGTAGAATTGGTCCGTTTTACACATTAAAAAAAATCGTGCCGCAGCGGAATATGCTTGTGCGGCACAAATATTCGCCTCTTATTTCAAATTATATTTTTATACCTAGTAATAGTAAAAAACATATTTGTATAATGATAACCGGAGTTTTAGTTAATTTTATGCTTAGAGAATCTGACGAAATCAGATATTTGACGGAGAAATACCGCTTCACTCCACGCCACTATTCCATGTGGTCATGAATTATACAGAAAGTAGCATTTTTAAGTAACAATCTAGTGTCTCAAGTACAATATTTTACTATTACTTGTAAATAAGTACTAACAATATTGGGCAAAGGCTTGAAATAAACATATTTTTCTAAGTCTGTGTAAAGTAATATATCACTTATCTTTTAATGTATCTTAGAGCAGAGATGGCCTAGTGGTTAGAACGCGTGAATCTTAACCGATGATCGTGGGTTCAAGCCTGGGCAAGCACCACTGAATATTCATGTGCTTAATTTGTGCTTATAATTCATCTCGTACTTGACGGTGAAGGAAAACATCGTGAGGAAACCTGCATGTGTCTGATTTCATTGAAATTCTGCCACATGTGTATTCCACCAACCCGCATTGAAGCAGCGTGGTGAAATAAGCTCGAAACCTTCTCAAAATGGATAGGAGGCCTTAGTCCAGCAGACATGGGACATTAACAGGCTTTTATTATTATTATTTATTATAAATAAATTTAAAATATATCTGTGGTTATTGTAACTAAGTGACTAGTATTAAAGTCTATGTAAGTATTTTTGAAGAAGTGTTAAGCTCTTCGTTGTAAGTTGATAATATAATTTCAACGGTGATAAAGTGAAATTAAATAAATAACTGGCTAAATAATTCCAATCTATATTACGGGCACAAGGGACATAAAATATAACATACAGACTCTAATGATGGCATCCCATTGATGCTATAAGTAATGGTATAGTTCTAAGTGGCAGCGTCTATTGGTAATGGTGACCTCTTAGATATTTATTGCCTCCAAAAAAAACAAAATCATGGCATGATGATGGCGGGCTAAATTAATATAATAATTGGACTATATTAAAAAAAAGTAAAATTGTTTTTTTATTGTAACTCATTCAAAGTTGTATGTTTTTTGGCCCCATTTTAGCGAGACGTGTTCAGTTTCTTTTGTTTTATTCCGTCGTGATAATATTCTGTATTTCAAAACGTCTCCATCCTATTATTAATGAACTAATTTATAATTGTCACCAGTGATGCGTGAATTGTATAGTTCATTAGTATTACGATTAGTCGTTGGAAATCAAGCAGATAAAGTAAACACGAGGGTTTTGATCTCAGCTGATTTACTCTGGAACATTATTAGAGTCAATTCATTATAAATGTTTGAACCTCACTAATAAGTTTCATTGCCTAATAAACGGGGTGTTGTAGATATTATTTATTTTTTATATTATATTATTTATTAATTTTTATTAAATATATTTTCCAAATACAAAAAAATAAAATAAATAAACTATTAATACGAACAATATTTATAAGTCTCTTTAATCACTTATGTAGGTAGTTTAGATATGCTTATCACTATAGTGTGAAACAATTAATTATCTGTATGCTCATCTGCCTTTCTTAAATAAACTGAAGAAAGTTATTAAAAATTTTGAATTTCGATTTCATATGTTTTATAAATAATTGATGTATTTTTAATGTATATATTTTATGGGTGACGTGACAAATTGGTTAGTTGGCGGTAAGTGGTTACGCCAGAAATTGGCATGCAAATATAAATGGTTAGTTATATATAACAATGTGCTGATAAAAATGTGATCAAAGATATATATATAGGTATAAGATTTTTCTTTTCATATTTCACTGGCTCACTGTTGGCTGTTAAAGTGACGTGTGTAAGAAAAGACGTCGTGTCTGCACAAAACCTTAATTTCTTCAGCTCACAATATAATTTTATAAAAAAGACTAGTTAATCTATTGATAACGTTAATTATAAAACGCCTTATTCAGGTCTACTACTTGAATATCAAGTATAATTACAATCGTTTCAGAGGTTTTGTTGTTATGAGCTAACAAACAGACTGAGAGAATTAAAAGTATAATTTTACGACTATAACATTCCCGAAATTTGTGCCATACGGATCATTTTTCCCAAGAAGACTTAAGAGGATTTATTGTAGAAGTGTGGATCAGATCATATTGTTTCAAATAATTATAGGAAACATCACATTTAACATTTACTGGTGGTAGAGCTTTGTGCAAGCTCGTCTGGGTAGGTACCACCCACTCATCAGATATTCTACCGCAAAACAGCAGTACTTGATATTGTTGTGTTCCGGTTTGAAGGGTGAGTGAGCCAGTGGAATTACAGGCACAAGGGATATAGCATCTAAGCTCCCAAGGTTGGTGGCGCATTGGTGATGTAAGCGATGGTTAATATTTCTTACAATGCCAATACCACTTACCATCAGATGGCCCATATGCTCGTCCGCCTTCCTATTCTATAAAAAAAATAACAGCTAAGGTCTTACAGATGAACACATTTGAACATGTACACGGGTTTTCCGTCATAAACAATACTAATTAGTGCTAGGGTGTCTCAGGCATAGATTTTCCGCCAAGTGGTCATTTACGTGTGTCTATCAGATACTAGCAAAATCCTCGGTTTCGCCAGAGTGAAATTTTGTTTGCCATTTTAATACATAATGCCTATTTAAATTATATATGATAAATTAAATAATTCGATCGAAAGTAACTGTAAATTAAAGTTAAAAAAAATCATAGATACATCCGTTATATTTATATATATATATATAAATTTTTATCTCCATTACTGTTTGATATTTTTTGTTATAATTAGTATAAAACACTCGCTTTAAAATCGTTTCATACAAAAAATATTAAAATAAGAACAGTGTGAGTTTATTTGCCGGTTCTTCTCCAAGTCTAATGTATACCGTAACTGTAACAGCCTATGAATGTCCCACTGCTGGGCTAAAGGCCTCCTCTCCCTTTTTGGAGCTTATTCCATCGCGCTGCTCCAGTGAGAGTTGGTGAAATACACATGTGGTAGAATTTCAGTGGAATTAGACACATGTAGGTTTCCTCACTACATTTTCCTTCACCGTAAAGCACGAGATGAATTATAATCACAAATTAAAATTGAAAATTCAGTGGTGCTGGCCCGGGTTTGAACCCACGATCATCGGTTAGGTATCACGCGTTCTTACCACTGGGCCATCTCGGCTTTTTAATGTCAAGTCTAAAGTATACCTATAGAGTAGTTAAGAGTTTGAAAAGCAATTAGCAAGTGTAGCTTTTTAGCGTCTACTTGTTACGGTGTTTTTTTTAATCTCGTATATATTCCATTTTATTATTAAATAATGTTTTTCAACAATAAAATATAATATACAATAAAATAATCCATGTCAATGTCATTTCGTACGACAAAGAAGAAATTAATAATGTTAGCTTATTTTGCCAGTTCTTCTAAGGTCTTTTATAATCTGAAATACCGTCATTACTTTTTGTAATGTCACTTCTTTTCATTTCTGTGGGCGGTGGTAACCACTCACCATCAGGTGGAACAATTGCCAGCCTGGCTTTTTTTTTATTTTTTTTATATTCGCCGAGAGGGCAAATGACTCTACTCCACCTGATGGTAAGTGGTAGTAGAGTCCAAACGCGACGACGGCCAGTACAGACGGGAAGAATGGCTACCTATTTCAATAAATAAAACACACATTTTAATAAAATTTACATATAAAATTATTATCCAGTAACCGTAAGATGGTAATTACCAAATTATGAATGAAAAAAATAAATCAATCTTTTGAATGAAAAATAGATTGGGCGCGTGGAACGTTTAACATCGTTAAAAAAAGCGAATGCAAAATCCAAAGCGAATAAAAGATGCCGATAGTGCGAAACGACGCGTCTTTTTATTAATAGCTTAAATATATAAACAAGATATAATGTTTATTATTTAATATGTTTTACATTACATAATTACTTTCGAGATTAGACCGATAAGGACAGATAAAAAATGCTAGGTGTTCGAAAAAAAGGCGTATAACTATCACTAATTACTTAAAAAGTCATCCATGAATGTACTATATGTATAAGCTATGTATGAAAAAAAACAAATGTAATAAACTCACCCATAGATGCAGTTATTTGAATATCGAATCTCAAAGTTACATTAAAAGGTTTTAGATGTGCATTCAGTGACTTTATTACCGCTACCGGGGAGAGCTCGTAAACTTCGAATGAAACCTTTTTGGATTTGAAACTTTTTAAATTAACATTGACATAGCATTGGTTTTTTTCATTAAATTTTGTTTACGGACTTTAGTTGCTCACAATTATATATTACGTTTTGAAATACATCGGAAATATATCGGAAAAATCCCTAAAAACATCAAGCGAAATTTACTGATGGTTCCGTTAAATTTGTTTACAAAAATATTTGCTATGTAAAGATAAAATAATTAATTTTAATGAATTATTACATTATTATATGTTTATTAACAGCCGAGATAGCCCAATAATAAGAATGCGTGCATCTTAACCGATGATCGTGGGTTCAAACCCCCGGGCAAGCACCACTGAATTTTCATGTGCTTAATTTGTGATTATAATTCATCTCGTGCTTTACGGTGAAGGAAAACATCGTGAGGAAACCTTCATGTGTCTAATTTCACTGAAATTCTGCCACATGTGTATTTCACCAATCCGCATTGGAGCAGCGTGGTGGAATAAGCTCCAAACCTTCTCCTCAAAAAAAGGGGAGGAGGCCTTAGCCTATCAGTGGGACATTTACAGGCTGTTACGATACGATGTCTTTATCAGTTTTGTCAGTTGTAGATTTTGTACAAGTTGGGTAGGTACCACTACTTCTTCCTCAGCACATATTCTACCACCAAACAATATTACAGTATGGTTGTGTTCCGGTTTGAAGTGTGATTGATCCAGTGTAACAATAGGTATGAGGGACAAGGACATCTTAGTTTCCTAGATTGGTCGCGTAAGGGATGCTTAATATTTCTTACAGTGCTGATGCTATGTGCGGTGGTGTCCTACGATCTACGATTTAAACAAATAATTAGAACAAAAAGTTGAAAATGATTATAACTGTAAATTAAAATTTTGAATCTATTTACTTTTTTTGTAAATCACGATTTAAGTATTAAATATATTATGCTGTGTGTTTATGTATGTGTGTGTGTGTATGTGTTTTTGTGTGTACACACACTTAAACAAAACAACAAATTGGCCAGTTGTTGAATTGTTTTTTTCTCGATGTATCTTTAGTTTCCTGTTTTAGTGTTATGCCTATTTGCTTTCCGATAAAATGCATCATAAAATGTGTGCCTTACAGATCACTGCGCTGGCAAAAAAAGGTGATCCTTAGCAAAATGAAGCGATAGAATTTTAACCGACCATTGATACGGTTCTTATATACTTCATTCGCTTTCATGGAATCTTAGAATTTATACTCGGTAAAAAAATAAGTTCAGTATTTTTCAACTAGTTTTTAAAACCTTTGTTATAATTTAGGCCTAAACCTTAATATTGTAGATATTAAAAATAACGGTCATATATTTAAATATAGAAAATATATTTATTTTATAGTAGATTTTAGTTATTTATGGTCATTGTGCTTTTTAAAGTCAATAGCATCTATTAGCAGAGTAATGTATGGGATATCTATACAAACGTGACATTTGTATCCAAGAGACCAATTAGTAAAAGTCAGGTCTAGGATATATATATTTTAAATATTTTTTATATATTTAGCCATTATTGTTTTTAAGGGCATTCTAAGGTTTTGTTTTCATCTAAATTATTTAAACGGTATCTATTGAAATAGCTTTTGACACATAATAAGTCTAAACAAAAACGTATTATGTCATTATCTGTATTTCTAACAATAATACATTTATTAAACAAATAATAGAATACAAAACGTCAATAATAAAAAGATAAACAATAATTGTAATGCAGTCCTTATTATCACTATTAAGCTATTAGATTAAAAATATTTCATTTTCAAATTTGTAGATAATTTCAATAAATTGTTGTCATTAAATTTAGAATGATTGCAACATAATATGAATAAAAACTATATATATCGACCTCTTTTTTAAAACTTATCCCTTATAGAATTCGAAATTTAAAAATATACACACAACCATACGTTCCAAAATTTCGTGACGTAAAATAATACACGCGCATCACTTTGAACGTACACTCACACGTGAAGATACACACACAGAAATTCGCGTATAAATACACATTATTAGTGTACGATGCACGCGTTTGGATGAAAATGCAACCACGCACGGACAGCGCATTTATAACTGTGCAATTTGTTTATTAATATTTTCTATATACATATTAATATTTCGATACACTGTATTTAAAATGGCCTTTCAAATTTTATAGATTAATGATTACATGCCTTATTGTTTTTCTTAATTCCAAGTTGATGCATAAATTATTTGATCTGTATTAAAAATAATATTTTGCATTTTATTAGAATGTATGCTTGTATAAAATGTCACATATTGCTTAAAAATAACACTTAATATATTTTTTAATTGGCAAGAATATTAATAAAATACAAAGACATATTTTTAAATGCCTTTGATTTTTTTTAAAAATTGCGTTTAAAACAATAAAGTAATATATATAATTTACTAACAAATATTTATAGCAAAATGCATAACATTTATCTTCTGAACATTATTATTTTTTTTATAAATAAGTATCGTTGAGATATGCATGTAAGATATTATGAATCTTAAAATTTTAGGAAGCAATTGCACCCGGCCTGGTGCAAAACGTTCGTGACCTCGTTTTTGTAAGCATCATTACAGCAAAATTCATTCATTGATATCGAATAAAGGTCAAGACGAATAGCTTATGTTATGAATATGATAAACAGCTTATCGCATATAAACGATTTGTCTGGACATATATAATAGATATGTATGTATGAATATACATATATTTTATATATATAATATAATATTTATTGGAAAATTGTAGTCTAGAACCGTCTGACACAAAAGTAATGTCACATCCATATTTCCTAGATCCATAGAGTGCATACTTGCATCCTGCACACCAATAAATGCATCGTGCGACGGTGGGAAGCGGGGCGGGGCAGTGCAGTCGGCGGCGGGGCAGTCAGTCGCATCGTGACCGCGCGTCGCGCTGCGTGTGCGTTGAGTCGATGCGCACCGCAAACACGGACGACAACGAGATCGACACCATGGTGTCCGTGGGTGCGTGGAGGCGCCGCACGCCCGACGAATGCGAAGAGCGCTCCGAGCCTGGCGCTTCCAGCTCCGCGGTGCCCCGGGCACCACCGAACTGTGCGCGCTGTCGTAACCACCGTCTTAAAATCGAGCTGAAGGGTCACAAACGTTACTGCAAATACCGCTACTGCACCTGTGAGAAATGTCGCCTCACGGCGGACAGGCAACGGGTTATGGCATTGCAAACGGCCCTGAGACGTGCCCAGGCGCAGGACGAAGCCAGAGCGCGCGCTTTGGAGTCCGGTGTCCAGCCTCCGGGACTCGAACTAGACCGGCCCGAACCGCCTTCAGTCAAGACCCCGAGGAGCCCGGTACCGCCGCCTGCGCCTCGCTCCCTTGGCTCCGCGAGCTGCGATTCCGTGCCTGGATCACCGGGAGTATCGCCGTATGCGCCGCCGCCACCTTCGGTTCCTCCGCAGCCGACTATGCCGCCTCTGTTGCCGCCACAACAGCCCGGTTAGTGCATTATTTAATTCAGAAACGATAAGATAATGATAACGATAAGCGTATTATGTGTTAATTTTAATTCAAAAGAACACGTGTCGACGATAGCCGTACAATGTCGCGCTGTTGATATGACCGTGATCCCACGTATGCGTAATTTGCGTCAAAGTTTATCAATAAAATTTTGATACGGATGCAATATAAAATCTGTTGAGGTAGGTAGCGCGTCCCTGATAACACTTATGATGAAAAGTTATCATTTCATAGTAATATTCACCATTAAAAATGTGATGAAAACGTTCAAGTTTGCACTCATCGTAATCAATTTAAATATAAATAGCGAACGTCTATAATTTGTATGGGAAACGTGAGGCTGCATACGCGTTATTAAGATGAAACTTGAATTGCCAATTCAGTAGCGGAAGGTATAGCTTCAATCTAATCGTTTGATAAATGGAAGACAAGATAACTTAATTGATTTCAAATAATAATTATGTTAAAAATGGTAATTATGAAATATTAAAAAAAACAAATCCGTGAAATATTAAAATGTATCTAATTGTGTTCCCATAAATATCGAGGGAACAAAATTGATAATTATTTAATTAATTTTAATATTATTAAAGTATACAATAAAAAGTTTTATAATTTTTGCTTATAATAAACATGATGTTTGTTTTTATGTCAATTTTAATGTGTCTCCTTTAATAAATAATAAAATTAATTCTTAATACCTAATAATTAAAAAAAAATATAACAAAAAAAGTTAAGAGAGTTAATCAGAAATAAAAATTGCTAAAAGTTTTTTTTTTATAAAAGACAACTGGAAAAGCGGACGCGCATATTTAATTCAGCCGCTTAGCAACAATACTGTGCATTACAAAGAGAGAGTACAATCACTTTATATACCTACTCAAGTCTCAAATACACATTCTCAGATAGGTTTATTCAAATCGGTTACATTTATTTTATTTTATTATACTTAAAGATACGAAGTAAATTATAAACTAATTATTATTACAGAAAAACTTCATTATCTCGTTGGTACAGTGCAAGCTTTGAGCATTGTAATATATATATAATATTATTTTACAATTTGTAATAAATTAACCTTGTTTATCTATTTTTTAATTTTAAATATCAAAAAATATTTTTAGAAACATAAATTGTAACATATTTTCCAATAAATAAATTAAAAAGTTATTATATAACAAACACGTCATTATTACTATATTAGATATTGTAAAATTAATTATATTCATTGCACTATTCTTAATTTAATTTTTTTTAATCAACAAAATTTTACGTAGGCTCTATTTTTATCGGCCTAATGTGAAAAAATACGTTTTTTCCTTTCGTTGTTAAAATATATTAAGTATAAATTATAATTTATATGTATTAGGTATTTATTGGAGAGTAATTAAACTTTTTTTAATAATTATTTTACGTTGACGTTATTTTGTCGACAAAATTAACATACTCTGTGATTTTCAATGTATTTATTTATATGGCAATAAATGCAAACTATTGTACTTGTATTATCAATATTGTAAAAAAAGTTAAGTTGTTGTTTTGACAAAAAAACGCGGTTCTAGCAGACTTACCCTACCTTTAAATATGTATAAGATGGATGATTGATGTGTTACGCGTGACGAAATCAGATTTAAAGACCTTCGTTTTCCACAGTGTGACATTTTCTCAAATAAAAATAAATACATTGGTTTTGTAAACGCAATAGAATCAATTTCAATAAACAAAATATATAATTTAAATGAAATGAATTTGAAATGGATAACAGGTGACGCAATTCTAAATTCAAATATTAGTATCAGTATGAATATAGAGTATGAAAAAGGAATATCTGTGTAAAAAAGAAAAAAAAAATTAATGACACTACGACACTACAATTTTTGCTTTTTGTTTTAATGAATTAAATAAATAATGATCTTCGATTTATTCGATAGATTAAAACATAATTTACCGACTACATTTTGTCTCAATTGTTTTATTACGATAAAAAGTTTATTATGTGAAATGAGCCGTAACGTTCATACCAGTATAAACAATCGGATTGTTTAATATTTTTTATCACTATATTTATTAGCTAGCAAAGATATCGATCCATTTATTCATAAAGCATCTTTGTACTAAATATATAAATAATATATGGCTTTATATTTTTTCTTTAATTGCAAACATACTATCTAATATTTAAAAAAAAAACTTCCAAAACGTTTAATTTTTTTTGTATTATTTAACAATTTTATTTATATTAGATTCCCATACAACAGAACTTGAAACTGAATTTAAGGTTGAAAGAATTATACATTTATTAAATAATGATATGATGACTTATTTAAAAAATTAACATACTGTACTGCTTCTATCTCCTATATCCACATTGGAGAGTATTATGTAACATATTCTCATTAAGATATACATAATGATAATATTTATACAGATTTCAATATTTAATTTCGTTATCTAAGGTCAAAATGTAAGTTATTTTTTATGTAAACTAATATACAATGTAAAAAAAATGTTTTAAATCAGAAATCATCAGTTACTAGGCTATTCCTTATATATTTTATAAAATATAGAATTATATGATAATTTTAAATAACATCATCTTGATAGCTTTCTAATATTATTAATACACTGGCCGCCAAAAAAATCGACCCACCCGTATTTTTTTACTTACAAAGTTGTTATCTTAACTATGCGACGACCTAGGTGGATTGTTTTACTTATGGGACATACATTTAACATTTTATTACCCACTTGATATTGATTTGGAGGAGTTGTAAGTGTTATTGAGGATATTTGGAATATTTTTAAAGTATTGATAAGAAAACGTTACTTCGTGCACAAAGTGCATGGTTAGTTTATTTCCACTTCTTAATGCGGAGTCATCTCGGTTCGATGTTTATTATTGATTAAGTGTATGAAACTTTGTTGAAACAATAATTTTAATAAGTTTAAACATAAAAAATGGATACTACTGAAGCAGAAGCTGCTCAAGTCGTAGCTCTTATTCATGAGGGGTTAAGTCAGCGTAATGTGGCTAGAACACTAAAATTAAGTCGTTCAGCGGTACGAAGAGTGTACAAACGCTACTTGGAGACTGGGGAGTATCGCCGGAGACCAGGATCTGGCAGGGGGCGTGTCACGAACCCGACCGATGACCGTTTTATTGGTTTGACGTCTTTAAGAAACCGACATCTTTCGGCTGTTGACGTTCAAGGTAGACTCCGAGAAAGTCGTGGAGTGTCTGTGAGTGAAAATACTGTAAGAAGAAGACTTCGAGAGCAAAACTTAACCCCTCACAAGCCAGCAACAGGACCAAAACTCACAGCATCCCATCGACAAGCAAGACTACAATTTGCTAGGCAGCACGTCGATTGGACACTAGACCAATGGGAGACAGTATTGTTCAGTGATGAAAGCCGAATGTCTCTAGTAGGCTCTGATGGACGACGTAACGTCATGCGAAGGCCAGGAGAACGCTACTCTCAGTGTTGCATTCGAGAAACAGTCCGATTTGGTGGAGGCTCTACAATGTTTTGGGGAGGCATTTCTTTGACGGGACGCACAGAGCTGGTTTTTTTCCGTAATCGTGCTGTTAATGCTGAAACTTACATAACGGACATTCTGGAGCCTCATGTGATGCCTTACGCTGGATATATTGGGGATAATTTCCAACTTATGCACGACAACGCACGACCTCACGTCGCTAGAATTGTTAAAGACTATCTCAGGGAAGTCGAAATTCTAGTTACGCAGTGGCCAGCCAATAGTCCGGACTTAAACCCGATGGAGCACCTCTGGGACCAGCTAAAACGTACGGTTCGAGCACGAAATCCAATTCCAGAAACCTTGAATCAACTGGAAGCTGCCCTAACTGAAGAATGGCAACGGACCCCACAGGAAGACATTAAAAAGCTAATCAGGTCACTTAATAGGCGTATGCAGGCAGTGATTAGGTCAAGAGGAGGAAACACTCCCTATTAAAGTAAGATTTAGGTACCCAAATTTAAAAACAAACGGCATAATCGTTTTGTACACAAAAAAATAAAATTGCGTAAAATTTTGTGTTTTCGTGTTTTGTCACATATTTACATAAAAACCTATTTTTTGCGCACTATTTCTGTTTTTGTACAATCCTACAATTGCATTTTTTCATTATCAATCTTAAAAATATAAATATGTGGTAGTTTAAAACCATACGATAGCTTTTTTACAAAAAATGTAGGTGGGTCGATTTTTTTGGAGGCCAGTGTAATATAAAGGGTAAAACTTAGGGAAAGGCTGTTATATGTATAATTTTTATACATATAACAAACATAAAAAATACAAAAATAATATATATATTTTAAACATGAAATTCAAATTAAAAATTAAATTTCAATACTAATAACCTTATTTGTAGGGGGTTATTATGATAATTGAAAAATAATTCGATATGCAAAATTTTAATATTTTGCAAAAACATTAAAATATTAGCCTTAAAATAAAGTCAAAAAGAAACAAAATATGTATCAATATTTTGTATGGTTAAATTCAAAATAAAATTTATATTAATCAGAGGCGTTCGACAGTGTGACGCAGTACGTGCTGAAAGAACTTGGCACAATGACACGAATCATTTTAAATCGGTTGGTAACACGATTAAGTCATTCATTGCTATAATAATAATGAGTTAAAGTACTTCTACGAGATTTGAACTTTATTTCACAAACTAATTTAATGGTCTAAAAAGGTTATTGCATTGTCATTGCTATAATACTGCAGTTTAAATTATAATTACATTATTATTATTTTTAACAAAAAAAAAAACTAAAAAAAAGTTTCTATATTTAGATTTGAGAGGTAATGCAATAATTTAAATCCCGATTGTTAAGAGAACAGTCACAACGTTGGAGGAATTGTCTCTGTAACGTCTTAAGATATATTTTTATAAGCAATGTAGCTAAAGTATTACTATGTTTCTCATTTTCACTAAGTGCTTGGAATTGTTACAACAATAGCCTCGAAAGTAGTCAGCTTGCGACATCACTCACGATTCACTTTAATACATACACATTATTTGATTATGTAGTAATATAATATACCGTAACAGCCTGTGAATGTCCCACTGCTGGGTTAACGGCCTCCTCTCCTCTTTTTGAGGAGAAGGTTTGAAGCTTATTCCACCACGCTGCTCTAATGCGGGTTGGTAGAATTCACATGTGGCAGAACTTCAGTGAAATTAGACACATGCAGGTTTCCTCACGATGTTTTCCGTAAAGCACGAGATGAATTATAATCACAAATTAAGCACATGAAAATTCAGTGGTGCTTGCCCGGGTTTGAACCCACGATCATCGGTTAAGATTCACGCGTTCTTACCACAGGGCCATCTCGGCTTCCATAAATAAAATTACCAGTGTATTGTAACGAATTACAACTTATTGTAGCAAATCTGATTCAAATTGCGCTATAACACAGTTCTTTTTTTATTTCCAAAAGAAATTAAAAATATATATGTTAATACTTCATTATACGTTCGGAAATATAGCACACACAAAAAATATATTAAAGAGAACTTAGTATAAAAGGCACGATAACCCACCCTTGTTGAGATTTCTTTCAGCACGCCTGAAATAAGAGGTAGATATGTCGTACAATCATACGAAATCTAAATTATAATATGAACAGTCAAAGTCTCGAACCTAAAAATTTCTAATAATATATTATTTGTGAATATTTTATATAAAACGTATAAATTTAGAACTAAATTTAAAAAAAAAATAAGTTAATTTAACGGTATACGTTTCTACCATGATTTTATTGCATCTCGGTTGAAAAAAATAAAAACATTAATAATGAAAACAAATCTCTATCCATATATGTATATGTATAAAAAGAAAAAATAAGGGTCTACACAAAATGTTTATATCGTTAATACATATGAGTTATATGTATTGTTTTACGCGACTCACGCCAGCAAAAACTCTAGTGGGCAATTTTTCATCATTCTCGACAATCATCACCATATTTCAGCCAACTTACACAATATCTCGATGAATAATATACCTTAGACTTCCTCATAAATCATTTCGTCCACTGGTAGAAACCGTTTGTTAATCTGGTCGGTAGTTTTGTAATTTTATCGTGACAAACAGACAGACGCGGGAATTGTTTTGTAATATGTAGTGCTATGTTTAGCAAGTTATACTTTTATCTTCCTATAAAGAACGTTATCCGGTAACGTAGTATTCTTCTTGGTAATGGAATATCCTTTTTGGTAATTTTAATTATTTTTAATTTTATCTAAAGGGGGAATCATGCCATTACTTTTTCGTTCGTCTTGCACTTCTCGTCTTTTTCACTCAAGCGACACGTCAAAATAAACGGTGAAACAAAACTGACAAATAAATTAATTAGTGAACCGATCTGACAATGGATATTGGCATTCGGCATAGAAATGAATATTCACTCGACTTCAGAGTGAATGTGTCTGATCAACTTTATAAAAACCGGTAAGCTACCAAATGTAAACTGTCTTTTTACAATATATTATGTTTCTTAATTTAAAAAATAACAAAGGAACAAACATACTTTCACATTTATAATAAATAATTATCGAAGTGACGATTTTCGGGCGTTTTTTGGTTTCTTTATAATGTTGTCTTGCTCTCTCCTTAAGTAAGACCGTATTAACGCCATTCCAAGGGGTGGATCGCTGTGGATCGGTCAGGGGTGGGAAGTGAGGGGTGCGCAATAAAAGGTTAAGCCTATAGGGGCGGCCACAAGTTATATAAACATAATGGGGTCGAAAAATTCTTACCGAAATACCCAATTGTGTTGCACTTTTATAAAGATAGAGAAAATAAATATATATTATCTTTCAATATATATAATATAGTTTGAAAAAATGTTTATTTTAAAGAATATGATGATTTTCAAATTTGATTGCAACGTTTACAAATGTAACGTTTTTTAAATAAGCTACACATCGGGCGTGTTTATTTATGTATTTAATACAATGTAATTTCGTTCCAGATATAAAACATATGTTATAAAAAAATGTAAAAGAGGGCGTAGAACATACAAAATCAGAATTACTGTGCCGAATTAATTAAAAAAAATATTAATAAAAATAAATATGCTGTATATTATAAGCATTAGATATATCATCAACTATGTACCAAGTGTAAGTATGCTGTTCGAATTTTAAACTCAGACTTTTTTTTAAAGAATAGAAGTAAAGCCCGTTAATTTAAGGAATGACATGTATTTAGCCCATCTAATTAAGCGTAAAGCTTCTGTTAGGAGACCATAATAACCCAAGGACCCAAGGGGTCAGGATTAAAACTGCGATTTTTACATCACTAGACGGAAAAAGTATCCTGTGTCCTTCCTTGGAGTTCAAGCTAACTTAAAGCGTTAGCTGGCGTCGTTAAAGCGTTGTTATGCTTAAGTATATTGCAAACTACTATACTTATATCCTATACGAAACGTTCGACTTCGTAAACTTACGATCGACGTTTCAACGTTAGACATTCGATAAAGTGAATATGAATTTTGACATTTGGTATTAAAACTCGACACGACATATACGCTATAATGGTTTGAAATATCTAGTGGCTCGTCACAAAGCGTTTGAACACCGCCTGCGACGTAATTATCCTGATATTAGCGTTTTAAAGAGACCATAACGGTACATTTTATTGTTAGCATCGTGATATCTGCGTCAATAAAAGGTCTGATCATGTAAGGCTCTATTATCTAAAAAGATCAGAGAATCAAAAAAAATCATTTGAAATTGGATCATTTTGATATCCTATACCCATTCTTGTTTATAACTACGTAAACATACTTACATTATAAGTCAAGTAATAATATTAATGTCCCACTGCTAGACTAAGGTCATCTCTTCGGGGTAAGTTTTGGAGCTTACTCAGCTTTTAGCTTTTTAGACACGTAGATGTCCTTTAGTCCTGGGAGATGAACTCATTTGTGCTGACACGTATTTGAACCGGCAACCTTTTGTTAATTATCCACGCGCTCTGTCCACTTCCATCTCAGCTCTTACAAGCACATGTTGGACAGATCAATAGTTCGTCTATTGACCTTTTTTTTGGTCGACAAGCGAAGTTATTATGATAAAGCCATATAAGTAACATATTGTATAATAGCTTTGTTTTGTTATATAACTAGCGATTACGTGTAATATTCTATGTGACATAAACTAATTCTTGTTTTTTTTTTGAGCGGTGTAATAGTCATATTATAGAGAAGGTCTTTGCCCAGCTGTGGGCATACTTAATATAGTTAATACCGAAATGTATGATGCGTTTGGCAACATTAAGAATGTCATTTGATCGTCTGCATTTCTAAAATAAATTAATTAAAAAATTATACTTTATATTTAGACTTAGAACAATACCAGCGATGATTATAATTTGTTATGAACTGGTTAATATATCTTTTTAAAGAATTAACTTTTGAAGCATTTTTCATATATAGATTTTGTTAATTTCATCTGTTTGTATTTAGGGTGAAATCATGCACCTAATTTTTATGGTGCTGGTGACAATAACAATCTGGTATATGGAATAAGTCTTCTTTTTATGTATTCGCGTCGAGATAGAGGTTGCAAGTATTTAAAAAAAATCTATTGTTATTTTGCAATTGAAATCGAAAATCTTCATACGAGTCCAACTAGCTGATAGTATATTTAAGTTAGAAACTATGCTGTGTAAGGTGAATTTGGGTTTTCACACGAAAAATGTAGATGAAATTATAAATTGACAGAATAGTGAAACTGTAGCCAAGGAGTTTTACCGATTTATTAATTGGATTTTAAAAATTTGATTGAACGAATAATTTAAAAATAACGCCCTTTAAAGGCGAATGTGTATATCTATGTATTTTATTCTAATACTGTTTTACTCTAGCGAGTAACGTATTAGCGTGTTCTTTAAAATTTTACATATATTGTGGGACACTTTTTATACACTACGGTACTTATCATTATCTCTACACATCATATAAATTACAAGTCAAAAATATACCCAATCACCTATGAAAAGCAATATAATTAAAAAATAAATATTCCACATTTAAAAATAAACGAAGCTCTCAATAAATATATATATATCTTAAATTATAATAATAAATATATAATCTCTATGTAACGAAGATCTCATAGCGATCTCAAATATCTCATCTATATTATAATAAACGAAAGAAATAAAATAACATAGTAATAATATTCTCTTACCAATTACGGGTCTTGTTTTATAAGCAAGATAATTACTCAATACTGTGGAAATAGGACCTGTGCTGCGGTTTCAACACTCTTGTTAATATGTCATTAATGCATAAATAAAATGAAATTATTTTTGTTGCCAAACGAAATTGAATATATTTTAAACTTAGCAACTAAGATTTATTTATACTGAAGTTGGTACGCATGATTAACGTCCGACCGTTTGTCTATAGTTGAAAGTCTTTTAATTTTAAATTCTCGTAATTTATTAGTGTTTATTTCAAGGTTAAATTTATTTTGAGAGATTTACCAATACAAAGCTGTAAATCGCTTGAATATAAATAAACGTATGTTATATTAATAGAAAAATGTCTTACTTAATTATAAAATGAAAAATATGTGAATATTTAAATTTATTTTTTAAATGTTGGTTAACTTGCTATCTGATATGTGAAGTATGTCATATTTAAGATACGGTTTGCTTATATATACTAGCTACAGGATCCGAATAGGCATGATTACTATGCTTTTACATTTTAAGGTAATATACCTTGTTAATTTTAGTTTAGTTTAGTTTAAGTTCATACCAAGGTATTATACCTTGGTCCACTTCCATCTCAGCTCTTACAAGCACATGTTGGACAGATCAATAGTTCCTCTGTTGACCTTTTTTTTGGTCGACAAGCGAAGTTATTATGATAAAGGCATATAAGTAACATATTGTATAATAGCTTTGTTTTGTTATATAACTAGCGATTACGTGTAATATTCTATGTGACATAAACTAATTCTTGTTTTTTTGAGCGGTGTAATAGTCATAGCATAGAGAAGGTCATTGCCCAGCTGTGGGCATACTTAATATGGTTAATACCGAAATGTATGATGCGTTTGGTATAATACCAAGGTATTATACCTTGGTATGAACTTTAACTGAATTCCTTCTTCTCAGTGCTAATACTTAGTTCTATTTATGTCCCAATCGATTATTATAAAAACACACTCATCAAAATTTGTTATTACAAGCAACTTCAATCATTATTAGAAATAAACTTAAACGTGTTTTTGGTTCCCACTCAATCACGCCCTGACATCTCACAACAATTAAATAAACCTCTTTTTATACAGTAACAGCCCGTTAATGACCCACTGCTGGGCTAAGGCCTCCTCTCCCTTTGTAGGAGAAGGCTTGGAGCTTATTTTTATACGTACCTATTAATTTTCCAATATGAATATTTTTTTATTGTTCAGGGGACCAATTCTACTAATCTATAACGATTACGTTACGCTCCCGATTGCCGAAACCAAACTTAATTGTTAACTTTTATTATTACTTAGTCGATAATTAAATTAAATTATAGGAAATTGGATAAACTGTAACCTCAATTACGCTTCCATTCGATTGCGATACAGTGACAATTTTATAGTAGAGTTGGGCACCAGGTGATGTCAAGACAACTGCCCATAGACATTGGCGATGTAAGAAATAATTATCATCCCTTACATCGGCAAAGTGCCACCAAGTTGGGGAACTACGATGTTATGTCCCGCGTGCTTGTAGTTACACTAGCTCACACACCCTTCAAACGGGAACACTGCAATACTGAGTATTGCTGCTTGGCGGTCAAATGTATGATGAGTACCTAATAATCTAATGTAGTAAAGCCCTACCACCAATAAATATTCCGATTATTATCTCTATATTATCTCTATATATAGCCGAGATGGCCCTGTGGTAAGAACGCGTGAATCTTAACCGATGATCGTTGGTTCAAACCCGGGCAAGCACCACTGAATTTTCATGTGCTTAATTTGTGATTATAATTCATCTCGTGCTTTACGGTGAAGGAAAACATCGTGAGGAAACCTGCATGTGTCTAATTTCACTGAAGTTCTGCCACATGTGAATTCTACCAACCCGCATTGGAGCAGCGTGGTATAATAAGCTCCAAACCTTCTCCTCAAAAAGAGGAGAGGAGGCCTTTAGCCCAGCAGTGGGACATTCACAGGCTGTTACGGTATCTCTATATTAATCTACTTTTATGTAAGTTTCAAAGAAAATAGCAAAACTTATCCGTATCATACTTATATGTATAATTATTCGCTCATAAAATTTCCCACAGGTACAATCGGGATGATACAAAGTAAATGAAAAAGTAAATAACAAACGACTCATTTCGTTGGCAGATTAGCTTTTCTAAAGTAATTTGTCGTAACGTAACGTAGTATTATGTACTATTTGTGTAGCGATCGTTTTGATAAAACGATGCAATCTCTTTAAACACCAACGATTGTATGTATTTATGGGAGTATTCGTTGTAAAACGTAAATAATTTGTACGTTTGTACATGGAACCTGTTATTTAAAAAATGTTCATATTCACATACTATATAAAAATTTACTAATATTTGTATAAATCTTACATTAATATTTTTGCGCTTTACCAGTATTTTGGGGAACCTTAATTCGACGTTAACAAATTATTGTTGATTGTATTGTGGATTTTCATGTACTTATTTTGTGTATAAATTTGTCACGTACTTGAGATAGAAAACATGAAGGAACTCTGCCGATAATTCTGCCCCTTAGATAGGGAAGTTAACGAGTACTCCATGTAAATATTAATAAACTATGTCACCCTGATCCTCTCTTAAAAACCGGTTTGAACTGGTTTTTGCATTATATTTGATATTGGAATATAATGGTATCAAATAAAAGAAACATACAAACAAACATTGATATACTTTTTTCGATAAAACTCTTTACTGTTCTAAGATTTTTATAACGAATTTGTTTAGTTTTGAAAGCTTCGTCTCAAAAGTGAACTTGTTTGGGTAAAAGTTTAAGTATCGTCATGAAGAGGATGGAACGGTGCAAGTTTTTGATTGGAAAGTATTGCAAGGTTAATAAAATAGCTGTTTCTCATTCTGTTCCCCCGGAAACCTAGATAGTGTTTTCAGCTACACGGTTAAGGTTGCCACTAAATTTTATGCCAAGTATATCATATGAGAGCGTTTATGACACTGTAATTTACTAATTGTTTGGACCATTTTTTATAACCTTCCTGTTAAAAAGCTAGTTTAGAACTGTTTCTGCTACAACGACAATATGATAATATAACAATAAATCACACAATGTACACCACGAACCAGTGGAAGTTTAGCATTAATTTAATACAACGTAACGATTTAAAAATGCTTGTATGTATCGGTAGGACGGTCATATGGGCCACGTGATGGTAAGTCAACAACAACAGACATCGGCATTGTAAAAAATGTTAACCATCGCTTACATCGCCAATGCGCTACCAACCTTGGAAATTTAGATGTTATGTCCCTTATGTCTGTAATTACACTGGCTCACTCTTCAAACCTGAACACAACAATACCAAGTACTGCTGTTTTGCAGTAGAATATCTGATAAGTGGGTGGTACCCAGACGAGCTTGCACAAAGCGCTACCAGTGAAACATATTTGTAGATATCAACGGGTAGTAAGTTTTTAATTACTCTCGCAGAAGATGTTACGCAGCTGTTATACTTTATTAATATTATAAATTGTGAGTGTATGTTTATTGCTGATTATTGAAAATGGTAGTTAAACCGTTCATTCATGATTTGCTATAAAAATATTAAAAAAGATGTTTAAAAATTATTTTACCTAAAACTCACAGCCCTGACGATTTGATGTTTTACGATCCCGCTACTTGTCATTAAACCTTTCCCGCTTCGACGAATTCTTAGGGTTGGCAATTTCTATTAACTGACAGTTACTTATCAAAATATATACTTTTTTAAATCTCAAGCCGTAATAAGTTTTCACTTTTATTAAACAAATCTATATATATAATATATAGACATTTAAACATTATTATATTGAGTATTTAACTTTGAGTATGTTAATGGTTCGTTATTAGACGTAATTTACTTTTTGTGTACAAAACGCCATGTCATTGTGAGTATGTTATGACTGGTCGGACGCCGAGCTGTCTGGATCAGTTGTCAGACGGAATAAAGGTAATATATTAATTCTATAATAGAATTTATTTAATGTCATCAAGACTTAGCTTCAAAGTGTCATAGAAATGTTGTTTAAGTAAATCAACATATGCTTTTTTTTTTTAAATTTTATGTCAACCCTGTTACAAGGGAGCGTTTTATGCACGTCTGTATTTCGGGCACTAGTGTTAGCGGACAAGGTCGCTGTAAATCACTTTGGTTCAATCTGAAATGACGTATGGATTTGGACCAAATGATTTACTGTAATTATGCATTCGTTACATATTGGCAAAGATTTTATTGATGAATACTTCTTAATTAAAGTGCAGTATTAACATTTATGACCTAGTGTTTACAAAGCGGAACATTGGGGGGTTTAGAGCATCGATGATTTGTGCTCATCAATTCATCTTGTGCGCGGTGGTGAAGGAAAACATCGAGAGGGAACATGCATTTTAATGAAAATGCCACATCAACCATCAACCCGCGTTTGAGCAGCGCGGTAGAATAAGCTCCAAATCTTGTTCTCAAAACAGCACTAGCCTAAAAGTAGAGCAAAAAGTATCAAAAGTAGACCTTAAAAGGATGTTACTTTCTTTATTTTTTATTTGATAAATTGTTTTTTGAGTAGATAATGTAGCACAAGTAGTAGAAGTACTGATCGGCTCCTGTACCTATACCTGATTTTTGATTATTATATTTTCTTCTTGAAACTGGTAACAATAAGTTAGATGGCACATACATCTACACAATAAATAAAACAAAAAAAGAATTAACTGTAACCAGAAGGAATGTTTAAAAGTCATTTTTACTCACTTGCTAATAACAGTTTTTTTTAAATCTTAATCTTCAAGGATCTATGTCGTTATATGAATGTATATTCAAGACTGTCACTTGGTTTACGACACACTACACAACCGCGACATTGTACTACCGGTTACCGCGATAATTATTCTACTGAACGAAATAGCTAAACGTATATGATAAGCGTTTTTTTTTTAATCTTCTCTCTTTTTTTAAAAAAAAATAGCTCCTAAATATAATATAAGTAGTGTTATAGTAAGGTCCTCAAGATCGATTTCGGCCACGGCGGCCAATCTCAAAAGAGATTAGCCCACTGCGCAGTACATATTATCGTGCACACGTGTGTGCGCTAACACAGGTGTACTCTCTATGATGAGTCATATTTTAAAAAGGAGTAATTATTGAGTTTTTGTTAAAAGGTTCTTCTTGAAATAAGCTACACTCCAAATTGAAGCCTCATGCTTAGTTAACATTAGGATTTCGATAAAATATTACGAAAAAAAAAAACCACGGTGATCGGTGTATATTGTCGAAGAACAAAGAACCCAAAATAAATTTTTATATATAAGATCTTATAAAATGATTAACTTTAGAAATTTAAAAAATTAGCTTAGTCCTGGAGTTTTGTGAAAACAAATTCCACCTAATGCGGTATATTGGATTGAAGCCAATCGAACGAGCGCTGTACTAAAAAGGGCATAAACTTCAGTTATTTTTATAGCAAATTTGAAATAGGATAACCTAATAATTTCACTTACCAATTTATATTCAAACTAGTTTTCACATGCAACTTCGTTCGCGTGTAAGGGGAGGGTTGTAGTTTTTAGTTTGTACTTTTCTGCACCTCTAACAACGTGTATGCGAAATTTCACGACAATTGGTTGAATACGTTAAAACAAAAAATAACGAACTTAATTACGCTTTTATAATATTAGTTGTGATGTAGTTTGCTATCAATAGCAATGATGTTGGTTGATAAACCAAAACGCTAATGGGCTAGCGAACATTAATGTTTCTATACGAGCCTTGTCTTATTTGAAGTTAGTCTTTAATTATGTGATAATGAGACCTTTAAATAGATAAAGTACAAAGTACGTGTATCCGAGCAAATACAGCGAATATTCATGTCCTTAATTCGTCTTATAGTATATAAAAACTAAAATTGTAACTAATTAGTACACTACTTGGAGTCGGAAGTATTCCTTTATTCAAAGCACAATTCCCTTCCTTCAGCTTATAATATTAGGCCAGACCTATGATTATTGTTATTTCGAAGATCTCTTCTTTCGCATTTCCTTTTTTAAATGTGTTTCGAATAGAAGATGCAAATGAGATAAAGACGAACATAAGTTCTTAGAGAACCAAACAAAAGCTATAATTTAAATTTAAAGTTATTAAAATTTAACAGCGACGAAATATGCAACTTGATCGCGCACCTTGAATTTTTATGGCAAGAAAAATTGCAACTTTAATGATATTTAATTACAGTATTAAAATTTTGAAATATGATTGCCTGTGTTAAAGTTTATGTTTATCTGTAGTTACTTGGTATAGGTTATTATGCAAGCCCGTCTGGGTAGGTGAGTGGATACTCACCTTATATTCTACCGCCAAATAGCAATTTTCTATCGTGTTCCGGTTTGAAGGGTGAGTGAGTTAGTGTAACTAAAGTATCACTGCCTCGTTGGTCTAGTGGCGAGGTCTGTGGCCTTCCGACGGTCCTGTGCCTCGGAAAATACGTCAGTCCGGTGACTGAATTTTATCCGGTCGTGGCGGATTGTCGTCTAACCGAAAAATGAGAGTGAGTGAATAGCACTTTAATATGCTATAATCCATGATCCATAATTGGTAAGGAGGACATCATCATCATCGTAACTACAGGCACAGGGGAATTAACACCTCAGATCCAATTGTTAGCAACGCTTTAAGTTTTCAAAAATGATTTATTATTTCTTTCAGGGCGGGTGAAATTAATCACTTACTATTAAGTGCATAAAATTTTCAATCACTAACGGCCTTACTTTGTAAACGTTGTTTGGCGGCAGTGTTATATTAGTGCGGTGCGCTGTAGTTAAATGATGATTTCTCTCTTTCTGTCATTATTGCTTTGACCTCATTTTTCCTTCAAACGAGGCGAGAAGAGGCATCTTGCGGCCGTCAAGGTGGGGGCGGCTAGTGAAGAACATTCTTCCCGACTGTACTGGCCGTCGTCGCGTTTGGACTCTACTACCACTTACCATCAAGTGGAGTAGAGTCATTTGCCTTCCCGGCAAATATAAAAAAAACACAGACACAGCAGGAACTAATTACCCGCTAAAACAACAAGTAACGCCGTGAGTGTTTACCACTTTCATAGAATATAGATAGTACTTTTGATTTACCGTTTTGACAAGTCACTGTTACTTATCATTAAATTAAAGCTATTTTCGTATTTAGATATTAAAGGGAAATACATAAACGTATCCTAGCTTAACAAAACAAAGCAAAAGCCCGGTCCATTTCGCGTCGTCCGGGAGTTACAAATCAAAGAAAATTTATTAGTTGTAAAAACGCAACAAGTACGCTTAAAATAAACATTGTCTGATAAAATTTCGCTCTTATAAAACTAACCTTAAGGATTATTATCCGGCAAAATTTAATATCCTGGACAGTGGACCGCTGAACACTGGGTTGATGTGTATCTCCACTTGGTTTTATAGGCTATAAAGGGTTTTTACGACTACCAGGATAATACTCATCCGACTAAAAGGGTTTGAGCTCTATCAATGCGTAAGTAGAGAGTGGGGATAATTAAAAAATGTCAAATGTATAATAATAATAATGGTTCATTGCAACGTCGGACACAAATTAATTTTTTTCTCTTTTCTTAAATAAGATTAGTAGCAATGATCGTTTTTAAGGAACTACTAAAATTCCTATATACACACCCAATTAAGTGTAAAGCTTGTGTCAGGAGTAGTAAGTGGGGTCGACAATAGCCCAAGTTGCGACTTTTCACATCGCTAGGTAAGCCGTTACGCTACTGACGCTAAGTAAAAAATAGTTAAAAATTACTATAATTATGTATGACATGACATTTAAAGTAGGAATAAATATAAATAAAAATAAAATATAAAAAAATAGGCAGTAGGCGATATATCTTTTGCAATCACAAATATAGTACTAAATTAAAGAAGTTAAAAAGCGAATGGAATTGCGTTTCGTCTCTTTCCTCATGTGTCTGACAGTGTGACACGGTCATTCGAATGTCATTCTTTTGTTCATTTTCTTTTGTGCGGTTCCACTCTTTTACTATAAATCAATCAATAATTCGTAGCGTTATTTCCCTGAGCGTATAAATCATTTACGACGTTACGTCACAAGCAAATGTTAAGTGTATTGACAATTTATTTTATTTGAAAATATATTTCAATTACTTACAATAGTAATTGAAATATATTTTCAAATATGTTTCAATAATATATTACAAAGTTTATATGTAAATGTAACATTAAATATTGCACACTGAGAGGCAGAAATTGGCTGATTCTACTTTATACTTTTAAGATTTTCGCAAACCCAAGTGTGTAATAAAGAATGTTTTAATTTGAATGTATTGTTTGGAAGATGAGACTGGTTTAACAACGACGAATATAAATCCTTATTACGATTAAATAAATTTAAATCAAATATAGAATATTTCAGACTTTTGACTGTGAATTCCAATTGGCTAAGACTTCTATTTGAAATTTCCCAATTGAAATATTACAGTCTTACTTATAACTGTTATTTAGCAGGTGATTAGTTAAACAATTATGTCTTCTTTCGAATTTCAAATCAATAATTGAAACAGAAAGAGATTGATTATCGTTTTACTAAGCCGTCGCTAAGCAACGTTTATAAAGTAAAGCCGTTAATGATTAAAAAAAAATTACCTAAGATTTCCGATTGGATAAACTGTACAGTAATTAGAATGTTGATTTGTATATTTGGCTCATCACATATCGAGTTTAATACTAGGTATATGACGTCATTAGATAGCAAGATGGCGGGAATTTATTGAAAAGAAACTTAAGCTATTTTACACATACTATTTATTCAAAACGTTTATTATTTTTGAAATATTAATCCGTAGTTATATTATCGTGATAAACATACAATGAGTCATAATTTTTAGAGACTTCTTTTATAGAAGGTACTGTCAAAAAATCGCATTTTATGTATTTATTTTATTCACATTATCCGTATACTGAAATAAAAACAAATGTAATAAGTACAATACAAACATATAAGTAAGTATTAGGATAAAGTTCTTATCTGTCAAAAAACTATATTTACTTTAACCACGGCCACAGAATGATGTAGAGCGAAGCTATTGTTTGGATGTTTTCTTATTTTCATATAAATACTTAACTAAGCAGCACATTCGCACAAGTTATCACCTGAGATATAATTTTCTCGTATCTACAATAAAGTTTTATTAGCCACGGTCTGAGTTTGCCTTTGTACGATGGTTCGAAACATTAAATTCATCGCCGCCACTCTCTCGAGCAGTAAACGTCACTACGATGTTTGAACTTATCCTTCGTACCGACTTAAAGTTTCTCAGCGAACAAACGCGAAACCCACAGTTCTCTAGACGCTCGTAAATATGAAACACGGAAAAAATATATATTTACCTATACATTAATTATGTATAAGATATAAAACAAACATTTATTGCTGGGTTTATAAGTTTTATAACCCTTCAGGGTCGCTCTGGATAGATGTCAGTCGAACGCCTAGACGTCGTAAATAAGTATGAATTATGATAATTGCAAAATTCTTCAATATATTACGATTTAAACATTGATGATTCGTCTGACGTTTTGTGAGGCCATAACTCGAGGCTTTCGCGGAATCCACCGTCTCGCTCGCACGGTTCTCGTCTGCATGCGCGCACGCAGGTTATGTTACGCATTATTGCTGATCGCAAAGCTTTAATAACTATAAGGTAATATGATTTCAAATTATATAGTGAAATTAATTATTACTGCTGTCTTATTTGTTTTTATGCTTTCGGTTTCAGATATTTCATAATAATTTAAGTTATTAAGGACACTGTGCATAATTCTGCTCTACAATCGATTTGTTAAAAATATGCCTTGTATTTATTTCGACGAAAGCAAATTGATTGAAAAATAGTTACCTTTACGACCTCGCGTTAGTGAGGCAGACGCAGATATTAGATATCTTATGGTCTTGTCTGTACCCAAAGAAAAATTTTCTGATGGTCCGTTGATTAGTTGACGTGAAATCGTAACAAACAACAAACAAGCTTAACAGGAGGATTTATCTCACACAAGTAAGGGCATGTTTTCTTATTCTTCAAACAGAAAAAATATATATAAACACAAAATAGCACAAGAAAACTCAATATTGCTTTCCCGGATTTGAACTTATTGTATAATTTCAATCTACTGGTGGTAGGGCTTTGTGCAAGCTCGTCTGGGTAGGTACCACCCACTCATCAGATATTCTACCGCAAAACAGCAATACTTGATATTGTTGTGTTCCGGTTTGAAGGGTGAGTGAGCCAGTGTAATTACAGGCACAAGGGACATAAAATCTTAGTTCCCAAGGTTGGTGGCGCATTGGATATGTAAGCGATGGTTGACATTTCTTACAATGCTAATGTCTAAGAGCGTTGGTGACCACTTACCATCAGGTGGCCCATATGCTCGTCCGCCTTCCTATTCTATAAAAAAAAAAAATTATTCCTATTATACTTAATAGGAATAGGACTATAACGTAATCGTTCGCTCAAGTATTTCAATTAAAACCTCGCCGTGTTTAATTAAATAGGCTTTAAGACTTCATTTGCAACATTAAGTCATAGCAACGATAACGCATACTAATTAATTTTTTTATAGTCGGTTCGCAATTAGTACGGGACACGGTGATTATGTATTCGACATTAAATTACCTGCGACCCAATATAAGGTGCAGTTGATTGGAAATTTATTACATAGTTTTCTTTGTGCTCCTTATCGGTTGCTTTAAAGTTTTAGAGAAATAAAATATTTTTACTAATTGATAAATTAAAAAAAAATATCTCTACGGATATATTGTCTATCGACTTAGCAGTTTTTGAATAATTAATGAACCTGTAATTTTTTTTTTTAAGTTTTGCAACTTTATCAGTATTGTTATAAAATTTCATCCGAAAAAAGTTTCTTTTTCATTAACCCATTAACTGTAGAGCACGAAATGAAATATGAATGTTATGGATCAAGTAATAAATTAAAGCATTTTTCATACTACGGCATTACGAATGACAAGCTACTTATGGTAAAATAAATAATTATAATTTGAAAAACCAATAAAACCTTGTTACGTTTAAAAGAATCTAACCTAAAAAGATATTATTTGTTTTTAAATATTGATTCTACCTTTGAAATAAAAATTTTAAACCTGGTTTTTATCACTATGCCCCATTAAGCATTATAAATAATGCCCAGACGATTTGATTATTTCAATATTTCTTATCACACACCCTCTCATATTGATCATTTTTCAAACTGCGTGGGCATTAATGTCCTATTAACCACTTGGTCCATAATATAAACACAAAACAAATGAAAATTCATTGACCTGGTTTGAAGATTCACGTATTCTAATTCTATTTTAACCACTGGACAAGTATAAGATTAAATGGTATTCGTTTTGATTATGTTGTATTTTTATATATGACAGGATTGGCTATCCTTTTTAATTCCAGGCAAAAGAAAGGGATAACAATGTTTTTAGTCTATCGAATTACGTTAATCTAAATGTGTACAAAGATATTTGTGTGTACATACATACGTATATTTTAACTTTACTCTAAACGATAAATCACGTCTGTCACTTTAAATTCAAACATTTCCCTTTGCCATTTCCATGGTAACCAACGAATAAAGCACACATTAAAAGAAACTTAGATACGTTTTTTTATTTAAATTTGGAATTTATTTTTAAAATTAATGTATTATTGTGTTAAAATTGTGTTGTTTTTTTAAATGATTTTATTAATTTACATTTATGATTTTGTTTTTTATTACATTATGCTTTTTTTTACTTTTTTATATGTTTTAGCTTATAGTGTAACGTTCAACAAATAATCATTTAATTCATTACATACGACCCTTTGCAGTTACGATTCATAACAGTAACAAAATGTACTTGATCCCTTTGACTTCTTAAGTAATATAAATTTAAGTAGGACATATAAGCTATTTAACAATCACGAATTATTATCTACACACATATGAACATTTCAACATATCTACAGATAAATACCTGAATTACGAACGCTACTTTATGATATTAATTATAAAAAAATACCCTGCACACATCTACATAAAAATGTTAGGATAGAGTGTAAAAAGGCTTATGTGTATTCTACATAAGTCTTTTTCACATTTATTTTCGGAAAGCCTTATTCAAACCAGAACACAACAATAAATCACTGGTGGTAGAGCTTTGTGCAAGCTCGTCTGGGTAGGTACCACCCACTCATTACATATTCTACTGCAAAACAGCAGTACTTGGTACTGTTGTGTTCCGGTATGGAGGGTGAGTAGTCAGTGTAATTACAGGCACAAGGGACATAACATCTCAGTTCGCAAGGTTGGTGGCGCATTAGCGATGTAAGCGATGGTTAACATTTCTTACAATGCCAATGTCTATGGGTGTTGGTGACCACTTATCATTAGGTGGTCCATATGCACCATGCCCATATGTCCGCATACCTATTAAAAAAAAAGAAAAAGAGTATAGTTGTTAGGCAAAAGACTGAGATAATGAATACTGTACTTCTTTTCTTTATACCTTTATATTCAACTTTCGACAAAAAATATAATATAAAGGAATTAACCAAGACCTATAGAATGCATTTGACATCAGCCTCCGTGCAGTAATAATTGATTTCGTATACCGTTCGTGAAATGTTCAAAACCGCCTTACGATGATCGCTACTGTATTGTGAGTTATTCTGAAAAAAAGACAATTGAAACTCAACATATAACACCGATTGTGAAATGTCAGTAAGATATATGTGCCATTGATTAAAATAGTTGATTTACTAGTCGATATATTTGTCTTTTTTTTTTGGTAGATTAATATAAATTTATTACTTTTATTGTTTTAAACACTAGTGTTTCCATCTTGAATCTATTCTAATATTTTAAACGCGAAAGTAACTGTCTGTTTGTTAGGCTTTCACGGTTACTCCGTTAAATCAATTTTGATGAAATTTGGTATGAAGCAAATTTGAACAAGTACAATTTTTTTACTAATTTGCCCTAATACCTGCCTCTAACACGCGGGCGAAGCTGCGGGCAAAAACTAGTCATAAATTAAAGTAAATAATGATATCACAAGTAAGTAGTTAGTGTATCGCCTTGCCCAAAGTCAAGTGAAGTTGAATAACACACGATATAATAAAAAAATAGTAATTTTTTGCTGTAATCATATTTAACACTAATTGTCAAAACAAAATGACAACTTTGTATGAATAAGTATTATAACTCGAACAATTTGCCCACAAAATGTTTGTAAATAAATTATAAATTTGATATGGTTTTTATTTCATTAAAAATCATATTAATAAATTTTCCTTTTTTTATCTATATTTTAAAAATAAAAATACTTTTTACTACTTACTTTTAATACTAGAAAAATATAAATTTAAGGCTTATATATAACACGTAAACGAACCCGCCTCTAAAAGCTAGCGCCGTTACTTCAAAACATTGCTAAGCGGCTAATAAGTTTAACTATGCTGTGTCTTCTTCTTTCGAATGTGAAATCATTGAAGTAAGAAAGATCGAAATCAGTATTTAGCTACACATCCGCTAAGCAACGTCTATAAGTAAGGTCGTTAGTGATTGATGATTTGACACAAAATACAAGATATACTGATGTTATGAAAAGCGCTCCAATTTAAATGACACGTAACTCAATATAACAAAATGCACTCTGATAACCTACTTTACTTTGTATATAAAACAGATATTGTCATTATTTCAACGTTATCTTGTTTCTAATCGGTTATCGCACGGTTTTGTAAAGAAACACAGTGGAATTACAAAATAATTTCACTTTTCATGATAGATATACAAAAAATATTATCGAATCTTTCAACATAGTGGTTATTTTTTTCGGTCCACCTGGCATTAAGTGGTCATCACCAGACATTAGCACTAAGTAAGAAATATTAAAAAATCCTTAAATTCCCAATGTGTCAGGAGCCTTGTGAACGAAAGGGGACTTCGTACGGTGCGTAATATTATGGAAAAACGCTGACCAGCCCACACTTACCGTAGGAAGATCGTATCATCTGTGGAATCGTAGACAAGTTCGTAGCAATTTTGAAACATCAAAAGGGTTTCGAATCTCAGGACCGACACAGACTGACACACACCAAGAGCTTTGGTGCGGTTCGCGACTGTTCGTGCTTATCGGCCGTGCGTGAATAATCCGTAGAATAGCATACCGCGGACCAGCCACCGTAAGAAGTTACTTCTACTGACTAATATAACTACGAGTCAAATTAAATTTTATAGGTTATACGTAGGATATTCGCGTTACGACCTTAAGAAGTTGATCAAAAGCCATAAACGTTCACCAATTTACCTAACTAAGTACTTGTGTTTAATTTTTTTTTTTTTATAGAATAGGAAGGCGGACGAGCATATGGGCCACCTGATGGTAAGTGGTCACCAAACGCCCTTAGACATTGGCATTGTAAGAAATGTCAACCATCGCTTATAGCCAATGCGCCACCAACCTTGGGAACTAAGATTTTATGTCCCTTGTGCCTGTAATTACACTGGCTCACACACCCATCAAACCGGAACACAACAATATCAAGTATTGCTGTTTTGCGGTAGAATATCTGATGAGTGGGTGGTACCTACCCAGACGAGCTTGCACAAAGCCCTACCAGTAAAATAAAATAATAAAATAAAAATAATAGTATTAATAAAATATTCTTGTTTACTCACTTTTATCATGTGTGCAAACGAGACATATATACTGTATAATACGGTATTATCGCGGCTGAAACACATCTAGTAAATATACATTTATAAATAAATCACGTACAAATACAGCCTACTTTACAATGCAAGAGTAGACATCGAATTTTGATGGAATTCGACAAACTCAATTTCCTTTCAAATGGGTTACTGGTGACTGGGTCAGGCAATAATTGTGACGTGTCCAGTCAAATCCCTACGCAGGAACAGATAGTCCAAAACTTACTCTAAGACTTAGGAAGTAAAGTTCAGTTTTGAACGACTTGTATATTATACGAACTGCTAATTTTTGTGAATCTTATTATAAATAGGTATAATATAGTTTATTGCTCATGCGAATTCCAATCAAATAAAGATTCTTGGGCATCGTATTGTTTTTCAACGATCATTTCCAAATACCAAATAAAATATTCGAAAAATCTAATTCAAAAATATATTTTATTTAAATTTTTAATTATCATAGATTACATTTTATCTAAATGTATATTAAGATAAATTAAACATAAAATCAAAAGGTCAGACAGGTGCGAATAGAAACCCCATCACTAGAGATTTGTTTTAATAACGTAGTACCGCTTTGATGTACATGCATTTATTCTAATAAGCCTATACGTTGACTGGTAGAGAATGTCTTTAAGCTCTATGTCCGTCTTTTGTACAAATAACAATAATTTGGTCAATAAATTTATAAATCAATCAATCAATTGAAATTCGTATAAACGTATTCTTATATTGAGTTTTGAATGTAGAGAGGAATGTGTTAATAGGATAGAACCTGTGACCCCTTTTAACTAACGGTTTAAGATAACTCGAAGTAGCCGCACGACCCCAGAGCTTATTTACATTTGAAAATACCTTTGTGTTTTAAATATATTACTACTTTCTAATACAGTAACATATTTAACTATAATATGAAAAACGTAATGTAATGTAAAAAATAAAAATAATAATTTAATTCTTAAGAAAAAGGATATATTGTTTTGTTAGCCGTTCAAATATGTTATAAAATATGTAGAATGGGTGAATTTTTGTCGACCATTCTGGATTCAAATTCGGGCAAACACGATTGAATATTCTTATTTAATGTTTATAATTGATCTCGTGTTCGGTGGTGAAAATCGTACGGCTACTTGCATCTGTCGGAATGTGATCTGCCACATCTATAACTATCAATCCGCTTTGGCTTTCACATGCCACTCATCGTTTATTCTATTAGTATTCCGATTTAAAGGCTCAAGTAAGTTCTTAGTATCCAAAATTGACAATGTAAGAGATCTAATATTTCTTACTGTCATGCGTGATGTTGACCACTTACGACCATTTAAGCTCATTTGCCATACTGCCTTATATTTTTAATTATTGTTATTCTTTATTGTTGTTGTTATTATTTATGTATATGATACTGAATGTTTCTCTATGAGACAGTAGCACTTCAAAGTTATCACTATCTATTTATTATTATCTATTCTTAAAACACAATCACAAATCTGGTAACAGCTAAATTAATCTGGATTTCACTAGTTTAAGTCCATAGTAACTATTACGGTGATAAGTATTTACATAAGTGCATAAACTGAATGTGTTAATACAAATATCACGTCTAACTCTTAATATATATAATAATAATAATATCCTCCAGACCGATTTCAGCCACGGCGACCAATATCAAGAGAGATTAGCCAACTACGCAGGAGATGTTATAGTGCACAATTGTGTGCGCAAATACAGGCGCACTCTCTATTTCCTAACTCTCATAATCCGATGGGACGGCAATCCGACACGACCGGAATGAGTTCAGGTACAGGGCCAACGGCTTTACGTGCTTTCCGAGGCGCGGAAGTGTACACACTTCCAACTTCCAGGGCTGCTACTGAGAATTTTCTGACAAAAAAACCTCATAACTTTTTACTGGCCCGAGGACCTGGGTTCAATTCCCAGAATTGAACTCAGGACCTCCGGATCTGCGGCTTTACATGAAGCCACTTGAGCAACGAGGCAGTCAATATATATAACCTTACCAGTGTAAAGAACACTTTCTATGTTCACGCTTTGATGTCGTACTGATCGATTTCGCCGACGTCGGCAATTCTCAAGGGAGGCTAGCCAACTGTGCAGGAGTTATTATTGTACTTAAGTGTGTGTGCAAACTCAGATGTACTCTAGAGTACATAGAGTCAACAGATCATAACAAAGTCGAGAAATCGCTACATCAATTATATTATCATGATCGCACAGGTGTAGCCGCAGCCTTAAATATCAACCCGCGTCGCTACCGCTCAATCAGGTGTGCCTAAATGAGATTTAAATATGAACACTCGTAAAATATTTTCCTCCGGGTCGTTATAATCGGATTAAAGATCATCATATTAAACATTGCCGTAAAATAGTATAATTTGAAACAAAAAACTAGCAGTGGCCACAGGCTTAGTTGTCACCGCCTCTCTTCCTCGTACAGATTATTTCGTTTTATTGTCGCCCGACGAACGACTTTTATGCGACATTTACATATTTTTATAGTTTTCTGGCGGTGAAATTAAAGTATTATAAAACCGATGCGACTCGTTGCGATACAGCCGTGAGTCGTAAAATATTGTTTGCGATCGTAAAATCTGGCTCGAATAAAAGCTGGTCGGGCGAAAAAATTGCCAGCCCATTTAACGTTATCGATAAATTGTGGGGCGGCCCTACTCGTGATTTGAATATTGTACTTGATAGGTCATTAAAAACTAGAATTGACATTTACATGAGTGCTGCCATTATTACCAAATAAATATACTAAAATAATATTCAATTTTAAACTTTGTTATAATGGTCAAAAAATGTTCTTAGATACATTTCAATTGTATGTCTGTTTTCTCCTTATTATTGTATGGACGTTTTTGTCCTAAAAATGAAATAGTGTATGTCATTTCCATCGCACTCTGTGCCCTACTGATAAAACTAAAAGCTATTAATATTAAAAAAGAAATAATCCTCAGATAGTACTAATATTGTATTTATCCTAAAATTTGGACAGCGATAACTTATCACTTTTTAATTATAAATAATTTCATACAAAACCGACGTCGCTTAATATTATATCTATAAATTAGCCGTTCTTACTAGTTGTTGAATAAAATATAAAATAATTAATATAACATATAAAATATAGAGACACTAAACTAATAAGTTTGTAGTATTGTAGCGCGACTATTCCTACAAGTTTTCATACTATTTATGGATGAAGCGATATCTCAAGGGATCTTGGATATTCGTATAGCGCTCCTGGAATGCAAAAGATCAAGACTGATACGTTTATCTAGAGTTCAAGACAAGATGTATTGTGTACTTTGATGTTACATCTTACTACATCACAAATATTTTTAGTGTTTTTTTTTTACATCCAAAACAAAAATAATATTATATTGGTTAGTACCGGCCTCCCACGGGTAAAATAGGGTGTATATAAATCGATTATATCGTAATACTTAATATTATAATACTTTTGGTTTACGCTAAGCAAGCAAACACGAAATGAATTATACGCTTAAGCCTTGCTCGTGAATCACTCCGTTCAGTGGTAAAAACCTGTGTGTGTGTGGTAGTTTTTGAGTTTATCGCGTCCAGACAGACAAATGCGGCGGGAAGATTGAAATGGAATGAACACGTTAGTTTTAACTCGAATATAATTATCTACATCAATGAAGGGTTCGCCTCAAGGCGTATGATAATAATAATTAATAATAAATTTTTATTTACACCCAAAAGAATCATGTACACAATTTGTTTGCAGTATTTTCTAAATCTAGGGTTTTTATTTACATTAGCAACACTGGTGGTGGACCTCTGACTCCGAAACTAATATAAATTGTACAATCAAAATAATAATAAATAATTAATTATTGAAATATCGGATTAAATATTAATGTATTATGTTATATTCATATTTAATTCCCCTTGGGAAAATTTACAATTTTACAAAGTGTGTGTGTGTGTGTGACAGTGACAGTTCTATGTCAAGCAGATAAGTAGTTATTAAGTTATTTTTTTTTTTGTGCGCGTTACATATTTCGTAGAAAGTATTTTATTTATTTAGAGCGGAAGAACATATGGGCCATCTGATGGTAAGTGATCACCAACGCCCATGGGCATTGGCATTGTAAGAAATGTTAATCATCGCTTACATCACCAATGCGCCACCAACCTTGGGAACTAAGATGTTACGTCCCTTGTGCCTATAATTAGACTGGCTCACTCACCCATCAAACCGGAACACAATAATACCAAGTACTGCTGTTTTGCGGTAGAATATCTGATGAGTGGGTGGTACCTACCCAGACGAGCTTGCACAAAGCCCTACCACCAGTATACCTAAAGTAGTGAAACATTGTAATTGAATGTAATTACATCAGGTATGAGTAGCATTTTCACTAACCTCCGAAACTTTTAACAGAGTGGAGCTGATTAAGGCGCATACACACATTACAAAAAAGAATAATTTTGAAGTTTTACAAAGGGTCGTGTATGCTTAATCGGCGCAAACAATAAGAAGAGCGAAGTTAATGATTTGGAAAAGCAACGGTTGTAAAAGTGTGTTTCAATTTCGACGGTTTTAAAGGTTTCTTGTTTCGGGGAAGCGTTAAACGGTGCGCGTAATTTAATTTTGTTGGCGATGTGTTTATTAAAAACACCACTACAGAAGTTTACATCTTTTTTTTTACTTACTACGCACGTTAGTAATTTGGTGCGTAATTTATTTTATACTAATAATATTAACCTGTAGAGTTTGTTGTATGTTTCTATAAGGAAGTTATTCTAAATCTCATTTGCCATATTCTTATTGAGAGCGGCTATAGATTATGGTCATTAAAATCAGCTAATTAAAAATAAGTCTAATACATTTTTGGCGCGTAATATTAATTTTATTGCGTTTGGACTCTACTACCACTTACCATCAGGTGGAGTAGAGTCATTTGCCCTCCCGGCGAATATAAAAAAAAAAAATTTACTCTGCTTCTTCATTTCTAAGATATTTGTGTATTGCTTGTATGCGAAATGCCAATCCAAGTTTAAACACGTATGAAATATTTCTGTTAAATTTTAAATATTGCAATTTAATTAATAAGGATTCAGGTAACGTAGGCAAGTGCGAAATAAGTAATTGATTAAAATCGATTTAAATTCTAATCGTGAGCGAACATCGAACAAATGGAGCGGACGTATCCTTGCATATCGATTGCCCGAGGGTCCAATGAAGTATTGTTCTTGAATTAAATGTATATTAAATATTATTAATTCACGAACATATTTATTGATAATGTTCAATAGATATATTTCCGTCCGGTGTCGAATTCGCGTCGTTTCACAAAATCGATTACTCGATTTGTGATTCGATTTTTAAATAGGCTGATTTGAATAATTAACGTAATTGTTATTTGTAAGCTTATGAATCAATTTGTCTGTGATTGTTCCGGGAAGACTATGGTGTCCTTAATCATGAACGGAAGCCAATCCTTCATAAATTACGCCGAGTTTTGAGTCGTTTTCAATATGTACCTATATTATAACATGAAAATATTTTTTGTATAAATACCGTGTGATAAATACAAGTGCCACCGGCATATTTAAAAACATTTTCAAATGACTTTAGTCCACTAAAACTATGGTTTTTCCATAAAACAAAATATTAGTGTGGACACCAAACACATTTACTCTTTTACAAAAAACCTACTAAATACGTACGTTTTTTTCATAAATTTTGATTAGCGGATGTTTACTTAAAAACTGATTTCTCTCTAACTGTCATCATTGATTTGAAATTCGTAAGAAAAAGAAAAAGTGTTTTTAAACTACTCACCCATTAAACAAAATTATAGCTGTCACTTATATATTTTTTAAACATATTTCAATTCACTCAAATCGGTCTACACGTTAATTTGACCGGACTAAGTTTTACAATCTATTTTTTTGTCATATTGTAATGTATTCATTTCACAACTTCAGTTATAATATATGCGAATCGCACGTAACTGTTGAGCGTATTTCAACCAGTAACAAGAACTAATTCATCATAGGAAATGCACACAACCGGCCAGGTGTTCCATAGGAGCCCATCGAAAACTTTCCGAGAACCGTTTAGCATGGTAATAGGCTGGAAATACTGGGAATATTATGTGCGCTGAATTCGTTCCATTCGATGTGGTAGGTCGGTTTTGTTTTGATGGTACCAGACATAGGTATATTACTTATAAGCGGCAATATGAAATAAATACAGTTTTTATTTTAAATATTGGAACAATATAATAATTAAGATTATTAACAGAATTATAAATTAAATATATTTTAACGTTTGTCGGCGATCTTTTGATTTTTTTTTTCTAATCGTATATTTTGTTTGCTTTTTCACATTGCTTAACGTTGCGTCTGCCGTTAAAACTGCTTAATTATTTTTGTAAATGTTTATTTTTTTTATATCATTTATAATATATTTGTCTGTCTTGTTGGTCTATTGGCTAGATATACGTCCGCAGATGCCGAGGTCCGAGTTTAAGCTCCAGCTTACCATATCCCTGGAGCAGCCCGTCTGGAGATTAAAAGTTATGTACTTTCCGTTCTCGGAAAGTACGTAAAGTCGTGGGTACTATGCTTGAACTCTTACCGGTCTTTCCATTTCACCAAGGTTTATGAGAGTGACGAATTAATAGAGTGCCCTTTATGATTTGCGAAGTTGGATAGTCTCCCTTGAGATTAGCTGAAATGGCCGATATCTGCCAGGAGGACATCATTTTTTATTAGGTCACCGAAACGACTGTGTTTAATAATAAAAAAATTAGACCACACAAGAAGGAAAGAATTAATAAATATTAATAATTGTAAAATAGATACAAATACTTTAAATTACTTTAAATATACTCTCAATCAGAAATAAATTACAAATATCCTGCATTGTACCAATTTTCAAACGCATAGTCTATTCCAATGGGAATTAGGAAAGAAGGTAAATAAATAACTTTGACATTGAATTGACATGACATTTGAGTGACGAGGAAATAACTGAATGAGTGGTTTATTGAATGAATGATAAAGTAATCTATATTTTGAAGTTTTTGTTAAATTAAAAAAAAAATGATTTTTTTTCATTATCTTACGTTACATGATAATAACATCTTTACCGAATGTCTAGGCAACTTTCTATTTTTTTTACAAATATTACATATTGTATATATATAAATTAATAAACATATAACTATTTAAAAAAATAAAATTCTATTATAATTATATTCTATAAATACTCTGTTCTAAAATTTGTGACAAAATTAGAATAATATATTTTTTAATTAGATAAATTTATTTGTTCTCCATTCGTTTAGCGATCATCCTTGGTTGGAGACCTTAATATTAATTGTCAGTTCATCGAAAATTGCGTCTTGAATGTCGCAAAACTGTTTCGGAACTTTGGAAGTAAAATTAATGTGGAATTAAGTAGTTAAGTGTAATATTGTTGTATTACAAGTGAAAATATATTAATCAAGTGTATAATATAGCGGAGTTATCAGCGAATCACTTAGAATATTTAAAATTAAGGTTTGTTTTGATCTATTCCCATTGTGATTGGAATACATTATAGGCAAAATACTCGTAAAAAATAAAAAGATCACAATAATTCAATAGGGACTCATTACGTTTGCTTATTGATTGACAAAACAACTACCAGCAGACTGGACAGAGAAATATTTCCGACCTCATTACAACTGGTGAAAGATATCACACACACACACACACAATACCTTTGTCATATTGCAATATTAATAATTAGTTGAATTATAGGCTTCATGTTTTTGTGTTGAGATTTTACACATTATTTCACATATAACAGCAATATTTCATAGCAGCCTATGAAGTGCATAAGGATAGATATTTAACGCTCATAATTATTTTGATTTAATGACAGTGTCATATTCGAGAGTGTAATAAATTGAGCTATAGAGTAAGCAAACTGTAAGCCATTTTAATTTGACACTAGTTTAGTTTGAAGATTTTCATAGAACTTTGTGTTGGGTAATTTGTTTTAGAAGTAGTTTTAATAATAATATAATACGTGTTTAGTAGAGTAGGAGGTACATACATTTATATAAAACGAATATATGTATGGTAATATTTTAAAATTAATATTTCTTTATTAATAGATTTTAACTGAAAGCAGATTAAATACAATATTTTATCTGTTGACATACTTAAAGCTTGACAATTAATTAGAATACGGCATATGAGATTTTTTTTTTAATAATAAGTTGCTCATAATTACTGGCCAGCTTATGTTAAGTAGACACTTGTACAGTTATCATTTCGATCGTATCGTAATCGAGCCTTGGTTGTAAAAGTTTAGTATATATCTCTTATTACCAAACGTTACTATAAATAGAAAATAATTAAAAACTGATATTGCGTAATACTCCTAGTGCAAAAATTTATAAAACACTAGTTTCTGCCCGCCGCTTCGCCTGTCCTTTTCTGCATCACTGACGTTTATGAAAAGTTCCATGAGGTTTATTATTAAATTAAGACAACTGAAGAGAAACAAACTCTTGTTCGAATTTATAATTTTGAGATAAAACAGTCCGCCTTGCCTGCCTGGTGAGGGCATGGCTGCTTCATTTTTCGCTAAGAGATATGCAATTGTTATTCAACGGTGAGATGCTGCTTGTTGCTGTTTTGTCGGTATATCATCATCATCAACTATATGTATAGTTTTCTGTCAAAATACGATTTATAAAAAGATAAAACAATAAACTCAACCCTGATTAAATTGTTTTACAACTTAAATCACCGACTTTATAGAACGATAAATATTTTTTAAGTAATTCGACATCACTTGTTAGCAACAAGAGATCGCAGAAGGCATGACGCAGATTTTAACATTCCTATTCATCTCGTGTCCTGTATCATGTTACGGAGGGTTTTTTAATGTTGAAACTAAACCTATCAATTTTTTGAAAGAATTCTATTTCTTTGTTAAATCGTGGTGTCACTTTTGATGGTATATTAAAATTTAATCTTGTAAAATGATGATTCAAAAGTACTTACGAGCCTACTAAAATAAAGTATATTTTGATTTTGATTTGATTTAATTATATTATTTGTAAAAGCCGAGATGGCCTAGTGGTTAGAACGCGTGAATCTTAATCGATGATCGTGGGTTCAACTCCGGGAAAGCAGCACTGAATTTTCATGTGCTTAATTTGTGTTTATAATTCATTTCGTATCTAATTTCACTGAAATTCTGCCACATGTGTATTCTACCAACACGCATTGGAGCAGCGTGGTGGAATAAGCTCCAAACCTTCTCCTTAAAAGGGAGAAGAGGCCTTAGCCCAGCAGTGGGAAATTTACAGGCTGTTACTATATATATAACCTTATTATTTGTAATGTATGATTTACCCAACATTGCTTTTTGATTGTCAATGAAGGAACATTGACATATTTTGATAATAAATTGATGGTAAGTGGTCAGTACCGTCTATATAAATTGGAGGAGTTAACCATTCCTAGCAATAATGAACCGTGAAAGTTGGAAACTAGAATGTTATCACCCTTGTGCCTGTAGTGAAATAAGCTCAATCACAATTAACACTGGAGCACAAAAATACTAAGTATTGATTTTCGGGTGAGTGATTTAAGTGGGTTATACCTACGGAGACGGGCTTGCACAACCGTAACTTTTCGAGGTTTACGGTTCGAACGACTTTAGAAACCTTGTTAATATAGAAATCAAATCACTGGTGGTAGAGCTTTGTGCAAGCTCGTCTGGGTAGGTACCACCCACTCATCAGATATTCTACCGCAAAACAGCAATACTTGATATTGTTGTGTTCCGGTTTGAAGGGTGAGTGAGCCAGTGTAATTACAGGCACAAGGGACATAAAATCTTAGTTCCCAAGGTTGGTGGCGCATTGGATATGTAAGCGATGGTTGACATTTCTTACAATGCCAATGTCTAAGAGCGTTGGTGACCACTTACCATCAGGTGGCCCATATGCTCGTCCGCCTTCCTATTCTATAAAAAAAAAAAAAATGAAAATTACTATTAACTTAAAAATAAATAATATATAAAGTTATCAGTATATATATATATATATATATTTATACGAATTTACAAATAATCTACGCAGATTTAAATAAAATATTTGATAAATATAAAAATTCTGATGTACGTTAAATGAAGAAAGTAAAATAATTTCATGTAAATACGCATTTCAAACATTAATGCACGCATAGTCATTTTTAATTAAAATTTTACAACCGTGTTGTGTATCGTATTACAGAACGATATAAAATTTGTAATCGCAATAAGCTGCAATTTACGACAAATTCACTAGTACAATACTATAAAGTTTATTTGTCAAATAAAATAATAAAATATTACGTCCTTGACGTTATTTCCTATTACAAAGTATCATTTATACTTATTAATAATATAATATTATATATAGAAAATATTTGATTTATGTAAGTTTTTTTGTAATAGATAAACTCAAAATCTACTTAACTGATTTTAAAGTTTCTTTCAACTATAGAAAGCTACATTACCAACGAGTAACATAGGCTACATCTCAATCTATGAAAATTACAATAATGTAACCGAAGGTATCAATTTTCTTTCTATAAAAGGCTTAATTGACGTAAAAAGGTTCAACCTGTCAGACGTAAATATATAGATGTATATTACTATTAATAATGAAAAATTCTTATGTTTTTACTTCCGTTATATATTTGCGTTGACCTTTCAAATAGGTGCCTGCTAGAGTAGAATTCAAAATAGTGCAATTTAAGCGTTTAGTGTGAATCATCAATGGATTTTGATAGTTACAAACAAAAAATAATACGTCTATATCAGACTAATTTATACTCTATGTTATACGAAGCTGAGGAATTTGTTTGTTCGTTTGTTTTCTTTAAACCGGCGAAACACCGAATGTAATGGGATTAGAAAAAGTATACTTCAAAATCAAAATATATTTCAAGAAGGCTCTTGTAAGTGATTTTAATATATAGCTACAGTCGGTTCGGAATGTAAATTCTACACAGAACCAGCAAGAAACTCAGCAGATATTCGTTTTCATAAATCCATTAGGGCAAAGCATGAAAGCATTAGATATACGATTTATTGAGGAGTCTTTTTACGACGTAAGTGACGGGCGGCTTGTTAATTTTAATAATTATATATTACTTATTAAAATTTTACTAATTAAAAGTAACTAATATAAGCTATGTAATACATAAAAGTAACAATATTTAACATAGGTCAATGAATTAAAGTTTTAACTTTTATTATTAAAGATAGGTTTAAATACTTCATTGAAAAACGTATAATGATTGATATTTGTGTTCATGATGTATATATATGTATATTAACTAATGAAACTTGTTTAGAAGGTGCTTAGTTAGATAATGCTGTCTTCTTCTTTCGAATTTCAAATCAATAATGTCAGAACGAGCGAAATAAGTGATTAACTAAACAGCAGCTAAGAGTTATACGTAGGGTCGTTAATCTTTGTTGAACACCAAATATAGTATATTACAATATGAATCATATAAAATTATTTGAGATGACTAATAAGGCGATAGTGAAGGAGCGATCCCTTCACGATTCTATATGATCAAAACAAAAAATGTTAGTCAGGTAATATCTTACATCATTGATTGTCTAGAATTAATTCAAAACATAATTACAATACGCTGTATCACGTGGTGACATCACCGCTGTCTGTTTGTAAATAATATCCAGTGTGAGTACGATTAATTGGATTAACAATAATAACTCGATGACTCCGTAAAGTATGAAAACCGCTACTTTCAACAATCATTGTTTTTATTACAGTCTGTGGTTGATTACTTGATTGAAAAGATCTTTTGGTGGTAGGGCTTTGTGAAAGCTCGTTTGGGTAGGTACCACCCACTCATCAGATACTCTACCGCAAATAGCAGTACTTGGTATTGTTGTGTTCCGGTTTGAAGGGTGAGTGAGCCAGTTTAATTACATGCACAAGGAACATAGCATCTTAGTTTCCAAGGTGGCGGCGCATTGGCGATGTAGGGGATGATTAACATTTCATACAATGCCAATGTCTATGGGCGTTGGTGACTCACCATCTGGTGGCCCATATGCTCGTCCGCCTACTTATACTATAAAAAGTTTGCAGGAAATCATCTCCCAATCCTTAGTTAACTTTCTGCCATTATCAAATATCCATACTACATATGTACTGTGTGTGTACTATGTGTTCTACTTTAAATCTTAAGTAAATCATTGCACATTTACGGGCCCTTGGCCCTTGGTCTACTGACGTTATTAAAAAATAAATATTAAAAGAAAATACGACTGTATTAATACAAGTTATTGACTATTAAACGATACGAGTCATTTCGCAAAAACGAGTTCAAAATACACGATCTCTATTATTAAATCGTTTGCCTTAATGGCGCGTAATATCTCTTGTAATAAATATATCGACTTGTTGCTTAGTATAAAGAAAATAATAAACTAAGGTAATGCGTTTCATTTGTGTCAGAATATTTTTTTTTCAATTGAATTATTATTTGTTAAAATAGTCTTTGAATTATATGAATATTATTTAAAAAAAAAACATACAAAATCATATGTATCGTTGTATTAATAAAGCGTCAAAGGTTGTTATTATAGGAAGGCGGACGTGTATATGGACCACCATGTTGGTAAGTTCTCACCACTCACATAGACATTGGCGATGAAGAAACATTAACCTCTCCTTACATCATCGATGCGCCACTTACCTTGGGAAGTAAGATGTTATGTCCCCTTGTGTCTGTGCCGCTGGCTTACTCACCCTTCAAACCGGAATATATATTTATTGCTGTTTGGCGGTAGGATACCCGATGAGTGGGTGTTACCTAACTATGCTTGCACAAGGCCTTACCACCAAGTAATAGGTAGGTACAATATTTTATTTATCCGAAGGTTAACAATAGTAAGTCCTATTTAAAATATATACAAATTCGCCCAAATTCGCTCATTCTGTTGTTATAGAACTTTCCAAATGATACCGAATTTCTATTTGTAAACTTCAAGTGTGAACAATTTAATTAAAACGTGGGTGATACGAGGTGATATTCTTGCTTTGAAAACTTATTGTTTGCGAACTCAGACAATTACGTCGTATATGCATCCAGGAAACCGCATCGATTACTGGACGCATACTATGGTAACTCGAACGTTAGTCGACGAAATGTTGCCTTCGGAGTTTAATGTTCATCCATTGGTAATTATTTTGCTATAGACTAAAGTACGATAAGAGCTGACTAATTGAAAATTGAATGGTAAAATTTACAATGTATGTATGTAATATGTACAATTAAGTTGCGTCTGTATGATGTGTGTGATGTATTTTTAGATACTAAATACAATTCATTATTGTAGAATTAAAGGGCAATATGTTATTTAACATACAGTATGTCTGTTACAAAAAAAAAACTGGACTGTTTTAGTTAAACTATTCGTAAACGTTATTGTTTTATAAGCTTATACTATATTCTATATTTTTGATATAGTTGACATCTAATTAAACGAAAGAACTGACAATAATTAAGATTAAATATAAAATGCAATAAAAGTAAGAACCCAGTGGTAAGAACGCGTGAATCTTATCCGATGATCGTGGGTTCAAGCCCAGACAAGCACCACTAAATTTTCATGTGCTTAATTTGTGATTATAATTTATCTCGTGCTTGACAGTGAACGAAAACATCGTGAGGAAACCTGCATGTGTCTAATTTCACTGAAATTCTACCACATGTGTATTCCACCAGAGCGCGTTGGAGCTCCAAACCTTCTCCTCAAAAAGGGAGAGGATTCCTTTAGCCCAGTATTGGGACATTCACAGGCTGTACTGTACTGTACAATAAAAACATGACATTATAAGCGGTACAATAGGAAACGTGTAGCATATTAAAACCTTTAATAGACACATGCTAATGTTGATATAATTATAATATAAAACTATAGTAGGGGTTCAAGCGATCCCTCTTTCATAGTGGCAATAAAAAGTTTTCATTGGCCTCGTCAACTCCAGCAGGTTTAACTTCAAGTTAAGTTTATATCGCCTTTATGACTGACATATCTACAGCTCCTTTACATATTTTATTTATTTATTAATGTGGAATATCTTAACGGTGTTCAACCCGTTTATAATTGCGATCAAATTACTGCCTCGTTATGACCAGATGGATATATAGACAGATATAGTAATGAATTGCCTGATAGCGAACGGAAGTCATTAATGAAAGAAAATGTATAAAGTAAAATATATAAAGTCCTTAACAAATATGCGATGTGTAAAATACCATTCCACGATGGCGTATCCCATGGTGTGGTTGCAATATCGCGTCAGACAAAAAGCTTTGTTCTTTATACCGACCAGAGCCAAAATGCGTTGGGAATACTGGTGAAGAGTGCACAAAGGACGACTATGAAGTTGATTTTGGATTAAAACCGATAAATTGCGATCCATAATAGACTTGACCGAATTAAAAGACTGTTCAAATACTATACATACCAGAAGCTCCAGAATCCTACGAAGACAACCAACACCCCAGCAAGTCAAGGTTCATATTCAGTGGTTAATGTGAAATGATCTCAGGGATTTTATTGTAGAATCGAATACTCTTAAGAAGTATGTATTGAAAAATCTCAAACTCGAATATATTATGCGATAAAAAAATAACTATTTAAAAATACTAGAGTATTGTTTATAATATCGTAGTATGTTAAATGGTGTGATCCACTCAGGACATTTGGTTGGCTTATGACTGTAGTAATAAAGATTACCAATTAAATACAATTTACAAGTTTTTCGCATAGCGTTTTTTTTATAAAATAGGAAGGCGGACGAGCATATTGGCCACCTAATGTTAAGTGGTCACCAACACCCATAGACATTGTAAGAAATGTTAACCATCGCTTACATCACCAATGCGCTACCAACCTTGGGAACTAAGATATCCTTGTGCCTGTAATTACACTGGCTCGCTCACCCTTTAAACCGGAACACAACAATACCAAGCACTGCTGTATTGCGGTAGAGTATCTGATGAGTGGATGGTACCTACCCAGACGAGCTTGCACAAAGCTCTACCACCGGTGATTTGATTACGGTGCGTTTGTTTCAAAAAAATTATCAAATGTACGGGTTACCTGAAGGCGTGATTTCATTGGTCGATATCAAACGCGTTCGAGGTACGGGCGATATCTAAAACATTTTCCACCCGCATATAGAGTAGCTCTTTTATTGGTTTGTCCCTTATCAAACAAATGAAAAAGTATATAACGCTGTTGGTAATATAATACGGGTCAAAAACTGGCAGGGTTTAACTGCCTACGTACTATAAGTTGGCCGATTTTTTTGTCGAGTCGGTTTTGTGGCAAGAATACGTAATGTATCTGGGCAAGCAAGACTGAATTATCATGTGATTATTTTTTCGACGGTGGAGATCGTCTCGGTTGGTACTATCTATTCATCAGATACTCTATTACTAAACAGAAATATTAATATTTTTGTGTTCCGGTTTAAGGGGTGATTGAGCCAGTGAAACAATAGGCACGAGGGACATAAGATCTTAGTTTGTCAAATCTGGCGCATTTGTGTTATGTTATCATCAGATGGCCTATTTTCAAATTCAATGGCAAATTCTGCCACATACATATATCTTCCAAGCCGCATTATATGAACGTTTTGGAAAAAACGCCAAAACTTTAGCATTGACAGGAGATATGAGCCCATCAGCGGGACATATAAAGGTTGTTTCTTTTTTTACTTAACTGCTTCCTGTTATAAATATATTCTCCACGACCATAATTTTATGGCTAAGGTCTAAATTTAAAATAATTATGATTCATACGTGTATCGCGATCGGTTCTCAATATTAATGGCAAGTGATATTTTAATGACATTTGTCAATTTATATTAATAATAGTCTCACGATGTGGCTCTAGGGTACAAACTTGTTTTATCGTCCATGAAATGTCGTTTTAAATTATAGATTGTGTTTAAGGAATTATATGTAATTCACTTTATATACATTGAATTTCAATTTCTACGGCCTTATAAATATTGTATAGTGACTTTTTATTTTAAACATTGATTTTCTCTTTCTATCACTAATGATTTGACATTCAAAAGAGGAAGACACACAGCTTTAACTAATCACCCGTTAAACAAAGTTTTTAAAGGCCGTTATTTTTTGTATCGTTTATTTAGTGGTTTGCTTATAAGCAACCTTGTTTACATTTTCATTGTTTCGTTTGTTTTTTTTTCGTTGTAATCATGCGAACCAGCATGACATTTATACATGTACTATCTCATCCAAGGCGAAAAATACTTATCAACGTAGAGATATAATTATTATGATAAAGTTAACGTTACACGTTATACGTTACACTTGCTTATTGATTGTCAAAAATGTATCACGTAAAACATTTTGGATAATTGGATAACATTTGGAATATCTTAATCACAGCACTATACACAATTGTTGAGAAGGAAAGTACTTATTATTACATTATTTATATACGAATACATATCAAACTTCTTTGCGTATATTTTCCTTACGTCGACAAAGGTTGACGGTACTAGTTTTATTATGTGGTGCCATTTATCATTCCTTCGTCCAAGGCGTGGCTGGTTCGCGGACTTCATAGGGTCTTGTATATTTTCAACTCTTATGTACTTGTAATAGAGTTTAAATTTCTGCATTAAATATATGATTTTACTGGCGTAATGTACCTGCGCAAATGGGCGGAGCGTTTGTACTGACAATTATTAATGATTCCTAGCAATAGTCCGACAGCGTTGAACATTATATATATACTTGTACCTAATGTCTTATTGTTCGAATATTAACTAATCTGCGGTTATAATTTCTTCGGTGTATTCATTGATTTATTACTTTAATTTACCTTAAATTATAGCTTATATAAAATACATTATAAAAGATAGATATATGTACCTGACATATAATTTTGAAAAAATAACTTTTCAAGTAAAAAAAATATCCCGCTTAGTTTCTTTCCCTTGCTCAGGTCTCCTAGGTCAGTCAGGTCTTGACTATAGAAGATATACATCGTTCCAAACATGTTTCTCTCTCTCAAGATTCTCAATCAATACTCAATGTAACGCTGCATTTAATAAATATTTTGTATTTTGATAATGTTGTGTTTTTATTTTAAATACATTCTTATAGCTGCAAGGTTGATTCCTATGATAATCACATTAGCTCACTAGCTGTAAGGTCGAGAGAGCAGCGAGCGTCAGACCATATCATTCATAAGTTAGTACGTCCGCTAAGCAGCGGCGTGTTGCACTTAACCACACTTAGGTTCAGAATATACATACTTACCGATCTTTATAAGCGTATGTTTTCTACAAGTATTTAAAATAATATTCGATTCGATATTTGTACTAATATTTATTAATAATGTGAAAACAATTGCGGTTATGACGAAAATTATAATTAAGTATATTAATAATCTATTCGTTCCGACCACCCGCGTGTGATAAACATTGAATAGTTAGTACTATATAATATTTATAACAGCGGGTTTCGCCCGCGTGTTTTGGTGTGCAGATGTTGTTAAAAGTAGCGTAAGTAAAGAACCCTCCCTCAGGTGTTAAGCTTGCTTTAATCCAAATTGCATCAAAATCGGTTTAGTGTTGTAGCCGTGAAAGACATACAGACAGACTGAGTACTTTCACATTTATAGTATTCGTAGTTTTATACTGTGAAATAATAATTTGAAAGTTATTAAAGAGTAATCGCTTTTCTTTCTATATTTACAAATATAGGTACCTGCTAGGTACTTACAATACTTGTAATACCTACGTGACGTTCCATAATTTTCTCTCTGACCAAGTACGTTGACATACCTAATAGGTGTAGATATCTATTTCACATAATAGACAATGTTTGAACTATGCTACATAGTCTATGGTCGTACTTAAATCGGATTGATAGTTTTGAATCTGTCAAAAGCAAAAAAAAAACTTTTTTACAGTATGATGATGACTGTGATAAGTATCATGAAGCCCATTGAACATTGTAACCCTTATGCTAATTATTTAATAGGGTAGTTGGAATTATAAGTCACCCTCTTCTCCTCTAAGATAATATCGCCTCTTCTATGTTAACGTGACTAATTGACTCATTCTGACTTTTTTGTGCTTGACTTCACATTGTCACCATGTAGAATGACGTAAGCAAATAGGTACGTAGTTCTATATTTTCATTATGAAATATTTAGACTATAGACATAAAACTTTAATGCGTTTTTAAAGTATTCCTTTTGATACTATTATAAATGTTTAGATTCGTCCTTACTTATAAACGTTGCTTAGCGACGGCTTAGTTAAATATCGATTTCTCTCTTTCTTTCATCATTGATTTGACATTATATTACGACAAGATATTACGCTATTTATCCAGTAAACAACGTTTGTTTTGGCCGTTGATTTTTAGAAAGATAGATAGCTATTTCAAATTGCAGTTACCCAATTTAAAGTGGTCAAAAAGAGGATATTATTAGAATCTACGTCTTTCATGTTAAAATGTATTGTAATACCTTCATTAAGAAAAGGCGCCTATCATTATAAAAAATACGAAACGTGACAAATTTCAAAGTAAGTTTGTTTATATGTGACGCCATTTTGAAAATAAGTCACGCCCATTTTACGACTACAAAGTACAATTACAATGTTGCTTATCATTGTATGAAGGCCGAACCAATGTCTTTAAATATTTTATCTCCTTAGACATATAATTTTATTTTTATCAGGGTCAAAATATTGCAAAATATTATTAACAAAAAAATATTTAAATAAAACGTATTATAGCTACGTACTTATTGTAATGAAAGAAGCACGAATTTAAAAGCAGAAAAAACTATATAAAAGCAGAATAAAATATCACAAATTAAAATAATTATAAATCAAACTAAAAACAATAAATTAAAACATGTAATGCTGTATAATTCCAGTAGTATTGAGGCCCCACGTGCCTTAGTCCACTTAGCATTAAGCACAACATGCTATTTGTGTTTCTACTTTAAAAGATACAAAATAATTTGACCCATATACAATGAAAGTGCTTGTACTGAATTGTGGTGCTATTTCAGAGCCGAATGAATTACGATTTCCCGTTCACAATGGTGGCATACAGCGTTATCGGACTTCCTTCGCACTCTACAACAAGTCACGTAGGACTCACAATGTTGGTTAATGTTGTCCATTGTTCCACAAAGGCCCCTTGAGGCCCATATCGGACCGGACGTGCGAAATACCGCATTCATTCTGTTGATTACTGTTTAATCTGTATACTCGCTTAACTTATTTTGACAGATTAAAAAGACAATTTATATTATAAGAAAGTTTGTTGTAACAAATATATGAACGAACTTTTATTTTTAAATTATTTTCTCCTTAGTTTTATAATTAACTTTTTTTTAAATACATTATTAAATGCTGCTGTATTAAATTTTAAATGAATCATTTATATTGAGGACTTATATGTACATAAAATCAAAGTTAAAGATAACTTCTATACAATTTATTACCGAGTTGGATTACAATTCTGATCGTCTGTACGAAAAATAAACGAGCCCTCCTGTCACCGGTGTAGGGAATAAGACAGAGCATTATATTATGTCTTTATATACTATAATGTTCCTTTACATTAGATACTTTTCTACCAACCCGCATTGGAGCAGCGTGGTGGAATAAGCTCCAAACCTTCTCCTCAAAAAGAGGAGAGGAGGCCTTTAGCCCAGCAGTGGGACATTCACAGGCTGTTACGGATTAGATACTTATTAAATGTAGACAAGTACATTATATGCTTAATTTTATGATCTTTGCTACATCTACAATAATAAAGCTTTAAATACATGAATAATTATTTTAGTATTATATATACATACATATTTAAATAGGTAACAAATTTTCGTATAAAATGTTGACTATTTAACTATGTAGGTACATAGAGTTAATATTTTTAATCAGTGATTTCTTAAATGGGCAAACACGCAGCAAAATTTCAGCTTAACAAATTTTTATAGTAGTGCAATAGTTAAACCACACATACAAACAGTTAAAATTAAACAAAAGCTTGTAAAAATCCATGAAAGTCAATGAAAGGTTGAACAATATTTATTCCTAGATTTAGTGCTAAAGCATGCCTTAGATGTTTCTAGTCGACTTAACTACGCCATAAGTTATAAACATTCGGCCTTGCGTGGTTATAGCGAATTTATGAGTTTTTCATGACTACCATAATTCTCTTGTTAATTGTACATACAATGTATTAGGATTTATTGGCTTAGGTATTCACGTGTAAATACTTAGATGTTTTATGTTTAAAAATTAATAACTTATACCGATATACCTACACTATTGTGCTATGAAATAAACGTAACTTAAACAAAGCCTGACATTAGCTTATCTTAGTTAAAGTGTTTTATTTAAACTTAATTTTATTATATATGTTTATATTCTAAAGTTTTATGTTTACTGGTGGTAGGGCTTTGTGCAAGCTCGTCTGGGTAGGTACCACCCACTCATCAGATATTCTACCGCAAAACAGCAATACTTGATATTGTTGTGTTCCGGTTTGAAGGGTGAGTGAGCCAGTGTAATTACAGGCACAAGGGACATAAAATCTTAGTTCCCAAGGTTGGTGGCGCATTGGCTATAAGCGATGGTTGACATTTCTTACAATGCCAATGTCTAAGGGCGTTTGGTGACCACTTACCATCAGGTGGCCCATATGCTCGTCCACCTTCCTATTCTATAATAAAAAAAAAATAAAAAAAAATAAAAAAAATGTTTATCCTAAGCTCTAGCATAAATGATACCGTAGAATATTTAAGTCGTTTTATTTTTATTACTAAATAAAAATATACTTATAGTTAAGTCTAGATAAGATTTTTAAAATCGTACTCAATGAATATCTCAACTACCGACTCACTCACCAAAATTTATTATATTTATTATTATTTTTTTTTTTTATTATAGAATATTAGGAAATAAGGCAATAAGAATCTATGGTAAATTGTTATCGGTATGTCAAGAAATATTATGGCCTCTTAGACAGTTAATGCGCTGCTAACCATAAGATCTATGAGGCTATTGTCCCTTGTGTATCTTATTATACTGGCTCACTTACCCTTCAGACCAGAACACACCAATACAAAATATTACTGTTTGACGGTATAATGTGTAAAAGTGTAAGGTAGACACCGTAGTTTAGCTTATAAGGTGAAGGTCCCACGTTTCAATCCCCGGTTCTATTAAATAAAAAATCAACTGCAATTTTTTAAGAGTAATTTATCTTCTAGAAGCTTCTACAAAGTTGAAATTTTAAATGTTGGTTCAGTTCAGATAATAATGAATTTTTGTCGCATCTACGGCCTGATACTAAACCTACGATTCTCCAGGCAAAGGAATTCGACAGTAAACGAAATTTACTTATATTAAGAATGGTGTGAGTTGCAAGGTTCTCACGAGAATTGAAGTGTAAATAACAAATCTTATGCTGACGTTATCTGACACTCGAAATCTTACGCTGACGTCATCTGACGCTCGAAATCTTACGCTGACGTCATCTGACGCTCGAAATCTTACGCTGACGTCATCTGACGCTCGAAATATTAGGCTTATTCGTCTGACGCTCGAAATATTAGGCTTATTCGTCTGACGCTCAAAGTCTCGGTTAGCCCTATCGTGTACCGAGCGATAAAAAACCTTTTAAAAATGTCTTTTACCATTAATTTATTTACCTTATTACAGTTAAGTATGAAATAACTTCTATCCTTAACTTCGAAGTGATGAGTTGATTTCTATATATCTAATTAAGTAATTCATTTTATAACTGATATTCCTCCAGCATAGATCATTTTATATCGCTGAGTTTTACAACGATGGGAAAGAAAACGTTCAACTAATAAACCTATTTAGCTCACATGAATTATATTATCTATGATCTGAATTATAAAATTCAAATGAGTTTGTATCAGTTTATTACAATTGTTCGTCATTTTGTTTTATGCGTTATTGTTTAATTTCTGAACGCAGTCAGCTTAATAAAACATCATGACTTATAATTATATATATTACAAATCTACATATATTTCCAAGTGTTTATATTTTATAAATTTGTTTATACAAGAGTAATTTATCTTTTAGAAGCTTCAGGAGAAAGCATTAGCTGGATTTTCAATAAGTAGGAGACCAAGAATTATATGGCGGCATTTGTTTACGTCAAATTTCGAACGCTTTAACATTTTAAGATTTAAACAATGTATTTTTACAAATAGTTATTAACTTTATGAAACACAATTAATTTTAAGAAAAAATTGCATCTGCGATACGAATGTAGACGCTTTGAAAACCGAAGCAAATGTCGTTAATATAAAAAAGTTTTATTCGATTTTGTTCGGACTTAGATATTTCGCTTTAGAATATGTTGTTTAGGTAGACGGAAATTAAAATTATTCTCTAGTATAAAAAGTATATTACCTATAATTTATTAGCACGTGACGTGCCGTACGCATTATTGGCGACGTAAAGGTCACAAACACCCTTGAACCTTTACAATTGCGTCGTGAGATAGCAGCACTAAGCGCTTTCTATCGACTGTATCACGGCGAGTGCTCTGAGGAATTATTCTCTCTAATTCCTGCTTCCCCCTTCCTTCTTAAGTCCACGCGAGCTGGTTCTCGATGTCACCGCCTAACTGTGACATCAATTCCATCGCGAACAAAGAAATTTGGCAACTCCTTTCTTTGTCGCACTTCCAAAAAATGGAATTCCTTACCAGCTCACGTGTTCCCCTCCTCTTACAACCCGGGTTCCTTCAAACGAGGCGTGAAGAGGCATCTTGCGGGCCGGCAAGGCGAAGGCGGCTAGTGCAGAACGTTTTTCCCGTCTGTACTGGCCGTCGTCGCGTTTGGACTCTACTACCACTTACCATCAGGTGGAGTAGAGTCATTTGCCCTCCCGGCGAATATAAAAAAAAAAAAAAGTAGGTAGCTTATTTCGTACACGTAGGATACATATGCCGATATACGCGTCGCGTAATAAAAAGTTTAAAATAAATTCTTCTATATATCAGCTATATAAACCAACACACACATTAGCAATTCTTATTTAAAACATCTATCTTTGTGTATGTGATCTTTATCTTTACCTGTCAACTGTAATAACAAACTGTCGAGTGACATCACTCAAGCACATTTTTGAAATTAGAATATTTGTATAATTAAAAAAAATCAATCTTTGATTGTTATTGTATTATAAGAAAAGTTGAAAAAATTGTTTACCTAAGATAATGTTTATCTAATTATATTTTTGTTTATTAATTATTATTACTATATGGCAAAAGGTGTCTACCATTTTTAGCTTATGTAATATTTGTAACAATCAATAAGCTGAATTGTTCTCGTTTGAAGGGTGAGTGAGTGAGTGTAATTACAGGTACAATGGACAAAACATCTTAGTTCCCATGCTTGGTGCCATATTGGTTATTTAAATATGTTTTTTTTTTGGTGGTAATTTGTCCACCACTTCAAACGGCTGCCCAAAAGCTTATTTATTTTTATCTCAAGAACACACAAGAGTAGGAATTGAATTTTATAAGGAGAACCTAAATTTAGTTCGGAAAAAAATTACATCTAACCGAAAACTCTAAATAAGTATTTAACCAATAAAAATAATTACTAACAGCTATATCTAAACCAATAAAATTTTATAGTAATAGCTTGAAAGATTTTGAGAACCACTGTTCTTTGGCTTGGACTCCAATACCTAACAATTTGGTTGGTCCCCGATCGAGTGACATCACTCGAGCACATTTTTGAAATTAGAATATTTGTATAATTAAAAAAAAAAATGAAGCTTTGATTTTTATTGTATTTTAAGAAAAGTTGAAAAACTGTTTACCTAAGGTAATGTTTATATGGCAAAAGGTGTCTACCATTTTTAGCTTATAATGTAATATTTGTTAGATAAAATTTCTTCTTTCCTAATGACAAAATAGAGAAAAAGAAAAAACTACTTTTTAATATTTCACCAGTGTCTACATTTTACAATAACACTTTTTTTTGTTTATATTATTCTTACGAATATAAAGATACCTACTCGGGTACGCAATAAATAATTTTATGGTTGCGCACATCCCTTTTTATTCCAGCTATACCCTTATATTTAATTTAAATTTCGAACGGATATCCCGGTCCTAACGCGAGCGGAAAAATATTTACGTGCCAGTGCGGGCTTACGTAGTAGGCGTTAGAGAAAAAAAGCGGTTCTATATTCAAAGTTGGCAGTTCGCCCAATCGCGAGCGCTGTAGGCGTGCCCGCGCTTTCTCATTGGCCGGACGGTCGTAGTGATGCACCGGCTTATAAAGTTACTACAACGGTGAACGTTACGCCACGTTTTATTACGTTTTCGGATACGCGTCTAAGCACGATGTGCTGATTTATGACGGCTTGTTTAATGTTACGTTTATATAGCTAATGTTGATATAATAAGATGGGTAACATTTTTTGTTGCGTGATATAGAAAAAAAAGCCTAAATATACTTAAAAGATTTTAGAACACCTTATATTTTCCTTCTTATACTATAAGTGTTCTAAAAAAAAACAATAAATTTAATTTACAGATTTTTGAATAAGTTAGTTAACTGATGCGTTCAATTTAATAGCGCCGTTGATATTTATAAAAAAGAAAACAATTAAAATGTTTCACAAAACAATAAAATGACATACAATAGGTCGCCATTTTGTTGAACAATAAAACCTCTTTCACACCTTCAAGTGCTTTAACAGAACTATTATAGACTATTAACCTAACTATTTAAGAGACACCTTTTATCACTGACACTGTGTTAAGGATATATTTAATGGTTTAAGTTAGCTATTTAAGAGCGCCATCTTTGTAAGGGTTGATGGTAGGCTATTAAATTGAAACGTCTATTGTCTTGCTTTTAGCGAATAGTAACGCAGGCCCTTTTACTGTTTTTTTTAGTTCAAAACTACTAATGGCAATTGTTTGTCTTTGTTATTCCTACTCACTAAATAAATAAATTGCGTTCAATTTTACGAGTTTTTTTGACAATTAATCATTCGAAATTCAATTAAGAGTAAATTGCAAAGATTAAAAAAAATAACGAATAAACAAGTTAATTAAAAATCGCATTAAAATTTATGAATAAATATGAAGCGGTAAAAATCTACATTAATATTGAACGAAACCCGTTGCTTTAGCACCTCAAGATATGTACACTATGTTAGGTAGGTGACTAATATCATATATTTTGCTTTAGAAACGTTTCATTCAAATATTAAATATTGTTGTAAATGAAAGAATAAGGAAATTTTTTTTTTTTAATAATTATATTTATATATATTTTTACTAATTTTTTCATTATAAAGTCAACCGGTACCTACGCATTAACTTTTTAAAATAAGAACGTGTTACCATTTAGAAAACAAAATCAAAAATTAATAAAACACTTTTATTTACTTATAAACGACATTAAAATATTAAACGCATCACACACAGATATGCTTAAAAAAATTATTTCCACTTCAATGAACTTGAATCTAGATAGCTGTGGGATGAAATTCGAATTGAACAGAGGAAAGTTGGAAGTCAAAAAGCGGTTGAATCTCTGCATCAGATATCTCGAATTCCCCCTTCTAACTTAAAAACTTAAATATTAAAAGCTTTAAAATAAATTATGATTTTTCTAAATTTAAAATATAAAAAAATCGGTTTCTGAACGGTTATCGTGTAAATTTACTAAAGTCGGCTAAAAAGCTTTCAATGACATCTATTCAACAAGTTTAAATATGCGGCTGATTTCTTACTTGTAACAGCCTGTAATGTCCCAATGCTGGGCTAAGGCCTCTTCTCCTTTTAATTAGAAGGCTTACTCTGCAGTTTATCCCACTACCCTGCTCCAATATGGGTTAGTGGATACATATGTGGCAGTTATTTTTCTACCTACGAATGCAGGTTTCATCACGATGTTTTCCTTCTAGCACGAGATGAAATATAAATACAAATCACATAAAAATCAGTTACCTATGCTTGTTTGAAACCCACAATCTTCGATTAAGATTCATATGCGTTCTAATCACTGGACCATATCGACTCATATTTCATATATATTATATACAATGTTATTTATTATGGCTATTCATACTATAGCATATAGCACTTGGGTTGCTTACACAAAAGCTATAAAACCACTTTTTATAAACAAAATATATATTTAACCCTTTAACCGCCTAGGTCGAATTAATCCGACAAATATTTTCGGGCCCATTTCGCCTGAGTCGTATATTTACGACCAAAATAACACTGATCGTTTTATCAGTTTTTTTATTTAATTACGCTGTATTCTATCAAAAATATGTTTACATTAGGTAAATAGTTAACTAAGTAATCGTTTACAGTTTAATACACTTTAGCCTTTTAATTAGAAGTCTTAAAAATAATGTCCAAAGTTAGAAGAATTACTAACATTATTTTTAGAAAATTGTATTGTGTGTTTCGATTCACTGTGCCGGGCGCTGGGGGCACGCCAACAGATATGAAGTCGGGCGGTTAAAGGGTTAATGAAATGTAGGTTCTAAGCTTATAACTTGCATAGAAACAGAACAACTATCATTATCCTTTTCACACTCGGCGGAGTCGATTAGAAATAACGGAACAGATATACAGACAACGGCGATAGAAATAGATGTATTGGCAATATAATGGATTCGATAAGAACACATAGGTACATATGGAACCCGCATCGAAGTTTTATTTTACTGACAAATATAACACATACATATAGACAGACGATATATCTGTACCCGTATAAGAAAAACAAAGTTAACTTGAAAATCGAATGTATTTTCTTTTTAACCGACTACGGCAAAGCTAAAACGTATAAATACTGAATATTGCGTATTAAAAAAATTTTTGAAGGCCTTGAATTTTTGAACAAGCCAATTCAAAAATGTCAAAAACATCAAGACCAGATTTCAAATTGTAAAAAATAGATGATTGAACAAATAGGTTTTATTTATATGCTCATATTAAGAAAAATATTGAGTATTAACCACAAAACACAAAAACAGTAAATACCCTATTGTCTCGTCATTTTTAGAATAAATTAAATTTTAAACAATCAACGTTTCGAAATGTAGATTATGAATCATATGATAAATGTGACTGAAATAAATAAAATAATTCATAATAAATCCATCATTACTACTGCTGTCTACTAACAAATCCTTATCACTAGAATTTACGAATACTAAATATTTATGAGAAGTACAAACATAAGTGTCAAATAACTGTATAAAGAAGCCGCATTGTTATTATATATTTAACATTTATAAACAAAGTAAGTGAAACTCAAGTGCGTTCTTAGAATTAAACAAATATTTATATTAAATTCTTAGTAGTACCAACTTAAAGTAAGATAGATTGTATATTAAAAATATAACAAATCGCTTAGAGATGCCTGGTATGTTGTTATGAAACGTTGATCTCGTTATGAGCTTATAAGGCCCCAGATTCCGATGGGTTCAAACTCTGGGGCGGGCCCATTAAAAGTTATTGAGCTTTTCTGTGGAGGAATTCCCACTAGCAGTCTTGATGTAATAGTTATATTATCTCGTTATGAGCTTATAAGGCCCCAGATTCCGATGGGTTCAAACTCTGGGGCGGACCCATTAAAAGTTATTGAGCTTTTCTGTGGAGGAATTCTCACTAGCAGTCCTGATGTAATAGTTATATTTTCATTCATCGAATAGCACGGAAAATCGTTGATTCTGCGCCTTCTTTTCGGGTGTTAAATTTGTCGTCCCCTCGATTGATGAGAGTTAGGGAGTGCACTTGTGTTTACACACTATAACACGTCCTACGTAGTCTTCCTCGAGAATGGCCGTCGTTGTCAAAATCTGTTAATAGGATTTTGTCATAAAAATGAAATGCTAACATTTTTGATTTATAAAAGTTAAAGTTGCCAGGATATATCACTTTGGTTTGTAATTTTATTAATATAAAATTTATATTTAGAAAAATATAATAACCCTTATCGTCTTTTAGACCTCTCTTATGGAAAAATATGAAGGTTATTCCATCATGCTGCTCCATTATGTATGGGTGTTTGTATAATAAATATTATTAAACTACAAAATAGTTTATATAATTTTTACTACACAGTTAGAGCGTTAAATATTTTTGATTCTTATAAAAGCAACATGATCAAATAAATTGGCATTGTTTTGCTGACTGTATCATTTCTTCGTAATCTGAAAATGATTATCTATACGAGATCATGAAATTCACTCTTGTCACGTCGATGGACTAAATTCTAAGCGCAGTTAATTACATTGTAATATTATATAATAGTATCTTATTAGGAAAGCACTTTTCTCAGTTTTATGTAAATTGGTTTAGTACTTTTATCCAGATAGGCATCACAGAACGAACGTTTCATTATTAGTATGGACAGACGTTCAACGTTTATAGACGGTCTTTTTATATCGTTTTTCTGTGATCTATGATGGTGAAAGTAGCTAAGGTTACTGTCTCTTCTCAAATGTACACTTGTATACTCATGCTGTTTCACAAAAATACATATATACATACAATAGTTCATCGTATGCTGTTTGTACGTCCAATTTTATCGTATGGTTATGAACAATTGGTAATAGGACTTTGTGCAGGCCCGTCTGGGTAGGTATCACCCAGTCATCAAATATTCTACCGCCAAACACGAATACTTAATATTGTTGTGTTCCGGTTTGAAGGATGAGTACGCAATTGTAATTACAGGCACGATAGACGTAACTGTTAAATAAAAAAAAAACAGCTAGTTCCTGGGTGACCCAGAAATATTTTATATAGAAAGGTCTTTTATAATTTTTTTTTTTTTTTTTATAGAATAGGAAGGCGGACGAGCATATGGGCCACCTGATGGTAAGTGGTCACCAACGCTCTTAGACATTGGCATTGTAAGAAATGTCAACCATCGCTTACATATCCAATGCGCCACCAACCTTGGGAACTAAGATTTTATGTCCCTTGTGCCTGTAATTACACTGGCTCACTCACCCTTCAAACCGGAACACAACAATATCAAGTATTGCTGTTTTGCGGTAGAATATCTGATGAGTGGGTGGTACCTACCCAGACGAGCTTGCACAAAGCCCTACCACCAGTAAATAATAAAAGTAATGGTACCGAAAACATATTATACAAGTGAAAATAAAACATTTTTACGAAATATTAAATTGTATTTTTTTTTTCTTTACAGCGGTTTCACTAGAGTCCCTAGTGGAAAATTGTCATAAGCTGTTAGAAAAATTTCATTATTCGTGGGAGATGATGCCGTTAGTGCTGGTCATCCTTAACTACGCGGGGAGCGATCTTGAAGAAGCATCGCGAAAAATAGATGAAGGTAAGAGCTGGCTTAGAATAATATAGAATAAATAAAATATTATCCATATGTTATTTAATTTAACGCGGGCTTTGTGTTTTTTTTTTTGTAAATTTATGTTTTGGAAGAATTATATAATGCCTAATAATATATCTAATAAAGTTTTTATGCTAAGTAATAATATAAATATCCGAAAATTATTTTTGACAACTGATAATTTTAAATGTTTAATTGTTAGAATTAATCTCCCATATTAATTTCGAGTTTGGTTGACAGAAAAGGTCTACAAACTTTGATGTAGAGCTATTCTGTAAAACAAATGTAATGTTCATGAACACCTCTATATAAAATATATTACGTAGCTGAGTCAATAGTAGAATTAATTGAAAAACGTTAATAAAATAAATATGTATAATTCTTCCAAAATGTTGTTTACATATATTTTTTTTTGAAAGATTTTTTTCAATGAGATGACAAATAAGGCGAAGAAAGAAGCGTTAACCTTTTTTATATATTTGATAATAAATATGATATTTGATTTAAGAAATACTACAACAGTTCTCATCTCAAAACTATAACTGCTTACGAAGTAGATACGTAATATCATTAAGTCGCGTACACATTATATACAACATTATTGTACAACAAATTTAATAATGGATAAGTGTTAAATACATTAATAAATAATTATACTGTATTATATAAACGATAAAAAAATTTGAGTATTCGTTGATTTTTTGAGAATACATAATATAAATGTAATTATATATGATTACTTATTTCAGTCCGCGGTTTTACCCACTTACGAGGGGGGGGGGGGGGTTAGTGTTAGGTACCCTATGTCCTTTTCTGTACCCCTGACACAGTGTACGCAAAATTTCACGATGGCTGAATAGTGTAGGTGTTATCCACTCACTTTCGCATTTATATATTATTATTATTTCTATTATATAATAGGGATTAGTAAGGTTTGAGCCAGTTGGCGTGGTTGGTGGATGCTTGCCTTTCACGTCGACGGTTGTGGGTTCGATTCCCACCCAGGACATACATTTATGTGCATGAACATGTCTGTTTGTCCTGAGTCGGGGTGTAATTATTTATATAAGTATGTATTTACAAAAAGGAAAATAGTATATGTAGTATATCAGTTGTCTGGTTTCCATAACACAAGCTCTGTTTAAGCTTAATTTGGGATCAGATGGCCGTGTGTGAAAAATGTCCCAGGATATTACAGAATTTCATGTATATGAGCCAGAAATGCTTTTAAGAGTCTCGAGTATAATATATTTCTATTCAAAGTTATAACATACTTTATTCAAATAGATTATCACAAGCACTTTTAAATCGTCATTACAATTTTGATTTTAACATAAAGCTGTCACCGACCGAGAAGGACCGGTAAGAAGCTCAATAGGTCATTTTAATAATCAAAAAAATACATGTACAATTATCAAATACAATTATAATTATTTATCTATCTTGTAATGATGAATTATTCTATTGAACATTATTCATATGTTTTGTTACAATCAGAATGCATTTTAATTTTCAAACGTATGAACAATTAGCGTTCTAAAAATAATGTTGTCTTGCATAATACATTGTACATAATGTATACGCGGCTTAACTGATGTGTTGTATGTAAGTGTATAAGTAATTACATTCGCGTTTAAGCGCTGTTAAAGCGCTTTATGTCATCTCATTGCTGTCGCTATAGCTTGCGCTTGCTTGAGTTCAATTTCCTGAGGCAGTGACTTATTATCAATACATGAGATTAAAATATATATAACATTTGAAAATCAATCTTATGTTAAGGACAATAGGGTATACTTTAAATAAAGTTAATACTAAATATAAAAAAAATCATTAAATAATTATATTTATCGTTTTAATTAAAGCAACCGTTCTCGATGGTAAAGTTTGTTGTATTATTATTTTATTATATGTATGTATACATAATAAGTTTTATGTGTATATATGACTTTTTAAAATGTCGTATGTTAAATATTGACTTGTAATTTAAATATTATAATGCTTACTCCCACATATTTTATAATCACTTGCTCAAAGGTTTTCGCTTGAAAGACAGCGAAAACCTTCGAATAGGCCAGCGGGCAAACCACCCAATTGTCAGACCATTTAAAAAAAAATGGTGGGTGTTCAATGGATGCGATTAGCACATGACCGGGAGAATTGGCGCGCCTGTGAGGAGGCCTATCTCCAGCAGTGGCTGAATATGATGATGAAGATAATGCTTAAAGGTTGGCACGAGGATATCGCTGCTTTACCGTTAAGGCCGCCTGTTGCACGTCATCCAACTTTTGTTATTTTATTTCGATTGCCTTATGTAAATTTTAATATATATAATTATTCTTAAAAACCAAACTATTTTGGAAAAAAAATTGTTTCATTTATGAGCACTTTCATAAGTGCAATAAGATTGAAAACATTTCTGATTTCTACAATTAGTAAAATTATCATTCGGTTTATTCAGGTAAGTAATTTAAAACACAAATAGATAAAATATACTTCTAATATATATAATATAACTTTTATTGATATCCTAAGTCAATGCCTCATAAAGTATTATTTTGCTCAGCGAATGAATATTTAAAATGGCTACTCAGTTTTATATTGCTTTGGAATATATTTTATATTTCGTTATAATTAGAAGTTATTGTTTACTAAAAAATTATATATTGGTGCACAAATAACACTATCGGCCTCACCAATAAACTTAGCGACAGCTTATGTAAATACTGGTTTCTCTCTTTCTATCATCATTGATTTAGCATTCGAAAGAAGAAGACACAGCATTCATTTTTGACTTTGTGATTCGGAATTCCGGTTTTAGAGGTAAATGCTGCTAGCATCCCGGACGGGCTGTTATTGTTTTTAAATCTTGATTTATTTAAAAAATATATTGTTAAACAATAAATACATATATTTTTCCATAAAATATCGTTTCGAATATATTAATCATAACCGGACTTTACTATGTTTCTCTCAATATCATTGGATATACAAAGTTGTATAAAAATGTCAGGACAGATTTCGGTACGATATATAAGATGTTTTATCAAATCAAGGATGAAATGTCATGTTACAGTGCCCTAGTATAAACAATAGCTTCTAATTTTAATTCGCTTTAACTTAGTTAAAACTAATAAAGAATAAGAATATTTATTAAATAAATTGTTTGAGAACAATAGATAGATAATAAACTAATGTAAAACTTTTCATTAGATATTTTGTAACAATTGAGTTACAAAATATCTAATAATGATAATAACAAAACAAGTTGTGTTACGCTAAAAAAATAATGAAAATCTTTTATTAAGTCTTACTTAGTTTTTATTTAGAATTTAATTTAAAAATATAAAATATAAAAATATATATGTGAAATAATATATAATTTTTGAAGTTTAAAAATGGAACACATAAGAATCGTTTGCTGAAGAAGTAAACTAATAGGTTAAAACAGTTATGAAAGTATTTTGTAATATTTTATTTAGTTCCTGACATCTGCTAAACAGTATTTAAAAATAAAAATATTTTCTTCTGTTAAAATATTATTTATTATAAAACTAATTATATTATAAATATAAACAAAAACATTTGGCCAATACTAGACCTAATGCGGTTGTCTACATCTAAAATATTTATTTGCCATTCTTGAAAACAGATTAATTTATTAATGAACGAATATCACTGTTCGTTATTTAAATTTTACCAATTTACAATTTTTGAAATGTAGGTAGGTAAACAATTTATTGATCGATCGAACGTCTTTATTGTTCTTTATTTAAACGGTTTTCAACTCTTGTGAGTACTTTTTATTACAGGTTTATATTGAAGTATTACTTTGCATAATTTATTAATTTGTGGCTCACGTCGAAGCTGTCAAGTATTAATAGTGTTGTTCCACACACTATACCGGTTTGAAAACATACATCAATCTCCATTACCATATTACATGGCTAATCGACCATTCCAAAGGAATATACTTAATTTTTTGTCTAAGCCTATACTATAAAATTTGTTTTTAAAAGAGATAATGGATTAATCGTTTTAATTTAAGGTTATATGTATAATAACTTTGATGTCAGTTAATAAAGTATATTTTTACTAAATGAAATAAAACAGAATACTTTCATAGATTTTATTTATTTTTATATTTTGTGTGTTGACTATTCTGCGCGCGCCGCACTGCGAATGTTATACTTGAGTTTTGTCCTCAGGGAAGATGATCATCAACGAGTACGCGAGGAAGCACAATTTGAACATCTTTGACGGTCACGAACTGCGGAACTCGACTCGCCAGTACGGACTTTAATACAGTAATATAGTTGTTCAATACCACATGTTGAACCAAAACATGCAAACAGAGACACATACGATGCAAACATATACAACAAATACACACACACATAAACGTACACACATTTAAAATATTTTCTAAATAGCATTCCAAAATACATTTTTAGAGAAATTCCAAATTTAAATTAAGAATCTTAATTGTCTTATTTGTTTTCATTCATATAAGTCAGACACTTAATACGTCAAAGAGTTTATAAAATTATTTGATTTTAGAAGTCTTAATTACAATTTAATTACAAAAACAAAAAAGGTAACATAAGCACCTATTAAGTAGTAAGTAATTATAAATAGTATTTAACAAAGTCATAATATACACCGCTCATTTTTGAATGCAAATTTCGTACTACTTACATTATAGGATTCGAATATTTTAGTACTTATATGATAAATTCGAATAAATTCTATTCAACGCGTACATATAAAGATAAAAATACTATGTATAAAAATTTCAAAATTGCAAATTTAAATTTTTACATTGTATTATTTTATAGCTTTCAAACCTTCAGTGTATTTAATAAAACAATATAGTTTTATTTTTAATTTCAATAACTTTTTAAATAAATAGTTAATTCAGTTTCGTTTTTGAACGTTACAATTTCTCGACAAATACTATTGGATTATTAAACTAAGAGATTAAGAAAAAAAAAATACAAAATAAAATACTATTAAAATTAAATTTCTATTTTAACAATTAACTCATTCGATAAAATTAATAATAATTAATAAAATCACGAAATATTTTAAGTTTTATTAAGCGTACTCAATACTTAGATATCACTCACAATTTTCAGTGCAATATTATTAATTAGAAACCGTTATAATTATAAAATAAAAATAAAAAATAATATTTGCATAAAATTATACTTAAAGATAATCTCTCATTATTAGGTTATACATAGTTTGTGATAATTTATTATCCATTGGTGCAAACCTTTAAACGTATAAAGTACTCGATTGCACCTGGTCATTACTTATTTCTTATTTATCGACGACTTAAAATTAAAACTATATTTTAATTCATAAATAATAATATTAAAATAGAATGTTCTAGAATACGAAAAGTAATTTAGAACATGCAGTAAAGCAAAAAGTTTTTAATTAAAACTTTAAAAGTAATGTAATATATTGTTATTGCATAGGTTAGCCATCAAACCGTGTTTAATGGGGATAGTCCTAATTTTAAGAAACGGGAAATGTCTTAAATTATTAGGCATTGATATTTGGAGGTTGTTATTTGAAAAAGATTTTTTATTAAAAAGTACTACACACCTTTTTGTTTTACAAACATAAAGCACTTTTTTTTTTTAATTGGCAAGTGTTTCATATAAATAGTGAACTTGATTAGATAATAAAAATAAATCTATATCCAGCCTTAGAGTTATTATTTTTGAAATAAAAGTTAAATATAAATGTTATCAGTACGTATCAATAATTATCACATTAAAAATCGCATTATAGAACATTAATTTATATTTATTTATACATTTTCCTCTCTACGCCTTATAAAACAATCCGTTGCCACTATATACATACATTGTTACACGCACAACAATATTGCATACACATGCCGATAAAAGAAATGTTTAAGTCAGCTAATTCAGTAAACACACTAACCAGTAGTGATTTCCACTTTGCAGTGACCGGACGAAGGTGGAAAAGTTCGAAATTTAAAAAAAATAAAATTAAAAAAATGTCAGTGACCGATCGACGAAAACCGATATTTAAAATCACGCGGTCAAGTGTTGTGCTAGTGTTATCGATATTTTCATATCGTGTTATTTTCTTTTTTGTAGGAAAATGCTGAGCGAAATTAATAATATAAGTGGTGTACTATCATCGTCGATGAAGTTGTTTTGCGAATGATACTTAGTTTTACAAGTGCGGTTTATATGTGGACGCGTGCTGTGCCATGCTGTGTGCGAATGTCGAACAATTCAGTTACATCGCTTGAAGACTGGCGGGTAAGTACTTAATGATAATTATAACTTTAAGGGTCATAATTTAAAGTCTTATTGTAAGTTCATACTAATATGATTTTTTTATGTTATCATTAGCCGTATAACGTTACATGAAAAACGAAAATTATCATTGTCCACATAAAAATAATTTATGTTCTTATTTCAAAAATACAAAAAAATAATTTATCTTTGTAAAATTTCATTATAGACCTTGATTATCATTATATAACGTAGCAAACGTTATAAAGGCGATTTAGAAACACGAATATAACTCCTACCACCACAAATATATAAACATACAACAAAATGTTAATTGCAATCTCGCTCCTAAGATTTCCCCGGACTTCAACCGAGATCGTTTTCTGTTTATAATATATAATTACAGATTGTAAAACTCCTAAGGAATCCTCGTAATGGCGTGCGTTGTAAAATTCAATAATATGTAGGCAAATTGTATTTTATACGTCGATTCGAAGAAGTAATAAAAATTGCAATTATGGTATACTCGTATATTTTAAAACGAAAGTATATTTTATTGTAAATTGTGTTTCTTGGAATTAATAAAAATGTTTAATTTGAAAACGTCTCTGGAGTAAGGCTGTTTCGTTTACGGCTTAGCAGATTATTAACTTACAAAATGGTGTTGCTTAAGATAAATAAAAATTCAGAAAAATATAACCGAAATTAAATTGAATACGAGTTCAACTAAAATACATGTAACTGAAAAATAAAAAAATATATTTTCTAAAACATTATAAAGTCGCCAAGTCAAGCCAAGTCTGCCAAGTAAATCATAAATATTAACAACAAGCATACACAAACTATTTCCTCGATATAGTGTCGTCATGAGTACGAAATGAAAAATTTCATTTGGATTGGTTATGTGAGTTCAAATTCAGTAGCAAGCCTTGATTACGATATATAACAGACTAATTTTCGCTTAAGTCAGGTCTAAAAAAGTAGCATATGTCCTTCCTTGATATTCAAACTTGCTTCGTACAAAAATATATCACAATCGATTCGGTGGCTTAGTCGTGAGACCAGACAGACAGTTACTTTAGCATTTATAATATTAATATAGATAAAGGATAATACGCGTTTATTAAAATTGTTTTTATTTAAAAGTACATAATATAGTGGTATTATTCACGTACAAACTCGAAACACACCGAAGAAAAAACCATTGTTGAATGTCAGAAATTGATAAGCGACATAGATAACATTAAGGACGCATATTATACTATATATACGCATCAAAATAACGTAAATAACTCATCGTTTTACGTGTGAGATACGAAGTGTATTCTTATATACTTGTAAAATATCACTGCTGTACCCCGCGATTTTTAAATCATGTACATTTAAGGTATTTATATTTGTTGATATTTATTATTACTGTTCCGTTACTTAGGGCCGTAGTGTAAAGTTCTTATCTAAAAACTATCTTAAAATCCCGGGTAAAATGGGATAAAAGTTTGTATGGTAGATTGATATTTAAAGTTATAAATACGGAAATTGGTGTTAAGGCCTCTGTTTATTAATGAAACTCACTTATGTCAGTATTCTTGGATTCATCCTCTCATCGGTTAAATAGAGTTTACAATTTTGGTACGCAAGTTCACTCCATAGAAAAGACCTGATGTTTCATTTATCGTTGGACGATTCCTAAGTCGTTGCAGATAGGAAATCTCATCGGAAACATACCTAGTAACCTATTTCAACAAACGATCTATCTAGCGCAAAAAATTTAATGTGTCTGGCAGTTCGCCTACCTTCGCTTCAAAATACTGCTTATAACCGGTTTTATACCTATATACTATCCATTAGTTATTGTCATACAATGACGTAAATATAAAATTACATGTTTTATACATTTGAAGTACAAACAACTTTCGTAATTACCAAGTAATGACTAAAATGCCAAAGGAAACTTTTAATAGTCGAGTAATTAATTCAATTTGCAAAAAGTATACTATATATAAATGTCTTAATAAATAATCTGTAAATATAAGAATTGAATGTTATTTATATCTGTAGTTATATAATATTATTTAAGTTATTAGTGTTTATATTCTGTCGAATAATATTTATTGGTAAAAAGTATATACAAAAAATTTCAAATTATAATATATTCATTTATATTTTGATTATATACTAAGTGCTACTAAAATTATCGTTATTAAAATCGTAAATACACTTTAAAGTCCGTATGTTTAAATGTTGCTTAGCGATGGTTTAGTTAAACATTGATTTCTCTCTTTCTGTCATTATTGATTTGACATTAAAAAGAAGAAGATACAGCATTGTTTCACTTATCACTCGCTAAATAACGTTTATAACTGAGGCCGTAGATCTTTAAGCCGCAGTGTGAGAATTCAATTAATATATAAAGTAGTTATCATTGAATTGTAATTGCAAGTACTTTAAACTTATCAAACTACCTCGTATCCTAGTGGCGACCTTATGGCTGCGGATCTTAAAGGTCTGGGTTCACATCATGGTGAGGAAAAAAAGTACTCATATAGAAACAAAAGGTTTTCAAGTACAGCTTAAAGAGTAAAGTACAGATAATAAAGCTCCTGTTCCTCCGTAATCCTTTGTGGATAAAGTCGAAGGTTTTAAAGATCTCACATTCAAACGACGAGAGTTGGTACCTTTTGTAGAGATATTTCTGTGATGATAAAGTTTGTTCTATATTTCATAAAAAAACAAAATTAAGTACATACTCATACGTTGATTGTATTCCATAGTGTGAACTTAAGTGGTAATCTTAATAATGAGATCATGGTGGACCTTCCGGGGACACTAAATTAAAGGTCGAGAAGAAACTTTAACGAAAGCCTCTAATAATTTTATTTTAATAGAACTTCTTAATTTAATAATAAATAGCATTTGTACTTTTATCATTAATGTAATTTATACACTTTTCGAGAGAAAATTAAGTCATTCAACCTTATCCATCATCTTTCACACTAATTTATATTATTTTTGACAATTTAAAACGAACTCTCTCATAGTGCAATAACGTTTATTTTCCTACTTCTCTGATCGTAAAATGTATATTTCAATTATGTCTGGTGGTGTCGTAAAACTTGAAACATCTTCCAATAGACGAAGAATTATACCAATAATATCTGTTTCTGGTTTTTTACAACCGCAAAACTGATTACCCGTATCCCCCATGAGCTAGAAACATTTTTTAGACCATTAAAATGATTACTTTGTAAATAATATTCGTTTTATACGGTCTACTAGGGAGGTCTGCGACATGAAGTAGCAAGATAAGATGGGTGGTCTTCATATTTCTTTTTTTTTGAAATTGATAGGTGGACTCGCAATTGGGTCATTTATTGGTTCGTGGTCACCACCGCCCATAGACGTTGGCGATGTGAGAAATATTAACTATTTTGTATATCGCTAAATCTCCTCCAATGATAGGAACTAAGCCCCTTGTACCTGTAGTGACTCATTCATCCTTCAAATCGGAACACAACAATACTAAATGTTGCTGTTTGGTGGGAGAATATCTAATGATGGGCACAAAGCCCTACCAAGTAAAATATCATATCAGAGGAAATCATTCAGAGAATCAGATTATATCAGTGGAAAATAAATGCGTAAAGAACATCACGCAGAACCCTTTGGGTTGGATCACGAAAACTTTGTTGTTACTGGTACAAACAGCAATACTTGGTATCGTCGAGTTTCGGTTTGAAGGATTAGTGTAACTACAAAGACGTAACATCTTAGTTTCCAAGGTTGGTGGCGCTTTGGCGATTTATATTTTTTATAGCACCAATGTCTTTGGGTGGTGGTGACCACTTACCATCAGGTGGCCCATTTGAACGTACGCCTTTTTATATTATAGAAAAGTACTCTATATATATTTCCGTAACCGTAACCGTAACAGCCTGTGAATGTCCCACTGCTGGGCTAAAGGCCTCCTCTCCACTTTTTAAGGAGAAGGTTTGGAGCTTATTCCACCACGCTGCTCCAATGCGGGTTGGTGGAATACACATGTAGCAGAATTTCAGTGAAATTAGACACATGCAGGTTTCCTCACGATGTTTTCCTTCACCGTAAAGCACAAGATGAATTATAATCACAAATTAAGCACCTGAAAATTCAGTGGTGCTTGCCTGGGTTTGAACCCACGATCATCGGTTAAGATTCACGCGTTCTTACCACTAGGCCATCTCGGCTTTTTTTATATATTTCATATATATTTCAAACTTACTATATACATATGGTTACTCGTACAAAATCATTCATGATCGTCATAATGTTGTGGTCATAGGCTATGAAACCATTGGTACTGTTTAATATTTTACAACGCAGTTAAAAAATTGACGGTAGTTTGGCGTATTAAGGGTGATAATCCGATTGAAGCCCTACATGAGTTTTGTTATTGCTGGACGACGGTAAAAGGACAGCTTACACAAATTCGCTGGGTTTCCGCTTTAAATAATTGTTACATTTATATTTAAGTGTGAGGCACTTTTTTATATTTTTGCTATAACTCTCTCCAAATAAGTCACAAAACATTTTATTATTCAATAGTAAATTTTATTAAAATGACGATAATGCAATAATAATAAAATAATTCTTTAAAACATTCAATAGTGGGAAGTATTTCGCGTAAAACTGCGCATTACAATTTTATTCCAGTATTGACATGGGTTATTCGTTTACAATGTTGCAACAGATCGTCCTTCTCCCTCGCACAAGCCATTTTGTTCATTAAGAAAGAGACAGCTAATATTTTACGACTGCAGTCGGTGAATAGCTTGAAGGGCTTTAACGCTTCCATTGCTTATTTTGCTGTAACTAATTTTATGCGAACAGCTCAGAAGTAGCATAGGTGTTCCCAGAAAACTATATAACTTGAAACATTTTATAACTTTTATACGGCTATTTTATGATAATGATTAAATGTTTTCATAAATAGAACGAGAGAATTGACCGTATAAAAGAGCTGGGTCTTCTGCGTCCTTCGTCATATTGACAGGCAACACTGAATATTATTTATTATTTTTTAAATTGAGAACAAGAAGGAAAGAAAAGAAAGAAGCAAGGAAAATAATTTCTTTAATTATTCATTCATTCACTCTACATATACCATAACCATAAGCATTGTCTTTACGCGGCCAAAGCGCAGCGAGCAATGTTATTTAAATTGCGTGTTATATAACTATAAAGAAAATATATGTCATATACTATATTTTTAAGAAGGATTGATTAAAAGGACCCCATCCAAAACGTTCTTATTTGCAAAATTCAATTTGCTGAATTGGTAACGATCATTGGTTATTGACTTTATGGCACATATCTCTATTATCATCCAACATATGCATTAAGCTAAAGCTATCTTCAAGACCAAATATTAACATGTGTGTACACTAACCGAGTTTTTACTTTTGCTCGAGCTACCTTGTAACTGTCCACGAGCAATAGTCTTACTGAGCAAACTAGTCTGTAAACTATGCAAGTTATCCATGTAAGCGCTAAATTACTTTGTTTCCGTGTAAATTTGACAAGTTATAATATAAAGCTTGTCCAAAAATCATCTTGCTGCTACGATTTGTGATTAACTTATTCTATTGTCATTATCTCAATACATTAATGACTCCTCCTCCGATTTTTACAATATTTTAGATTTTAGAAATATGTTTGAGTTTTTAACTAGATAAAGTCGAGATGGCCCAGTGGTAAGAACGCGTGATCTTATGAATGATGACATGAATCTTAACCGATGAACGTGGGTTCAAATCCGGGCAAGCACCTCTGAATTTTCATGTGCTTAATTTCTGTTTATAATTCATCTAGTGCTTTTCGGTGAAGGAAAACATCGTGAGGAAACCTGCATGTGTCTAATTTCATCGAAATTCTGCCACACGTGTATTCCACCAACCCGCATTGGCGCGGCATGGTGGAATAAGCTCCAAACCTTCTCCTCAAAAAGGGAGAGGAGGCCTTAGCCCAGCAGTGGGACATTTACAGGTGTTACTTACTATTAACTAGAAATATTAATGTAGTATAGATTTAAAATCTTCACTTGATTGATTTTGGTTACGGTGGTCATTCTTAAAAGAGGCAGGCCGTTCTCCAATGTACTCCCGTAATCAAATGAGATGGAAAATGTGACACGTTTTCCGTCTAGATATTATCATTATCAGTCTGGAGTTTAGTTGAAAGTTTTGACACGGGCTTAACACGGGTAAGGTATACTCGTGTTTTGGAAAGTACAAAAGTCGTCGGTCCTGCGCCTGAACTCTTTTTGGTCGTGTCGGAATGTCGTCCCATCGAATTATGAGAGTTAGGGAATAGAGAGTGCACCTGTGTTTGCGCACACACTTGTGCACTATAATATCTCCTGCGTAGCTGGCTAATCTCTCTTGAGATCGAAATCGGTCTTTGAGGACATTATTATTATTATTATTTATTTATATGTATTAAAGGCTGAATTAATATACTTGTATAGTAAAAAAAAACAAAAATAATTAAAACATTATTTATATCTCATTCATCTTGTCCGCGAACACAAATGAACATCTCGATAGTACGATTATGTCATGGATCCTTCGGTACGGTGTCTCAAAGAGCAGACGCTAAAACGCTTGCTTTATTACGCCATGCCTTATTATTTTAACATAAATATCCCACAATGTGGTTTCTCAGATTTGAATGAATGAACGGAATGTTGTTTTAGATCTATATTATTAAGTAAATATGTATACAACTCTTATAGTACTAAGGACTATTTACTTTACCCTTGAATTTATTGAAGTGGAATGAGAAGTATAGATTAAAAATATATCTAGGCTTAATAATTCCTACAAAGTGTAATGAAATAGGTTCAGTTGTTTGTCATATTTTAAAAGACATGCAGACACGTCATTAATTTTATTTTTTATTTTTATTTTTTATTTTTATTTATTTGGGAAACATACAGCATAATATAATACATAAAATTTAGTAACAAAATAAATTTCACTTAAGCCAACAAAGTTTCCACTTATACAAACAATCATGGAGTGAACCTAACGATAACAAGTTATTTAACAATTTATTAAGATATATGAATAAAGTATTAAAAATAATTTAAAACAGAAAAAAAAAAAAAAAAAAACGATAAGTATATTACTGAAAAATACAGTTTTTTAGAGCTTCTTTGAACTTAAATAAATTTTCGTTAAATATATCTATACTAGTGTAGCGTTTATTATGATTGTCACATGCTCTTACTAAAAAGCGATTTTTAGCATAGTTCGTTCTACACATTGGGACATAAAAGGTATGTTTTGAACGGGCAATGGAATGTGAGCACTTGATATAAATGTTGTTGACTAAGTACATTGAAGTTGACTAAGTACAATTTACAATTTTGTAAAGAAAAACCTGATCTTTGCATTCCCTGCGTTTCTCAAGCGACAAAATATTAAGCTTATTAATAGCATTGGACCCAAATTTACGCGTTAATCTTCTAATAAATTTATTCTGAACATTTTCGATAGCCATAACATACTTAGAGTATTGTGGATTCCAAACCGTTGAAGCGAATTCCAAATTAGATCTTACATACGAGTTATACAACACATTATATGTATTGATATGCTTAAAGTCTCTTCCCTGGCGAAATATGAAACCCATCATACTGTAAGCTTTTGCGATAATTTTATTCACATGCCTGTCAAATAATAAATTAGAATCTAGAAGCACTCCTAGGTCCCTAACCTCGGTTACCCTCTTAATTAAATGATTGGAAATTGTGTAATCAAATAAAATTGGATTTTTTTTTCTAGAAAATGTTATTACATTGCATTTTTCAAAGTTAAGATGTAGGCCATTAGATGAACAATATTGCACTAAAATATCCAAATCATATTGCAAGTTTGAGCAGTCATCACTTCTTTTTATGATTTTAAATAGTTTTGTATCATCGGCATATAGAAGTATGTCAGGATTTTGAAATTTTTTTAGTATATCATTAATGAAAATGTTAAACAATAGGGGACCGAGGTGAGAGCCCTGAGGAACCCCAGATGTTATGGGGACAAAACTAGAAATGTGTCCCTTGACAGCGACTGCTTGAGTTCTGTCACGGAGATACGACGTTATCCATCTTAGCAAATCGCCGTGTATACCAGTATATGCAAGTTTTTTAATTAATAGCGTATGTGGAATTTTATCAAATGCTTTTGAGTAATCGGTATACACAGTGTCAACCTGATGTCCTCTCTCCATGGCTGAAAGAACAACATCGAGAAACTCAACAAGATTAGACTCAACTGATCTTTTATTTACGAATCCATGTTGTTGGGTAATGAGCAGAGGTTTTATTAAAGGAAACAAAGTATCGTAAATAATCTTCTCAAATAATTTAGGTATGATAGATAACATTGATATTCCACGATAATTTTTGACAATATGCTTATCTCCATTTTTAAAAATGGGAACAACAAGCGATTTTTTCCAAACAGGTGGTAGTATGCCTGAATATATGGATTTGTTAAAGAGTAAATGTAAAGGGATTGATAAAGATTTACTGCATCGTTTTAAAAACATAGGATGTAATCCATCTGGGCCACTGCCTTTAGACGAGTCAAGTTTTGAGAGATATCTTTCAATGGTACGGCATGATACATTAATAGTACTAATTAAGGACTGACTACTATGCTTGTTTAAATAATCAACCTCGGGTTGATTCACTTCTACTTCAAAAACTGATTTAAAGTAGTTACTAAATAGATTAGAGATCGATGGGCCGTCGGAGCCAACCGTATTGTCATGAAACATGGTGTCAGGTATATTATTACTACCTTTCTTTGATTTTATAAATGACCAGAATTTCCGAGAACTGTGATGAATATTATCTTCAGCCCTAGCAATAAAGACATTATAACACTCTCTTTCCATCAATTTAGTTCTGTGTCGAAGGTCAGCAAATTTGTCATAGTCACTATTATGACCATAAATTTTCCATCGTTTATGCACTTGTAATTTCTTTTTAATCAATTTAATTAAAAACTTGCTAAACCATACAGGATATTTATTGATATCGTATACTGTTTTAGCTGGTACAAAGCGATCCACAATATTATTAACTATTAAATAAAACTTATCTACTGCGTTAATTATATCACATGTTTCGAATTGTTCCACCCAATCAATATTATTTAGCTCATTGTTAATTGCGTTGTAGTCAGCAACATGAAAGCGACGAACAATTCGAGGAGCATAACGTAAATTTGAATCATTCAACATAATATCCGTCAACACAGAGAGAGACGGATGATGAACGTCTTCAGGCAAAGATAATGGTGTTGTTCTATCGACCGAACAACTACAGTTAGACAGAACGAGATCCAATAGTCTATTATTACCATTAAAAATCCCATTATACTGACACCAGCCAGAGAAGCACATAAAAGCAAATAGTTGCATAATTAAATTATTTTCGGATGGGTTTTGGATAGCTAGCGTATTTTCAGAGTTATGTGACCACACAATATCTCCCATGTTGAAATCTCCTACAACAATATATTTATCAAAAGGGTTATTCAAATTTAAATCTGATAAGAACTCAAAAAATGTGGCTTCAGAATCGCTCTGGTGTTGATTTTGAGGGAAATAGCAACAGAAAAGTCGTAGTTTTTGTTTACTTAAACCCTGTCCGACCACTATATTAACAAAAGTTATATCAGCACCTGGAAGAGACATTGGTGTCCTAGAGTGTTGCATGTCGACATAGATGCCACGACGTACTGCTATAAGTGTACCACCACCCTTACTTACCCCTAGAAGTGCATAGTCACGATCATTCCGGTATACGTTATAGCGTGAATCGAAGAGTTCTTCATCAAAGATATTAGGAAGTAACCAGGTCTCGCTTAGACAAATTACGTCATAATTGGAATTTAACAAATTAAAATAGAACTGTAAAGTTTTAGTGCGCAATCCTCTAACATTTTGATAATAAATATTTAAGTACATAGTAATATATATTTTAAATTATAATTATTGTGAGTAATAATATTAAAGAGAAATAGCTTTTCAATGCACCTAGATGCCAGATAAGAATTAAAACATACCTTCAAGTCCATAAAACAATACAATATCAGCCTAATTTTCTTAATAAATATAATTAAAATATTAACGAAAACAAGTAAAAATATAAAACTACAAAAAATATTCTTAAAAAACTGAACAAAGTAACATACTTTAATATTATAAACCAACAAATTAATAACACTTATAAAATTTTGTTTAAACACTCTTTGGAAGTAATGTGAATAACTGGTGAATTGTTAGTCTTACGAACCATAACAGTGCAATTTCGAACCCAGCAGAATAAGTAACTTTTCTCTTTGCATTTTCGTCGAGCTTCATTCAAAAGAGCCTTGTTGTAAGTGGACAGGTGGTCATTTATGTAAATAGGATTATTTCTGCCTGAAAAACCAATGTCGCATGCTTTCAGATTTTTTAACTTCCTTAACGATGAAAGAAAATCATCCTTTTTGTAACGTGCTTGCATTTTTAAAATAATGGGACGCGATTTATTTTCAGACGAATCATTCCTTACCGCTACCCTTGTTACAAAATCAACATCGGTATTAAAATTTATGGGGTAACCACTTTTTTCAGCAAGGGTCTTAATAATATGGACTAAGTTTTCGCCCTTATTTTGTGGAATACCATTTATTTGAATATTAGAGCGACGCACCCACTGTTCATTTCTGTTAGTGTTTTCCGATAATTCTCTAAGCTTAAGTTTCAACTCCACGAGTTCTGTTTCATAATTTTCTATTTTAGTAACTTCCTTATCTAGATCATTCATTCGATCAACAACAGAATTAATGGAAGACTCGATCGTATTAATTTTTGTAGACCAAAAAGTAACAGATTCTGAGAGCTTTTTAAATTCATCAGTAATAAAAGATTTGAATGACTCCATTGTGTAATGCAAACTATTGAAGCGCTCATCAAAATGTGCAATCAACGATTTAATATCTATGATTTGGGCTTGATTTGTATTTATTTTATCAGAGATCATATTTAATTTTGGACTTATATTATTTTTCTTAGATATTTTGCAAACTGGACATTTCCATTTAGCTTTATTCATAGGCAGAATCTTTTTAAAGTCGCTTTCATTTATACCAACACATGAGTAATGATACATACTTTGACAAGCCGTACATCTAATCATTTCTTCTGGTCTTACGATCTCTGAACAATGTTTACAATCCATTTTGCATATATATTATTATCACAAAAAATGTAGGTAGAAAAAAAGCTAAGAGTAACTCTGCTTAACAGACCGATTGTTGAATTGCAGTCAAACCAGCGACCAAAAGGTCATAAGCGCCGGGAAATAAGCGTCGCTTACGCGTTCACTTCAAACACTGCACACTACTATTGCAATTTAACAAATAAAATTTGAAATTTGTAGTTTTAATTTATATAATTCACATTTAGATATAATTTAACACATAAAATTATTGTCATTAACACAAACTTTAACTATTTTTCAAAAGTTCACTCCCGATTATCGACTTATATACTGTTTTATAATAATTATTTGCGTAGCGATTACATACAGCCGTTTGCAATTGTCGAATGTCGAAAAAAATTAAGCAAGATATATTAACTAATATCTACAGACGAGTCGTTCGTGTATCTTTCTATTATGTATAATTATATATATATATATATATATTGACATAAATGGAAAAGAAATTCATAAATACTATTATTATGTTAAGTAACTAATCAACGCAATTAAAATTAAAAATAACAAATAGGTAGTAAGTCTCGAACTGGTTAGTTCCTACGTCGAGAATAGTGTTCGAATTAAAATGCCACGCGCCGTTGCTCACGCGATATTGAATCTGAAACGATCGATTTGAAAATAGCGCAAAGCGGTGATATGGCAACCTATAAATGTTCGGTTGTCAAGTGCACTTTTAGATAAATTCCCGAGCTTAATAGTTTAATCAGCCGTGCGATTCAGTAAGAACAATATAGAAACAAACTAAAGAAAATAAAGTAAAAGCCTGTAACTGTCTCACTATTGGGCTGCCTCCTCTCATTTAGAGGAGAAGGCTTGGAGCATATTCCACCACGCTGCTTCAACACGCGTTGCTGTATACACGAGGCAGATTTTCATCTGACACATATAGATTTCCATTCAATATGTTCCTTCAGAGAACGAGTTTACAATTTATTATTAAACACATTAAAATTAAAATTTGAACCCGCAATCATCGGTTAAGGTTCGATGCTCTCACTACTACGCCATCTCGGCGACATACGATATACGACATTGATTGACATAATTATAACATTTGATTGAGTGAATAGTTACTCGTACATTCTATCGTCGAGAAACTTGAAGGAGCTTAGTCTTGAAGGAGCTTACTCTTTTCTCGACTGCAAATACCTAATGAAGTATATACAAGCTCTTGCCCGCGTGTTAGCGGGGCGAGGGGTGCTAGGTGTTAGGTGTCATAAGTAGATAGTAAAGGATTACATTTTTGTACAAAGCAGTGATGAATGGGTGGCTACGCAGACGGTACAATAAGCTATCGGTCAGTATAATTCGTAAATAATAGCTCAGGATAAACAATTAAAAGGTGTCTGATTAAGCGCGGTTGGTCGTCCCGTTTATAAATGCCTTGCCGGACGCTACGGTACCCATTCATTTGTGTCAAACGCATTGTATTGGACAAGGGAAACAGAATCTGCTGGAACGGACGAGAAAATACATAACTTTATTATGATGTGTATTTCAAAAGATACCTATCTTAATTTATAGCCTTATATACTTGTACAATGTTTTAATGGTTATGTAAAAGATTAAATTATATTATAATTTAAGTTTATTTAAAATTTTAATCATATATAAAAGTCTTAAACGTAAATTAAAAAAAATAGGAACGTAATTGTCTACATTAGAATTAATTTAGAATTTAGCATTTCTGAATAATCATTTTACATACGTTCCGAATGAACCGGAAAAAATCTCAGTATTTACTGTTTTTCTATAATCATTTAATAATATGCGGTAAATATATTGCAGACAGTACAAAAAATCAAATTTTATTACATTTGACATGTTATATTTTTTAATTATTGTTAGCAACGTTTACAATTTTATCCACAGACAACATTGATTGAACAATAAAATCAATTTCAACAGATAATAAGTGGTCGATAATAAAGATTTGATGTCGGTGTCCGATCCAGTTCCGATTTGTCGTAAGTAAACAAGTTAAACACAAATTGAAATTTCGATTTAAATTAATCAACTTTTCAATACGTTTTACTCATTGCTTATTTTAATTACTTTTAATGAAAGTGATTTTTCTCATTAAAACGAAATATAGTTTGCAATAAAATTAAACGTTGAACATACACTTTAAAAAATATCTCTATTACCTCAGTTAGGATACTTCATATTAATGTGCTTTAAGAAATACTCGAACATACTAGTAGTTTCCAAATTAAAATTAATTAAAATGTTCTAATTCGTTCTCTTTTATAATTTTATATATTGTAACTTAACTGTCGACTTTTTAATCGAACATCGCGGGTTCGAATCCAGACGAGCACTATTAAGTTACTCAAAGTTGAGTGAGTGATGGTCGGTATTATGAAATGTGCTTCAAACCATCTTTGAGGAGCTCTCTGTCCTCTGAGTACAATAGACATTTACAGTAACAGCCTGTAAATGTCCCACTGCTGAGCTAAGGCCTCCTCTCCCTTTTTTGAGGAGAAGGTTTGGAGCTTATTCCACCACGCTGCTCCAGTGCGGGTTGGTAGAATACACATGTGGCAGAATTTCGATGAAATTAGACACATGCAGGTTTCGTCACGATGTTTTCCTTCACCGAAAACCACGAGATGAATTATAAACAGAAATTAAGCACATGTAAATTCAGAGGTGCTTGCCCGGGTTTGAACCCACGTTCATAGGTTAAGATTCACGCGTTCTTACCACTGGGCCATCTCGACTTACAATATACATTTACGAACTTTAATTATATAAATTAATACAATATATAGCAACAGTTGAATTGGGTGTTGGTAAAGTAAGTTTGCTGCGGTTCCCTTTCTCGACGATTTTCATGTCCATTCCTGTAAATTTCCCAAAACAAATTACGTGCAAATTAAATTAGACTTCAACTTACGCGTGTTAATAGTGAATTTCGTTTGACAGTTCGTTTAATTTTGCTTCTGCTAGCGGCGAAAAGTCCGGGTAGCCGTAAATTGACCACAGTTTGGAAAACAATCAACACACAAACTTGTGTTTGTTTGGTTGCGGTAAAGTTATCGTGTGCCGAGATGGCTCAGTGGTTAAAACACGTGCATACTAACCGAAGATCGTGGATTCTGAGAATCATTGAATTTTCATGAAATGTTGTCTCATATCTTATATCAAATAACCCGCATTGGAACATTGTGATGAAACAATCTTAAAGCTTTCTCAAAAGGGGAGAACTTTATCAAATGGTGAGACGCTTAAAGGTTTTTACGATACAATAGTGTTAATTATTCTTTTGAAGTAACTTGAAGAGAATATTAATTATAGTTTAACCAACAAATACTAACAAGTTAAGTTAAATAAAAGTTGTAAAAAATACGGGCTACTAGACCAATGAAAATTAAACAAAAGGATTACAATATTTATATGTAATACATTAACTTATATAGTTACGTAGCAGACATAACCAATAGCAATAAAAATGTAAAATTTCATCCGGCTTCCGTTATCCATTTCCGCATAAAAGGGAAATGCGATAAAATCTTTAAAATTTTAGAACTCGCATAAAACTGAGACGATACACGGTCCTTCGCCAGTAAAAGCGGACTATACCCTATACCATGGATTCTGTCGGTTCCTATCAAATGTTTTATTACCGAGCCTTTTGTCCCGCTCTAGCGCGGTTGTAAAGAGTGAGATATCATCTTTTTCAGGAATTCATTGTCGTTGCCGGTTTTATGTGTCTTGTGGAGCATGGCATATTTTTATTGCGTCTCGTAGATTGAAAAGCTCCTTTGAGCGTCACAGTCTAGATCGGTAATTCAGGATAAGGAATGCAATTTTTGTTCTATTCAATTCAATTTTTGATGTATTAAAAAAATCGATTCCACATTGGTGTATTAAGCGATCCATACAATAGTATTTATGTGTTTTCGTCATAATATTGAGTTAAAGCTGTCAGTTAAACTAGTTAACTAGTGGGTAACGTTAGCAAGACAAACATTAAATAAAAACAGGCCGATATAGGGACTGCCGATAGAAGTGAAAACTTGAAACTGTTAAATATGTTTGTTCAATTTCCACATCTATTGGCATTCCAAGTAATAATTCTATCCCTTTTTATTATATAGCTTTTTATTCGTCAAAATATATCGACTGTACCACGGCGAGTGCTCTGAGGAATTATTCTCTCTAATTCCTGCTTCCCCCTTCCTTCTTAAGTCCACGCGAGCTGGTTCTCGATGTCACCGCCTTACTGTGACATCAATTCCATCGCGAACAAAGAAATTTGGCAACTCCTTTCTTTGTCGCACTTCCAAAAAATGGAATTCCTTACCAGCTCACGTGTTCCCCTCCTCTTACAACCCGGGTTCCTTCAAACGAGGCTTGAAGAGGCATCTTGCGGGCCGGCAAGGCGATGGCGGCTAGTGCAGAACGTTTTTCCCGTCTGTACTGGCCGTCGTCGCGTTTGGACTCTACTGCCACTTACCATCAGGTGGAGTAGAGTCATTTGCCCTCCCGGCGAATATAAAAAAAAAAAAAAAAAAATGTGTCGCGAACTCGGTAGAAAATATTAATACAGCTTTATAATAAATAATTAGTTAAAATATACTTATATTATTTGTATATACTGTTAGTATTTCCATATATTTCAATCATCCACTATATTTAAATTATTTGTAATTTCAACAATTTCATTGTATTAACATTAGCATGTCGGTTCTATCGCAGCCTATTCTACGGAAGCCACGATTCTATCCCCTACAATAAACCAGCGCAATGCGCTTAAAGAAGTTTTCACTTCGACAATTCATAGGACCATAAAATAAAAAAGTGATGCTTTTATTTTCATTTTAGTGATTAAAACCAATCTTAGCCAAAGAAACTAATTTTACCGTTTGGAAGTAACAGTCTGTAAATGTTCTCACTTCGTCTTAAGGGGAATGTGAAGCTTATTCCACCGCACTCCAATGACGGCTGATGGACTGATGATGGTCATCGTTTATAACCTTTTCTTCGTTAGACTTATTTTGGTGGACAAAATAACTATAGAAAAGGGTCGGGAAACCGGTTTTACGTCATATTTTTCTATTTAGAGATTTGCAACTTTTTACTTTAAAATATGGAAATACTTTTTCCTTTTATTTCTCTGCTATTCCAATTGGTTATGACTTTTGGACTTTTGAAAATATATACAGAGAAAATAAGTTTGATTAAAAAATCATTAAAAAAAAATTTACAACAATATCCGTGGTAAAATTAAAGAAAAGTAGTATATTAACAGTCCCTAAACGGTCCACTGCTGGGCTATAGCCTCCTCTCCTATTAAGGAGAAGGCTTGGAGCCTATTCCACCACGCTGCCCCAATGCGGCTTGGTGAATACTTATGTATTAGACTTTTTTGAGAAATACGTAGGCCCCTCACCATGTTTTCTTTCACCGCCAAACACGAGGTGTTATAAATACATGAAAATTCAAACCACCTGGGCTTGAACCCACAACCTTAGGTTGGTGTTCACCACCACTACCACTACCACTGGACCATCTCGGCATAGTATAAAAGTTTCATATAAACTGAGTTACAAAAAAAATAGGATGAATTCGAATAAAGCAACATTCACGTTATATTTTTAGTTACCTTTTTAAGCAAAACATACGTTAAAATTATACGTCGGTAGTTTTATAATGTAATGGTGGCAGTTGAATTTATGTTCAATTTCAGCAAGCGGATCGTAGTAAATATTCAATGCATAAAAATGCTCGCTTATAAGGTCTTACGTTTAATGGGCAATCGTAATCTTCAAGAACTAGCGTTTTATTATTGACGTGCTTATTTACGTACTATATAATTTTATAATTAACTAATAATACTTCTATTTACATCATTTGAACTTATTTTTATATATTTAACATTTATTTACGTACATTATAATATTAATTTTAGTTGTTGTTATTTATCAACAATATATTAAAAAAAATAAAAAAAAAGTAATGAAAACTTTTTGGCGAATTGATTCTCGTTTAGATGACCTCAATAGTCAATTGACAAAATTGACTTTTGTGAACCCACTCTTATTGAAATTTCACAACTTCAAGGTTGGGCAGCTTAACAGGTGTTCGTTTTCAGTCGCACAATGAAAATTACATTTAATTCGTTTACGTACACTTTTGTATTCATAAACTAGCTTTTATCATTGATTTGATTAGTTATTGGGTTACATATTATATAAAAGCCATTAAAATCAGTTTAAAATTATATAGAGATTTATGTTATGTATCGTACAGAATGTGTTCTGATTATAGATATATATCGAATGAATATAATTTTGACGTAGTAAAAAGTAAAGTAAAAGTAACCGCCTATGAATGTCCCACTGCTGGTCTAAGGCCTCCTCTCCATTTTTGAGGAGAATGTATGGAGCTTATTCCACCACGCTGCTCAATGCGGTTTGGTGGAATACACATGTGTCAGAATTTCAGTGAAGTGAGACATGCAGGTTCCCTCACGATGTTTTCCTTCACCGTATAGCACGAGATGAATTATAATCACAAATTAAGCACATGAAAATTCAGTGGCGCTTGCCCGGGTTTGAACCCACGATAATCGGTTAAGCTTCACGCGTTCTCACCACTGGGCCATCTCGGCTTTTACGACGTGACATATATATTTTCGCGAATTGGGGGAACGACCGACTCGCATCTCATGACGACAAACGTCGTGACGCTCTCTTATATCGTTATGCTCTCCGCCACCACTCTCTACTCTTTTATATTTGCGTACCGCGTATTCTATATATTGTTGCAATAATAAAAAATATATATTTGTTTTAGTAACGAAACTGTATACTTCTTGTTACTCCATATTTATTTATCGGTTTTCACGGATTATAAATTATTTTAATAGCCATTAACATCAATGTTACACATATATAGGAACGTCCCGTGACGACATTTAAGTGAGACTATACAGCGTTTTCATTATAATAATTTTCGAAGTGACATACAGCTTGAACCGGATATATGAAGACAACACGTGTTAGTATCAATTTCATCAACCGGTTCATAATAACCGAAGATCACTTGGATGAACGCCAAATTATTACTTATAGTGCGGGACACATAAAATACGAAGTTGTTTTCGTTGTTGTGAATATTTATCGGAACTATGCAACCTTCTTTAAAACCATATTCTACCTTTTACCCCTGACTGTTATCTTAACTGAGCTGAGCTTCATCGTAAAAAAAAGCTCTACATAATATATTTATACTCTACATAACACATCACAAGATATATAAATTTTACGTGATGTTTTTTTAATTAATTTTTCTTTATTTTATTCCTATTTCACTGTACCGTATTATTCTTATTTATTTTTCTATGATATAATTAATCTAATAATTTCTACGTTAAGTTTTCATAAGCAAAAAATAAATTTGGTATACACATTATATATATACAGATATTTTTAGTCCAGTCCAGGCTGTATTTTATTTATTTTCAGTAGTAGTTTTCCCTTCTTAACATTTATAATTAAAATATACAACATACTGAAACAGTCTACAATTTTTTATATACGTAAGTTAAAATATAAATAAATTGCCTTTAATTGAATGAGTCACGCTAACATTCTCGTATGGGTTTATATTCTCGCAGATGTGTAAATACATCGCTGTCTGCACTCTTAGAACGTTTTAAACACAAACTGTCGCGTTTGCGTTAACCAAAAGTTTATATGGGAATAGTGCTGTGCGGATAATTTATTAACGCTTTCCATATTTTTATTGAATAACTTATATAGAATTGTGGCTTGTTTACTTGCTTTTATTCAATTACTCAGCAGTTTTCATTTGTATTATGGCGTCATAAAGCAGATGTATGCTCTCGTTTTCAATTAATATAAATATTTGAAACGTTGTAACGAATACTTTATTATTTCTCTTTCAGTGTTATTTTGACAATAAAGTAATTTACCAGAAAATAAGAACAGTTTTATTTTTAATTACAAGCCAATGGCAGAATAATCTTCGTTCATAGAGACACTGAAGGGTTTATTTTATTAAGTTATTATTATTAAGTTACCTTTCAAACGAAACACAATACAGGGTATGATGTTTGGATATAAAATGACCTCCTGACCGACCTTGAACACGACTGCCATTCGCAGTAAAATCTAGATAAATGCGCAAATAATTTTACCTTACAACATTATACAGAGAGTGCATTTGTGTGCATATATTCGCACACAACTACACTTTCCACAGAATATACTCATAAGTACTTAAGACCACTCTATTCACCCACTCTCATATTCCCATGATACATAAATCTGATGCGAGCGTAATGATATCAGGTGTGGGACCCACAGCTTTAAGTAAACACTTTAAACTCCTAGCGACTACTGAGTTTTTTTGTCAGAAAACCAAATGACGTTCATTAGCGTGACCCGGGAATTCTACCCGAGACCACAAGATCTTTATTATAAACTAGCCGTTCGACTTATGAATAAGTAAAAAAAATAATAGTTCCAGTCAAAAATAATAAAAAAAGAAGAGAAATTTTAAGTCAGAATTCAATTTAAAATGAAACGTACACATACAGGCGACTGATAAATTTATATTAAAAATATTAGGGTTTTACAAATGTATATAGCATATATATACAATGCATGCAGTGTTTGCTTTCAAATGAGTGTTTTCCTTAAATAAATAAATAAATATTAAAATGATCACTTAAATCAATCTATATAACATTTCGCGTTACAGTAAGTTATAAATAAACATTCTAGCAACAGAGTTTATTCACACGAGCAAAATTATAAATGAAGTAATATTCGAGGCAAGTCATTCATTTCACTGAAATGTGGTTTTTCAATAGGCGCATCTGTCAGAGAAGACGTATAGCGCATTTCAGACAACGTTAACGCTCCCGCGAACATTATTACACATTTTCCATAAACTAGTGGGCCATAAAATTGCACATATGTTTACCGGAGCGAGGTGCAGCACCTTAAAAGCATTGGTAATATAACAAAACGTCTGAACCGAAATTGCTCATAAAAGTCCGACGGCGTTTTCCAACTAAAGTCATGAAACTGAAACGTTGGTAGAATTTACAATGGTCTACATTTAACGTTCGTGACGTTCACCTTAGTTTAATTAAAGTACACTCGGACGAATATTCGGACTGGTTGTCTATCTGTTTTGAATAACCGTCTTACTGGTCTTTTATTTTTTATCTGTATTATTTTAGTGAGTGGTCTTACTAATATTCTTATCGAGGAATTGTTTAAATATTTAGGGAACACTTCACACATCATTTGGTCAAGAGTTTGAAGAGAAGGGAATTGTTCTAATCTTGCAGTGGCAACCCCAACCCAGGCTGTTTAGCTATAAAGACTAGCAGAGCTACCAGACATTATGAACTGATATGAGGGTAATTAAATTTTTTCTCACTTCAAAATTGTCTAATTTTTATTTCGTCTTCATCGTCTTGTTTTTTATTATCATCATGATCATTTGTTGGTTCATTTGCTGGAAAACTATTTGCTTTTATACTTTTTGGTTAAGAAAATACCAATCCCTAAAATACTTCCATTATTAATGACCTAATTCATAACGGTATCTCTCTGTCTATACACGCATCTATATAACTTAAAACCGCATCATATTATTTTATATCATATATATATTCAAAAGCAGAAATCATTCTAAAAATCAGCGTTTGTTTTGAGTAATACTTTATTTCTGAGAGAAGGGAAGAATTTCATACATTATTAAGAGTGTACTTAAACATTTGGATCAATGAATACATACCTCAACAATGATTTAACCAAGAAACGTAAGTCCCTATCTCACGTATTGATCGAGATAAATCCAATAATAACCAAATTAGCTCTTAGACTATGTAGTCATTACAGAGTCTGAAGAATATAGTCGTAAAATTTACGATTACTTAAGAATTTTTTACTATTTCCACGCGGCTGTATAGCTCCCAATTAGGGCCTGAGCACACTACGTTGGAAACGTCATAAATAGAGCTTTACGAGTGCCTCGGATAGGTTCTAATAAACTCGGTGTTTAGTGTTGACTTCGCAGTTTAAGAGAGCCAGGACAATTAACTGACAACACCGTCGTGACTCGCGAGGCGCTAAAATCCATCATTTAGCTTGATTTCGACTTATTACTATTTTATAGTCCAGTGATATGTATATATGTGTTATATTTATATTGGCTTACAACAATTAGCTGATATTGTCCAATGGAAAGAACCCGTGTATCATAAAAACATACTGTGACTTAAAAGCTCTGAAATAAACAAACTGTTTTCTACATTTATCTTAGATCACGCCGCGAATGAACATTCAAAGAACTTAAAGAAAATCGAATTCTAAGGATTTCAATTGTGAATATTAGCAAAAATTTGAGCCGAACGATGAGAAAATTTACTCCCACGGCTCCCAAGATTATACTTAGTTCCAATAGTAACTTAAAACTTCAAAAAACTTTTATGCTTTCAAAATATTCTCTGTAAGATTTTCTTGAGTGTTCATGTCCGGATTATAAAATTCATCTTATAAACGTATTGCGCGAAAAATTGCATCTCTCGCAAAATAAATCGTGTATTTGAGTAAAAAGTCACGCGCTTGCGCCGTGCCGCTCGTAAAACTCTTTTATGACCATCGAATTTCGAAGCTAAGAGGAAACTTTATTTTTAAAGGTTTTAAAGGAAAACTTCTTTTATTGGCACAAGTTTGCACTAGGTGCCGATTTTACGAGCAGTGTAATTATAAAGTTGCTTTAATTATTCAAGATTTCCGGTATTACGATAGTTTGTTATACCGTTGAGTTTTTGTATTATCCGTAACATAAAAATACGATAATTATGTAGCGGATTACTCATTTAGGTAGCATGATGTATCGAAACATATACAGCCGTTGCGCCTGAAATCTTTCGAGTCGAAAACCTCAGCCTTAGGATTATGGGAGTGCGGAAAAAGCGACGGCACCTATGTTTGTGCACATTTTTGAGCACTATTGTATCTTAGTTAGTTTTACTTTGTTGAGAATAGCCGCCGTAGCTGGAATCTTGCTGGTAGTGCAAATCCTTGTTCGTTGCAAACATCTTATGAGCTTTCTAATCCTTTATTTTGCGCAAAAAAAATGAAATAATAAACAAACAAACAAAACAATAAAAAATGGATATAAAAATATTACTGACGTTTACTGACTAAACGACTACTACTACCATTTGTTTTATTAGTTTAGTAATATATATATTACATTGTTGAACAATTGGTCTAATCATCACGGAAAATTTATCCGGTAAGCAGACGGGTGAAAATCAACTCCAATTCGGATTTCGCACTAAATGCGGTGTTTTCTATTTTTAATTTTTAGTTGAATATATTAAGATTTTATGTAAATTAAGGAAATATTTATAAAAAATTTAAATAGTCTCTAAATGTATTTCCAATTGTTTATCGTATAACTTGCATTATTTACACTCATCAGATATTCTACCGATAAACAGCAATACTTTGTATCGTTGTGTTCTGGATTAAAGGATGAGTATGTCAGTATAATTATGGGCACAAGATACATAACATCTTAGTTAGTTGGTGGCGCATTGACAATGTAAGGAATGATTAATTTAATATTTCTAAAAGTGCTAATGTTTATGGGTGGTGTTGACTACTCACTATCAGGTTGCACATTGTCCTGTCCGCTTAGTGATTTTGTTGATTGTAAACAAATATTAGATAAAATCAAACAAAATAAAATAAGATTGAATTAATCTAAATGTAACATTATACAAATACGGAGAACCTATAATTATCGTCGTCATCATCATTCGCTTGACCTCATTCCGTTTATCTGATATTAGCGATGCTTAACAAACTAAAAGAAATATGATTTGGCAGAGCTTTACAAAACACTAACCCTCCTTTAAAATGCTTATGCTAGTAGGTTGGTTTCCTACAACCATTTGGGTTTAGCTACTGATGCTATTTATAGTCCCTTAATATAAAATAACTATTAAGTCGATTCAAAGTTTGGGATAGAAAGGCTCTACTCTGCTGGAAACACGGCTATCGTCTTTTAATTAAATTTTGAAAATAATAAATAAATTAAAGGAAGAACTCGAATATTCGGCTTTTTAATATTTATTAAGTTATTCAGCTATATAGTTTTGCTCATTTTTTATCTCCCTTTATTGTTCCAGAAAGTTCAGCCGTAACAAGTCTGCTAACCGTCAAACTTCGTTTTATTTGAATTGTTATTTTAACCTTTGTTATTCATAGATTTTTAAATTATAGTTATTTCTTAAATAACTTTTTTATAAATAACTATTTAATATAAAATATATCTTATATTTAATGAAGTCGATGTTTATTACCAACGCTAACCGGATATAATAATATAATTCAAAATGTATTTGTAAATGTTATTTTATATTTTTTCATTTATAGATAAACATAATTATTAATGTCATTTATTTATCGTTTATATCCTTTCAAAGCATAATGGAACCTTAACCTTTAAGTGTTATATCTTATTCATTTTACAGACAAATAAACCTTAGCTATAGGAATGACAGGCTTTAAATATATCAAAAATTATAACCTACTTGCTACCCTTCCCGACTTGACACGGTTAAGATAAAGCTTGTAGGCATATCAGTGTCCTCCAGACCGATTTCGGCCACGGCGGCCAATATCAAGAGAGATTAGCCAACTACGCAGGAGATATTATAGTGCACAAGTGTGTGCGCAAACACAGGTGCACTCTCTATTCCCTAACTCTCATAATCCGATGGGACGGCAATCCGACACGACCGGAAAGAGTTCAGGCCCAGGACCAACGGCTTTACGTGCTTTCCTAAGCACGGGAGTGTACACACTTTCAACTTCCACCCTCCGGGCTGCTACTGAGAATTTTCAGACAGAAAAACCCAAAAACTTTTTATTGGCCCGACCTGGGAATTGAACCCAGGACCTCCGGGTCTGCGGCCTTATATCAAGCCACTAGACCAACGAGGCATATCAGTAGAGATATTACGTAAATAGAGACTTTCGGTAAATGTATCTTTATTATAATTCAAACGTAATCAAAATTATTCCGCCAGAGTGTAAACAACAAAAAGTCTGCTATCACTCTTGTCTCAAATTCAATTGTCTAAATTAATGACGACACCACAGTCTCGCCGACAAGCTTTATATCTTATGACATATCTATAGTAACAATCAGTATCGTCCGAAGCAATGTTTTCGCCCACGCCCAATTACTTTATGCTTTCACGATGTCATTGAAACATCTCGTAATATCTCCAAAATTACTGGTCCAAATTGCAATCAGATAAAACGCTTAAAATAATAAGTTTTTTTATTTTAATTATTAATATAATCGTGACGTCGTCTTTTTTTCTTATGGTAAATACCCTATTTACATATTTTTTTTAAATTGTATAAAAACGTTAAAACATTTGCATAACATAAGCTATGTTACAAAAACATGGACATATAATGTCACTCTTGAGGTTATAAACTAAAGTAATATGTTTTTTTGCCTAATGGATCGGATCGGTAGGTTTTTAATTGCACGTGGACTTTAACGCCATACGCTGACGACGGCTGCCGTGATAAAGTGGTGCCGCTAGTTGTTGGTGGGTTGTCTGACACCCAGCCGGGAGACCCACATTCCTACATTTCTGAAAAACAAAATATATTGAATTATAAACGAACAAACTAAACTATTATCTTTATTATAATAGTATGGTTGAGAAACGACCCTATTAGTTAGCAGTTATGTTAGTTATGTATGAATGTTAAAAATATACCTTAATAGTAGTTAAATACGCTAATACAATTAGAATAAGGTCGAGCTGCACGCGCAAATATTAATTCAAAACATTAAATATTGTCCTTAGTATTTCAGTAATGTGTGTCATTTGCCTTATGATTTCAAACTACTAAAGTAATTATTGGTATTGTCTATTTCCAGCCTATTTTTAAATAAATCAGTCAAGAAGGTATACACACCTAAAAGAATAAACATAACTACTGATAATAAAACTTGATAGTAACTTCGAAATTGTATTTAATGTTTCAGTTTAAAAAAAACCACACGCTAAAAGGTTTCATTACTGTCACGAGTATTTGAGTTTACATGACGTGACATGGTGTCTCCTGTAAGTTTGTTTCCATTTAGAATTCACTACATCGCACAACATAGACTTTGATCTAAATACCCAAGGACAGATAAATAGGACAAATCACAGAATTCCTAACAACACGTTTTCTCTCGAGAGTTCCATTCGAGATTAAGTCTTAAACGGATACGCAAATATAAATATTAGATATATACACATATATCTTGAAAATTAAGCATAAGAAAATTTTTAACACCACTTGAAATAAATCTTTTTAAATGCAATTTTCGTAAAATAAAAAAAATAGCATGTTAAATATTCCAAGATATATATATATATATATATATAATATATAATGTCCTCTAGACCGATGTTGGCCACGGCAGCCAATCTCAAGAGAGATTAGCCAACTGCGCAGGAGATATTATAGTGAACAAGTGTGTGCGCAAACACAGGTGTACTCTATTCCATAGCTCTCATAATCCGATGGGACGGCAATCCGACACGAGCGGAAATATATAGTAAAGGTATAAAATATATAGAGTAATTTATACTTTATAATATAGATTTTATTGTTTCCATAAATAATAATTAAATGTCTTTCAGTGTTATCAAGTAATTACAATTTATCAGCAAATATGTCACCGTTTAACCCCGATACAATGTCAGATAAATAATGTATTTTATGTATTACATATCAGATTATTCAATACACGAGTAGAGTATATACATACATATGTATATTTATGCATAAGTTGAATACGTTAATATTCACTTAAAACCATAACACTCTTGATATAAAAATATAATTTATTTTTTTTTTTTTTCATTAAAAGCGTACAAGGATTGCATCTTTGTTATTTAAGAACTACATGTATTTTTTTTAAATCGATATTTCGATAATGTATTTATATAGTCTTAAATTAACAGTAATCATTAGAATAATTCACGAAGTCGTGGGTGAAAAAAATTGCAGGGAAGTTTCTGAAATGACAACATTAATCTACTTATTAAGTTAAGAGTTTAAAGCCAAATTGCTAATCTTATAATTCAGTTTGGTATGGGTAAACCTGGTACAAAATTAAATAAAATATATTCAAGAGTTCTGTTTAATAAAAAATATAAAAAAGCGATCGAATAAAAATCACGAAATGTCCTTTAGTCTTTTTTTATTTATGGGTATAAAGTGAAAGTAGTGATTTTGATTATCGAGAACAAAACTGGATAATTAATTATATTTACAAATTGTTTAGGGCTGTCATTAGGGTTTCATTTGTGGTGTTAAGCGCTCTCCGTCGCATGTCACTCATACTTCAAACATATTTGTTTCGCTGTTGGGACGATAGGAATACGGAAAAAATATTGTCATCACTTTGTCACACATTTATTATACAGATAGTAAAAAGAACTATACCATATTCTTCTGAATAATTTGTAAACCGAAAAATGTTGGCCGGCTTTAGGCGCGGTCTTAAATAAAATAAATTTCAATGATTTGATATAAATTTGTACTAAATTAATTACAAAATTCAAACCGCTTCCAGATTTTTTGAGACGTTGTGAAAATTCATAAAATGTTTGTTATAAAAGTAAATGATTTATTGGCTGTAAAATCGAAATAAGTTATAATTTTGAAGTATTATTAAAACGGAACTGGTGTTTGTTATAATTTTTAAATTTTTCTACACATTTAATAATAACCCGATATATCTATACTTAGCTACTATAGCGAATATATAATATGTATTATCACCAGGATTAAAGGTATGTGAAATAAATGAATGAAATGAAAATTATTAGCTTAACGGGCCAATTATAACTGGTTTTACATTCAATTGATATATTTGACTCACACATATATACATAAAAAGCCGAGATGGCCCAGTAGTAAGAACGCGTTAATCTTAACCGATGATCGTGTATTCAAACCCGGGCAAGCACCACTGAAGTTTTTCATGTGCTTAATTTGTGATTATAATTCATCTCGTGCTTTTCGGTGAAGGAAAACATCGTGCGGAAACCTGCATGTGTCTAATTTCACTGAAATTATCCACATGTATATTCCACCAACCCACATTGGTGCAGCGTAGTGGAATAAGCCGTGGGACATTTACAGGCTGTTACCGTGTATCTAAACACTTGTTATATACTAATATTCTAAATGCGAAAGTAACTCTCTCTGTCCGGTACGCTTTTACGGCTAAAGCACTAAACCGAATTTGATGAAATTTTGTACAAAACAAGTTTAATACACACGGAAGTAGAAATCCATGGGTTACTTACTTACTTTTTATACGTAACACTGCACAATACGCATGTGAAGTCGCGGTTTGAAAACTAGTTCTTAATAAATGAAATAATGCGCGTTATATTCATAAGTTATAAGGTATTTTACTAAGTATATACTGGCACTATATTTTTTACATAACTCATTAGAACTATCTATCGGACACAACTGCGACTTATTAGTAAATAAAGCTAGGGTTTGACATGTTTTGCTTCACATGATAATTAACATAGTTTCAACACCGCGTGTGATCGAATCCTTATTATTTTATTTTTGTATTAATAAATTATAACACTAAAATATATAATCGTACAATATATACATATTCATACAATGTATACATACTCGTAAATATTTGTGTTATAATAATATCGTTAACAATAATTTAATCGAATAGATTTCTTGTGGAAATTAAATACTACAAGCTATTTATAAGACGCATATCTATATTATTAAAATAATAATTAGGTCCTTTCCACACTATCAACAAAATTTTAATAAACCTTAAAATGACTAAAAGTTTTAGTTTAAAAAACTTGTAAAAATGCTTTAGACTATCAATTTATTTTACTCATGAAGAAATAAAATTTTAGTGGGATAACATTCATTATCGTTCACATTGTAGTCTGCCCGCCCAGTTTTGATAAAACAAAAACAGATTCCATGCCAAGGCGAGCGCCTTGAGACAAAGGGGTCGTATACATTTTATTCATACCGATTGATTGACTGACAATGAAAATAAAATATATATTGCATTAGATTGTGGAGTTGAATGCACAAAAATCATAAATTTGATACCATATCTTTATTGAATTCGTAGGCAGGTTTTGCCATCTGAACTATATATAAACTATATATAAACTAGTTAATCGTCCCGGTTTTGCGGGTACATAAGAAGAAAAATTTATTTTGGATAGGATTCCCGTAAAATTCGTTCTTAGTGAACGTCTACGTGGGGAGGAGTATCTGTGACAAATTTCAAGTCAATCGGGCGGATCGTTTAGGAGATCTCGTGATGAGTGATATTTCACTTATTTGTATATAGAATAGTCTAAGAACTAACAAGTTAAGTGTTTTTTTTTGTGATTGGTAGCTAGTGATGAGTATTAGCATAATGAATAAAAAAACAGAAATAAGAGAAGAAGAAAAAGGTTCGAAGAGCGAAAATTCATATAATGTTTTCTTAAAATGTTCGACGCTACCCCAGTTTCGACGACTGGGCGTCTACTATATTAAAATGCATGTTGATATTAATACATTTCGACACCATGGTACATATATACATTTTTTGAATAATATTTTAATTATTGACTGGAAATTTGAGCTCCTTCTCTAACCGGGACCAAAACTATTATTCATCGGATAAATATTTGTGTTGTCTTATTTACGTATTCCTTTCCTTATTCCTCGCCTACGTCAAGCTTTGTGCAAAATTTCAAGACACTTTGTTCGTTCATTGATACGTCAATCATGTATCAATGTCTTGTTATATGGCAAACAATATAATCGATTGATTTTTAATTGAGAAATGTGCGCATTCTTATGTCGCATTGTTTTTTTTTAAATTTATTTCAGAATGGCGGACTAAGAAATGCGGAACCTGTTGATTTTTTATATGAAACAAATTAATTTTATTTAATTTTACTAACAAACAGCAAATCGAGCAGTTTTGTTAGTGGTTAGGAGTAATCTCTCCCGATTCCTTTGATGTTTAAAAAAAAGAAGATTGTGAAAAGGAAGCGACTCATCTTAACTAACTTCATCTTAAGCGTCTTATTAAATTTAAGGACTATATTTAAATAAAAATACCATGTCATTTGGGCAAGTACATTCGGTGATATAAAAATATTTGAAACAAATAAAAAAAAATGAGTCTTGAGTTTTCTATGAATCAAATAACAGGCACAATAATATAAACTAACAACATTTGAGTGTAATAAATGAAAAATAAAAAAAAACGCGTTAGATCAGACATACTGTATTATTAGATAATATACACATATTATAGGAATGTGTGGTGAAGTTTTAAAGTTATTTCAGCCTAGCTCTCGTCTAGTGCCTGGAAAGTAACGTTTCATAAGAAACAATTCCAAAAAAACGAAGGCGTTGTGGTTGAAATACGATACTTGTTATATGAAACGATAACCCCGAGGCTATTTCGTTGTCCTTAATAATTGTATCGACAATCAGGTTTCACTTAGTTGGTCTCTTTTTGAACCGGTGCTAATTTACTTCATCTATTAATAAGTGTTTTTTTTTATTTAATATGAAATAGAAAATTGAATAGCATCATCATCACTGTAGATTTCGTGGCTTAATCCGCGGATCCCGAGGTCTTGGGATCAAACTCCATGTCGTGGATAAAAATATATTGGGTTTTTCTGACGAATATTCGCAGTAGTAGCCATGAGTCTGAAAGATAGAAGTGTCTACACTCCCGTGCCTCCGAAAACACGTAAAGACGTTGCTTCTGCGAACACTTTCCGGTCGTGTCGGAATGCAGTCTCATCGGATTATAGAGTGAGGAAATAGAGAATAGAGAGTACACCTGTTTTGCGCACACTCGTGTGCACTATAAATATAACCCGCGCTTTGACTTGGCTAATCTTGAGACTGGCCGCCTTCGACGAAATAGGTTAGGACGCTACAAAATAGCTCAACAATATGAAGCAGGTTACGGACCAAAATTACATAAGCACATCAAAAATGTGGATTCATTATACAACAATTTGTAACAATAGCATAAATAAATATGTACTAGCTAATATTAGGACATAAATAAAATAATGTCCTCCAGGCCGATTTCGGCCACGGCGGCCAATCTGAAGAGAAATTAGCCAACTACGCAGGAGATATTATAGTGCACAAGTGTGTGCGCAAACACAGGTACACTCTATTTCCTAACTCTCATAATAACGGGACGGCAATCCAACACGACCGGAAAGAGTTCAGGCGCAGGACATAAATAATGAAACATTTAACCCCATGTTATTCATGATGCATAAACATTCTTTACTAGACCAATTAAATCTGACATTTAATGATTAATTAATCGTCCATATTGTTTCCGGATAGAATAAAATAGCCCATGTCAACCCCTTGTAATAAAAGCTTAATATACTTAGCGCATCTAACAATGTCATCAGATATTCTGCTGATGACTTCATTCTCGGTTAAAATTTATAAATTGTAACTGTTGGGCTAAAATTATGTCCAAAATATATATACAATCCAGAGCTGATGTTATTATAAAATAAAATTACAGAGACATTAAATATGTATACAAATCTACTAAGTGAATTTTATTATGAAAGCTGCTACACTAAATAGCAACAGTCCAAAAATATCTTAGTGATGAGCAAATACTTGACTTGCTAAGGAAAAGATTACCAAGAACAATTTTATTTCCATAATTACTAATTAAGTGCCTTACATGAAACTTATAATTTTCTTCAGTATTATCTACACAATTAAAATATTTAGGAGAACTTTTGGATACTCGTATTGAGTTACTTATTACGAGTGCCAGTACCTTCATTCGGACCAATTTCAATTATTGATTGACAAATATATTGTGGTTGAATTTCAGATTCAGATTTATCAATCACTTTTATAAATACAAACTCAGCATATATTATGTTTGTATCGGTGTTGCTTTCCCGGATTTCATCGCGTTATCTTCAGTTGCGATCCACGTATTCTAACTACTGGGCCTTCTAACTTATAAGTCGATATGACTTATAAACGACTTGCTGACCCGTGCCCACTTCGTTGGGCGGTAAACATTTTTACTTGAAATCAATTGGCCGAACATTAACAAAATTATCACGCGTATTTGATATTTTAAATTATCTCTTAAACTATGCCACCAAAAAACAAACTGTAAAAAATGAATTTTATCTAAATAAAATTTCCTTGGTAATAAAGCAATTTATTTTTAAATAGATTGACGTATATGAAAAAACCGTCTAATAGAAATATCACTCGATAGATTATGACACAGTCACCTATGTCGTATCATCTCTTTACCCATTCGTCCAAATTATATGCAGTAAAAGGGAAAAGTGTTTTGTTTTAAACACTTGAGACGATAAGTTTACTTATTTTGATGATCATTCATAATTGTTGATAATATAACCAATAAATATGACCTTACGATTTAAATTATTTTTTTTTAATATAAAAACAACTTTTTGTGACTTAAATATAAAAGTTAGACATATGCTGTCGTTGACTTTTTTGTAGGCATTATGAAGCTCTACAACTTCTCTCTAGAACTCGATTATATATCTCTCGTCGTTAAAGCAGCGTTAGTAAGAAGCGTTTTCGTTCGACCGTTTTTTCTTCGACTTGGCGTGAAGAGGCATCTTGCGGGCCGGCAAGGCGAAGGCGGCTAGTGCAGAACGTTTTTCCCGTCTGTACTGGCCGTCGTCGCGTTTGGACTCTACTACCACTTACCATCAGGTGGAGTAGAGTCATTTGCCCTCCCGGCGAATATAAAAAAAAAGACTGCAAATCCCACTCCACGAAAAAGTAGTTTCATTTTTCGGGCTAATATATGCTATAATATATAGCCTATGACTCACAAATGATGTGGCTTTCTATTGGTAAAAGAATTTTCAAAATCGGTTAAGTAGACCCAGAGATTACCCCCTACAACCTCACAAACTTTAACTCTTTATAATATTAGTATACATACATATTTGATTATTAAATTCTATAATATCAAATAAAAAGTTTACTGTATACAAGTATCGTTCTTAAACACTTTCAATTTGTAACCGTATAAAAATGGTAGGTGGTATCTTGTGTTTATTGTATATACTTACCATTAAATTCGAATATATTGTGGCAGTTGATATCGAAGTAGAATTAAACAATTTATATAAGAATCTCAATTGTTATATCATATTTATTATCATAATTATAAATAATTATTATAATAATTTTACACGAGTAAACTACGGATATATTATGATTACTACCATCCCTACAATAAGGCCCAATTAAAATGGTAACCTCAAAGGTCCATATTATGAAAAATAAGACTCGTTCTGGATGCACGAGATAAGTGTACCAAAGAGCGGCGTTGTCTTGTCTTTGAAATAGTCATAATGCTAAATGCCAGGGAAACACTACATAAGGAAATCCGCACACAGCGGATGTAAAAAAAAATAACGATTTTTTCCAAATTATTTTTTTATGTCAACGAAATATTTAACTCTATTCAAAATCCCTATTTATTATAGGGGCTAACATAGATTACTTTTCATGAACATAACGGATGTTGAATTTAAAATTACAAAGTTTTGACAGCTTGTCAATAGAATAAGACATCAATTATTTCGTACAAAAAGAGATTAATAAGTAGCGAGATTATTGGCTTTTGAGATTTGTGTCGAAATGATCGGGCTGACATTTGACTATATTTCATATTAATGTATAGCTCGAAGTATCAAAATCAAATTAATTTATTCAAGTAAGTCAGTAACAGTAACAGCCTGTAAATGTCCTACTGCTGGGCTAAGGCCTCGTCTCCCTTTTTGAGGAGAAGGTTTGGAGCTTATTCCACCACGCTGCTCCAATGCGGGTTGGTGGAATACACATGTGGCAGAATTTCGATGAAATTAGACACATGCAGGTTTCCTCACGATGTTTTCCTTCACCGAAAAGCACGAGATGAATTATAACAGAAATTAAGCACATGAAAATTCAGAGGTTCTTGCCCGGGTTTGAACCCACGTTCATCGGTTAAGATTCACACGTTCTTACCACTGGGCCATCTCGACTTCAAGTAAGTCGTCACGTCACTATTCAAAAAAGTTTTTGTTTCTTTCTTTTGTCTTATTCACGTAAAAATACTAATCCCATTATTATGTAACTCTCATAGCGTGATAGCTTATAGTTTCAGAACGGACGTATATAATCTTTGAACTCAGGAATTGCTTAGCATGGCGCTAATTGTATTATAATATTTATTTAATTAAAAATTTTTAACAGTTGTTCTAACAATCGTTTCTAAATCAATTGACGTCGCGTTTTCTTCAATACACAGTACAGTTAATATTCACGTGATCTATATTTTATTAATTTAATTAGTATTTGCTTAGCGTCTTTCACCCAAGGGACGTCAGGTTGCTACCTGATTTGCTCGTTTTGCATCATTTTGAATATATAAAAGTTATGTTAATTAAAATTTAGGAAATTACTTTAGAACGTTGAAGGTCATTTGGCTGTTTCGTTAAGGCTCCGTATGAAAAATACATTAAAAAAATATCAAAGTATAGTACAAATATTACAACTAAATTCACCTAAGATCAATTTTTTTAATTTAAAGGTAGGTAGAAACCTTGAACCTTAAGAAAGGACATTGATTACTTTTTTATACACAAAACCTCACAACACGCTAACACGCGGGCGAAGTCGTGGCCGAAAACTAGTATTTTATATGCAATTGAAAATCGTAGAATTATTAAGTATTAAATAGTCAATAATAATAAACCACAGGTATCCGAGAATTATATTACCTTCTCAAATCGAGAGAAATGTCACAGGAATAGACTTCCGCATGTTCTAAAACAGTCGCTATATTATATTTGTAAAGTCTGTTAAGTAGACAAGATGGTCTAAGGACACGGACGAACGGACAGGTTCACACCGCGTTATAACAAATAAAACGAAAATGTAAAACATGATTGATTTGATAAATATTCATATACCAGCCACTCAACGAGTTTTCGAGTTTTTTAATTGCTACCTTGGTTTAGTTTTTCAAAGAATACTTTTTTCCCCATTAACTATACTTTATCTATAGCGTACCAAACAGTTATATGTTGTACCGATTGTCGTATGATCTATAGTTTATAATCTGTAGTAATAAAACAATAAATTAAATAATCAGAAATAATAACTTTATTACATATAGTATAAATAGCCCACTTATATAAATACTTGCAATGTAGTTCTACGTAACTACCTGTTTGACGAGGTAATTAGTTATTTGTACCATTGAATATACAACTAACCTTCTAGGTTAGGCGCTGTGTCCACCTTTAAGGGACATATTCTGAGTTTCGAATCCGAAAAAGATTTATTTGACCTTGATTGGAGATAGATTTTGTCGCCAAAGATCCACTAACCTTGGGAACTAAAATATTACATCCCTTGTACCTGAAATTATACTGGCTTACTGACCCACCAAACTGTAATATAACAATTCAAAGTATTTGACGGTGGAATATACGGACAGTGATGAGTGGGGTGGTACCCACTCAGATAGGCTTGCAAAAAACCCTACCACCAAGTAAATACATGTTACGGAAATAACAATCGCTTTATATAAAACAAGTAACCTTTCTGTTGTGGATTAAATAAACAGACAGTTTTAAAATGCCGGAAACTGTCAACTATATGAAATTTAATTAAAAATATATTCTTCAGATGAGTATCAGTATCTATGAATTCCTTCGTATTGAAAAATGGAAAAAAACTGTATATGTACCTACATGCTGCATAACATCATACACATTTTATAATTAATAATAATAAGGCAAGATAAACAAATATAAATAGTTTAAGCATGTCAGCCTGTCCATGATGGATATACGAAATAATTATTATTTAGGATCTGCTTAAACGGTTCTCAGGGTATTATTTTGTGCTTAAAATAAAAAAAAAACCAAAAGTGTTGATGCCTGGCGGGGTGCTCGAATCTATACTAAAAATAAACTACCACCATCGTGGCAGCAAGGTCATGAAGACACCACGGGAAATCCGGTATCCTAAACGATACAGAAGCTAGCACCAGCTCAAGGTTCATTAAATCAGGCAGGCATGCTTGTCTTTACCTGACTGTCAGTATTTTTTTAACGTCATAAACTCTAAATTTCATGTACAGACATTCGCCAGTTGCATTTTGAATTGAAAGACTAATCAAAGCGTATTTTAATTGCGAAACCGAATTTTGCACAGCTTTCTCACAATCCATTAAAAGGACGTCCTCTCGTAAGCAAAAGTAGATTTTAATCTCGCACTTTCGCTCGGATAATTTTTACAAGAAATGGGTTTATCAAAAGATGTGTGAACACGCATTATACTGCTCATAATAGGCATTTGTTCATTGAACTTTAAAATCCACAGACAGATGTCATTCGGGTTTTATTTTATCATTGTTCATAACGTCGTATATCGTATTACGTATTTCTTTTGCGCAAAATAATTATCGACTCAGTGTAAGAAGGGCCTTAGACGCGTTACTTTGTAAGCAAGCATTGACCTCAGGTTGTATGACCATTATATTACAACTCGTTTTTATAGTTTAATGCTTTATTTGCTCGTTTTTATAGTTTAAAGTTCGAAATTTGAAATATTTTTAATTGTATCGATTTTGAAGTATTTATTACAATTTAGTTTTTTTTATTTAATAGTTGTTAATGGCATGGATATATTTTGTTCACGTAAAAAATACTGAACGCATTCGATTGAATTTTTGAACTTATTAAAAATCGTAACTACTGAGTTTCTTGCCGGTAGTCGGTAGATTCTACTTTCCAAACCGGTGGTGGCATTATAATTTTTTAGATCCTCCTTGGATAAAGATTATTTTGATTTTAACATGCATCCCATTTTAATAGAAGAGGGTCACTTCTATTAACTTCTCTAAAAACAACCCATACACCCTATACCCTCAAAGACCGTCCCGGAACATGCTGAAGCGAACAAACCGCAAAGATTCGTCTCTTATTCCAAATTATATATTTTTTCCCTGTGCCGTTGAAATAGAGCAAAATTCTTTATAAATTAATATATTGGTGACATATCCATGGTTGATGGCTGGTTCAGTTTTTTTATCTAGCTTTCTTGCCAAGTTTTTATTTTAATTTCGTTTTGTTTTTACTTATTTTAAATAATGTTTACGTCAATAGTTAATTGGAAAAAAAATACAATGCATTTAATAGTATATGTATTACATTGGTCAATATTAAGATATTCAACTTTTATTATTAAAGACTTAAGGATAAAACCTAGATTAGATTATTAAATAGTCGCATTCATAAACACCAAGCAATAAACATAAATTGTTTAATTTGTTGCGTTCTAGCAGACAACTCCAGTTCGCAGTTCTGTATTTAAGTCCTGTATTAATTTGCATCTTTAATTCTTGTAATGGGATAAAATAATCTGTGTCAGAAATTATGTATTTGATATTATATTTAATATACCAATAAATTAAACATCAATTAATCTTTTGTAAATACTTTTTATTTAAAAAAAATAGCACGTGAAATTCAACAGAGGTCACGGAAACGAAATATTAACATTAAAAATAAGTTTCAAATTGCAACTATTTACTTCCTCCGTTAGGTATTTTTCGCGAATGTAAGGTTTATACATTAAAGTTAAATAAAATATATATTATAAAACAGGCTCGTTACAAAAGGTTACATAAATAAAGCAGTTTTTCGCGGCTTCGCCCACGTGCAATTAGTTCTGTTTCGAATTATACTATCACAATGCCGAGTAACATATAAATAATAATAATATATAGCCGAAGGATTAAGTAAAAAGCCGAGATGGCCCTGTGGTAAGAACGCGTGAATCTTAACCGATGATCGTGGGTTCAAACCCGGGCAAGCACCACTGAATTTTCATGTGCTTAATTTGTGATTATAATTCATCTCGTGCTTTACGGTGAAGGAAAACATCGTGAGGAAACCTGCATGTGTCTAATTTCACTGAAGTTCTGCCACATGTGAATTCTACCAACCCGCATTGGAGCAGCGTGGTGGATTAAGCTCCAAACCTTCTCCTCAAAAAGAGGAGAGGAGGCCTTTAGCCCAGCAGTGGGACATTCACAGGCTGTTACGGTTACGGAAGGATTAAGTATAAAATATATGAAATATCCATTAAAGTCAGTTCATTCGTTACAAAGATAACATTTAATGTAAACATACAGATACTCGCTATATACATAATAACAATAACAAACAATAAAATTAAAAGAATAAATTATTTCAACAAAAATATTTTGCGAAAAAAAGTTTTCATTTTGATCCAATAAGAACAAATACAACATTGAAATTCAACGAAAACGTCACTTTCAAATATTTAATTCAATTTTCGAATGCATTATCACAACATTGAATAATTCAAAAGTAGAACACCGCAGTTCATTCAACGCGCGACATCCTACTTTTTTTCATCAGAATTTCGAATTTCGACCGAGAAATATAAGATCAAGGCCGCGTTACATTGTTGCAGTTTGTTGGCCAACTGACGTAACTTTAAAAACAAAATATTTACATCGCTTAAATGTTGCTAAACCTGCTACATTTTTATTACATACCGTTGGAAGTCATGCACTGCATTATGTCAAGATCTTTAACAATGTTGCGCGAGTGTGTCAATGAACGCTGACGTAAGGCGAACTTACTCATTGACTAGTTTTTTTCGTCATTAATATACCAATGAACACGGCTTTACCTATAATTGCTTAGTAGGTAGGCTAAGCAATGTTGTTTTTTTTTTCTTTCGAATGTGACATTAATGGTGACAGAATGGAATAAAAAAGTATTTAGTACTTAAAAACCGCTACACAACGGTTTCCGTATCCGTTATACAAAAAAATAAAAATGAATCAATGTTTACACAGTTATGAAACTTTGCATTAAATATATTTTGCGTATGTGTGAAACAAACCCACATCGCTGTATGAATCCGTAAATAAATTCAAATAACACACACGGCGATATATGAAATAGATCCACTTTCCCCTTACCAGCAAGATCGATCCGAAAATAATTTAATTCGAAGATAAAATTCGAGCAGAAATGTAGCTAAAGTTTATTTTTGTTTAGCATTATCCCACACGATCAACCAGCATCACGTAAGTTTGCCTGTTACAACTCCAATTAGAAGATTTTTTCAGGTATATTTGTTGTTAATAAATATACTGCTTTATTATATACAACTAGCGTCAGTTTGCGTGTAAAAGGGAGATTCATGTATAACCTATCCCTATTCCAAATTTCATCCAAATCTGTTGAGTAGTTTTTGCGTGAAAGAGTAATAAACGTCCATCCATCCTAACAAATTTTCGCGCATATAATAAAATAAAAGGACTTATAAATATATCGAAAATATTTATTCAATGTAAATATTAACAAATTCAACCGTTGTTCCGTTTCATCTTATCTAAGAAATCAATATATCTGAATGAATATCAGTTGATTATAAGAAGTTTTAATATAATCAGCGATTATTCTTTATATCTATTTTTATTACAATCAGAAAGACAACTATTTGATTTAATTGCCATGATTTATAGTTAAGGTCAAATTGGCAACGCCAATGTTGCAGTTTGGCTTACTTCGGCTTAGGAACATGCAGCAAGGGCCATCTTGTATTCTTTGTTTATTAATAGTCTCCAATTTTTCCCTTTCACCTACTATCTAATTGTTTCTATGTATGTACATATACGGAACTTCTTTACACGTGGAAATACTTACATTAAATCAATACCAAGGCCAGTAAACATTGTTGCCGCTAATTGGCACGCTCGACTCTCGGTCTTATAATGACGCAAACTTTTTTATATTTACTTTCATTTTTTTTATATGACATAATATTAATACGAGTAATATGTAATAAATGTATAGATATAGATATATATATTATTATGGTCAGTACGGGTCACCCTCCAAATGAAGACCTTCGGAAGGAAAGAAGACCAGCTGCTGCAGTGGCGTTATAGTGGTTAGGTTATTGTAAGCAAATATTGTAAGCATAGAGTAACTACTGGTGCGCTCAGTGCGTCAAAATTTGTTCCCTAAATAAAATAAACAAATAGTAATTAAAAAAAGGCACGGGCACCTTTGAGCCTGTGGATGTAATAAATATATATATATATATATATATATATATATATATATATATATATATATATATATATATATATATATATATATATATATATATTAATACGAGTAGCTTTGTAATTACAATTAAATAAGTTTATCTTATACTTGAAATGAAATGAAAATTAAAAATATTGTCCTTCTAAAAATATGTTTTAAATTATTGTAATCAAAAGTGAGACGGGGTGGCGTAGTGGATAGAATACGTCATTCTGAACCTATTATTGCGGGTCCAAAGCCGGACAAGCTGTACCGAGGGTAATTTGCTCAATTGCTCGCCTTGTGTTTATCATTTATCTCGTTGTAGAAAAAAATGTTGTTTAGAAAATGTCCATGTTTCGAATTTTACTAAAATTCTTCCACGTGTGTTGGGTACCCACCAACACATATTAGAACAGTTTGATGGAATAGACTCCAAACATCTAACAGTACTTAGGTATTGCGGTATTTATTAGATAAAAATATTTTCTATACGTATATTTTGTACTACTTTTGCTTTTAATATGTTCACTTGTCTGGTTTGCACTACATTATATAATGTCAAGGCCGTTGTACAATGTTGCAGTTTATTGGCCTACTCACGGCACACTCGTTGAATGAGTGCGCTTTATTTTGTATACAAATGAAAATTATATATATCTATTGTATATAGGATAAAAATATTCCTATTTACCCAATTAAGCGTATTAGTAATGGATCGAAATTAGCCCGAGTAGTCAGGATCGAACTTGTGATCATCGCTAGGTGGCCTGTACCATTGCGCTATTGACGCTTAAAATATATATTATTAGTTTACTTTTTAGAGCTGAGGTGGCCCAGTGGTTAGAACGCGTAAATCTTAACCGATGATCGTGGGTTCGAACCCGGGCATGCACCACTGTACTTTCATGTGCTTAATTTGTGTTTATAATTCGTCTCGTGTTTGACGGCGAAGAAAAACATTGTGAGGAAACCTGATGTGTCTAATTTCTTGTCTTGGTGTTAAGGGGAGGGGTTGTTATCAAAAGTTGCCTATTTCCTTCTTCGTGGTTCAAGCTTGTTTCATACGAAACTTCATCAAAATCGGTTCAGTATGTTATAATTAAATAGATTTTAGTAATAGCATGCAATCGATCATTGTTACATTAAACACTAATCATAACTAACATAAGTGTTATTAATATAATGCGGATACACTCGTTTTTCTTCTTTTAACGAGCTTAACCGAGAGCATCTGACACACATTGCTAACTTTTTGCGATTGCGATACATTGCAAACGCTCATCCATCTGCTCGATCAAAATAGAGGACTAATCATTCTAAACAAAATAAGGACACCAACAGACGATCGACTAACATTTACATTATTACGCTTATTATTATTTTCTAATTTAAAATAGATAGGCAGACTGGCAAATCGGCCACCTGATGGTAAGTCACCATCGCCCATAATCATTAATACCATCGCCAATGCGCCACCAACTAAGATATTACTTATCAAATATATTATAATACAAGGAACATCAGTGACAATTTTTTTTCAAGGCCCACGGGTTTGGGCTGTGTACAGCCCCGGATTTATGCTAAGGCCTAGGCATAAATACGGTGCCAGTCATGGCTTGTTGCGCCAGGCATAAAAGTAGAATAACTACCGGCCTGGCTGTGTATATGACAGTTAGCGTTACATTTTTGTTTAGTATTTTTTTTATATTATTTTGAGACACTAGACTGATATGAGACTTATGAGGTTAATATTATAAATGCGAAAGCAACTTTTATATCTATTTAACTTATCACAACTATATCACTTAACTGGTTGTTAATAATTTTTTCATAGTCATAGTTAGTCTGGTCTGTGATAAGGATATAGCCAAATAAATTCTAAGCTTACAGAAAATAAATTTGACGTGGAAGAAGTAGTGGGCATTAGCTACCTCAGCAATAAATCCAAAATAGTATGTTACATTATCTTCATAAAAGAGTTTTGTTTTTTATTATTTATTATATTATCTCAGGCTTAGGTAGTTACTTATCGAGATTAAAAAATAATTATTTAATGTTTTGTCATATCGGAAGAAATAAAAAATTTAGCAATTAGACCATATGATATATATCATGAACATGTCTGTTTGTCCTGAGTCTGGGTGTAATTATCTATATAAGTATGTATTTACAAAAGAAAAGTAGTATATGTAGTATATCAGTTGTCTGGTTTCCATAGCACAAGCTTTGTACAAGCTTAATTTGGGATCAGATGGCCGTGTGTGAATATTGTCCCAAGATATTATTATTGTCCCAAGATATTATATCCGTATTTGTTAAACAATCTTGGTTTTATAGAAATCGTTTTATTCCAATTTTTAATTGCATTCTATATAGTTTTTTTGTGAACATTTCTTAGAAACATATGTAATAAGCCTTAGCGCGTGTAAGTAATTCACAAAAGAAACCGACGCCTTAAACTTGTATGTTATTAATTTGTAAAAAAGTCACGAATGTCAGATCAGATTTTAATTAATAACATTTTGAAACTTGTTTGATATAAAATGCAGGAATATAAAAAACTGGTGCGTTCAATGCAGTATCCATACCGACAGTTGTCCTAGAATTATTGCCTCATTCTATTGTGTTGCCAGACACATTAATTACATTTAGATGGTTTCGCTGAATAAGTTATTCATACATTTTAATTTGTATGATTTTTAGTAATCAACGATTCAATTACCTGTAACCCGATCAATGACTGAAATATTGAACGATAAAAAAAGACTAAGATTGAAAAAAGAAAGACCGATTGTAATAAACAAAACATATAACACATAACACAAACAATAACAAAACAAACATATAACAAAACAAATAATTTCTATTTTGTCTTTTTTTTTTTTTTTATATTCGCCGGGAGGGCAAATGACTCTACTCCACTTGATGGTAAGTGGTAGTAGAGTCCAAACGCGACGACGTCGTCCGATTTCAAATATTTTTGTAAGTAAGGTACCTCTAATGAGCTCCCAAATGTATACTTTGTCAAAATCCATAAGAAAATTATTACTCCTAAATTTGTGCATCTTTTGCAAGTGCATCTGCACTACAGATGGGCAAATAATTCTTTGGCGTCTTCAAATAAATTAAGTCGTGGTGAAATGAATGTAAATTTTTTTTACTTAGTTTTTTTATGATAAAATAGTTTTTTATATAAAACACATTATAAAGATGTATTTTAATTTCAATGTTGTAATAATATCTACTTATTAAGTTTTTTTTTTCATTTTGTACTTAATAATCAAGAATCGTGACCCGCAATCTGATGCCCATTTTAATTGATAACCGCGTAAAACGTATCGTAACCATACTTAGACTTTGGAGCTTTTGATTTTATTTGAGGTTCTATAATTTTGGCTTACAATCAACGCAAGCTTTTTTTAAAATTAAGCCACTAAGTCGAAACCCATTGCAGAAGTTTTGCGAACCAGCGAAGTGCCCTAATATTGATTATTCAAAATCATACAAATTAAAATGTATGAATAACTTATTCAGCGAAACCATCTAAATGTAATTAATGTGTCTGGCAACACAATAAAAAAATCAAATCACTTACAATTGTATCTTATTTTACAATTAAAAAAATTGATTCTATATATGTATAGACCGTATATATATAAATAAAATTAAATAATGGAAAATAAAATAATAAAATAAAAAATAAAATAGTTTGCGGCTTCCTTCTGTGCACGCGGAGTTATGTTACTCATTGCTAAATCGATTGAGTCACATTCCTTAACACCTACCATATCAAATTATTCACACATATCATTCATTAAGCATATGTAAATATAATTAACAAATTTAAATGAAATAAATTAAACGATTAATTATTAAAATCAACAGTAACTCCCAAGTTGGACACTTGCCAAAATTATTATAATATATAGTTTACTACTATAAACATAAGTAAGAATTTATGTTACTATATTCTATAGAGATTGTAAGTTCTTGTCCTCAAAATAAGTCAAAATATAACTAGTGCTAAACGTGCTAAGCACCGCATATTACTTGGTTTTTATATATATTCGCCGGGAGGGAAAATGACTCTACTCCACCTGATGGTAAGTGGTAGTAGAGTCCAAACGCGACGACGGCCAGTACAGACGGAAAAAACGTTCTGCACTAGCCGCCTTCGCCTTGCCGGCCCGCAAGATGCCTCTTCACGCCTCGTTTGAAGGAACTCGGGTTGTAAGAGGAGGGGAACACGTGAGCTGGTAAGGAATTCCATTTTTTGGAAGTGCGACAAAGAAAGGAGTTGCCAAATTTCTTTGTTCGCGATGGAATTGATGTCACAGTTAGGCGGTGACATCGAGAACCAGCTCGCGTGGACTTAAGAAGGAAGGGGGAAGCAGGAATTAGAGAGAATAATTCCTCAGAGCACTCGCCGTGATACAGTCGATAGAAAGCGCTCAGTGCTGCTATCTCACGACGCAATTGTAAATTGACTACCTGAATAAACACGTAATATTTAAAATATTACGTCTTTATTCAGGTAGTCAATATAAATTTCCATCATAATCGACTTCACCGTAAAAATGTGTCAAATTTATTTTGAAATTCACCTTTCTTCGGCTACGTTGACAAAAATGTTAAAATGTGTAGGAGATTTTGCACAAGTGCGTACACCACAGCCGCTCTTCCTATCTTAACTCACTCTTATATCCAATGGGACGATAATCCGACATGAATGGAAAGAGGTCGACGCAACCGACGGCTTATATTTTTTTTCAGAGACAAGGGTTTGTATCACTACCGAGTTCCTAACGATATTTCGAATTAGTTGACGGCAAAATTCAGTTCACTGACCCAACCCTGGATTTGAACCCAGGAAAATAACTTATGAGCTCGTTTTATAACATATATATAGATTCGATTTGATTATCCATAAAGTGAATTCCCGGTGGTAGGGCGTTGTGCAAGCCTGTCTGAATAGTAGAAGTACCCACTACACTTCATTTATTCTTATCACACAGCGCCAATGCCTATGAGTTGTGGTGCCCACTTACCACTAGGTAGCCTTTATTCCCGTCCGACTATATATTACATTAAAAAAATTGTTTTTTTCATGTATAAACTCAGAATAGAAAGTGCTCATCCCCACTGCGGGACAAAAATATTCGGCTAATATATATATTTTTTAAATACTAACATAAAGCAATTACTATTTAATATAACATTGTTATGTATACAATGCTAATGAAACATAATGACACACTCGTGACTGATGTTTCTAAGCGGCTGAGAATCCTAATAACTAGAAAAAACCAAATAAATCCGACTAAAACTAAGGTTTCTAGTAACTAATTATATTTACATACCTCAAAATATCACATAATTAAATAATACTTGTATTTAAAACGACAAAATTTTGTTTTATTTATAGAACGCTTTATTGAAAATTACAGAAAATAAAATAGATACAAAAAATGTCAAAAGATAACACGGTAAAAAAGGCATGCATATTATCCCTTGGCGAGATTTCGGCATATAATTTAGATAGATAAATAAGAAGTAGACATAAATCACATAAAATCTAAATGACAATATACAATGAAAATCTAATATTTAAATTATTTCATATATATATATATATATTATGTAGTGAATGGAATGTTATTATGCATTAAAGGGTACGCAGCCAATTTCTAAATCGTGTATTGAATAGTTTTTTAATTATATATTGTAATAAAAATAACATTTTATATTCTTACCAATATCAACAGGCATATGAGATTATAATGAAATTATAATTTCAAGATGCTGTAAATAATATATGAACTTATCAACGGATCTTAAAAAATTCACATTCATTCGACTCTTTCCAAAACCATATTGTATTCATTCATTAGACTATAATTTAAAAAAAAATCTTAATATAAATATATTTCTATGAATTTATGAAACGAAAATAAATTTAGTTTTCAAGTTTTTTCAATGATAATAAATGTAACAAATACCAAACCAATAAAATCGCAATGTAAAATTAACGATCTTTGATTGGCTATTAATACTCCATCTCATCACGTTCTCTTCATTCATTTGCCAAAATAGATCACTTGATATCGAACTACAATTAGTTATGATAAAAACCGACAAATTGTAAAATCATCTATTTTAATACTAAATAAGGTATAATAACGACGTCTCAAAGTGCAACTAATTATATGCAAAAACTAAGTTGAACCCGCCCTACATTAAAAATAACAAAGAAAGCCTCGTGTCTGAAAGTCATATAACATATATGCATCGCGCTTATCATCGCAAGGCCTTGACCGTGATACACGTGTTTGCGTGCGTTTCATTTGCACTACGCTCTAGCATATGGAAAATATTCATACTTTAATATTAGATATCTATGAATAAACCGTTGCAATAAATACTTTCGGATTTCGAATTATTCTAGTCACTGTTTCAAATAATTCACTCATATGTATTAGAAAATATATCTTTTTGCTAACTTGTTAGTCATGAAATTTAAATTTGCATCTCGTTAATAATAGAGATGTTTGTTATTAATATTTATTTTGATACTTATTAAGAAATACATTTTTTACTATGGTTTTTTTTTAAAGCTATAATGTATGATTTATAATAATAAATTAACGTTCATTTTGTATATATAGAATAAAATAAAAACATATTCATATTTTATTATAATACCGCCATATATATAAATATATATATTATTTATATAGTCTAAATTTCATAGATATGAAATAGGTAGGTGGTCAGCACCAACTGTAAACATTGACGCTATAAAAAATATTAAACACAATGCAAAAGTGTCACAAACCTTACGGAACTAAAATGTTATTCTCCTTGTGGCTGTAGTTACAATGACTCGTTCACCCTCCAAACCGGGATACGAAATAACTAAGCATTGCTACCTTCCCAGCTTGCACAAATACCTACCACCAAGTATTTTAATTATACTATAATTAATTTGCAAATAGAAATGTTTAAGGTTATTAAACGAAATATATACAATGTACAGTTTAATTTTCCACTTCTCTTAAATATTACTGTGTTAGATTTTAAGTCTTCTTGCTTTTCGTAAGACATTCCTTGGACTTAACGACATGTTGATTGGGTAACCGATCGAAATTACACGTGTATGTAATTATAATTGTTTGTGATCTCGTCGAGCCAGTACAACAAACAAATAAATATAGGTATTTCAATCCAAGTGTTTGTATTGATTACAATTGCCCCGTCTGAACTCTGCCTTAGGATCTTTAATCACGACCTTATTACAAGTTATAATTTACATGTTAATTTATAATAAAAAAGTACACTTATTAGGAAAAGTTAAATAGAGGTTGCCTGGAAAAGATCATTGTAATTAATTCAACCGCCTCTGCATACTTTATGATCTATCTATACTTCTTTTTGTAAATATTATTTTGTTTGAAAATGTGTGCATTAAAGACTTATTAAATAAATAATGTAATTTATGTCGTAAGTGTAAGCTGCTGTTATTAGAAGTTTTCACAGAAAAAGGGCCGGCTTTGCTCGCGAATACAAATCTAAATGATCCATTTCATCTTCAAACCAGAATTTACAGACCTTATTACAAGTTATAATTTACATTTTAATGAATTTAAAAAAGTACACTTGTCAGGAAAAGTGTTAAATGACACAAGTGTTAAATAGAGGTTGCCTGGAAAAGACCATTTTAATTCATACGACCGCCTCTGCATACTTTGTGATCTATGTATACTTCTTTTATATATTGTTTGAAAATATGTGCATTAAAGACTTATTAAATAAATAATGTAATTTATGTCGTAAGTGTGTGCTGCTGTTATTAGACGTAAAGTTTTACAGAAAAAGGGCCAACTTTTCCCGCGAATACAAAACTAAATGATCCATTTCATCTTCAAATCAGAACATAACAATACTAAATATTGTTGTTTGGCCCAGATAGGCTTACACAAAGCTTTACGTCCAAGTATATAGTTCAAGTTTTATGAAAATTAACATGCAATAAAATTAAAATTTAATTACTAGCTACTGTAACAATATCAACGACTTCAATAGAATCACAATTTGCAATTTTGCAAATTAAATTTACGGATGAGTAAACTTATTACGTTACGACAAAAGTTTTTTAATATAATGCAACAATTAATTGAAATAATTTAATGCTCGAATCTAACTTGTTATTAGAAGTATAGAAAATTGAAATAATTGTCTTTGAACCGAAATTCGCATTGGAGCAACGAGGAAAAAGCTCTAAACCATCCGGTGAAAAGGAAAGAAGGCCTTAGCCCAGCTGTGGGACATTCACAGGCTGTTACTTTTATCTTTTCGCCACTAATAGTTTATTTTAGAAAACAACTAGGAAGCATGCAACTTTACATAAATATCGACTATTGTATAACTCATATCATTAATATAAAACTTAAATATATGTTTAGAAAATAATATATTATGAATCTTGAACGCATCCCGCCGATGTTTTGCACATGTTACAAGTGTGAGGCTATCGTGGCGTTGCATAATACAAATACGTAACACACACACAGATACACATTATTAGACCTGGTATACAAGGACGTGTGAAAATGATCTAAGTAGATAACTTTAATACAATTTTACAAAAACGTGAAACAATAAGTATAAGTTTAAACAAGGAAACAATAACTGGCCTTCTTCGCCGAGAACTTACTCGAAATTGAAGAAGAACGATCGTAACACGTCAGAAAGTGACTTATTTTTATACACAATATTGACGTTTATTATTATAATATTTAAAAGCTTTGTGTAATAATTTAGATGTATCTAGCCTGTATGTTAGAAAACAAGCCTTATCTTATAGTTATATGGACTGTCAGACGTTAGTAAATCATACGATGCGTTTTGTTAATGCATTAAACATAAATTGACTTATTTCAATAGATCCTTATTGTACCAGGTTATCTTTAACTTTCCCCGATATGTATGCATGTGTGAGTCTAATATATCAATTGAATGTAATACCAGTTCTAACCGGCCCGTTATGCTAACATTTTCATTTCATTCATTTATTTCACATACCTTTAGTCCTGGTGGTAATACATATTATATATTCGATATATAATTTTTTTGGTTTTACTAATTTGATAGTTTGTTAACATATATCAATTAAGGCAATACGAAAATTATTGTGTGTTTCTTCATTTTTCATAATTAAAGGAAGTCTCAATTGTATGAATATTTTATGTATAATATCTGACAAGACATTTTTAAAGATTGTGTTTATCGTTCATCTTCAATAGACGATAGTATTGATAATGATATTTTTTTTTACTCTACATATAATTTATTAGTGTAACCTTTCATACCTGACCTTTCACATTGAGTGTATAATATTAAATGTCATTAAATATTAAAAAAATAACATATAAGACCGATAAAATTAAAGTTTTAAAGTGACTTAAAGGCCTTCGCACTGGCTATAGTTTCTAAGTATTAACATGTCTGTAAAGTGCACGTAATACACGTGTCGCTGCTTTAAATAGAGTTAGAACAATTCATTCCGTTAGGCCGGCTATACACGTGATAAATGCAAGTATCAACTCGCCCTTACTTTATTTCCGTTGCTATAAATTATATTCTAGAACACGCGTAATAAGTACTGATAATTATCGTTGTAATGTAACTATTGTTAATTAAATGATAAAAAGAATATTGTCGCGCTTGACGAGCACGTGTTAATTTCTACTCTGGAAAAGGATTTCACATGTTCCTATTGAATATATAATAGACAACGTGCCTAGCAACTAATAACGTTCATGCAATAAAACATAACTCGGTAAAACGTAAAGCATTTTTTACCTGTTATTTTTTTTATCTGTTAGTCTTATTATTAAAAAAAATCATAATGGTAATTATCCGTCATTATTATTAGAAAGAAAATACTTTCTATCAAAGTATAATATATTGATCTTCTATATTTGTGCCATTAAAATATCTGATAGAATTTAGTAAAATTGGGCATAGAATATTATGTTATTAAATCGGTCATAGACCCATGTTTATTTATTTTTGTTAAAAAAAACCAGTTCTTTATGATTAATCGTTACATTTTACCACAAATTAATAATAGTAAAGTATTCTAGATTAGATTATTAGAAAGCCGAGATGGCCGAGTGGTAAGAACGCGTGAATCTTAACCGATGAACGTGGGTTCAAACCCGGGCAAGCACCTCTGAATTTACATGTGCTTAATTTCTGTTTATAATTCATCTCGTGCTTTTCGGTGAAGGAAAACATCGTGAGGAAACCTGCATGTGTCTAATTTCATCGAAATTCTGCCACATGTGTATTCCACCAACCCGCACTGGAGCAGCGTAGTGGAATAAGCTCCAAACCTTCTCCTCAAAAAAAAAAGGGAGAGGAGGCCTTAGCCCAGCAGTGGGACATTTACAGGCTGTTACTGTGCTGTACTGTATTCTAGATTTTTGTCCACTTATGTAATAATCCATTAAATGTTTTATTTATTATTATTATTCTAGTAAAGTCGTCACATTCGCCCATAGAGAGTGACACTTGAGAAATAATAATAATAATATTCTAGAACATTATTCACACACGGCCATCTGATCCCAAACTAAGCAGAGCATGTACTATGGAAACAAGACAACTGATATACTACGTATACTACTTTTCTTTTGTAAATACATACTTATAAAATAATTACACCCAGACTCAGGACAAACAGACATGTTCATGCACACAAATGTCTCTCCTGTCACTTCAAACGGTATACGAAGTATCTTAGCAGAACTACTTACTTGGTAGAATTAGTAGATAATTACAATTAAGGAACGATTATGTGCTGAAATGTTTTAGAGAATGATTTTTTAGATATGTGTAAACCTTGGATTAATATTCGCCCACAGAAGAGCTTGGGGTACTTTTACGATGATCTAGAGATGTAAATGTCGTAATTCTGCGGTCTGCCTTATGTTGTCTAGCGACGTATAAATCTAGTCTAAAGTGCCGCGCTCATTATCTGAATAATTGTGGACTCTTGGACGTGTTCCAACATATATGTTAAGTTAGTATTCTTATCTATAAATAGTCCTTGCAAGTGTACATGGAATACAGTTTTCTAGGGTTCTGTACTTAGAAATGACCCTATAAGGTCACATCGATATCCGGTCCGGTTGTAAAAGCCGAAAATATGTTTTGTTTTACAATTTTCGTTATTTATAATTGACAGTTGAATACATTATCTATAACTAAATTTTTTAATATACATGTGATAATTATCTCGAATTGTATATAAATTATTTTATTTAATTTCAATATGTTATCTAAAATTGCAATTTCAAGTTATTAATTTTCATTATTCTATCAAGTAACAAATGCTACGGAACACTTCGCGCACCGAAGTCGCTTTCGCACTTGAGTGATTTTTATACCCATCAACGTCTATAAAACGACAACACAGATAATACGACGCTTACTTCAGACCGATTAAATGCATCATTTCAAGATATTCATTACTGGAGTTTACTGGAGTACATGACTTATGTAATAGTATACATTGGACGCTAAAGCCTAATAACCACGTAGGCATTAGGTTGAAGGTGCACATAGAGAACAGCAAGTAAACGCCCCAGTTCTGAACTTCGCTCCTCTTGAGCTAAGGGTTGGATCTTACTCTATCACGCTGATTTAATACGGGTTGGTGGATTAGTTGCACACGATAAGTACCAATATTGTAAAGCTAATCTTGTGCTTTGTATAAGTAAGTATATTAACATACGCAAGAGACATAACATCCATCTTAGATACCATATTACTTTCATTCGCACGTCTATCTTACTATAGTAAACTAGCTGCTTCGCGTGGTTTTACTTCGATAATCGATTTTGTGGTGTAAAATAGCCTTTGAATATCAAATGGAAAAAAAAACAAATGTGAATTGTAGTTCCAGATTTAAAAACAAAACATATTTTTTTAACAAAAATATGCAGATGATATAAAATATTGACCATTTCTTATATCACTGAAAAGCCACCAACCTTGGAAACTAAGATGTTATGTCTCTGTGCCTGAAATACACTGGGTCACTCTCATTGCACATTTGACATTAAAAACGCATCGCACGTAATGTTTTATACTTAAAAATGATGAAAAATACTAAATTGTTATGAATATAATGTTATACAGTTGATATAACTTTGTAAATTTTAATGGCTTGTTCTTATCGATAATCGACAGTCGACTCACTGTGTATTTAAATTAGTAAGGTTGTCTCATGTTAACTTATCTCCACTTGATAGTTGAACAATCGTATTCCTTGTGTTTACATTTTAAACGATAAAAGATCATTGTTCCAACAACGAGATAAATGCTTAATATATTAATATGTAATGATAAATGGCTTCTGATCCAATCCGTGTATCAAATTTGTATTATTATCGCAGTATTCGTTTTAAAAGAACTTCGAATTTTGTACTTCGTAGTTAATTATAATTGAGCCGAAAAGTATATGTGAATCAGTTTCGAAGATTTTTTTTTAAGAGGAAGCCAACGTTGTATACAATAGTAACTTAGTCTTAGAGGTAACTTATATATGTATAAAAAGAAAAAAAAAATAACATCATATTATGTCCTCCACTTCCACACAAAGGCTAACGTTGACATTATTTGTTATATACTTAATCAAATATATTTACACTACCAAAAAAACCATTATATACTAAAAACAATAACTATACAAAAACCAATAAATAAAAAGGAATAAATAAATAAAGGGCACTAAACAATTTCATCCTAAGTATTCTAGCAAATTAAGCACCGTTTCTTTCGACATACAACATAGACGTTTAAAAAAAATTAAAAATATATTGTTGTGTTTGCCATAGTTATAATCGATTTTACTTATGCTTTTATTTCTGGCAATTCACATTCCACATAATCTTAATATTGTCTTCGCTCAATAAATTATATTATAGGTATTATTTTAAATATTTATCAACAATTTCACCGATATAAATTAAATTAATTGATTAAAATTAATTTGTTTGAATATTTTGAATTAATACTTTCTTATTTTCGTTTATAAATTTAATACATTCACTTTATTCCAATAAATTGTAAACTTTTAAAATTGATTGATAAGGAATGTTTTTCTTGTTTGTTTAGTTTATTTCTTTCTATATAAAAATATAAATGTTACATCGATGTTTTAATGTCACTCTATATTACGCAAGCTTACGATGGAAATGTAAGTAAAACGAAAGAGGGTATTTAACACGATGACGTCACGAGGGCCCTCAGCAACAAACGCCGGCTCCGTTTAACGATGCTAATTTACAGGGCTCAGTACTTTTCTAAAAACTAGCTTCAAATATTTTACACGGAGAAATAATACTCTTTTGTTTATATGTTCAATTGTAGCTTTTTATATTTTAATGACGTGGAGGTCTTAGCTCAGCAGTGGGACATTCATAGGCTGTTACTGTAACATTGTATGCTTTTTAGGAACGTCAACGTCAAATATGACGATACATATATATAAAAATATATATATATATATATATATATATATATATATATTTTTAGTTTATTTCTTTCTATATAAAATATATATATATATAAAATATATAAAATATATATATATATATATATATATATATATATATTTTTTTTTTTAATTTTATAAGTAATCTGGAGGCGCAGGGCACTACCTACCTTTTCTGGTAAGCGGTTCGTCGTATTTTGTATACCCTTACAGATTCGGCGTTTACAGTGCTAGAAAGTCCAAATTATGTACAATATGTTGTCAATAGAGTACTTTTTTAAAATACCCAGATATATTATCTAAAATACCCAGATTTCGTCACTCACTGACTGATGATCATCAAAACATCCTGATGATACACGTCAATTTACATGAAAATGTTTTTGATGGGGTATATTTTAATCGTTATAGTAACAAAACACTTTCATTACTTGTATGTATATGATAATACTTCAATCATAAAGTCATACGATGAAGGAAAAACATCGTGAGGAAACCTGCATGTCTCTAATTTCACTGAAATATCTGCCACATGTGTTTTCCACCAACCCGCATTGGAGCAGCGTGGTGGAATAAGCTCCATACCTTCTCCTATCTTTTAGGCAAAAAAAGGTAAAGGCACAAGTTTCCCGTTTTAAATTACTAGTTGAAATTTGGTCATAATAATCATTGAAAATTTTAAAATAAAATAAACTCAGATTAATATTTGTATAATAATGTAATACTTTACTGACTGTAATTAATTATGTCTTGGAAAAAAAAAGTAAACTTTCATATTTCGAACTTATTTTTTTCTCTCATATTCACTTTTTTGGCAAAAAAAGTTGACAAACAAAACGGAACAGAAAAAAAAGTTACTGAACGTTTTTATCATTGCCTAGTTAGGTATAATATACCTCTAAACTAAGATATTTAAAATTGATATATTTAATATATTTAAAATCGTAATTTTTTTATAGACGTGAAGTTACGATAGTTTGGCTGCATCGTTTAAAATTAATATATATTTTATAGATTAGAATTTAGGATAGTTCGACTACATCACTACTGTGTAAAAAAGTACTCTTAATGATTTTAAAGTTAATTTTTAAAATAGTAAAGTATAAACCGACTTCAAATTACTTTCGTAGCACTTGATTAAGGCGTATTAGTTGCCGATAAAATCATCATATAATCACATAGCATATATGCCCTGAGAGATATTTATTATTCCATACATCAACATTAAAATAATTATATCCAACCTTCGTGATAGAGATGCTGTTAAATATGCAAATTTAAAATTTATGACCGTAAAAAATGACCAAAAATGTACAGCTGTATCAACGGCGGGCTCCTGTGTGATTATTTATGATCGAAGTTTTGAGAAACTCACAAGATTTATCTGCGTATTAAGTTAACAGGATGTTGTGTAATAGTAAGGATATTTATTTTTTTGAACGAAAAGCCAAATTCGACTTTTGGTCACACACCAAGGGTTCCGTATGTAAAATAGCTGACGTACCGGGTCCAGCATCATTGCGTAAAATAGAGTAAGCACTACAATTAGACGAAATTCGACTGTTAGTTGAAACCATAATACGATTAAGCTTCTTCTTAAATTAAAACGTCTTCTTATTATTTTTTCAAAATTTGTTGTTTGTGGACTGTCCGACTATCTTTATTGTGATTTATTAATCATATCGCGTATATATTAGCGAGTTGTCAGCCCCAAGGACAGTCACACAGATGGATAAGAACGTAAGCTTCGTAATCACTTTCTGTCATTTGGAATACGGTACGCTATAAATTTACCGAAAATTCGCTGTTAGAACGTAAAAGTAACTCCCTTAATTGTTATAATTTAAAATATCATATTATAGAACTAATCCGTGGTCGCTTACACTATTTATTGAGATAATACTTGACGTGAAATGTTGTCGAAGTGATTTCGAAGTGTCCTTGTCTAGAAGAAGACTTTCTCGAATCATCGAGTCATATCGAGCAACCCTCGATAAATAATGTTACTTAAACCGGAACAAATAAATAATTAATTATTATTTATTATTTAATGATATACAATAATACTAGCTGCTGTCCTGATTTCGTGAAGGGTAAAATTTATGCAAAGTTACCCCTCCGATTTTTCCACTTGAAGTTGAAATTTCCAAAAATCCATTTTTAGTAAGTTTCCATCGTCGCGAATGGAGTATGCAAAATTTCAAGTCAATCGAGCGTATAGTTTTGGAGATCTCATGATGAGTCAATCAGTGAGTAGTATTTCGATTATAATACATATAATAGTAATATTATTAAAACATTGATTAAATTTATAAGCTTAGCTAATGCATTTTAGCCGGCTTCAAAAGTGGAGAGGATATCTATTCGGCCTTCGGCCACTCAATGGCCCGTGTCCAATGTGTGGACAGACAAAAGATGTCATATGCACATCGTATCATTCGTTTTTGAGATTAGTGATGAAATACAATCGAACGCTTTCTGCTTCTAATAATAGACAAAGACTTCCTATGAAAAGATCTACGTATACAAATAGATTCTATTCCGTTTTATTACACCACTTGAAAGGCGAAAGGAAGCGTTTTAGCTCTTGTCGTGTGTAGACAGAACATACATATTATTAATAAATATATAACAGTATCATATATTATCAATAATATAAAAACATATTGTCTCGAAATACGGATGTAAAATATAAGTATGCAATGAATTATCTTAACTGTATAACTTGGCGCAAAACGTCGCCTTGATGTCAACTATCCAACAAAATTGACCTTTGATATCTTTAAAAATACAACTAAATGTAACGGATAAAGAGAGATTAAAAGGGTCATATTAAATTGGTTGATATCTAATACTATATACTTATACAAAGTGCGGCACGTGGTAGCTATTGCATATGAATCTATTTCTCGTATCAATGATATGAGAATTACACGCGGCAAGGTTACGTAAATACTAAAACGTCTTATGTTAGGCGATTTAATCGGAAAGTTACAATCATATCGATGAGTGATAAAGCTTAAAATTGTTTGAATCGATCGTTTGTGATAAAATTAAATGCATCTAATATAGAGTTAAGATTTAAATATGTACGATAACTTTGTAACAGGTCGTTGCTTGGTTTATGATTAGACTTCCTCGTTTGTTTATTGTATTATCGCAAAGTTTGGTCGATTTTGGTATTCGATTTTTTCGTTCACTTTTCCCGGAATATTAATAACGCATTTTTAATTTTCTATTTCAAATTCATTGTCATGGTCGAATTATGGAATGCCAAATTTCGACATACCTTCATATTTTTAGAGTATTGTCTGAATGTTGTATTTATTTATATATGTAAGTTTGCTTGTGATTTTTTTTTTTGTATAATGAATCTTGAGAACAAATTGTGGTTTTGGGTCATTAATTTTTTATTAAAGTTTTTTTTTTATTTTGTTGCAAGAAACAGCTGAGAGAAGAGTAGTTGAATATTGAGCCTAATAATATAAAATAAGAAGTAAATTGTTTCTCGGCAATTTCTTTTATTATACTAATACAGTATAATCAAAACAATAAATATTATAATAAAATAAATCAGGCTACATTGAATTGCAGTACTTAACGCCCACATCAATGTCATTACATATAAGTCTGCTATATAGAATCGTCTTACATTTATAGCTCAAATTCTGTATTATATTTTGAAGTCTAACGTCGCTTACATCTGTATATATGTTCTTGCTAATCTAAGAAGCGATTGTGTTAATTTTCACAAATATGTAAAATCATATTGTAGAAGAGCCAGCTTCAATTTCTTAAACAGTCCTCATACTAATTTCTATATATAGTTATATCCCAAAATAAAAATTGGTTGATAAGCAACTTTCAATATAGATAGTCGAGATCCCATCGGATTGTGAAGGAATAAATAATGCCAGTGTGTTTGCACACATTTATGCATTATAATACTTCCTGCGCAGTTGTCTAGGCTAGCCGATTTACATATCCTGCATGAAAATCAACCTATTTCAAATCCATGTTTTGTTTTCATAACGCGCACTCAGATCCCTTCAAATATGCATTGTAAAAGGCGCTCTATTAATTTACGATTACAATTTATACACGTGTAACTAGCATCTTATATAGAAATGATATCGTTCATGAGCCGTTAATGTTTATTTTATTATATATTATCAATATTTGCTTTCTAATTACATCGTAATATGTATCATATTTATATTTTATTGCTCATAATATGTTTACCTAACGGTGTTACAATCCACGTCATGATTGTTATATCGGTCTGATCAGTAGTTAATTGATTTAAATGTAATTATATAGAAGCAAATTGTATAGCGTATTTTAAAAAGTGACATAAATAATCGATTCGTCTAGAAATATCGATACCAGTTTTTCGAATCTTTATGTAAATAGTAAATGTATCGTTTTTATTTAACATGTTAATGATGACCTGAATTAACATTCGATTTTCAAAACATGTTTTTGAATCCTTTTCCAATATCTAAAACTACTTATAATATTAAAACAATGAAACAATAATCATGTCTCAAATTATTATTATTATTATATATTTTTATCAGGTTATATTGATGTTTATTATTCAAATTATTTTATATATAAATTTGAGTCACTGCCAACTGTAAGACACGCTTTACCCTCCACGATATCGTGTTGTCGGTAAAGCAGTGAATTTGTCGATACGTGGTAATCCAATTACTTGGTATTACAGCAACAGCTAATTGTCCTTAGACCATTATTTGCGGCTTCCTGAGCCTACTAATGTTTGACTAATTTGTTGTTAAGTAACTTGCATTTCTAATGAGCTTTAATGTTAAGGAAGCCATAATATATTTTATTAATATTTATATCGCAGGTATATTGTCAAAGCCGTGATATTACAATTTCACTAGTGATATAATAATAAGGTCCTCCAGACCGATTTCGGCCATGGCGGCCAATCTCAAGAGAGATTAACCAACTGCGCAGGAGATATTATAGTGATATGACATTACAATGACGCTAAAACCAAGCCGTTAAATTGTAAGAAATGAAGTCGATTGACAAGCTACCGTTTAATAAAAATATCACTATAGAAACTCTAAGATCTTGTAATAGTCATAATAGAAAATACAACCACATTGATCTGTTTAAAAATGGTTTAGGTAAATTTTGTGATCCTGTGAAGAATACTTATTAGTAATTAACCATAACCATATTTACGTTAAAATTTTACTTTGTCATAAATAGTTATATTTTATGTAACATCAAAATTAGTCCACTTCCCTGTTAAAACAGTAGTGGAAACTTAACTGGCATAAGTGTTAAAATATGATTATTATATTAAGTTGTAATATACGATATGCTGTATGTTTCCCTAATAAATAAATAAATAAATAAATAAATAAATTTCAGTTGCGTTGATGTATTTGCCGCGTCTTTGCATATATGAACCTTGCTCATCGTTTAGCATGTTTTTGGTAATTTCATCGATATCTTCGTAAGATTTCGCTTTAGATTTATCGCATGATGTATCGTAAATGATTGTATTTTGAATAAAATCTGTTGTTAAAAAATAAAAACAAATTAAAAACTTCGAAATTTACATCAACTTACTAAGATATCTAACAGATAGAAAGTGTGGATCTTAAGCGAAGTTCTGCGGGTCGAATTCGAGTTTTTGTTCTTTTATTAGTATTTTGGAAACCACCATCTCCTTATCAAGAGAGACCCAACAGTGGAATACTTACATTTGTATACTTTTATTTATATTTATAGGAATTTAATTATTTATAGCTATTATTTTATCATGAGATTTTAAAAAGTGCAGTTTTTGTAACCTGTTTAAAAAAATGTTCAAGGCAAACGACGGCGCGTGCTTTTGCATTAATTTATATTTTATACTGGTCATAAATTGACACCTGACTTCTAGCAATCACCGACGCCATCATTATAAGCCTCCGATCGAGCATAAATTATGCCCCATCGTCTTATTATCCTTAATTTATGACTCATATGAAGCGCTTAGTAAGTTTTCGTTCATACATTGATTGGTGGCTCTGATTTTTGCATATAAAACACCCATAATTTGACTTGTATTCCGAATGGGGCTTTATGTGTGTTTTCAAAAGCAATAGCTATGCATTCGATTAAACATAAACATGTGTTTGACAATGATTATTACGAAAATATATTTATAATTATTTAAATGACTAAACTCATGATTCCGTTGAACATTTCCTATATTTAATTTCGTGAGCAATTATTATACAATTATATTTTAATTATATGGCCTGATGGTGGCTTTATTTTTTATTTTTTAACGGAATTGTATTTGATGCTTTGTATAAGCCCGTCTGTTTAGGTAACATTCACTCTTCAGATATTGTACCGATAAACAGCAATAGTTGATATTTTTGTAGTCATGTTTGAAGAGTGAGTGAGCCAGTGTAACTATAAGCACAATGGATATAAAATCTTAGTTCCCAAGGTTGGTGGCGCATTGGCGATGTGAGTAACGGTTATTTCTTACAGCGCCAATATCTATGGGCGGTGGTGACCACTTACTATCAGGTGGCCCATTGCTCGTCCACCAACATATTTTATATAAAAAAACATTGAGGTGATTTCACATAAAGCCGTTGTTCCTGCATCTGATGTCTCTATAAGAATTTTGAAATAGACAGAGCACATGTTTGCGCACACACAATAAAATTGCCTTGTCCGAAATTGATCATCATCTCTGCTTGTATCGTATTCGACGATGAATAACATTAAAAAAAAATTAAATTAATATGTAATAAGTTTAGTTTGAGTCTGTTTCGTTTTCTGTAACCGTATACCAATCAGATACAATAACTGCTTAATTTATGCAAAAAATGGGTGTAAGGCCACATCGGCCCACATCGGAATAAGAACAGCACATTCATACTTGCACACGTTTTACACGCAGCGCACAAGTTACAAGCTCAAGCTCGCACGGACGAAAAAAGTGCACAGTTGTACGCGACTCGGCAGTGCTTTATCTGTTGCTACGCTTTACAAATTGAATTATAACCGCGAAGTAGCACGCACGCTCACGCGCATACGTTCCTGCGCGCTACTTTTTGCCCCTACATCCGCTTTGATGCCCTCGCGGACCACACTTTTAGTGTTCATTTTATTTATTAAATATTTTAAAAGTTAAAAATAATAATAATCCGAACTTATACTATTAGTATAATAGATGAACTGTCAATTACACGGCATACACTTCATTGACAGTAATTACAAAAATAGTTTGAGAATTTAAAAATTTCTTAGCACTTATGAGGTACCGAGAAACGTATTTAATTTAACAGGTTTAATCACAAAATGAGTATGCTCGTTTGGAATATTAAACAGCATTCTTCGTCGAAATTCTTTAAAAGTTTAAACGATTTAATTGTTAGTATAGATAAGGACGAAGCCACCTGACCACCTTATTGTGACAGGAAGGCTGACTCGTTTCTTGTTCAGAGACAGCCTAGCAACCAACCAGTAACAATTTTTTTTTATAAAGGTTGAGTTTTTTAACCACAATTTATCATGGGACGCTAGGATTATTAATCTCATTACTAGGTGTGAATAGGACTGATTTTCTGAAAGCTAATCAGCAGAAATATATAGGGAAGCTTCTAAGCGTATAACATTTCTAGGTCGATTATATGTAACGTCTGTGACAAAAGGTCTTCACGCAGTAAAGTACATAAAAAAAAACATCACAAAATAACGGACTACCAAAATTGTACCGTCATATCGATCATCGGATATGGAGATCAGGAATTTAAAAATATTATGATAATCATATTTTATGTACGTAAGTATGCCCAAAGCACCTGCTTGGCTAGTTGCGTAATTTTTAGTCATTTTGATAACATTTTCAGGGTTCACTGAAAATTTAATATATGTAGATGTTATTTATTGTTATTAAATGTATGTACGTGTCTTTTACATGTAATGTTAATAATACTAATGGTGCAGAACTGTCATGATTTTTATGCGGTCTATGAAGCGGTTTGTTTTGTGAACAGACAAATATATTTCTTGGTCTTACAATATATCGTACTGGAAAATAAATCTTTGAAAAAAATATAGAATATAATATATTAATATTGTATTAGTATTTTATATTTTTGTTCTGCTCTGAGGCTCGAACGTTGCACAAATCGTTGTGAAGTTTAACATTGGACAGCCGGAAGAAGATCAAAGTAAAAGCATGTAAATATCCCACAGATAGATATAGGACTCTTCTCCTGTTTGAGGAGAAGATTTTGAGCTTATTCCGCAAATTCAAAAAATCATATTTAATTTCAATGGTTTTCCTGCATTTGAACCATTGTACTTTAGTTAATATCCACGTAATCTATCCGCCTGGGCCAAATCGTCTGAACAATTGTTATAATATATTTCTTATCACGTACTTGAAGCAAGGCGACATATCTTTGTATGTGTTAGCTGTAACTTGCCTAATGACTTACGAGGAAGAGATAGTTATAGATAGCTATGCAACATATGTCCCTAATAGACGTTAACACGGCTTATCAAAGTAATTTGAATTCCTAGTGGTGGTAGGGCTTTGTGCAATCTCATCTGGGTACCGCCCACTTATCAGATATATACCGCAAAACAGCAGTACTTGGTGTTGTTGTGTTCCAGTTTGAAGGGTGAGTGAGCCAGTGTAATTACAGGCACAAGGGACATAACATCTTAGTTCTCAAAGATGGTGGCGTAATCGCAATTTAAACGATGGTTAATATTTCTTACAATGCCAATGTCTATGGGCGTTGGTGACCACTTTCCATCAGGTGACCCATATGCTCGCCCACCTACCTCTTCTATAAATAAAAATCCTCATAATACAAAGAAATAGTAGAATAATATAAAAACAAGCTTTTATATACAAAATATCATCTATGCTATTGGCTATTGAGGAGTTCGTCTGCATCCAATCCTGGGTGTCATGTATACCATAAGAATCTGAAATGTCAATTCTATTAGCTAAATTAATTTGTGATAATTTCATCAAAATTTCATCTAAAAAAAATTTCGTGTTCAATAAAAGCTTGTTATAATATAAAAGAACTAATAACATGATTACAATTATATTGTAAGTAAGAAAAAAGATTAATTCATTGTGAGCTGACCTTAAGCGTTGTTGCTATGCCAGTATTATATGTATAAAAACTTTTTCGTTTAACTGATAAAATATAGCTGACATGTTTTACTTTAATTAAAAGTAAGTTAACCTTAAACAGAGCCTTTATGAACTTTTATTTTGACGTTTTGAAGTATTTTTAATATTTATGGTATAATTGATTTTATGGTACCTAATGTTTCTAAAAACGGTTGGGTGAAACGGGTTTAAAAAAATTGCATGATTTTACCCGTACAAATAAACAATGCTCGAAAAAAATCTAAATAGTTCCTTTTTCTATAATTTGATTTAAAAATGCGTTATAGAAATATATAAAATTGACAAAGTTATTGATTAAAATGTATAAAAATAAAACTCCATATGCTAGATTACCAATTTTCCAAATCGAAATTAAACAGGAACTAATCTCACACCGGTGTCATCTTAAATCAAAGTTATTTAAATTTTAAAAACTCTGTTTAATATCAAATTACGTAATCATATTATTTTACTTAATATATTTTTAATTATTTATTTATTAACTAATATTTCATAAATGGGAAGCATAATAATGTTTGTTAGTCTGCTTTAATAACCAAAAATCACCTTTCCACTATAAAGTTTTTTATTTATTTTATATAATAAAAAAAATATTTTTCTTTAATTGGGCATTTGAAATTCCTATATTTTTTTTATTTCTGATTTTTGTTTCTTTAATTTATTTTAAGCGGTAAAGTGTTCTAACGTGTTGAGAGTGAGCCAGTGTACTGGTACGAGGGACATAACATTATAGTTCCCAAGGTTGGTGACGCATTGGTGATGTAAGGGATGGTTTATATTTCTTACAGTGATAAGATATGATAGCGGTGGTGACTACTTACCATCAGATGGCACATTTGCCAATCAGCAAAGCTGCGATTTCATTCTTAACATTCTAAATATCAAATAACATCAGGAGTGTAACAATTGGAGTGAGATTTTGTGAAACCCAATATTTTTTATTGTATTTGCAACCTGGACTTTAAAATTTGCAGTCACATTAGCTAGCCACTAGACAACCAGGCAGTTAAGTTGTCAGTTTTCTATATACGTAGTAACGCAAAATATTAATTATTGTACTAAGCTTATATGCTTATCCTTATGAAGTTCATTGTATTGAATTAAGATAAAATTATTGAAACATATTAATCATCGAGATAAAAATATATTAATTATACATGCGAATATATTCAATACTTCTCTCGTCGTAATGAAGGGCAGGTTAACATTTAAATCGCCTTGTCGGTTAAGCTTAATGCCGAAAGGAGATGCATGAACAGGTGAATCGCGTGACCACAACGATCACGGATATCTATATTACTTAACACGACAATTTGATAACGAATTTTGGAGAGTTTCACGTTCATTCGATGTGATGTATTGATGTATATTCATCGGTCTGAGTAATTAAAACGCATCATCTTTTATTGGTAGTCCAAACAAAAATTATATGCTCATACGTGCGAAGGCAATCAATTTATTAGTTTTGTAGTTTGTATTTACCCGCAATGTCAATTAATACCCGTTACTGCATTGCGAAGGTATGCTTATATATTAGTTCATTCTTAATTTAAATAAAGAAGAATAAGGTCCAAGCGCGATAAGCATAGTTGAATATATTAAAAAAAAGGATTTTTGAAAATACAAAATATGAAGAGATTTAAAATTTAGTCAAAATATCGTTTGATTATCACCCTTAGAGATGATGGCTTCACTATGCTTACCGTTCTGTGACATTTCTTAAGTCTATATTTCCTAATGGGAGTATACGCTTGCAGCACACTGGGTGGTCCATCAGTGGCAGCTATACGAGCGGTCGCTATGCTCGCTGCTCGAGCTGCAGGCGCGGAAGCGCACGTACGGTGTGTGCTGTTCGCCGCGGTACGTGCTCGCGCCGGAATACGGGCCACAATTACTCCCTCTGCCGCTCGCCGCGCGCCACTCGCCACCACCCGCGCACTTGTAGCGATGCGACACTGCGCCACGTCAGGTAGGTCTGCACTGAAAAAATTAACGTGATCTTACTTCATTGCACATTTAATTTTATAGTAACATTTAAACATTAAAACATTAACAGTTAAACATTAGTTAAGTGTCAGTCAACCTGCCTCAAGTTTTATCTTAAGGTATATCGATCGATAATATTGACTAAAAACAAAAATACATACATTAACATAAAAATATATCTAATATATATTATTAATATTTTAAGTACAGTGAAAATGCTAAAATTATATTATGTACTTATAATCATTCAACATTATAGTACAATTGAGACTAAAATGGAAACTTCCAGAAGTATTTTTGGAAGTGAGAGAGCTTACTGTTTATAACTTAGAATTTCAAGTGTTACCTAGCATAGATTGTTCGATGTTGGCAGCCAAAAAATTGTTACAAAATTATCTCCCTATTATTCTTCTTACCTTTATAATCTTCTAATTAAATTTCTTAATTGGAAATGCAGGGAAACTATGTAACACCATACTCTTATTATTTGCACTAGCAACTATATAATAAAATGTTCTTAATCACGATGAGGGTATAATTTGAAGATTTAACGTATTCAGAATATTTTTTCTATAATATTTAAAGTTTCCGTAAAATGCTTCTGATGCACTAAGGTTTCATTTTTGTTACGTGTAGTTACTTAGTACACATAAGTAGACTATTATTCATTCATTATTAAATATTCAAAATTACATTCATACCACAAACAAGATGATACAATATTTACACGTACTGAAAATAATTTAATATGTGTAATAACACGATAATAAATAAATAATGAAAAATAAACACGTTTTAAACAACACTGGCAACGATATCTAATAAAATAATTTAAACTGTCTGTTTCCAAATATTTAAATATAGAACACAATGACAGTTAAATGTTCTTATAGGATATTTTAATTTCATTGCATTCGTAAATTATAACAACTGCAAATAATATTGATATAACACCTGTGACAGCACAAAGGAAGTTGCCACCGAAACGCCTTAACGACATCATTAATACAGAGCATGATAGGTTATAAAATCTTTCGGTGATAACAATAAAGCTAGACGTGTAGCGTATAAAGACCACTCTCCTTCAAGTTATTACTAATAAAATAGTGCAAACAATACCGCGCACTTTCATACGGATAATAGTACTACGGCTTATTCCTAGGTCATAAACTCTGAGGTGACATTAAAATGTAGCAACAACGCCCATCTCGAACTGGTTACGGATAGCGAACCGATAATTATTTTAACTTTAATATGCGTAGTTCTAATTTTAAAATGCATACATATTACTTTTTTTTAATTTTATTATATTGAAATTCGACACAGCGGGATAGACATAAAGACGAAATAAAATATATTTTTCTACTATAATATTGACGATCGAAACAACAATAAATTAAAAATAGAAAGTTTCTTATTAAAATGATAATTTATTTTGTAGTTCCGAAGAATCGCTTATAAATAAATAACGTCGTTTCCAATTGTCAATCGTTGAAGTCAATGAAATATTGATATATGGAATGCCATGTAATGTAATGTACATACAAAAATAAATTATATGTTATTAAAATATGTAGCATATTTAATCATCTGTGTATTTATAGTTATATAATTTTGAATGATAGGCAAATTCAGGCACCACACCTGATGTTACGTGGTTCATTGCAACGCAAGAAATATTTACTGTTCCTTACATCGCCAATACGCCACCAACCTTGGAAACTTGTGCCTGTAGTTACAATGGCTCACACATACTTCAAACTTGAACACGACAATAATAAGTGGGGGGTATGTGGGGCTCGCCGGTGTCCAAGGCGCCGAGTGCGCCCCGAACATCGAAAAACCCAATAAAAACCAGCGGTACCCTTTCCGTCTTAACGAGAAGCGCCACGGGATCGCTTTCGCATGCTACCGTGACAATAGAATTTCCAGCCTAGCCGTACCACCACAAGTAAAATTGATATGAAACTTAAGTGAGTTGTTCCTAGTCTAAAAAAAATAGTTTTTCTTCATATATTTGTCCTTCAATTTAAACTTTTTATGTGCCTTATTCTACCTGTGCTAAGTCGGAACTGGTAAATAGTATTATATAAAATTCCTCTTATTTAATAGTACTCGATATAAATTGGATAAACTTATTATATCTCTACAATATGTAACTTAATAGACTATTACTTTAATCTACGATGGCTTAAGTGAATCTTAATTAGACATAAGTAGCTTCGTGACTGTATTCTCGTATCATTTTGATTTTAAATAGTTTTTATAGTTTGAGATCTAGTGTAATAAAGTAAGCCAACGCTCGTGCTTTTTTCTAGCAATTGTATTAATTATCATCCTTATTAATATTATAAGTGCGAAAGTTAGTTTGTGTGTGAATGCGTATTAATTTAACTAGTCGGCCGATCATTATCCAATTTTGCATATAATACGTGTGTGTGTCAGGAGTACAGAAAAGGACATATAGATACTTAGCAATCAGGATGGAATTACGACAACACCTACATGTATAAGATGTTGCTATAAAGTAACAGCCTGTTAATGTCCCACTGCTGGGCTAAGGCCTCCTCTCCCTTTTGGAAAGAAGGTTTGGAGCTTATTCCACCACGCTGCTCCAATGCGGATTAGTAGAATAAACATGTGGTATTATTTCAATCAAATTAGTCACATGCAAATTTCCTCACGATGTTTTCCTTCATCGTCAAGCATGAGATGAATTATAAACACAAATTAAGCACATGAAGATTCAGTGGTGCTTGCCCGGGTTTGAAGCCACAATAATCGGTTAAGCTTCACGCGTTCTAACCACTAGGCCATCTCAGCTCTAGATTCATAATTATCAGTACAGGACAGTATTTACAGCCCGTATATATCGTTATATGTACCAATATTATGCTTGGCAAATCTTCCTTTCCTATAAATGTTCTGTAGATATGTATATTGCACAATTTCATTCATCACAAGCAATTGTTCTCGAAACGTTTTTATTTATTATGTACGAGATTAATAATAAACACAAATTAAGCATTCAAAAACTCGATGATACATTTCCGTTTTTTGAACTACAAGAGTACAAGTATCTCATCAGTATTATATAATATATAACGAGCAGGGCTTTTTAACATAATGTGTTCAACGCAGACTCACCATCCATAGATAAGTGACACTACATAGGGATTATATTAAAGTTGAGTGTGTTTTGTGAGCCTACATTATACAATGTATAAAATTCTGTATTAGAATATTATTACACAACTAATAAAAAATCATACTTATAACTTTTAAAAATTCTCGTTTATATTTTTACGTTGCATAGCAACTGTTTAGTTAAACACCGATTTCGCTCTTTCTGTCAATATTGATTTGACATTCGAAAGAAGAAGCTGGCTAGCTGGTGCTTAGTAAGTCAATGTTGTGTCATTGACTTACTAAGCACCAGATAAACAGCGCTTATAATTTAGGCTGGTGTTAATCCACGCTCTTTATCTATTTAATCTATATAATTATATAAAAGGCAATTTTCTGACTGACTATTAAGGCATAGTTAAAACTATGTATACTTGAATAGCGAAGGAATAAAAATAATATAAAATGAAGGTTAATTTTATAATATTGTTCAATTAATAATCAATTAGATCTTTGTCTTTCCACGATAAAAATATTTTTTTTTAATTAATCAAGAAGACTACTTATACCGAATGTTAATTATCTGCAACAAACCTTTAGTTAGATTTTACAACGAAAAGCTACACATTTCGAACGCGGATAGCTTTATTTTGTGATAGCCCGCCTGGATACTATCCACTCATACTTACTCTACCGGTTTGAAGGGTAAGTGAGCCAGTGACAGCGGCACAAGGGACACACCACCTTAGTGTCTAAGGTTGAAAGCGCATTGGAGAATATAATGGCTGGTCTTACAACGCCAATGTCTGTGAACGGTGCTGACCATTTACCATCGGGTGACTTATTCGCCCATTCGCCTATTTTTAATTTTAAAAAAACTAAATTCTTATCCAAAGGCTTTTTCACTATGCCTAATGATATAATTTAGAAGCTCCTTCCGTCGACGTTTCTATTCTTATTAAGCCTTCGAATTAATTAACAGGATTGCAAATACCCGGCAGACTGACACTAATCCCATGGAAGCGTTTGCTACAGGCGTTGACACATTGGCCCCGACTCATAATTGTCAAGTATATTAAGTATATTATTATATTAAGGGACCGGAGCGAAATCAGAGAATATGATAAAGCGATCAAATTGTGATGGACACCCTCAGTTGATAAATATCCGCCTTGCTTTATTCTTTGTAAACTATACATTACTTGTTTTCGCCCGCGGCTCGTCCTTGTAATTCTGGTGCTAGGTATAAAATTTAGCCATCGGTTCATTGGTTTAGCCGTGAAAGCGTAACAGACGAACAGACATTGTTGACAGAGTTACTTTCGCATTTATAATATTAGTATATATTTTGGCAGTGTAATAAAAATTGATAGTTTGTTGTGTGCATTGGCGTTAAAATTTTGCTGCCCTTAGTAGAATTTATTATATTTATCTTAAAAACATTGAATGCTATAAAAATTGTTTCTATCCATCCTCACTTTCTTATTGCATAAAACTTAACCTCAACCAAAAAAATGCAAATCCTTTTATTTTTAATTATTGATTTGAATAGAATTCTCGTTCGTTAAAACTTAGTACATCATTAAAGCAACTCTAGCTGCCAGTTCTACATAATACCGTCTTTAAAACAAGGATACTGCCGGCACGTTGGATCACGTAATAAAACTACCGGTGAAATATATAGCTATCTCGCATTTTCACGCTCGTAAACCAACGCCAGAAAGGGACGGAATTTTTATAGCTCCGCTTTTCGTAACAAAAAGTTTTATTGCGAGCTACTCGTAAATTATAAGCGGACTTTACGTTGGAAAATTTTAAACATTTTTCTTTTTTATGCATTAATTTCCTTCTGATTAATATGTTTTTGGAATTATACGATGGCTCTGAAACTAATTACTTATATTTTCTTATGTGACGTACCTGTTGGCGTCATAAGAATGTCTGTAGGTTTATCCCTTTCTTACTATGTGTATGTGTTGTTAATCCAATGACCTACCACAAGCAATGGCCCCTTTAAAAATGGAACTCGGCTACAAGACGAGACGATCGTAAAACGGACCTCTTAGTGAAGAGCTTAAAAACGTCGATGAATTAAAAAGGATTTCAATAAATATTCCAAAAAGGATACATGTGAATCTTTCTACTTGTATTTCCAAGAATAAAAGTTCTTTAAGTTTGTTAAATGTTATTATACTCAATGCTATTTTGAAATTAATAAACGCAGACATAATCAAGAAATTGAAAGTAAAAAGTTTGTAAATAAATAATAATAATAAATAATAATCTTCCAGACCGATTTCAACCACAGCGGCCAATCTCAAGAGAGATTAGCCAACCGCACAAGACATATTATAGTGCACAAGTGTTTGCGTAAACACACAGTGCATCTACACTTCCATATCATAGTCAATACGAGGGGACGACAATCCAGCCCGACCGAAAACAGGTCCCACGCAGAACCAACAGACTTTATTTACTTTAATATTCATATTAAATATATTCAGTAGCTATTGTTATATAATAAAATATCAAATTCGAGTATTCACTCTAAAATATCGCTACTCACTACTCTGCACATAATCGATAATGTGGCACAGCCCTATATATTTGATGTGTCTACCGATCGTAAAACTTTTCGCGCGTAAACGTCACTGTTGACATTAGTAAGCAGCTGCGGCGCTGCGTTAAGATCCTTTGTGTAGCGAACGTCTAATAAATGAATTTATTTTATCGCTTTTTCGCTAACAAAACTAAAAATGTTATGCTGTGTTATATAGAAGTCAACATATTTATGGTTTAAAAAATAAAAATAATAATTTCTGTAGAAAAATGACTTCTTTCCAATTAACTTGTTAGGTTCAGTTATATTCCAATTATAGTAAATAATTATTTATTTACTTATTATAATATAATCAAAACTCGATCGTAAGGCCTCAATGGTGTCTGGCTAGTACGGTTGCAGATGCTGAGGTCCTGGGTTTAAATCCCGCATCTGATGAATACATTATTTGGTTTTCCCGTTAAAAAATTGGCTTTGGCTTTATTAAACCTTCTACTAATCGATACGATTTTTTTAAAATAATAAAATAGTTTTATTATTGTAATAGAAAGGCAGACTGCCAAATGGGTCACCAGATGGTACCACCCCTTACATCATCAATGCACCACCAATCTTAGGACCTGAAGTGTTATGTCCCTTATGTAGTTACTCACTCACTCACATCAAACCGAACTAAACCATACAAACTATTGCTGCTTGGTACAAAGTATGATAAGTGGGTGGTACCTACACAGACGGGCTTGACACAAAGCTCTACTAACAATAATCTAATGGTTTAATACATCTATTTTCTCCAATGATTTATAAAATCACTTACAGAGAAAATGTCAATGATAAAAAGCACTATACAAATACAATTATTTGACACAAACTGAAAAAATTTACAAAGACACCAAAATTCATAACATTAATCAACTATACACTCTTAAAACTGGCATTCTTATTAGGAAAATAATCACTCAAAAGATACACTCCCAAATACACTTTCATAAGAAAACTCATACACACTACACAAGGAGACGAAACAAATTAGAGTTGCCAATAATTAGAACTAACTATGGAAAGAGGGATATAATGTTCGAAGGAGTGCAAATTTATAATAAGTTACCCGATGAAATTGTAAACAGTGAAAGTTTTACAATATTCAAGAATCGCCTTATCAAATATATACAAAGTAACTATTACTAAAATAAATATCAGTTAATGTGGTCTCACTGCTATGCGTTGCATTGTAAGTTTTTATAGCATGCGTAATTATTACTTTTCTAATACTACCTACATCTTTTTTAATATTGTTAACTACTTTAATTTACTGTATCCGAGACACTATCTTTATTTTTAACTTAAATTAACGTATAAAATTGTATATTTCTCATTTTAAGTGAATTTTTTGTATTCTTTATGAGAAATAAATGTCTATAAACCAAAATATAAAAATAATTTCGTAAGCCAAATAATCTGTTAAGCGTTACTAACGAATACAGGGTAAGTGTAAAAAAATATAATAAAATATATTTAATGTATTTAAAGATCTAAAGACTTTATTATTTATGTAGAAATATATGATTTTTAAATAGTCCCATAGTCTAAATGCAAGTATTGTATTATATGAATACACTGTACACACTGCTAAGCAAAGGCCTCTCCGAGTGTGATGGAGCTTTTCTCTTCATTCTCTTTAGGATACTTCCATAGGATAAGATTAAAAACATTTTCGCCATATTTTTTTAACTTTAAAGTCTAGAAACAAAGTCGTGGCTTCAATGTATTATTTATATAATAAAGCGAATAATTTATATACAAATAATTGAAATATATACAAATATATGATTATTATTATAGAAATAAAATGTCACAAGTTTTTTTTTTAATATTGCCCAATTACGTATGTTTTACATACAGTCTTATCACTGACAGCATAAAACTTTCGAAAAAATCAAAGACATGCAAACTTATCATTTTTTGAATTTATTTAAAAAAGGTGTTTATGTCTTACGTATCACAACCTGTTTTTATTTGCACATTAGTATGTCATACATAATTAAATCATGATTGAATCGTCGGTGATCTCCCTTCAGAGGGATTGGGTTTCGGGAGAGGTTTTTATAAAATAAAACTGCCTCACCTTGCAGCTAAGAGAGACAAAATGACGCACTATATTATTCATCTATAACAACGGGTTATCTGGCTTTGTTTTAATATAAGCATTTGTTTAATATCGCGATTTGAATTACCAAGTAACTGAATGTCCCACTGCTGTGCTAAGGCCTCCTCTCCTTTTTTGAGGAGAAGGTTCGGAGCTTATTCCATCACGCTGCTCCAATGCTGGTTGGTGGAATACGCGTGTGATGGAATTTCAATGAAATTTGACACATGCAGGTTTCTTCACGATGTTTTCCTTCAACGTCGAGTACGAGATAAATTATAAAAACACAAATTAAGCAGGTGCAGTGGTGCTTGCCCGGGTTTGAACCCACGATCATCAGTTAAGAAGATTCACGCTTTTTAAGCATTAGGCTATTTCGGCTCTCGGAGTTGAATTAATTGTTCAAGTAAAGCTAAGTTCTTAAAAAGTAAAAGCCCAAAATTGACCCACTGCTGGGCGATGTTATCATTTCCTTTTGAGGAGATTTGGACCTTATTCCACTACGATAGTTCACTATATGTTGGGTAATATTCAGGAAGGCTTAATTCATATTTATATTGCGATGATATATGAGATGAATTATAAACGCAAGTTAAACAAATGAAAATGTCAGTGACCTTTGGATAAATTCCAATTTCAACCATACATCTTTATTCCTAATTATTTAAGAGTTTTGGCTTTTTAAAGTCAGTTCAGGTCAATTGGTTTGATTTTGAGTACACTTATGCCCGTTAAAGTCGTTTCTATAAGTTTTTTCGCTTAGCTAAGCATAACGTTTTTATTGGGACGTTTTTAAATTACGTGTCGTAAACAGTTCTACCATTCGTAAGCAAAACTACCGGACTTAAGGCATCTCCATATGTCTCCATCTGTCAGTGACTATACAAACGAAACAAAAGCCTCAAAAATATATATATAAAACAGAGGATAAAGATGTTACCCGTAATTGGCAAAACTTCTTTAATACATTTTTTTTTAATTGCTAATTTTTTTTATTATATCGGTAAAGTGATAGGTTTGCCTGCTACAAAAAACTTATTTTTTTCAAATCACTGCACTACACTGGCTACTTGCGTTTGCGGGGTTAAGTTGCAACGTTTGCATGAGTTATGCGAGCTACCGCTTACCCGTCATAACGAGCGTGTAACTGAGCAAACCTGTTTTTTATAAGCTAATTAATACTTGAAAGTGTTACCATTCTTTAAATTATAGCATCAAATTATTTATAAGCAATTATAATTAGAAAATTGTGCAAACAGAAATTTGTAGTAAACCATTATGATCTGTATATTCCTTAATGTATTTCTTATTTAAATAATAATACAATTATAATGACAACACTAAAATACATTCCTTTACTTAAATAAAAAAAAACGGAGTCGTTACAATATTTATGTGAAGTACTTAAGCCTATCTTTAAAACGAAGACGTTTATAGCTTTATCTCTTAGAACTATTCGAGCTCTAAAATCTAGACAGGCACACCAGCCCGTCTGCTGTCGTAAAACGTACTTAAAATAAACCATAAAATATTGTCAGGCTGTTTAAATTTATCCGTGGTACAAACACCAGATTTAAATCAGAACCTACAAGATCCCATCAGGCTTTATAAATAACTCTAATTGGCCTTTTTTAAAAAAAGAAATCACTTTATATTTTTCCTGATAAATTAAAATATATTGAAAAAACTTGTTTTGAATCGGGCTAAATCTACGTACAACACAAAATTCGAAGGGGTGATTTATTAATTAAAATAAAACATAACATGTCACTTCGTATAAGAATAATGCAAGAACTTGAATATACAAAAAAATATGACAAACGCAAATAAAAATGGTCTAAAATATTCATTATTTTTTAATATTTTTCGAGCGACTTCGTTTTGTGATAAATATTTCGCACGAACACAGCTTGTAAAATTAAGGATACTTGCTCTTTTAACGCGCTTAATTAATAAATAACTTTTGGGATTACGTTTGTTCCGTGTTTAGCTTGTGTTCTTAGATTTCTTTATTTAAATTTAGAATTTATATTTTATGTCAAAACACTAACACAAGTAATAAAAATCCGTAAATATATCATAAACATAATATAAGCAAATTTTATTACTTCAGCGTCAAACATCGTCTAACATTCAAAAGAGCTATGAAAACATAACAAGCTAGTCACCTAGTCGACTTTATTAACCATTAAAACTAACTAAAATATCATATTTGAATTGTCAATGACTCCTTATAAAATATTTCTAATAAGCTAATTTCCAGTAATAATTATGTCTTATTCTATGTCAATGTTTTGCCAAGTATTGTATGTCATGCGTTGCATAATATAAAAATATTATGGTCTATGGTAATATCATCATATCGTCATCAATATGCCATATATTATGGTATATTAGTAATATTATAGTATATCGATATACAAAATATACTTTGCCCAACACTTACTCTTTACTATTAAATAATAACAATGCAGGTATCTAAGAAATATCTTAATTTTTCGCTCTAATTCAACTTTAGAAATGACAATGGAAATATTGTGGTGCACAGAACTGGTGTTGCTGCGCACATTTCTATGCGGTCTGTACGTTATTTTGGTTCTGGCTGGCTTATAAGGCTGCGGAACTTAGCAAACCGGGGTTAATAGTTGGTGAATACATACCCATGCCTCGAAAAATATTATATATAAATCTGTTGGTCCTGATATATCTCCCGTTGTGTCGGATTCCACCCCTCCGCACAAAAACGGAATAGAGCCTAGAGCCTAGTCTTTGAGATCGCTGTGGCCGTTATTCGGTCAAAAGGACATTATACCGCTTAGCTATTATATAGCTTAGATAACGTCAACTTACTTCGATTTATCCTTCCCAAATATATTTCTTATTAATGAATACATATATTAAAATACTTCTATAATATACGTCAATATTAAATTAATGGTCATGTCTTATTACGCGTAAATAATTATAACTTGTATCACAACGGCCGTCGTTCGCACCCAGAAATAAAGAAAAAACTTTCATTATTGATAGGTTGGACCTCCCCAGATACATTCATAGCAGTTTAAGCAGTTATTAAGTAATTTGTAAAATCGATTCAATTTTATAACGACGTACGAAAATCATAACATAGCATTATGTCGATTCTACAAGTTGAATATCAAGGTAGGTCATGGTATCTTGCTTTTAGGGTTCTGTTAGACATTGGAATTATTACGTGTAGCCGTAAAAAGTTTCTAAGATTAACAAATAAAAAAACATTTTTGCTCTTTAATTATTATAGATAGGAAGGACGAAATCAGAGATTATCCGGCTGAGTAATTTAGCACTAGAATGCTGAAACAAAAAAGAACCTCATGTTGGTGACTCTACCATATTATAAAAAATAACTTAATACTTTACACAATTTATGTTAAGATGATAGTTAAATAGGTGAGAGTACTGTAAGTAAATGTACTTATTTCCATTATTTATATGAAATTTATTCTTTTCTGTTTTTCTATTTTCAAACTACTCCAGGTGAAAAAAAAATACACATTTATCCGAAATAATACTGTTACCCTTTAAGGTTTCGCAAAGTGTAGCTCCTCCATAATTTAGCTCGCGGACTTAAGGGGTCTAATTTATTGCTTCTCACATAAATCTCGTGGAATCGTGATAGCACATGATTCCTTCAATTATTTTGAAATAATAGCAGTGACACTGCCATTTAAATTTTCATCCGATACTTAAAATGATGAATGATTGCGTAGTTTTTTTTTTTCAATAATCAAACCTTTTTTATGCGTATTGGATTTAAATATAGAACATTGATCGAATGTTAAAAATAAAATGGGTAACATTGACCGTATATTTTTATTATTTAGACTACGAATTTCGTATAAGAAGGGGTAATTAAATGTGCCAACTGAAAGTGAGTCATCCCTTCTCCCCTTACATTGGTACTGCAGGATATATAAATCACCAGTTTCTGAACGCGATTTCGCCTGCGTAGCGAGGGAGTACCTAACAAGGTACCTTATGTTATTTTTCTTTTGCAAAACTAATGAAAACATTAACGATGAACGATTAAGTAAATAAGACGTGAAAGCGTATCAAAGAAACTCACTTTTTCTGTAAAACTTTTTGTATAAAATTGGTAAGGATTTCTTATAATGCGCAACGGAAACTAATCTAAGATGTTCATAGAATCATCATTATACCCGGTAGAATAACTAACGAGCAGATGATACCGGGTTGATGGAAACCCGCATTGGAGCAGCGTGGTGGAATAAGCTCCAAACCTTCTCCTCAAAAAGAGGAGAGGAGGCCTTTAGCCCAGCAGTGGGGCATTCACAGGCTGTTACGGGAGATGATACCGAGGTGGGGGCTCAAAACCCTCCCACGAGGTAAAATTATATTTTAAGAATAAAAAAAGAAAACACGAAACCAGAATTCATCACGTACCGAAAGTAATTAAAATAATAAGGCTCTGAGTTCGTAACTATTATTTCAGGTTTATTTAAAAAAAATATGGATTGACAATGCTTTAATGCTAACTATTATCAACGGGCGAATTACTACTAAAACTACGTTATATAAATATACCTAAAGATTAGTAAATAGATACAGTAGTTAAGATACCTGCACAGTAGAGGCACGCCAATATTTCTATACACAATATATACTTATCAATGTGTTCATACATACCCGTATTACCAACTAATTTAATTATTTTATAAATATTATTGAGAATCTGTTTTTCCATTGGACGCGGTTTAACTACCTCTGTAAAACGACAAAACTATACAAACATAATTAAGACGTGTTGAAAAAATCGCAGCATGCTGTTTCTATTGGATTTGAGTCAAATTATTCAAAGCGTTCGATTGTGTGGCACACAAAACGTTTTTCTATGAGCTTGAAAAATACAGTATCAATGTGAAATCTCTGGATCCTATTGCTTTATACTTCTATCAGAAAAACTCTACAAATCTTCGTTAATGGAATGAAGTGTACTGGGTTTGTACCAGACGGGCGTTCCACAGAGATCAATTTTAGGAACGTTGAAGATTTTTGTGTAAATTGTATTGTTTGCTGATGTTACATTACTTTTTAAAGTTAACTGTAAAAACGAATTCATGATGTAAACAATGCATAAATCATTAGATTTGTTTTACAACAAATGATTTGGTTTTGTACGCTATTAAAACAAAATGTGTTATATAACCGTACCTAATCTAATTTAATATAACAGAGCTTTAAGCTGATGTTGGACAATAACATTCTTAGAATAAATGATTTTTAGGGCTTAATATAGACTAAGAGTAAGATTTAAAATTATCGCTATTTTTTAAGTGGTGAAATGGCCGAGGTGGCTCAGTAAAGATTGCGAGTTTAAATTTAGACCCGGGAAGAAATTGAACTTTCATGTACTTGATGTTTATTTATTATTAATCTTGGTGGTAAAACATTGTAGCAGCGTGGTGAATAAAGCTCCAACCCTAGTTCTCATAAAGAGAAAAAGACTTAACCGTCAGCTGTCAGTTCGACAGTTACAGGCTGTTCGAAATTCAAATTATTTTTTATTTTCAATGTTTTAATTATCTACGTCTATAATTATTCTTTAAATTGCTGATTCCTTTATAAGGATATGTAGTATAAGGCTAAGTTTTATTTGAGTTAATAGAAAAACTACCGGACACAAAACGTGCCTGAACCAGTTTCGCTCGCACATGACCGCTTTTTATCTTTGCGAGTTACAAGAGCTTTATCTACCTACAATGAGAAAGAGATGTGATGTGTTTCTTGTGTCTTATTAGATTCTAGTACATTATCTATTTTTAAATCAAAATAATTATAATCATCGAGCATATGTGCATACATACATATATACATACGAGTACATTCACACTCACACGCAGAATTCTTTCTTTCATAATCGACTTCTTGACCTGAAACATCTATGTTTTTTTAAGATCTGTCTGAATTTGAAATTCCAAAATATATATATTATCTGTGCTGTCAAATTACGTCCATTTTTAAATTATAAATAATTAAAATTATCATCATACAATTATGACCATGAAGTTGTATAATAATGTGACTTTATTCGTTTTATATAAACGCTTAACTAAAAATATAATATTCTAAGCAAAAAATCCTAACAATTAAACTAAAAAAAAATTAGGACAAAAAATAAGACACATTTCACAAGACTATAATAATTATTAAATACAGGTGTATGTGAGCAAATAAAAGAAATATATATAAAAATGTTTCAATTCCGATAAAGGAATGCATTATGATAAACACGAGCTGTTTATTTGTTTGTTTGGACATATTTATAATAAAAAACCATAGATGATAAAAGTATTTTCTACATAATACGAATGTCAGAGTAATCAAGCGAAATAAGATATAAAGGATCATAAATATTGCAATCGTAATTTTTGTGTTACATGATAACCCTAACAAAAGTGATAAATTGTTTATACTTGCAATTTTAGTGATAATTTTAGTATTATACTTTCAAATTATATTGACTTAATATCAAATTTAAAAATAAAATCAGAAAATACCATCATGTAAAAAAACTAAAAATAGGAGTTGCAACATTCCTTTCGCTTTGTATTATGTTTTAAACTAACGCTTTTAACGTGTCTTCGCTCGCATCATAATTCAGAATTTATATTATATATATATATATATATATATATATATATATATATTGATACTAATTTCCATAGCTTTTTCTTTAAAAATTGAGGATGTTCAAAAAACTTTCATGACCAACAAAACCCGGGCAAGCACCACTGAATTTTCATGTGCTTAACGGTGAAGGAAAATATCGTGAGGTAACCTGCATGTGTCTAATTTTACTGAAATTCTGCCACATGTGTATTCCACCAACCCGCACTGGAGCAGCGTGGTGGAATAAGCTCCAAACCTTCACCTCAAAAAGGAAGAGGAGGCCTTCAGCCCAGCAGTGGGACATTCACAGGTTGTTACGGATTACGGAAAAGACAAAGAATTTTATTTAAATTTTAATTTTACTCGATCGTATAAACGGACGAAAGAGATTAATAAAAACTTATATATAAGTAGAACATGAAGGAAAAGTGAAGACACCGAGTACACGTAGAATAAAACAAACGGAGAAAATTAAGTACATAAACTTAAGTACATAATTATTATTATCGTTAAAATCTTTGAATCCTTAACAAAATTAATCATAAGTCGCTTTCGTGTAGGTTGTTTGTTCGTTTATCGATTTATGAAACGAACTTCCCGAATCAACTTGAAAATCACAATTACAATACTATTAACTCGCTTTCTTGTCAGTCCATTTGTTCGACACTTTAGGAGCTACATTTTCAAAAATCCTTCCTTAGTACTAAACTACGACATAAAACGAACCCGTATGCAAATTATCATGTGTCAGTCAGTTATTCTTTTATATATGTGTACACATACTATAGCAAAAGTACCTTGGCGGAAAAGTATTACACTGATTTCGAACCAGCTCTCATTCGTAAATGCTCTTATTCGTTCGTTACAGAATTAACTCCAAGATTAAAAAACATTCTTTATAAATTATATATTTTTCAAAAATACATAAAATTATATAAACTAGGATAAAAATATTTTGCAATATTTAAATTTTAATATTAATTAAATGTTACGGTATCTAGATCAGTTTGCGCTCATAATCGAAGTTGTCTTTCGCCTACTCGACGTAATCTATAGCTCCCCATATATCAGTTTTACTTAGTTCTCATTTAATATTCTCCAATACTAAGCTGCATATCGCGAACTCGCATTAGTCGTAAAATAGCTTTAAATTATACCAAGTCAACATAAAATCAAGACTTTACGAGCTGCGCGGAATCCTTGCACGAACATAATATCAATATTGAAAAAGACTGAGCTGAGCGCCCACACTATTTTTTTGGCAAAACAAAACAAACCAAGCTCGACTAATTCGAAAATCGAATTCTGTGACTGGCGGTAAAACATAATTAGTAGTTTTTTTTTAACTTCCGTTTGTTAACGTATAATATAACGTCTTTTTTAATGCATACAGCCAAAACTTAAATTCACTAAAATAATTTTTAAATATAATCTGGGCACCACTTTTTTTTAATAAATTTATGTACATTAAAGAGCAATTGATTTTCAATTTGAAGCAATTTCCTTTTTATTTATACTCAATACTTCCATTTGTTCTTTCTCGTATCAAACGCAGTTTTGAAGTTGACGGTAATGGTTATAAAAAGGATAGCGGATAGCATTCCAACTGCCTTCTTTGGTTGTGTAAACGTTATTGCAACAAAGTTGCAAATATATAGGGCCAAGATAACAACCGTTAGCGGTTTTACTTTATGACATTAAAAAAGGATTTATGACATTAAGAAAGTATGTGATTTTAAATATTTATTGTAATATTTACATTTATTTTTATACAGTAACGAATTTTAGATGAACATTTGAGTACCAATTATTTTGGTGTAAAATAATATATTATTATAATTTTATGTTAGAAATCACAATAATTAAAATAATAATTTTCATAAGTGTGATTTTCTGACGTTGTTTCAAAAAGTATTTATATGTTTTTATAAATTTGCATTGCCATGTCACTAAAAAAATCCGATTATAAATAATAATGTAATAATACCGTGTCAAAGGTTCGAATTAACACACCATTAAATAATCAAGATGGCACTTGAAGAACAAGAATGTAAATGTAAAAAATATCGACCGTTACAAGTGGGAAGAAGTGAGGTGCATCTTCTGTCCCTTGCACCAACCACTCAGCGCGCATAGCAACAGGTGGCGAGTTGAACTTGGATATTTAAGTGGAGTGGTCACTGGACTCACTTCGACCGACCAGCCGTCGAACCAGTGGCCTACTGGCTCGCGATCGACAACGTGACAATTATAAACCTAATTATTCGTAGTAGTTCGCTATTTATAATTCCAGTTTAGTTTCGTTAGTGAGAATAAGCCGAGTAATTTATTAATCGTGACTTCTAGATTCTTATAAAAAAAGTAAAAATCGAGAATTGAATTCTTGCCACGATACGTGGTACAGTTGCAGTTGGACGGGTTTTTCTCTGTTTCTAAGGTACTTGACTTCGTACCTTGATTTACCTAAATTAGTTTTTAAATTGTTTCTATCCAATGTAACTATCGTTACAACATGTTTGAACTGGTTTTTTGTTAGTGCGACTGCAAAGATACGGGAAAGATAATATATAATGTTGCTCTTTGCATACACAAGAATAATGAAATTTATTTGGATGTCTTGCATTGATAGTTTTACTTAAATACAGATATAATATTAATAATGATAAAAAAATACATATTTCATCGGTTCAACCTTGTATTTTTCTTTTTATTAAAAATTAATTCAACTTTTATTGCAAGGATTCGAATGCTTAGAATTCAATTCAGATTTTTAGAAAAAAAAATCGTATACTAATTTGTACGAACGTTACATGGATATCACAGAATGTATAATAATAAAATTGCATTATGTCTAGCTAAGTTTTTAGTGAAAAGTTTAATGGAAATGTCAAAAACTATCGATACATTTATTTGAACAAAGTCGGCAACTAGAACATTTAAAATAAATTACTTTTATTAACAGCTAAAGAAACAACATAAATTTCGCTGTCTCACACGTAAGTTCATAAGAAATACAAATATACATCAATTAAAGGCCTCCGTCCGTTTGGTAGGTAGCTGCTATTGATGTGTTTGACCTTTTTATAATATTTATAGAAAGGTTTTTGTACAGGTGTTAAATATATTAAAACCTACCTTTGTTCTTTAATCTAAAAGAATTGATAGTAAAATATTCCGATGTTTTAGGGAATAACCATTATTGTTTTTTTTAACCTTCGATAATTAATTAACTGACAGATGTCAGTTGGTCATGACAGACTATACACTACAAAAATTAACAGTTGCCATAACGTTTTAACAGTGCAGTATGGAACTAAATGACTTCTAATAATTAAAAACAAAAAACAATTTTTTTATTGTAAACTGACATAACGATATTATTCGTTATACGGCCAAGTAAAAGATAAGAATATTTTTAAATAATCGTAAACTTTTCGCACCTTCAATCCTACACATCACAGCAGCCGAACGTTTATTAAACATTTTTAACTAATTAAACTTATAGTAATATATTACAAAATTTATATTATTAGTAGGAGGAGCCTAAAAACTTATATGTTTGTTTAAGATAAAGATTCAAGAACGAATCATAATGCAACGATTGTGACGTAATTATATGCAGTTTTTTTTTAATTCTAAGCATGCATAATATTATATTTTACAAGTATAAAAACTCTTTTTTAACATGTTTCATTAATCGAAACAATCTCTTATGTATTTTTGTTGAAACACATATATAAATCCGTCTTCGTCGGATTTATTAATCATGAGCTTTCATCCCATTTTATAAAGTAGGATTAAACAAGCTTCTACGAGTTATGATAATGATCCTTTAGAATGGTATGCTTTCGACAGCCGTTCAGGTGCTTTAATGTTGAATGGTGTTGACAGATACATCTAACAAACCCTTAGACTTTTCGCAATACCGTCGACCCTATACTCTACTGTAACAACACGGCATTTTTTTTTATTCTTTTATAGAATAAAAAAAAATCTCATCCGCCTTGAATGAGCATATGGGCCACCTGATGGTAAGTGGTCACCAATGCCCTTAGACATGAGCATTTTCAGAAATGTCAACTATCGCTTACATAGCCAATGCGCCACCAACCTTAAGTACTTAAGATTTCATGTCCCTTGTGCCTGTAATTACACTGGCTCACTCACCCTTCAAACCGGAACAACAATACCAAGTACTGCTGTTTTGCGGTAGCATATCTGATTTTTTTTTTTTTTTTTTATAGAATAGGAAGGCGGACGAGCATATGGGCCACCTGATGGTAAGTGGTCTCCAACGCTCTTAGACATTGGCATTGTAAGAAATGTCAACCATCGCTTACATATCCAATGCGCCACCAACCTTGGGAACTAAGATTTTATGTCCCTTGTGCCTGTAATTACACTGGCTCACTCACCCTTCAAACCGGAACACAACAATATCAAGTATTGCTGTTTTGCGGTAGAATATCTGATGAGTGGGTGGTACCTACCCAGACGAGCTTGCACAAAGTCCTACCACCAATCTTCATGTTTTATTATAATATCTTAATTGTGAATGCGTTGGACTTGAAAGATTATTTATTCTCAGCCGTAGTGTAGTCGGCATAATTGGCTCAGATAATTATATAATTTAAAAAAAATTAAATGGTGTTCTATTTTTAAAATTAAAAATATATATATATACTGCAAAAAACACGGGAATTTTAATAGGCTAGGGAGCTGACGAACAAAATTTCTATATGATTTGCTCATGTGGCAGACATTATTAATAGTGATAATAGTGCCATAAGAAAGATTGAAGCCCGCATCTGCTATCATGGTAGAGCTGAATTGTCGCTTGGCAGCGTTTTGAAATTGTAAAAAAGGACGTACACATTTGTATGAAATCAATGAGGCAGAACATTTTTTTTTAAATCGACTTCTACAAAATATCCTTAATTTTAATTGTTTTCGATGTGAAACATAAATAAATCATATACCCAAAAACACTCCAGCTCTTTAGTCATAAAATGATTAAAATGAAGAAGGAAAAATTACTGCGTTGGTCATTTTTGAAATTCAGTTAATAATATTAAGATAACGATTGTGACTGTCTTACAAAAAATTATGTATAATATATTAAACTTTAAATGAAATATATTTACATCAATAAGGTCATGAACGTCTTAACTGAAACATAGATATCGTTGAACTGCTTACCTAAAAAAATTTACAAATTAATTTACAGCGTGAAAAGCCATCTACTAAAATAAAGAGCGCTATAGTAACAGCTGTTTACAATTATAACACAGTAAGCTATTTAAACAAGCCTTCTTAATTCTTCATTTATCTATTTTATTTTATTTCACCTGTGCCGGTATCTGTAATCAAATCAATATTTTCATTTTTCGTGATAATGCAGAATTAAAAAAGTGCTGCATTTTTAAAACTAACGTCATTTCCGTAAATCTATCTATGATAATTATGGGCATCAAATTATAAGTCTTCTAAATATAATAAATAAATTAGTTATTTTGCATAATGCTAAGCATGTAAAAATAAATATATTTCGATTGGAACAAGGCTATTTATTCGTACATGTTAATTACATAAAAACAGGATAAAATGAGACAATAAATAAGTAGGTAATTAGTGTATAAGTCATAATCGACGAATGTTAATTGGTTAAACAATGCTGTGTCTTCTTCTTTTGAATGTCAATTATGACAGAAAGAGAGAAATTAATGCGTAACTAAACAACCGCTACGCTACGTTTATAAGTAATACCGAATATTTTTTAAATATTTATATTTGAGAATTTATTATCAAAACAGATTTCACTAGGCAAAAGATAGTTTTTTTTTTAAATAAAACTAATTAGATTCAAAAATTCTTGCGATGGTAGAAACTAAGTCAACACTAAACATATATTTTTTTACCACGGAGAATCAAAATATTCCCATAAGATTGTAAGTAAGTAGTAAATATTCACATAAGTGTTGGTTTTATTCTAAAATTTTGCTACTTAAAAATTCAGGTATGTATGTGTTTTAGTGTTCGTGGATAATATAAAAACCATACCTATTACCTAAAGGCATAAAAAAGACGGAGCAGACAAAATCACACCCAACTACTTTTACCAGTTTCTTTTTTTTTACTTTTTAATATGCATGGGAAAACACTTGAAACTGAATTTTTAATAATTTCCACCGGTTGAGGTGCTTTCCTGTGCTTGATTTGCTTTGCACATAGATTTTGATGCTAGTGAAAATATTATAGTTTATTTAAATGTTATTAATTTTAGAATAATCTATAATATAATGTTACAGATGCAGTACATTTAAATAATAATATTGTAATAAAACAAAAGAAAATCCACTTTCATTTTCACATCCATTTTTGAATTTTACCTTTTTATTATGAAAATCTAGGTTAAACCGATTTACTATTAACAAGACCACGCACTAAGAAATAATAATATAGAATGTACCAAATCACAACATAATGTAACGCTCAATAACCTCCAACAGTTTTTAGTTAAGATAAAACCAATCAATATGAAAGATACGTTTTACCAATAACATTGATCGGCCACTTTTATAGGATGCGTACATTCTGTTATACGCGTGTTATATGTAATTTCGAAGGCAAACGACTTAATAACCCTGATCTAAGTCTTCTTAGAAATTAGCGGAACCATTACCTCGTCACCAGCGTAATTTATATCTTGAAGTGTATCATTATCGTGTTGTTTTATGCACCTCTTGTACTGACACCTATTTCGAATAGGCAGCTTGATGGGCTTGTTTAGCAGGGATTACGATCGTTGTATCGATTGCAATAAGAATCATATTTATTTGAAATGGTGCTACGTATTTGCGTTATTTCATTAGATTTATAGGGTTGCTATTTTGGTTAAATTTATGTTATTTAATATAAATATTGTTAGTATTAACGGTTTGTTAATTTTATTAGCCTCCTTGGTGGTAGAAAAGCTAGTAGCTTTACGGCAGATTATTAAGTTCCGGGTCGATTTTTTTCTTCGGTCAACATATATCATACATATATCAGGAGGTTAGCAATATTATATCCGTTTCTGATTTGTTGTTCGTGTTGACATATCGTTGCATTATAAAACTGAGGACGCAACAGGACTTGCGTTGGTGCAAATTTGTAAACGGTGCTATCTCCTACCGACGCCGTCGTCGATATCGGTATGGATGACTTGTATTTATTATTTTTATCTCAATGATAAGTATATGGAATTATTGTCAATATGTCCGTGACTTGTGAATATTATTATCAAATAAATAATCGATTATAATAGAATAATTAAACAAATAACGCACACTGTAGCTAAAATAGTTCACCGGTTTATTGTTTGTTAAAATCGGATTATAAAATTTAAAACAAAAATTTCCTATTTGTTTTAATTTTAGTAAAACATTAACATATTCGGCACTAAGATGTTTTTCGATTGTGGCAAAATGTTTCATAAGCATTGTAGGGACGATCCTAGCCTCCAATCTCAGAACGCTTTTACTTTCAAATCTCTTACAATATAAATTAATTATATATAACGACTTAAAGTGAAATTCTTGTTAACTATCTATTAGAATTAAAGTTCGTAGTGTTATAGGGTCTCGCTCATAGGGTTTACTTTATAGTAGTTCATACTTCATATGATCCACTGCTGCCTGGATCAAGGCCTAAGGATTCCAAGGTCCATTTATAGAATGTAGCCAGGCCGCTCAATTATAGATTTGAGCTTATCTCATATTTCTTCCATACTCATGAAACATTTTAATTGCGAATATAAAAAACTAATATAAGAAATTTCGAAAAAAGGCCGCCTTCTCGAGTTATTTATTAATTAAAATTAATAAATGTAGCGAATGGATTGCTGTAAATACAATCATGAAACATAAAAAAAACGAAGTCTTATAGTACGACCTTCAACACAATAATTACGGTAATTGAAGAATGTTAGCCTTAATATAGCCTGGCAATCTATCTAACGGTTTTGGAATATCACTTTCGGATTCAGCGACGATATTGGGCTTAATCGTATAGACTTCTAGCTAAGCCCAACTATACACTTTGGTCAATTGTTATACGCAGAGATGGATCCCTACAAGCTGAGTTAACTTGAGTAGATTGGAAAAATTTTGGAGATGGAAAAACTTGGTTAGTTTTTTTTAATGTTCGCGCCTTCTGTGAACTCAAGCGTCAACGTGATTTTAGGCCTTTTATGCGAGTCCGTCTGGCTAGATACCACCCACTCATAAAATAGGTATTCCGGTTTAAAGTATGAGTGAGCACGTGCAACTACAGGCATAAGGAACATAACATCTTGAGATTTGACGCCGTGTCCGCAATCGGTCAGGGGGACATTATTATTATTTTATCTCAAGGTATATACAAGCCACTAGTTTCAAAAATTGATCAAAAGCAGATTTAAAGGAAGAATCTTAAATGAGGTAATGAAATGGTCCTCGACGAATTTAGCTTAGTACAAAGAACTTTAACGGTGAAAGAAGTTTTGAATACATTTTATAACAATGCATCTGACTTGACTGACTTGTGGGAGATTCTCGACGTCGACACCCCGCACCCCGTACCCCGTTCCAGATACATGTTACAGCCTGTATAAAGTTGCTGTTTTTTTCGTATCTTAAAATACTGTAAGATGTGATATTAACATATTATTATCATCGCTATGTGTAATGTTCCATTAAATAATTCATATATGTATATACTAATATTATACATTACTGGGCTCAAATCTCTACTTTTATGGAAGGTTTGGAAGTATACCTCCACGGTACTCCAATGCAAGTTATGTACACCACTTTGATCCGACACATGCAGGTTTCCTAACGATCTTTTCCTTCACCGCTGAGCACGGGATGAATTATAAAAGTGCCTTTGTATTCACGCATGTAGGCACATCATTACCTTTCCTCGGAGACTGACTTATAGTTTTCTTGAGGGCAGGATACAATTGAATTATATTGAGATTGTTGATGCGGAGTGCGGGAGCGGGTAATAAATACCATATGTATGGTCGAATACATACTATTACGTCTGTCCATTGATCCTTCGCAATGATAATATTTTCCTTCATAGCATCACAGGATTTCTTTTAAATATTTTTGTTCCATTAAATTGAATTATAGTTAATTTTTTTAGCAAAAACTTGTTATAGTTACTTTTTTTAGCAAGTACTTGAATTATTAGGGCAACAAGTTACCACCTGTAGGGCTATTACTTAAAAACAAACTTGAAACTTAGCTCAGAACAAGACCATAACATGTCAGAAACAAAAAGCTTTATGCGACATTGACAATAATAATTATAACATTCAAAGGATACACGCAACAAAAAGCGTGACATCGTATTTCTTTCAATATTTCACGAGTAAGATGCGAAGTGAATTTTACAGAGATTTTTATATCTCGTGTGAAAATGTAATGTTTTTTTTGTCGGTTATTATTTGGTGGTAAGTAGTCACCATCGCCCATAGATATTGACGCTGTAAGAAATATAAAGCATCGCCAATGCACCACGAACCTTGAAAACTAAGTTAAGTTCCTTATAAGTTATGTCCCTTGCGCCTGTAGTTACACTGACAAACCCTTCAAACCGAAACCCAACAATACTAGGTATTGACATTTAACAGAAGAATATCTGATGAGTGAGTTGTACCTACCCAAACGGACTTGCACAAAACCCTATACCAAGTCACTATACTAACCTTTTTTAACTTATATTTATATAGATTCTTTATTAAATTTATATATATTTTTTAACATACATCCATAAGCGGATAGAACTTGAGCCGATAATAAAGCATAGTTCGTGTTTACGATCGCTCGACAGTCACACTGTCACAGCTGTCAATCATGTCAAAAGAATTGCGTTAGTTTTATGGCGGAAAGGTTTCGTAGCTTTTATATATTTTTAATACGCGTACATTCGTACGCCGCTTTGCCGGGACACGGGTGTTAAGACTCTATTAAAACGTCAATAAACAGTACAATGTATCGTTTCAATGTTAAAGTTACCTAGATGTTTTATGTTCGTTCATTCGTTCATTCGTTGAGTATTTATGTGGAAATTTGTTACGCGTTTAGTTGATATGGTCGAAGATATCTTGTTCATAATGCTTATGAGATTATTAGTTCACAGCAAATACAATATTTTCTAAAAAAATATTCTCACCTGAGAATTGTCGGCGAATGTGTCTCAGATGTATTCTTCATCAATTATTATAATTGCTTACAATTTTAATTATAAGTTAGAAATAGTTAAAAGTCTATGTTTTAAAACTATAGATATGATCTATGATCTATGATCTCAATATACAAGATATCATATATTTTTTTAATTTAATAACAGATTCAGTTTGGACGTTTTAACCACATAAAAGAGTACAAACTCTATGTATAAATAGAGATCCAAGGCCTAGGAACTTAGACATTTGCTCTCCCCTCCTAAGCGATTAGAATAAAATTGTAATATTTTTGTCTGGGGTTCTTCGGCTGGTACATTGTAGGCCTAATCTAAATCCAGGATTGCTTCCATCCGTCATAATAGCATGCGCAAGATCCCGTGACACTCTTCGTTAAGACGGAAAGGGTACCGCTGGATTTTTAGTGGGTACTCCGATGTTCGAAGCGCACTCGGAGCCATGGACACAGGCGAGTCTCATATACCTTCCACTGTTTCCGTGGGGGAAACGCGTAATGCGTTTTTCCAGCGTTAAAATAGGACGACTCCATACGACGAATCGGTACCGATTGATAGAATCCACAATATAAACCGGTAGTAGTTTTACACACATATACTAACCTGGTGATTCAAATGTACTTGTAAAAGAGCATAGGTACTTAAATAAAGTATATTTTAATTTTGGTTGACTTTGCATCATGAAGTAAAAAGTAACTCACATAGTCTTATAATAACACAAAAAAAAATTTAAAAGTTTGTCCCAACTTATAACAAAGTTCCAATATAATGAAGAGATTACAATGCGTAAGTTACCATGGAAAATACTTCACCCCTAAATTATTATTTTAACAAACTGTTAACATAAATCGCAAAGTTTGTTAACATCACAAAACCACTTCATTAATCAATCACTCAACTCATTCATCCGCTCACTCTCCCATTCGTAATTAAGTTACAACTCGTGAACTATTTCATATGATTTACGATCGGGGGACAATATTTTAGACCTTTCAAACTATAATTCACGTGTGTCCGGTAATAAATGCCCCACTTGTAATAAACTTGAAAAAAAATGTATTCCATTTGGGTGGTTCGAGTTAATTTGTCGTAAAAAATAGCTTCAAGTTTCATACACGCTTGTCCCCTTTCTTGAACGATAATCGCATTTCTTTGTTTGAGCTGTAATAATATTCATCTCAGTTTTTGTTAAGCTGTTTTACGATTTTACAAATTGTGTAACTTATGAAGCTAGGTAACTTTTTATGGTGATTCCTGTTTTGTAAGTGTGTTATAATATTATGAATTATATTTGTATTAAAAATAAATCAACGATTTTTTTTATGATTTGGCGACATTAGATGATAAGTATGTAAAATACCAAAACTGCAGAAATTGCCTTACGTCAATAGTCAAAACTTTTTCTTATTCCATGTGTATGTAATGTCAAATACTTTAGTTTTCTTATATCGAAATTATCGACTTCCGATTGACTGACAATTTTCAGTGTATACTTTCGATTTTATATGCATTTTAATATGTACATTATTATCATAAACCTGAACCAAACCGAGTCTGCATTATTCTCGCTTACATTATTTTAACTTTAAATCTTCTTTTTTAAATAAGATTTACTTACAATCACTTACAGTAATACATTTCAATAAAGAATAAATACTAATAAACACTAAATTAATAACATTACTATTAAAAAAAATCCTAAAAAAACAATAAATTAATATGTACATTATTATCATAAGCCCAAACCAAACCGAGTATCTGGATTATTCTCGCTTACATTATTTTAAATGTTTCTAATAGATGTCGATTTTTTATTACAAACTCTTACTCATCGACCGTCATCTCATGACCGTCGATGAGATTAAATATAATTGATAATAAAATTCTAACGCTTTTTTCCTATCCCACGCCAGAAAAAGAATAAAAAAAGAGTCCAACAGATGTTACGTTACGTTAAACATCGCTGTAAGTAAATCTCTTAGACATGCTCAGGGAACATTTAATTACAGTTAGATGGTATACTTTAAAACGTCATGAAGTTACCGGATAATTGTAAGGACCGTTAGTTTGAAATAAATACAGCCAGATTGAAGAGAAGAAAAGAAAAATTATGAACGGCAACACACAGGCGAATTTGAGTTAAATTATTAACACAGTAAGCTAATCAAAATATTATAGAAAAAACTATCGAAATGCTATGTGTTTTATGGTAAACTGAATGCTCCGTTCACAATTTTTGGGCATTTTACAATTCGTCTATAAACCAACGATCATTAGAATGTATCTGGAGCTTTGAATATATATATATATATTTATATATTAGTTCAGATTGAGATTAATTTACATCGACTATTTGATTGAATATATACACGTCCATATTGTATATCGGGTTTTAACCGCGATCATTCTTTTTTTATTTATCCCCTACGTGTCAACAGTTTACACCTGCAGTGGTCACCGGAACATAATATATATGCTGCTAAATCGATCTTATTTTAATGCTCAATTATTGTTAAAGAGATCCATAGCCTATTTATTTCTTAAATACACGAACGACATTGCGGTTAGTAGCGTGTTACATCAATATATCATTTCTGCTGAGGTCGCACGACGTGTTTCATCGGCATTTCTGTCTCTCGACCCAGCAACGACTCATCAAGGGCCTGCCTCAATACTCACACACAGAACTTGAATAATATTGATATGATTTAAGTGATTAAATATATAGTTTTATTAAATCCAAATATGTATAATAATCGGCTTGGAATACATTAAATTTTACATTACAAAGTTAGTAGTTTTTTAATAAGTTATTTAATTATTATGTTAATACGTATATATAAACTACGAACGAAAAAGCTTATTTATCCTCTATATAATTTAGTTATAATATAACTTTTTTTAAATTTGTTTTATTGAATAAATATATATATTAGTAGATGGACTGACATTTGAGCCACCTGAGTATTAGTGGTCACCACCGCTTATAGGAATATTTATTGTGCCTTATAATGAAAAGGCGTCAACACCTTGTTCCTGTAGTAAACACTGGGTCACACACACTTCAAACCGCAACGCAACAATACTAATTAGTGCCGATACCTATCCAGACGGTCTTTTACAAAGTCCTACCCCGAAATATTATGTTATAGGATCGAATACCTTACACTACCACCCACTCATCAGATATTCTACCGCAAAACAGCAATACTTGATATTGTTGTGTTCCGGTTTGAAGGGTGAGTGAGCCAGTGTAATTACAGGCTCAAGGGACATAAAATCTTAGTTCCCAAGGTTGGTGGCGCATTGGCTATAAGCGATGGTTGACATTTCTTACAATGCCAATGTCTAAGAGCGTTTGGTGACCACTTACCATCAGGTGGTCCATATGCTCGTCCACCTTCCTATTCTATAAAAAAAAAAAAGTAGGTAGTATGTAGTCAATAGAATGTAATATAATAGTATACTGGTGGTAGAGCTTTGTGCAAGGTCGTCTGGGTAGGTACCACCCACTCATCACATATTCTACCGCAAAACAGCAATACTTGATATTGTTGTGTTCCGGTTTGAAGGGTGAGTGAGCCAGTGTAATTACAGGCACAAGGGACATAAAATCTTAGTTCCCAAGGTTGGTGGCGCATTGGCTATAAGCGATGGTTGACATTTCTTAGAATGCCAATGTCTAAGGGCGTTTGGTGACCACTTACCATCAGGTTGCCCATATGCTCGTCCACCTTCCTATTCTATAAAAAAAAAAAAAAAAAAATATTTTCTAGGCAAGCGCGCTCCACCTTAGACTGTATCATCACTTTCCGTCAGGTGTGATAACAGTCAAGCGCTAGCTTACATATTAATAAAATTTTAATAATAAAATGTATATTATATTCTGCAAGAAAGTCGTCGTTTCCATAGCATAGCGATGTCAATTCTTTGTTTTGATAATATTCTTTGTAATTTTCACACGAGAATAGCAGCAATTTATATTTATATTTCATGATAATATGTCATATTCTTCAAAGAGATTTCATTTAGAACTCTCAAGCGAAGGGAGTCGTTTTTAACGCGGCCATTAAAATCAATGAGTGTAGCTTAACGACATGTCACCTTGAAAGACCACATGCGAAGTATTTTTTTTATTTTCTTGGACAACACACGGTAATACATTTGAATATATATAGTGAGGAAGTAGAGAGCGTTATATTATTTATTTATATAATTTAAATGACTTCAAGAAAACGAGGATGTTCTCAATTCGTTTTTTTTTTTCGTTACCGCAGAACTCCGCAGAACAGTCATTTGTTTCTCCTGTTTTCTATAAAATTAAATAAATAAATAGTTCCTTACCCAAGAGGGGGAGCAAGGAGAACTAGGTTGCCCTGTACTAACCCTTAGTACAGGGCAACCTAGTTTGGGCTCCTGTCTCCCACATATAACTGTATTTATATACATATTAAAAAAAAATGTAAACATTATTGTCTGTGGGAGAGAATAAATAAATTTATTATTATTATTATTATTTGTGAACCGATTTGGAAATTTTTTTTTGTTTGGAAGAATATAATTCATGTATGGTCCCATTTAAATTTGAAAAAAAAAATACAATCCCGTAGAGTGAAAAAATAGAGAATGAAATGTTTACGGGCTTGAATTTTAAAGTCATGATATTGTGAAGGACTACTTGAGACGGAGAATAGATAATGCACCTGTGTCTCTATACATACTTGTACACTGTTATATCTCCTACGTAATTGATTTTAATTACATACACACCAAAAAACCGGCAAGATAAATACACATTAACCGTGATACAAATGCTTACAAAAAGTAACAAAATATTATATATAATTTATATATAAGATAAAATGAAAATAAATACGAATTCATTATCAACTGTATATTTGTGTGTGTTTTTTGTATGAACTACTTTCATATAAACACAAAGTTTTTTTAATAGATTTTTTTTAAATTATACAATAAATCTTTCTATGATCTAGCAAATTACTACAAACAACGTTATATATCAAATACATCGATATGTATAGTTTTATTATTAAAATAATAGTTTATAAAACGATTAACTCCATGACAGCAGAGTAAGTGCGCGTGTGAATATATTGACTACATTTATTATCTCCATAGCTTTCAAATAAAGTCTACCCGCCCCGATTTTAATCGAGTGAATATAATAAACAAGAAAAAAAATACTATATCTATATTTGTATGGTTCGAAGGATGAGTGAGCAGTGCATTTACGAAAGGGATATAATCTAAAATCCCATGATCAGCAACGCAGTGAGCCCAGCACAGTGTCCACAGGCGAAGATCCGGTGTCTATTTCTCCTCGTAAGTGTTCATCATAAATTTAAAAAAAAATCAAATATTTTTAACCTACTATAATCTCTGACAATTTCAATATCAAAATATATCAATTAAAGCTAATTATATTTTAGTAAATATTTAATTATATGACAAACAATAAAAAACAACTATTATTTGATCTCATTGGTTAATTATTGTTTAAATTAAATTTTGTACAAATATTTTCAATCTTCACTTTAATTATTTACTAATATATAAAGGTAGTTACAAAACGAAACGCGTCCTGTTTGCACTACAAATTCAGTCCCCGGATGTAAAATAACAAACAATAATTTAAATCAACGGAAAACCGTTTAAGAAATACTAAGGATAGGTTACACTATTCACCTTTATTTTTTTACTAGTTTTCGCTCGCTTGTTAGGGGGTTTTAGGTACCATATAGTGTTTTCAGTATCCTTGATAACATGTACGCAAAAGTAGTTAAAACATGAAGCAAAAGAATAAATAAATAAACTCACTTTCGCATTTATAATATTAGCTAAGCATTATAAAATAAAAATGACACAAGTATATAAACTTGGCTTTAAATTAAGTAGCAATCATAATAATTTTTCTTATCCAAATACGAACACAAAATTATCATAATAAAAAAATATCTTATTCAACAAAATATTCGATTTTTTTTTATATGGGCTGATAATGAAAAGTAGTTGCCTATAAATATTGACATTTAAAAAAGTATAAACCAATCGTTACGCCAACCGTGTGACTAAGATGTTATATTGTCAGACATTGTATTTTATATTTCTTGATTGTTTTGTAATATTAATATAAATTTATTTTAATTAATAAGCCAGCTTTATTAATCCAGTTGATGAATAATGTGTCCCGAGCACAACCAGCATCAAGCCGTATTCTCTGGCTGTTTTGAAAATAAACGTGTAGCTGCGGCAACGCGTGCGTGATTTTAAAGTAAACAAGTGTGGACGAAGCTTAACAAAGAAACGATTTGTCAGTAACGTTGGAATATGTAACAAGATTTAAAAAAAAAACAGGTTTTGTCAAAAGGTCAGTATTGTTTTCAATTATTCAAGCATATAGTTTACTAGCTGAGTCTTGCGATTTTATTCGCGTATTACCTACCTAATTATGTCTGTTTTACACACACGCTCTATAGATAGTTACTTGCTATACGATTTGAAAATAGGCTTACTCTCTCTTGGTCGTTTGCTTCAATGATGAAGGTTGTGTCCACTCTGATCTAGGGTCTGGGTCACGATCTCTGTGAATTTTCTCCAGTCCTTTCTGTCCTCAGCTTTACTCAGGGATGTGGTCACTTGGAGACCAATGAGGTTGATAACTTGATCCGACCACCATGTGGGGCAGCGGCCACTTGGTCTTTCCTCTCTACTTTGCTAAGCACCATCAGCTTGTCTAGGCTGACAGGCTGCCTTCGCACTATATGACCAAAATAACGAAGGACACGCTGGTAGCAAATAGTTGACAGTCTCGTTTTTATGTACAGTTGTTGCAGAAAGGACAGAACATTGGTTCTCTAGGCCGTTCACGGTATGTGTATCATTGTTCGCCAGTACCACATCTCGAACGCGTCGATCTTCTTCCTCTCCAGTGAGCGAATTGTCCAGAATTCCGAGCCATAAAGAAAGATGGAGAATACCAGAGTCTGAACGAGCCGCTTTTTCGTTTTATTCGATATTTTCCTGTTCTGCCATATTCAGGTCAATTTGCTCAATGCAGACTTGGCCATTTGAGATCGTCGCCGGATCTCCTGGACAGCCTCCTTGGTCGGTCAGTAGTGAGCTGAGATACAAAAACTCAGAGACAAATTCAAGGTCACTTAGTTATCCGGTCCGAGTTAGTGTACCAGCCCTATCTACCTTTAAAGTCTGCTCTATTGAATGTTAGACCAACCTGCTCGCTTTCGTATTGGACTCTTCTGAAGAGTTCGCTAAGTTCTTCTTCGGATGACGCGATTAGAGTGGTATCATCTGCAAGATTGCTAATCTTCGTCCCTCCTATCAAGATGCCACCCTGCCAGTCATCTAAAGCCCTTCTCATGATAAACTCGAACTAGTAAGATTTTCCAGAGACAGTCCCACCGTACGCAGTTAAAAGCCTTGGAGTAGTCAATAAATCACATCAGTGTTGGCTTGCAAAATTGGCAGCTTTTGTCTATTAGTTGCCTAACGTTGACGATTTGCTCCCCGGTACTTTGACCTCTAACAAAACCAGCCTGTTCCTCGGGTATTTGCCACTGTAGGAATGTCCTAGCTACCTCACAGTAACTCTTTTCAATTTAAATACTTCACTTTTCAAAATTGTTTTTTTTAATGAAACTAATAACAATTCGAATTTCGAATAACATACTATAGGATTTTTAAGTCGTATAATAAAATATGCGGGAAATTCTATAAACTAAAGCGACTTGTAATTACATTATTTATCGAAATTATAGCTCGTAACGAAATATTACCCATTTCGTAGTTAATAAAGTCAATTCGCTTGTGTTCATATTAATTCGATCATGAAGCATAATGTACAATATTTAGTGGTTCTGAAATAGATTTCTTTGTTTTATAGTGATTCAGCGCGGATATATTCTAGGATGTAGCCAAAGGATTAATATCTTGGGTTGCATTTCCAGTTAATCTCTAAAACATTTTAGACGACTATATATATTTTATTTTTGTAAGACGATTCTCTTGCAGTCATATTTTTGCTATAAATATTCCAAATGAAACCGCGCTGAATCTGATTTTTCAGCTTCTGAATCAAAATGCAAGGCAAAATTAAGAAAATAACTGAAATAAAAAAGTTAGGTATAATATAATTGATTGTAACTGTTTTATATAAAAAGAAATAATCAAAAATAATTTATAAAATAATAATAATGATTTTTTATAAGATATTTTTTTTTTAAATGAAAATCATAAATAAGAAATGACATATCTATTATATACAACATCAACAGCGTTAATAAATAATTAATCGATCGTAGAGCACAGGTGTTTTATATATTTAGAAGCCATTACGCCTTGTTCATCTCTTGACCGAGTTTTGTCTACACGGATACCAAATCGTTTATAATTAGAAAGAACTATAAATACTATTGATACAAAAATACAATGTGATATAAACACATATAAATTCCAAACAATATTTTTTTCTTGGTGGTACCCACTCATCAGATATTTTACCATTAAACAGCAATACTTATGTAGTATTCTTGCGTTCCGGCTTAAAGGGTGTGTGAGCCAGTGTAACTACAGGCACAAGGGACATAACATTTTAGTTCCCAAAGTTGGTTGCACAGTTGTTCACAGCCAATGTCTATAGGCGGTGGTGACCATTTACCATCAGGTGGCTCATTTACCCGTCCGTCTGCATATAACATAAAAAAGGAAATTTATTTCAGATATAAATATCTTTCACGATACAGATTTTATCTGTACGTGTACCTACGTGTGTTTACCTGTGTGTGTAATTTCTATATTTTTCTGGTTCTTTTTTGTAGAATCAACGACCCCAACATGTAAAATATTAATAGTTTAATCGATTTTTAATTATTTGAAAATTATTTCAAATTCTAAATTAAAAAATAATAATAATTACATTATTTTTTCGAATAATTCATCTTATGTCGTCCAGTTCATATACGTAATCGAGTTTCCATACATCCTTTTGTGTGTCACAAATGCTATATGAATCAGTTCAGTGATTTCTCTGAGCGTTGATGTCAGACAGTTATTGGGTCAGTCAAAGTCAAATAGAGTAACGTGGAGAGACTTTGTATTCTTATATCTACTATACAATTCTTCTCTCTCTAAAATTCCTATATATATTAATAATATATATATATATATATATATATATTATTAATAGTTTTATACGCACCCGACTAATTTAACGTTAAGATATTTTAGTTTACTTCTTTAGAGATATTTTTTTCAATGGCTTTTAAATAAGTAAAAAAACGCTCCCCTCATCCCCAATATGGCAAACCAATTATTCTAATATACATATAATTATTTACACAAATTCTTTTCTTAAAATAAGCAACGAACATTGTTCACAATCACATCGAGTCTTGGAGATAATCCCAATAAAATGTTAAGAAATTACCCAAGTCTCTTGTCTCCAGTAAAGGTAATAAGACCGTGTAAAACATTTAACATGAACGTGCGTCCCAGTGTGTGATCTATATTGACCTGGTTGTCTGCCAGAATAAATAAACAACATGATTGATTCTCTTTAAAAAAATGTATAATTATATTCATCAAAAACCGTTTACCGAACGAAAGGTGTACCTACTGGTACATATACGTATTGCACCGATATTTTTAAACAAGTTTTAGAGTTCATGACTACAGGGTTATTAATCGGGATATATAATACGTTTCGTATTTTAAACCTTTTCCTTTAAAGATTCTACTCTAGTTCTGAATTATAACCAATGGAATCTATACTAATATTTTAAATTCGATAGTCTGTCTATCTGTTACGTTTTTAAACCACGAAACCGAATGGTATGAAGCAAGCTGAACCCCATAGAAGGACATAGACTATTTTGTATCCCAAGTATCTGCTCGCTAACATGCGGGCAAAGCCGCAGGCGATTACTAGTATAAAATATTTTTATTTGAACTCATTAATAAATAATCTAGTCATGTTATTTATTTAAACTAAGTTCAGTCGTTTTTCTATAAGAAACATTCTCTTAACTTTTACACCTTTTACCACCAGGCAGAATTGTTATAAACATCCTAGTATCACTCGCATTGCTAATTCGATCATGTGTCCAAGTCCAATCGATCAAGTCCGCCATTTTGGATTTAAAATGGCGGCATTTAGTTAAATCGTACATTGCCAAGACACGAACATCTGTGCGAAATTTCAGCTGAACCGAACAACGGCAAATTTAACTTTTAAGATTTGATAACAGACACCGGGACAGGTCAAAATCGGTACGTAACTATTCACCCACACAACGTTAATTATAGTAAGGTCGTTAATGTTAAATGGCGTTTATAAACGTTATTTAGCGGGTTAATAGTTAAACAATTCTGTTTCTTCTTCTTTCGAATGTCAAAGCAATAATGACAGAAAGAGAGAAATCAGTGTTTAACTATTAACCGTTAAAACCATTATAAAAGTAAGACTATTCATTAATTCTATATTAATATACATAATCTTGGAATTCGAAATTTTATCGTTCCATCTACTAAGGTTTCCAGATACTAAATAATAACATAGATTACTAAAATATGGTATAAATTATAAACTATCTTAAAAAAACTTAATTAATCTCCAATAGACTTGTAAGAAATTCCTAATATCAGAATCACTACAAATAACTAAAAACTAAATGCATCTACATCGTATGCAAAACCTCCCTCTACAGAGTACTGACAAACAGCTTATTTAGTCGTAAACACACGTACAATGCATATATTTTAAAACGGAACATGGCTTTATGTACATTGTTCATCGTCCTTGTAACAATTATGCATATATTTAAAAAAAAAAACACCAAAAAAAGGTGCGTGATTTTACTGCAGCGAAAGTACCATAAATTGACTTATAACTGTATTACATCAACTTCTTACACTAAAGCCGTCAAAACGGGTGTATTGATTTAAAATATTAACCGGAATCTTCGAAGTACACTTTTTTTCCCGCCCAGTAACAGCATTTATTTATTATATGCTATCTGTGTGGGTTAGAGTGAATTGGATTGTGTAAAATCGAAATTTATTACATTTTGAAATGTAAAAACATGTTTCAGTTTATTCATTGAAGTCTTGCTTGGTAACAGAAACCAAAGGAATAATCTTTGGCGGAGACTTGCCTTGACTTGACTTGCCGACATTGCCTTATATGAAAAGAAAGTACTTAAAATTTATTTATTTTATGAACAGTTTTTTGAGTAATCGAACATACTACAGCCTACATATAATTAATAGTCTGTGGTGTTGTAATAAATTTGATTTTTCCTGCCAAGAACAATGTTACATTCGCTCTCTGCTTTCTTATCTCATAATTGTGCCCCCGCGCGTCCGTTACACACCCCTCTCAATGCGTGACATGTGACAGGTTATGTGGTTTTTCGAGGCTTCCCTCGATTTTTTAGTAAATGCTTTGCATTGATTTAATGTGTTTGACACAATCCTTGAAAACATAACTATATACATAAATTGTTTAATTTGAATCATCTTTATACCCCCTCTTTAGTTCTTAGCTGCAATGCTTATCTTGGATCTACATTGATTGTTTCCAATTTCAATTTTGGCAATTAAAACCTTTTTAGGTAAAGATTTAATATACATATATATGCTATACGATATACACATTATTATTATACAAATAAAAAAAACTAATTTTCATTTATTAAATGTAGACACATTACATTTAATTATTGACAGTCACAGTAAAATACTACAACCGGTTCGGAAAAGACAATACCATCACCTGAGAAGAACAGGTGAAACGTGGGTGTTTGGCTATGATTAATTGAGTATTCATATTATTTTCGCTGATGCTGTTGTCTATCATTATATCCATTGATCCTTTTTTGCCGAGAGCCGAGTTGGCCCGGTGGTAAGAACGCGTGAATCTTAACCGATGATCGTGGATTCAAGCACGGGCAAGCACCACTGAATTTTCATGTGCTTAATTTGTGATTATAATTCATCTCGTGCTTTACGGCGAAGGAAAACATCATGAGGAAACCTGCATGTGTCTAATTTCACTGAAATTCTGCCACATGTGCATTTCACCAACCCCCGTTGGAGCAGCGTGGTGGAATAAGCTCCAAACCTTCTCCTCAAAAAGAGGAGAGGAGGCCTTTAGCCCAGCAGTGGGACATTCACAGACTGTCCGGTACGGTACGGATCCTTTTTATCACGTCACGTTATTTGAAATTGATCCTGCGCTTAACTTCTAATCGTCTCGGATTTGAGAGTGAGAGAAAGTGAGCTAATATTTTCACTAATCTTTGATATTAACCTTCGTGACCGAATTATTGGTCAAGGAGACATTAATTACATTTGTAATTTATCACACTGCCTATGTGTGTTGGGTTTGTAAGAAAATATGTAAATCCAGAAACTCGTAATTTACTAAGGCCAGCTTAATTCAACTCGAGCTCTGAGCGTAAAGACGTAAATTAGGGTATTATATATTATACGCGTTTTAGTATTCCGGCTATGTTGATACAATCAGATATTTCATAAAATATCTGCACAATTATGCGAAATTATTAAACGTCAAATTCGTATATCAATATATTTAAAAGATTATAATTATGTTGAGATAGTTGTAATAGATACGGAATAGAATAATAAGCTTGTCTGTTAATAAATCTGACATGTATGACAATAGAAAAAGTTCCCAATTATTACATTCCAGAGATGACAAAGTATTTGCCCGGTAGTCTTAATACCAAAATCTCCACACACATAATAATTTAAATAGCATTTCAATCATCAATATCAATATATGCGCAGAAGCAACGACGAACAATATCTGGCGATTTTACATTCCAATCTTTTGTTAGCAGGCGTGGTATGTGCACCTGTTATTATTTGTTCCTTGTATTTCTACTTATAATATTCATGTACTAGGTATCCTTATAACCTAAAGTTCCGGTAATTAAGCTATAGTATAGCTGATTTCCGACGAAACATTCGCTTTAGGTAGTTCGTAGCTATAAAAGTAAACGTATGCCGCGTTTATGGCCAAGTTTTATGCGACTTCGTATAACTTGCATACTACCCGCCGTTCTCATGATTAAACTATGCAATACTGCCAATATAACCTTACTAAATTAAATTTCAGTGGAATCCAAAGATCCGCCTTATGCGAAGCTGTATTTTACACTAACCGACGCTAGAATTTAAGTGGTTTATTTCATGATTGTTACGAGCCATCGTATTTTGATTGGCACTTTCTCGGATAACTTCCTTTTACGATCGGCTAAACCACGTACTAAGCGGGCTTTAAAACCCAAGTCAACATTTTATGCTTGATTAATATTAATTATGTGGTTAGAAGGTTAAGTAAGAGATAAGAATTATAAAATGGATGTTTTCACATTTACAAAAAAAATCGCAGTGTTTTATCATTGAGTTAATTATGAAAACATTATGATGAATGTAAATAGTGTAATATATGTAGGTATATATATTTATGTATGTATGTATGTGTATTTATTCAATCAACAGCCAATCGTTGTCCACTGCTGAACATAGGCCTCTCCCAAGGTGCGCTAAAGCTCCCTGTCCTCCGCCTTCCGCATCCAGTTGGTGCCCGCCATCTTCTTAAGGTCGTCGGTCCACCTGGCTGGAGGGCGCCCTACACCGCGCTTGCCGATTCGCGGTCTCCACTCTAGGACTCGTCTGCTCCAACGGCCATCGGTCCTACAACATACGTGACCAGCCCACTGCCACTTCAGTCTGCTAATTTTGCAAGCTATGTCGGTGACTCCGGTTCTTTTCCGGATAATCTCATTTCTGATCTTATCCTTCAAAGATACTCCGAGCATAGCTCGCTCCATAGCACGCTGAGCGACTTTGAATTTGTGGACTAGTCCCGCAATTAGTGTCCACGTTTCGGCACCGTATGTCATAGCAGGTAAGACGCATTGGTTGAAGACTTTCGTCTTCAAACATTGCGATATAGATGACTTGAGGACTTGACGAAGGTTGCCAAATGCTGCCCATTCCAAGCGAATTCTTCAATCGGCTTCCTTCTCGAAGTTGTTCCTACCGACTTGTATTATCTGTCCTAGGTAGGTATATTCACTAACAACTTCGAGAGGTTTTCCCTTGACGTATATCAGTCCCGGCACGACATGCCTATTGAACATCAACTTGGTCTTGTCCAAGTTTATACCGAGACCGACACACCGGGAAGACTCGCCTAGGCTACGCAGCATTTCGGTGAGTTGTTCCAGCGACTCTGCTATGATGATGTATGTGTATTTATTAGTTTTTTATATATGTATATTTGCACTACCCTTCTCTGTAAATCAAGACTCACTTCGCCTGAGATCGCTACTAGTGATAAGGCCGCATTGGCATGCATTTTTTTAAAAATTGAATGCAATAAAAAAAATTATATGTCTATCTATTTACCTCTACATGCGTACATAATAAATTATCCTATTCAACTTCACACATAAACATACCATCCACAGTTCACAGACACAGATAAATAAGCTTGTAGAAGTTTTTGCGTTTGTAGTGGTGTAATAAACACAGTGACTAAAACGACATAAATCAAATAAGGTTTACACTAGCTATCACGTTAGACGTGTCATTTTTTCTATTATTATTTTACGAGCAAGCACCTCTGATTTGTGTTTACCACCACGCATTGGAGCATCGTGGTTGAGTAAGCTCCTAACCTTCTCCTCTAACAAGCAGTAGGATATTGACATTTTTATTTTTAAATAAGTTTAGGTTTCGATAAAAATAATTCTAATCAACTTCGAAAACGTTATTACATTGAAGCTTGTAAAAAAACAAAACAAACGTAAAGTTATAATCTAACTTGGAATTATAATAATTACATGATTGAAGAAGAGCTTATAACTACAATAAATATATAAAGTGTGTTTATAGTACATTTCAAACATTACCCAGTTTAATTTAAATCAAGGAGCTTGTTATTTAAACACGTAGAATTATTTGAGAAACATCGTCTAATATTGCTAGCGATCGATGAAAACTGGAAACAAGTATATTATGTCATGTTATTGGATACTAATGAGAAACTGTGAAACAATGAATGTTATATTAACACCATCTTATAACTTATTACTAAAATACAAAGTTAATAGAGCGATGTTATATAACCGATATAAACTGTTACCTTCCCGATATAACTGTAGACTCCCGATTTGATATTCGTATTCCTGACAAATAATTCACAGTAGCAGCTTATATAAGACAGTTTGTTAATTATTATTTAGTTACAATTGTTACTATATTCCAATCGAATTAGGTATATATATACAAACTACGATTACATATTCACACATAAAAACGTGATATTATATATATAGCTGAGCTCGTCTGGGTAGGTACCACTCACTCATCAGATATTCTACCGCAAAATAGCAGTGCTTGGTATTGTTGTGCTCCGGTTTGAAGGGTGAGTGGGTCAGTCTAATTACAGGCACAAGGTACGTAACATCTTAGTTCCCAAGGTTGATGGCGCATTGGTGATGTAAGCGATGGTTAACATTTCTTACAATGCCACTGTCTATGGGCGTTGGTGACAATTTATCATCAGGTAGCCCATATGCGCGTTTGCCTTCCTATTCTATAAAAAATATATATTTAGGATTGTATAATTTTATATAATATTATAAAAATACATGAAGTAATATACATATGTGACAAGTTAATAACGACTGACGTTTAAATGAGCTAGTCTTAGTTAATATATTATATTTAAGCTTGGATATTCACTCGGTGCAAGATTACACATATTGCCAAATATCTTTAATTTCTTTTTTTTATATAAATATTAAAAGTAATTATGCAATAAATCGTTTCGTGATTATTAATTTAACAAAAAGAGCTTGTATATTGAGTTGAATAAAATCATTCCTGTGTCAATAATTCAAAGCACAAAAAAAAACATAAAAATTTGGCACCAATTTCATTGACGCATTCACACATTAAGAATAAAGGATGTAATAATGTATTTACATACTAAAATAGCATTTAATAATCACATATTATTTAATGTAACTATTTAACTTCATCCTAATTTATTAACTGTCTGATATTTCTGAATTGAAACTTAAATTTTACAATAGCACATTTTTGTTATATTTACTTATATACATATACAAAACAGAGAAACCTTATTCCGAATATGACGTCATTAATACGATCGAAAGCCGCCTTGTCCAAACTCTTACTTTAAAAAAGAGCAGTACTTGGTATTATTGTGTTCCGGTTTGAAGGGTGAGTGGGCCAGTGTAAATACAGGCACAAGGGACTTAACTTTTTAGTTCCCAAGGTTGTTGGCGCAATGGTGATGGACATAACATCTCAGTTCGCAAGGTTGGTGGCGCATTAGCGATGTAAGCGATCGTTAACATCTCTTACAATGCCAATGTCTATGGGCGTTGGTGACTACTTACCATCAGGTGGCCCATATGCTCGTCCGCCTACCGATACTATAAAGGTCATGATGTTATTGTTTCATATTTCGAATTTAAAATGAAATCTTTTACCTATCTGTTAACACATAACTTGTAAACTATTGAATATTGAACGCGGCGCTCGTAAAGACGAAACGTTAAAAAGTTTCACGCTAAAAGTCATTGAAACTCAAAGGGACCATAAATCGTAACTACGATTTGTTTTATGACATTATATAATTGAATTTATAAGAAAACATTAAGTGTCTTATAACAAAGAAACTATGTAAGTACAATAATACTGAGTTAATATATAAAAATTACTGACTGCCTCATTGGTCTAGTGGCTAGCTTATATGGCTACAGATCCCCAGGTCCTGGATTGGAAACCCAGGAAGGGTCAATGGATTTTATGTGCCAAGTAATTCCTAGTAGCAGACTAGAGTTTGGAAAAAAATTGCATTTGGCAATATATAACTCACTTGTTTCGGAAGTACGTCTTTACGAGATAAGGGTTACGCCTTTGCGTAACCCTTATCTCTCTCATAAAATAGAGTATAGGAAGGAAGTGCACTATTATCTTCTACACAGCAAGGCCACACGTCCGGAATAAAAAAAAATAGTCCAGTCCAGTCTTTCTTTGCTTTGTTGCCTTCACATACAACATATCGCACACAGCTTCGAAAGTGTTATTGTTGTTAAAAATTGTTACTACTGCTGTTCACATCTTATATTACTTACTGGTGGTAGCGCTTTGTGTAAGCTCTTCTGGGTAGGTATCACCCACTCATCAGATATTCTACCGCAAAACAGCAGTACTTGATGTTGTTGGGTTCCGGTTGGAAAGATGAGTGAGCCAGTGTAATTACAGGCACAAGGGACATAAAATCTTAGTTCCCAAGGTTGATTGTGCATTGGCTATGTAAGCGATGGTTGACATTTCTTACAATGCCAATGTCTAAAAGCGTTGGTGACCACGTACCATCAGGTGGCCCATATGCTCGTCCACCTTCCTATTCTATAAAAAAAAAAATATATTATCTTCTGATTTATCATAGATATAGAACTATAGCTTGCGATATATATGTAAAAATAAATGACAAAACACCGATTAAGTGTGAAAGCGCCATTATAAACAGTGAACATAAACGTGAAATGATTTTATTTACTACAGAGTACAAGTTTTCGTCATTTGTTTACGTACATAATAAATACACATATTGATAATATTTGAACATCCTGCAAATATATTTAATTGCTATAAAACGGTCAATAATAATAGTTATTAACATTTACAAATCAGCGCACGCTATTAGTGAACTAATTTCAATAAAATAAATCACAATATTTATTATTATATATCCAATGCGAATTTGCGACGGTAATTCATTTATGTCAACAATAATTACAGATGTTTTCATGTTATCACATAACTCGTAAATATAATTTTGTCTTGTTTAAAAGTAATTTATGATTGGCTAGCCGTATGTTATGACTTGTGAAAATCATTAAATCTTTCGTTAATACACAAGCGAGAATCTATATCTAATATATAAAGCTGATGATTTTGTTTGTTCGAACGTGCTTATCTCAGGAACTAGCAATCTGATTTGAATAAAACTTTTTGCATTAGATGTCCCATTTATTGAAGACGGTAATTGACTATACAATAACACGGTAGTAAACATTTATTGAAGACGGTAATTAACTTTACCGGCAAGCACGAGATGAATTATAAACACAAATTAAGCACATGAAAATTCAGTGGTGCTTGCCCGGGTTCATCGGTTAAGATTCACGCGTTCTAACCACTAAGCCATCTCGACTTATAATTATAATAATTGACTATAATTAGTTGCAATTGGAAGTGTCTCACGCCTTTGCGTTTGTAGTATATAAAGTACCTGGTACAAAAGCACGTACACTTGTAGGATTAGCCCAGCGATTGATGTATATTTTGTCGGTGTCAGATTAAGTTCTCATAAAATTATGAGAGCATGATAAGGTTAATAGTTATCCCGTCAGCGTAGTTAGCTAGTTTTTAATACCACACATGATCGGCTAGGATTAATTTAGTTACGATCTGTGACGAAATAATTTCAACAATCAAGAATTTATATAAATCTACATGCAATGAATATATAACAAAACGCATCTGTATTTTAAGCCATGACACAAATCACTTTTTTTTCTCCATTTGTAATCGCCGTCGCCAAAAGCAAAATGTCATCCGTAAATAAAACAAGACTTGCATTTGCTTATTCTCAAAAGAACGTCTTGACGGAGATGATTGTGTTACAACATATCTACATATATAAATAAAATCGCTCGCTTCGTGTCTGTTCGCGCATCAGTCAAAAACTACCTACGAGAGAAACCGATAGAGGAGCCTTTTTGTAGAGATTTCTTTGGTGATGGAAGCAAGATTACATGAATTTTAGCGCAACATTTATATAGAACGATTAAAATGTTTCTGACGCAAACATATTTATCGATATTTAATTTTAGCTGGCTGCTCTGTGCGATTTCACTCGTGTTATATATTACTGCTCTGCCTTCGACGTTCGTAACGTCATTCTATATAGTTTATATAAGTCCGTAAATGGAATATCTGACATCAAAATATTTTTCAAAACGGACTGATAGATTTGCACGTTATAATATTAGTAAAGATTTATTTCTATTATCTACTATTATAGTTTCCTATGTCTTTTTCTGTACCCCTGACAACTTGCATGCAATTTCCGTTTCAGTAAATGTAATGGTTGGTTGAGAAGTTAAAACGTGAAAGCGTATCATCAAGCAAATAAACAAACAAGCTTTCGCATTTATAATATTAACAACATAGCAACCATTTAAGTTATATCTAGTTTATAATATTTATGAAATTATACAATTGTCAGAAACAATCGATGAACAAAACCAGTGTAACTCGTTTGCCCACAGCGTAGTCACGATATATGAGAAAAGTTTTAATGTCACCGCGAATATTATAACGAATGATCTTCACTTTGAAAAAAAATTAATAGTCTAATTTCAAATTCCATTAACGTAATTGGTTCGATTTTTGAAAATTTGACAAATGTCAGTCTTCATAGATCCTCAGGTTCTCGGTTTTTAATTTTTATTTGTATGCTTATTATGTTTGTATATAATCAGAGTAATATTATAAATTCGAAAGGAACTGTGTCTATGTTTTCATTACGATTACATAACAATAACTTTTTTTAATTAAGTACATGAATATTATTTGTAATGAAGAGATTGGGAATTAGATTATTGTAACCGCATTGTCACCAATTTTTTCAACTAAGTTATCAAGTTTTAAATGAAGTGTACAATTAATTACATTATTGGAACAAAAACTCATGATAACATTAGTCTCTTTTTACACTTTTTAATAATAAGAAGTGACAAATCATGAACTCATTCACATAAGATATGCTAATAATGCAGCCACTGAACAGCCTTAAATGAGAATTAAAAAATCTCTTAAAAATAATATAGATAGATTCGTCACAGGAAAAAAACAAGTTAAATTAAATTCATCCATCCGTTAACAGATAACGTTTTTTTTTTTTACAATATAAATAGGCAGAGGGTCAAATGTCCACCTGATGGTAAGTAATCACCATCGCATTGTAAGAAATATTAACCGTTCCTTACATCGCCAATGAGCATCCAACAACCTTGGGAACTAAGATTACGTCCCTTGTGCCTGTATTTACAAGGTCTCACTTAGCCTTCAAACCGGAACACAACAATACTAAATGTTGCTCTTTGGTTGTAAAATTTTTACATACACCATCACCGCAAACAACTCTCAAAAAAGTATTACTACATAAAGAAATAATTAAACAAGGCAACTACGAAAAAATAAAAAATAAATTATCACGATTCTAAAAAAATATTGAGCAGTTTTTAATGATATCAAATTCACTCATAATGTCATTGCCCCAACCGTGGCGCAAGTTTTGAATACATTTACGCAAAAGAAGAAGGCAGAGCCCGACTTGGAGTTATCATATTACATTATATGATAATATTTACGTAAAAATACACAAAATTCTCAAAATTGATGAAAAATACACAAAATACTCAAAATTGATTTCTCAATCGAGCTCGGCTGACCAAATGTTTTATAATTTCGTATTACAATTTCACAATGGCGATCCATAATAGATATGACGCCACCAACAACAGGCTGACTGAATACCATCCTACATATCCAGAATCTGACACACAAAGACAAACAAAAATTACCAAAGTCAACATGATAGAAAGATATCCCAAAAATAAGAGATAAGTAAGACAAATAACATTGAAGTCAATTCATGGAGAAGAAGAAGGATCGAACGTCTTAGTCCCTCTTTTATTGAATTAAAGTGACTTTAATTCAGGTTGGTGATAGTCTATATTTAAAAAAAAAACTGTTCATCTCCGTGTAAGTCCATACGTCCCTTTTTTCGCCATAATTTACATCGGTTTTGGGTTAATGAAATGAATTTCAAAATTGCCTTGTAATATCTGTAAAACATTTCGAGGTTGAGCCGACTTAAAACATATGGACTTGTTGCGGGTTGCCATGCAACCTTAATAATAATATAAAAATACACTCGATTATATTCGTAACGAGCAACGTACTGCGTTTCAATTTTACATTAATTGTCCCCATCCTTATTGGACTGTAAAAAAAGGTTATATAAATATCTAAAAACAGATTATACATAAAAAAGTTGACCTTCAACTTAAAACCTGTCATTATATTTAAGAATTTTGACATTTAAAAAAAAATAGTTAACACTTTTCGATTAGCTAATATCAAGTTACGGGTATAACGTTACGCGTTATTTCCCGGTTGAGTGCGGCCCAGACTCAGGACGGGTTGGCAACAATGTTGCAACGATAGTAATTGTCTTATTGCTTTTTTACCGGTAAGCCGGTCTGATATGGTGCTACCGCGGTACATTGGCCCCTTGACCGATATTATGTCAACGCGGCCGATATCACGATAAATACTTGATAAATGTTTGACTTTTTTTTTCAATGTCGAAACTGTCAGAACAAAAACGATTCAGTTATTAATCGGTACAACACTTCGACCGAATAATTGATCGAAGATATCGTTTCAATAAAAATTTCGGTCAAATTACCGGTTAATATACAGAAAGTACCGATAAAATTAAAGTTAATTTTATCGCTAATCGATAACATTTCTCTGTATTGAAAATATATATATTTTTTTAATTTAATTGGCTTATATATTCAGATAACATCAATGTAAAAATGTTTAATGTATGTACCTTTAATTATAATATTGTGTAAAATGTCACATGGATACCAGTTCTTGGCGGTTCTATTAAGATGTCATTGAGGTGCCGTAACGAATTTTGTATAAAACTCACGCGTACACACGTAGATCGGGTTGAAGTTAAATTCGATATATACGTACTTATAGTATACAAGCTGACCCGACTTAATACATTATGAAATTAAATATATATTGAATAAAATATATCGAGAGATATTGTGTAAACTCTAGGTAAGAACCATCATTAATGACCTCACAATAACAAAAAAAATCGTCATAATTCAAGCCGTTTAGGAAGTGAAGAATCACGAACACACGCACGCCGTATTTTTTATATGAAAAAATATTTATAGTACTTTCCGAAACAAAACAGTGAACACTGCAACTTATGAATTGCTCAAAATCTTTAAATGATTTGCACTGTTTTTTTAATTAAAAACCTAAGTTAATACTTTACTTCCGACCCTGACTCTGCAAGGGTAAAATTTAGAGTTTTATTCTGTATTTTTTTTTAAATCATGACATTTATAAACAAATTTATAATTCAATCTTCAGTGCTATTCTGTCAAAACACACTTCATTACTAACCCATGAAATGTTAACAACCGACTTATGGTGATATACTATTTTGATCCGTGTATTCTTCAAATGTTATAATTATTATGGTCAATGTCGCATATCGCTTTCTGACATTTCACGACCGTTTAATGCGGTGAGTTTCGAATTTTTTCTTACAAAATAAAGCCAAGCAATTTATCATCCACCCGTAATCTCACAGTAAGCAACAATTCTTTCATCCTTGTAAAATCTCTTGAGCTGGTGGTCCAAATTACAAAGCGTCAACGATTTTTTTTTAATTTATAATTTATTTTGACAAGGAGTTATGACTATATGCCAAATATATTGAACTAAGGGTATGTTTTACTATTTCTCGTTATATTTAAACAAATGGTTTCCGTATACAATGGATGCATGCTATCGCGAACTTTCGGTAAATATTTTGGTAAGATCAGACATTAAAATGTTTCTTGTATCTGTTTTAGCGTTCATTTGGAAATACAATTTTATTTTCAACTACATTGATAAACATGTTTTATGTCCAATGTCCGTTCTGAAACTATAACTATTAAAACAATGTGAAAGTTGCATAACAATCGGCTCAGTATCTGCTCTTTATGTGATAAAAGGTTGGTTATAAACGTACTTTTATATCGATATTTTGCAAGTTAATTAATAGTGAAGCGACATCGTGCACCGGTTCGAAACACAATACTCGTTTTTTGCTCCTTAACAAATATTTATCTAGATATACTAATAAATGTGAAGAAAAGAACAACAATGAATTTCATTTTCTTTTATTTATATATTCTGAAAGTCAAGTTGACTTTCAGAATAGGCTATATTATATATATTTCAGAATATATATATATATTTATATATTATATATATATATTTCAGAATAGGCAAGGCTAACTTCACGATATTACATATTTATATATTATATAATAAATCGAATATAAATGGACATGTTTGATCTATTAATAGTTTCGATTTCGATTTTATATTTTCTTACATCAACCTGTCAAGGTTTACTGCTGTATAACTATATTGTCTTCCCCGATTGACGTCATTTCATCTGGTCCCCTAAACCAGAAGGCTTACCGCTGTCTTCTGCCTTTAGTGAAGCGGTTCGGGGCGTTCTTTTTAAAATTTACATAACATTTTTAAATTAAAGTCATTCGATCTAATGTGACGTTTTCATTCAATCTTCGTTTTTTGCGTTTGAATAATGAAATATATCACAATATTATTGCTCAATGAATATGACTGTCGTATTATTATTATTAACATTCAGTTTTTTTTATCTCAAGCAGTGAAAAGTAGTAACAGGAAATCCGACGTATTGATTTTATTATTTAATTTATTCAAAGTTGTCAATGAGTACTTACAAATAATTTAGAAATGATATGGAAGGGACTGACTCTTTTAAAAGAGTTCACCTAGTTCTAGAACCAAAGTTTCATTACTATTAATTGTAGAACAAAATATATTTATTAAAAATTATATATGTTTATTATCTAACAGATTACGTAAACTATTTTTAAAGTTTTCCTTTATCTATATTTCCAGATGGCGCACCGCTCTGCCGATCCCCCATCGACCTCGACGAGGTCCCCATCAACAACATCAAGGAGCGGCATCGAATAAGTGCGGGATCGATTCCCGAGTGGGACACTTTTGTGTGAATTTGGACTACCATTAGTGTTTAGATCTGTATAGACGTCATTTATTAACGTGTGCTGGTGACACCGTAGAGAGTACCTTATCGTAACGTTTTTAGGCCTTATTTTATAATTAAACTGGCTAATGTTTAAAACGCTGAGCGTTAAATATTCTTTGTCGTTAGCGGCTTGGTCCAAGTGATGAATAAGTCTAAAATAATTTTTAATTTCTGAACAATTTATCTTAAATTCATACGGTCCAGTGATCTTTAAGTGATACAACATATTTTTAAATAGCTCATCGGTTTAATATAAGTATATTATGTAACATTACGTAAGTGTTGTTTTGTCAAATAATGATAAATAATTACAAAATTTTGCGCATGTTTTGTACAAATTTAAGTTCATTCGGTAATGATCGAAATGTGTTAAAATATTTGTATTGAAGAGTTCTAACTGTCTAGTTATAGATTCTTTTCAAGATTTGATTTATTAGATTATTTATAAATGTGATAATTTTCCAAATGAACGCTTTTTATAATTCATATATATTACATTTTATAAATCTTTCACATGTTCTTTGCTAAGCTGTGAGAAACAAACTCGACGATACTCGACGTCAAAATCGATATATCGGAAAGTGATTTATAATGATGACGACGCCTTTGAATATCGCGTTTGATCGAAATTTAACCATTTCAACTATATTCATATAAGTTTTTGTTCACATATGACTCACGACCATTCAAATATACCTACATTTTTATATATGGCGGTAGTCTTATAAAATAACTACCAAATTTATCGAGTCGAGCATCGAATATCGAATTTGTGTCATACAAAACAAATTTATAGTAAAACACGTTGTTTTAGCGTTTTAAAACGCCCCGTGATATTAAGTTCTTTCAAAGATATTTAATATTAGATATTCTATATTTAATAATGTGATATTTCTGTTTTTTCTACTTAATATATGAAAAATCATAAAATATACTTTTACCATTTAGTACGGCGATATAAGACAACATTTTTTGAATTTACTTTTGCATTGCAACGATGAACAGACACGATAAAAGTTTCCCAAGCTGTAGATAACGCTCCTAATGTATGGTTACGTTCAAACATTATCAATTTCAACCTGATAGATTTCAAATATTAATAAGACGTGTTCAGGAGGTATCCACCATTCGTGATATGTAAAATAATTACATATATAATTTGATGTTCCCGCGATGGTTGCGCAGGGCGGAGCGTTCCCGATACCGCCCTTCTGAATCGAATTACAGTCATTGCTGTATGCAGTAGATTCTATCAGGGTTGCCAGTAATGACCGCTAAACAATTCATCGCTCTACCTTACAAAATGTATAATATAACGTTTTCCGTTGAGTAATTTCTCAGTTAATTTTTTTTATTCGCAATGCTTCAAATAATAAAGTATATTTTCATATTACTAAATATTTATATGATTAGCGCGTGAAACTATACCGTTGAGTAATGAAAGAAGTTGTATTTAATGAATAAAACATATGAAATCGTCATAAATATCGTTTGAACCAATAACTGACAATCCTTTTTTTTCGCTTGAAAAACGCCTTACGCGTTTCCTCCACGGGAACAGTGGGGTGGTATGTGGGGCTCGCCGGTGTCCAAGGCACCGAGTGCGCCCCGAACATCGGAATACCCACTAAAAAACCAGCGGTACCCTTTCCGTCTTAACGCCACGGGATCGCTTTCGCATGATACCGTGAAGCTCAAATAACTGACAACCCTGAATTTATACGTAGTAACCTTACTGAGTGATTACTTATAATTTGAACAAACACCGGTCATTACCACGGGCATCGTACACGCCCTGATTACCTTTGATTCTCTATGCTATTTCACATAATTCCCATTGGCTATACAGCATGTATGAGAACGTATCGAATCCTTTTTACCGAGTGAAGTGCAATGTGAAATTATATCATAAATTATATTTTGTCTCTTTCATATTGCTGATATTAGAATGAGTTGAAACGTTGGACTATGTTTCAATAACCCTCTACTTAAATTTCTACATATGTGTTATCCGCTTTCATGATTATTTTGTACTCTTATGTCACATTTTTAGTGCCTTCTTTTATCAAGCACGGACTCTTTACTTAAAAGTCATCATAATAAAAAGTAGATAAATATATACTTAAAGTTTTCACATACTTAAATTATTTTTTAATTTCTAACTTCTTACGTTGAATTTATATATTAAAATCTCATTGTTTATATAGAATAAAGTAGAAGGCGTCCCATTTGAAAAAAATGTTAAAATTTATTCCATCCAAAATTCTTCTAATATCGCGTCCAAAGCAATTCCATTTTTCAAAATTAATTGTATTGAATAAATATTGTGATTCGGTTCAAATGATCTCAGTTTAATATAAAGATAAATAAGTGAGCTACATAAAAAAGTGTAGAGGTATAGTTTAAATTTCTTATTTTATATAAAAATATCGAGAGTACATACTAATTTGTTTGATTTTTTAATATTACAGTGTGTGTATCCGTAACAGATTAAGCTGCTAATAGTCTTTTTTAATGAAACTTTACGTCAATGAAGCTAAAATAATAGCAATTTTTTAATCTATTTACAAATTGGGCTTACGCTAGAGTACCCAGAACACCTTACATCAAATTACACTCAATAAAGTCTTAAAATTATTTTACGTCTTCTTACGAATATTATAAATATGAAAGTGTGTTTATCCTTTTATTATCTGTGAGTACTTGTACAGATTCTAATAGCATTTTGAGATGGAAGTTGATGCTAAAATATGACTAGAAAATACAAATACAGCTATTAAAAAAATAACAATTCTAAATTTAAAATGAGTATTTGTTCAAAATAATGACGACAGTGACTTATATAATTTTTTGTGGTTAAATATATAATTATATATATTTAACCACAAAAAATACATTAAAATTATTTCTTTAACAGTGTCATATGTCCTAATACAATAAAGAAGCATTACAACTTTTTTAATAATAAAAATTAGACAGCAGCTCAACTGGTACGGATCCTATGTGATGTATTGTAGCTAGTCAATACGAACTCTGAATTTTTCGAATTCAAAATATATTAAGATAAATTTAATCCGACTTTATGGCCAGTGATATTTTTTAAAAGAAATATTTATGTCTACATGCCAACTTATCACTGTAATCTTGCATCACATTTTTCTTAGATTTAAAATCAATCATCCAGCTGATACATTTATGTCAAATGTTAAAAAAATTCGTCCTAAGTCAAACGGCCATCTTTAAAAATAAAAAGTAATTTTTGTATTCTCTAATAATAATCTCTGATTAAAACTTTGTAAGTTTGTTTGACATATTATACGTCATTAACATATAAAATATTAAAATATTATACATAATTATTGTGAATAAATTATGAAACATTTGATTAGACTATAGAAATACATAGAAGTGCAATAATTGTAAATCAATAGGGAGTACTATCTCTACACACAATATAAACAATTACAAAAAAAATATTTGATACAGTATAAGAGAAGTCTTTTATTTGAAATGACGTATTGAGAAACGTATAAGTATGTGACTCTTTTTAACATACTTCAGTAGAAGTTCTCCATATCTCTCAAGTAAAAAAATACAGATAATAAAATTATAGTATACTATATCTAGAGGTAAAATGTAAACCGAGTGACTATTATAAACTAAAATATGCTTGCATAGTTATTTGAGAATATTAAAAAAATCGCTTTAATTAAATGTAGATTATTTCATGTGTCTTAATTACTGTAATCATACTTAACATGGCATAATGATTTGCTGTTTGAGTTGTATATACTTTTATAGATACGAAACATGTACACAAATGTATGCGTCCAAATTTGTAAACATTTTCATGTTTAATTAAGTATTAAAATCCAGACAAAAATTTAGAATATATTTATAGAATCCGTAACCATTTCATTGCAATGTAAAGCTTCTGAGCACTATAATATTGTATATCTAAATCGCTGTTATACAAAGTGTAAACAAAATCATACACTAGTTAAAACTTAAATATCGATAAAAATTGATAATATTAATATTAACTTTAGTAAAAAAATTATCTTAATTACGTTTGTCCAAGTTTGTTTACACTTTGTACGGTTTGTGCGGCTGTAAAGCTTGTCACGGCTGAAAAAAAATTCTGAAAAAAATGAGGCCTGAATGCTATATTAGAAAACGAAATATTTAAAATTTTTTCGCTATGATAAATCTAGATGCGTGTGAAGCGTGTTTGCTAGACGCGCGAAAATAATGTATATATCGCACTTTCTCCTCATTTTTATAGATTAAAAATTATAGACTCTTTCAATTATAAATATCTATGAAATATATATAATGCAAACAAAGCTTAATGAATATGTAGAAATGTTTCTTTGAACAATTCAACAATACTTACTTCACTGTATACAACTATAATATTCTTAATAAAGTGCAATGTAATTTCTCATTTGTATAAAAACAGTCTCTTATGTCAAGGTGTATAGAAATTGTATAAATTTTAAATCGTGTCCCTAGGTTTAATTGTAAATTTGAATGAATCCTAATATTTGTTAAGATATTAACATTAAGTAGATAAATAGCCTTCAAGCAGTCTTTATTTATAATCATTGTCTTAAATGTAAGCCTAACTACATCCGCCCATCAAATACATCACAATCAACATTATTATTCCTTATATTGATATTAAAATATTAATTATCGTCCATTTAAATCCTTTTTTATCCCTTCTCAAAGAAATAAGATTAAATAAAATTATTCTTGTTATCAAGGTTAACATGACATTCGAGTTTTTCATGTAATTTAGATTTGATATATTTTATTAGAAGACAAAATCACTGAAATTTAATTTTATATTTACATTTCGTCCACATTTTAGGGTGCTCAAGTCACAAAATTCCCACTAAAATGTTCTTTAACTTAAAAGTCCTTCCATTTACATAAGATATTATTCTTAGCGACATAATTATTGTATTTTCAACAGTCATTTTAACTAACAAATCTAATTATGTATAGTATGTAAGTAACATAGGATTTTAATCACATTTCTGTTGAATGTCTGGTCCATACGAACACAGATGGAAGACAATTCAACTCATCTTTGCGTGTACGTCATTGCGCTTGTCAAGTTGACAGCCAATTTGAGTTATGGTGGCAAAACATTTTTTCACTGTTGTCGTGGCTTTCCTTAAATTTGCTCCATTATTTAAATTAGCTTGTAACCAATTATCCGGTATGACAAAACCAGATACATAAATGTATAAAGTTTTAACTCAGTAGGATGAACACTCTAGGACCTTAGCTTCAGACCTAAATTATAATTAAAATGTTTTTGACTACAATAAAATATGATAATACAAAATTGATTAAAAATCTATGTGTCTAGTTCTAACATATGTATAGTTTATATATCTAATATATTGATGTAGGTATTTGAAACCAATCCAACATATTATATGAAAATGTGTTACCAGAAACTTTGTCTGAACTTGAGTGTAATGACGTCATAGCAAATTGGAGCATAGGTATTTACGATTGTTATAAACATTTTTTTTATACAAATGTTTTTTTTATAAACTTAACGCAATATTATAAATTTCATTTATACATTATTTATTAATGTATAGATACATAATATATATATGATACCTATGTTCCTGATATTTTTATTAACATTTTGTCACATGTACAATAATATATTTTTCAACGAATAACATTAAGTTTTTTAGTAATGATCATTGTACTGTACAAGTTTACTTTATTATTGTAAAACTCTTATTTGTTGTATTTATAGATGAAGAGGTTTGAGGATTTTATTTAATTATATAAAACTGATATTTATAAATTACTTCTTGTCAAATAAACGATTTTAACGATCGTTTTTCGTGGTTTTTTTTGTTCCTTTATACAGAAAATACATCATCAACATCTTCATCAGCCAGCGAGTCTATATGTGCCTATGTCCAGAAGTGGATTGCACACAGACACATAGATAGACATAGATCCACTTTCCCAAGATATACCAAAGCTCCCGTTTACCGCCATCCACATTTTGTCGGATCTGAATGTATTTATTTATTACCCACAAAGTTAAAAGTACCACATTATTTTAAATACATACTAAAATATTACTATTAATTAACCTTTCGAAAAGAAATGTTATTAAAAAAATATTTGTTTATCTGTAGTAAATACAAATATATTCGCGAAAGAAGTAAAAAAAAAGATTATAATCATGCATTTATTTTGAAGTAGACAGAGAATATTCGGTTGCATAATACATTTTTTTAATACGTTCGGTATATCTGTTAGACTAACGAAGAACAGTAAATACAAAACTTTGCAGTTTGTGGTTCGTTGGAGGTCATTTTAAAAGTGGCAATAGATTTTCTGTCCACGGCAACAAATCTCAAGAGATTAGCCAACTACGCAGGGCATATTATGTGCAAAAATGTGTGTGCAAACACAGGTGCACTCTCTATTCCCTCACTATCATAATCCGATGGGACGGCAACCCGAAACGACCGGAAAGAGTTCAGGCTCAGGACGGCTTTACTTTCCGAGGCACAGGAGTGTACACACTTCCAACTTCCAGAATTTAAGAATTTAATAACTTTTTACTGGCATAACTTGGGATTTGAACCGACGACACCAGAATCTGCGTATTTATGTCTAGCCATAATACCAACTAGGCAGGCGACTAAACTTAAACATTATGAGTAGACTTAAGTTTGAACTGATTTATGTCATTATTGTGAGATTAAAGACTATTGATTTTTTTTTTGTTATATTTTTCTGTAGAGGTGCTGTAAACCAATATTATAGTGGTTTAATATTAAATTAAAAGGTGATTAAATTAAAACAATTTGCTTAAATAAAAACTATTTTTCTCGTACAATTATGTGCTCAATTTATATGTAAATACTTGTTGCAATATTTTTTGTAATATAATGTCTCTTCTTGTTAGAAAAGCCTTCATTTTATTGAATTTTTTAAAATAAACATAGTATTAATAAATCTAGATACCTTTAAAATTATCTATAACACTTTGACGAAAGATGAATTTTAGCAAAATTAAAATCTTTAAATGTATGTACTGTTAAATTTGCTGTTTATTAATAATGACATTTTTTAGTGACGATATATAATACACATATTCTTTTCTTATTATTCTTATATTTTGGTTGAGGCTCACCAGTAGCTCTTCCCTCGCTTTCTCTTTGGCCCGACTTATTGCCAGCTGCAGTTCCTTTTTTAGCTGGCGGTATGTGGCCAAGAGCTGTCCCGCATCGAGGCCGTTGCGTCTTCGACAGCGAACGTAGGCTCGCGCGCTCGATAGCACATGTGTACTAGTGGTCGCCCGAAGCTCGGCTATTTCGGGCGACCACTAGTACACATGCAATCGCTGGGGTCTACGACGAGTACTCGACATAACCGCATCGGAGACTTCTTTGAGGGCACGGCTCATGCGGCCCGCCAGCTCTTCCCCGCTGGCACCCTCCCTCCGTCCCGCGGAATTGCACTGCACGATGACGGCCTCCTTGACTAACTCGCGGTCTAACTGGCCAAGAGACCACAACGGCAACGTGGTCGAAACCCTCTAGGACTCCGTCAGCCTGCGAGAGGTAGAGATCTCGAATTGGATGTAACGGTAGTCCGTCAGAGTCTCCACCTCTTCTTCTACCCTCCAGTCCAATACTCTGCATGCTACGACAGGGGTGGCGAAAGAGACGTCCACCACGGACTCCCCGTTTTGGCGCACGCAGGTGTGAGCCTGCCCCTAATTCAGTAGGGACAGGCCGGAGAGTAGCGCCCATACTTGGACGGCCCATCCTCGCAGATTCGTGGCGGAATTGTCCCAGGAGCGTGACTTCGCGTTTAAGTCGCCGTGAACCAGAGTAGGTTTCGGCGACTGCCTGGCCACCACAGCTCTGACCGATCCGAGATATATCTCGAACATCTATCATGCTGAGGTTAAGTGAGAAGTGCGTTCCCACAACTACGTACTCTCCCCACTCCGCCACTACGTAGCCCGAGCCCCTTTCAATGAGTGAGAGGGGAGAACCTTTTCCGTTCCTAGTGAGGACCGACGACATGATGACGACACTGCAGCTTCCTCCTCGGCCTTTTGCCGTCCGACATTGGTGGTGGTCTGTGCGCCTAAAACCACCTTACCCTTCGTGATGGGTGGGTTGCACTCACTCGACCCCATCATGTGCCCGGTGGGCTTTCCAGCGTCATTAATGCGGCTTACAGTTACTCTCCGAATTCATAACATTTATTTTACCAGACAAAAAATTTTAGAAGAAAAAAAGCCGAGATGGCCCAGTAGTTAGAACGCGTGAATCTTATCCGATGATCGTGGGTTCAAACCCGGGCAAGCACCACTGTATTTTCATGTGCTTAATTTGTGATTATAATTCATCTCGTGCTTAACGGTGAAGCAAAACATCGTGAGGAAACCTGCATGTGTCTAATTTCATTGAAATTCTGTCACATGTGTATTCTACCAACCCGCATTGGAGCAGCGTGGTGGAATAAGCTCCACAACCTTCTCCTCAAAAGGGAGAGGAGGCCTTAGCCCAGCAGTGGGACATTAACATGCTGTTACTGTACTGTATTTTACCAGATAATTTACTATAGTAAAACAGACAACAAACAGTAACAGAAAGCTGTCTTAGCCATGCAATACTTATGGGAATTCTTAAAACAGACAATTACAACCAAACCAAAATGTCTCTGTTACTCTTTGCTAAAATCTATTACGCTATCTTGCTGTCTTCTTTTAAAATGTTGCCACCTATTATAAAATTTCTCAAAAATGCAGATCTCGTGAAGAAAGCCCTAAAACGATCTAGAAACGCGGTACCGTGTCAATCAAAGTTCAAGCTAACAGAACGGACGAGCAGCACCGTGTGTAATATTACACAAACCATTTGTAGAAACTTTTGACTCCTTCATAACTCAAAAACTATTTCACATAAACATGTCAAATTTGGCTCATATATTAAGACTTACGAGAAACATATGTGCTCCAAATTTCATAAGCACACCTCAAACGGTTATTTAGATATTAACGTCCAAAAATCGTCATTTTGATCACTGACTGTTCCAGATGACCTAGAAACTTCAAATTTGGCATCCAGATAAGTAGTTGGTTGAATACAAAGGAATAAATCAGAAACTAGTAATTTTTTATCATTTTATTATAATTTCTTAATTATTTGATGGAACACTTATAGTGCGTGTAATGTAAGAATCAGCAATCAAAATTGATGACAGCCGGTCTTTATGTGGATTTTAAGGTCTTCACGTGAATATATAAAGAGTGGAATTACCCACCACCCTTAATTTTTTTTTTAATCCAAACGTATCATTTTTAATACTTCTTCTGCTAGATGAATGACCATCATGAAAAAATAATTAAATAAGTTGAGGGACATGACGACAACCTGATACATAAAAGACAAAACCAAAAGGAAACTTGGCTTTTATTAACTTTTATTAACATTTGACAGGATAAAAGAATAGTATAATTCCTTCATAAATTATACGTCACAACCTACGGTACATTTTTTTTTTTAAATTGCTCTAGTGCATCGTTCGTTGCGACTGTAGTGGCCGTCATTGCATTTGGACTCTATTACCAGTTACCACTTACCAGCAGGTGGAGTGGAGTCATTTGCCTTCCTGAATCTAGAAAAAAAATACTCTTTGGCCGCGGCTACCGAGTAAATCGTTTTCATCTTTATGGTTATTATTTTTAACTGTTGATCTAGTTAATAGTTATGCAGGACAGATGGCGGTGGTATACGTATAGCTATAAATTATCGAAAAACAAAATAATCGATTATAAAACATCTGATATTATTGTACAAAAACTAAATATTTACTTTGATTTATTCAATCAAATATATTTCAACTGACTATTTATTTCAGGACGATTAAACTAATTAAAATATTCAATGACAAATGGTTGATAGAATATTGATCTAGGGTTGATGGGCGATGGTAATTGTTCGATCATCTGGTTTTGACAATTTGACATTACTTGTAACCGTTTTAACATGATTACTTTGTCTCAAAAAGAAAAATAATTAAAGTGAAAAAATTCGAAAGATCTTTTAGCTATCGCCTAACATTGTACGGAGAATTATATAAATATGGAAGAAATTACTTTACAAATTCGTGATCAAGTATTCCAAGTAAAAAAATCCGTTTTGTGTGAATATAGCGATTATTTTCGTGCAATGTTTAGTGGAAATTATGTAGAAAATAAACAAAAACAAATATGTATCGATGTATGTAATTTTTAATTGTAAATATAACGATAAGAATACAGTAAGTAATGGTATATAATTTTTATTCCAGATGTTAGATCCCAACACAATTAATATTATTCTTCAGTACATGCAAATTGGTTTGATAGATCTTAATAAATATCCTTTATCGACAATTAGAGAAATCTTAGTTGCAGCAACTTTCTTACAAATAACAAAGTTAATTAGGCAGATTGAATACACTTTGGACATTGGAACATGTAAATCAAATTGGATGGAGACAATGGCCATTGCTGAAATGTCCTGTTTACCAAAACTGGAGAGTCATTCTATGGCTTATGGACTATTTGCTTTTAAATCCATGAAGCCAGAATATATTCCGACAATACACAAACTCACTTGGTACTTATCCCATCCTTATTTAGACACACAAAGTGAATTAGAAGTTTTTAATTTTGGCCTTGACTGGATATTCCACTCCGAAACTGGAGCTGATGCACTACTCATTATTCTTGGTTGTTTAGACATGAAAAAAGTTACAACTGATGACTTGGAGGAAATAAAAAAGTGTATGAAAGAATTTGAAAACAGTTTAGCGGCTAAAGTTGTCAATTTACTATATGATTTGTCTATTAATAAGCTTGATTTATCGGAAACAATATTAAACAAAAAGAAAAGTGAACTATGTGAAAAGTTTACACAACGAGTTTGGATTGAAACTTTAAATATAATAAAAGATAGTAAGGAACGATGTTTGCAGTACACCCCAGTTATACCTTTATGGCTTCTTAAAGATGGAAAACCAGAATTACTACCACATTCCATGTATACTTATTGTCAAGGTAGAGGTTTTGAAAAATGGTTGGAAGTTGCTGACAAAAATTTATGGGGCTGGAGTGTTGTGGCTTGGGGCTTAACGAAACTGGTAATAGTATGTGGTGAGCATGGTAGAGGCACAGGTTTGTTTAATAGAGATGTTAGGGTGTATGACACACTCAAGAAAGTATGGACCAGGCATGGTGTAACCTTACCGCAGAGGAGACATGCAGGCCTAGCTGTAATTGGAGACTCTCTTTATATTGTCGGAGGTGTGGGTGGGTTTAGGTTAGTGAATAATAAAATAATCTCTATATATTTTTTCTAGTATGAATTGTATACACCTATCAAAACTTGAAATGGGATAGCAAAGCTAAACCTTAACTCTTATAGCAGTTGTTAAATATCTACTATTTGATTATAGCAGAAGATTGCATATAAATAATTGCAATTTGAGCACATATTTATTCTAAATTTTTTTTTAAAAGGATACCATTTTTCTGATTTTGAAAATGTTCAGTAAAATTATGTCCTAACTTCTTAATTATCTGTTCAATATCATGATGGTAAGTATTTATAGTAAGCAAGTATACCAACATATTTTGGCGTATTCACTACATTGTTAGTTTTTTAGCATCTTCCTCGTATACCATAAATATCTGGTATTTCTAGTACTTTCATTTTATTGAGAAACATGGATAAATGACATTAAGAACAAGTTTTGTAAAAATTAAGCTGACTACAGTTTTGCATGATCTATATCTGCAATATTATTATGTGTAATATAATATAATTCGTGCCCTCTTTTTGTATTTCAAAAAAGTTTAACTATGTAAAATTTTATTTGGCAATATCAATGCAATTTTCAAGTCATATGTTACATCATTTTATTTTTAATTTCAGGGTAGTGTTAGACGCAGCAATGATATATGATTTAAAACGAAGAGTACATAGAAAAATTGCACCAATGCCTGATTCTTTACAAAATCCTGCACTATGCTCATATAACAACAAGGTATATGCTGCCGGACAGAAAAGTATATTTTGTCACGAAGATACAGGCGCCTCAAACTATTGGAAGAAAGTTGTGGACACAGAAATGAGGATGAGTTGTATCAGACCATGTAAAGAATACATTTATTGTATACAAGGTTATTTCAGTAACTTATACAGGTTCATGCCGGGTGTGGAGAAGAACTTACAACTGATTACCTATTTCTCCAGTCTTCCAGCAACCATATGCAATTTAGGTAAGAATTTAAGTTAGATTAATAAAGTATTTTCAAATATTATTTACTAATTCTGATTAACACACATAAAAATTACTTCTTTTATTTTAGGTGAGATGCTTTATATATTTACATGGACCATTTGTGGTCAATGTGACGTTTTAACAGTAGAAGAATATAAAGGCAAGCGTACAATCGAAAAACCTAAGGTCCTATTTACACAGTCCGACAATTGTATGAGGGTTAATGATGTAGCGGGATCTTGTTCATTAGTTATGTCAGTCCCACCATCTTATAAGGAGCATTCAAAATATCATAAGCGTTACTTAGCAAGATATCCTAATCCTGTATGAATATAATAATTACAGGAATAAATGGTTTTTAATCATTCTTGATAGTCATATTAAAATAAACCCTTGATAAATTTTTAAAGATTATTATTCAATGTATAAATTTGTAAGTTCTTGAGAATTTGTGCAAATTAAGTGTACAAAATTAAATCATATATAACACAATGAAAAGTCAATTTTTTATGTCGAAACTGGAAATATCATCTATTTTGAAATTCCATCCAGGATGAATCATTTTTAAAAATCTGGGGCTTTAGTCACATGAATAATGTTGACAGTTAACGAGAGCGCAGGGCTCTTTCTGTCAGAGCGAATCCGCAGGATTGGTCATTGTTCAAAATAAGAAGAAAACTGACATTGTGTAAAGCTTTTTGTAATAACTGCAGCCTGTGGAGATTATATTCGCAAAGGACATAATGCCCTTTGTATTCAATACGCATTTTGGTTACTGATGGCATATGCAACGCTGTATCACACAGAGAATGCGGTCAAGCCCGACATCATCCTGAGAATGATAGCGAACAGACTGTCCATATGTAGCGCACTGTTGTGGGTTACATGTTCCTAGCAGTAATTTTAATTCTATATTCTATAGTTTTAAATTAACATTTATAATAAGTTATATATGATATTCAATTTATTGAAATAAATGATTATTATTATTATTTTATACCAATATCATATAAAAACTAAACTTAAATTACAATCGTAAAGTATTAAATTTGAATGTAGCTAAAATAATTAGGCAATTGTATTTGAGCCAAGTTGTATATTGTTTATCCGTGGTCGTTGTTGCTCAACTGCCTTTTCGATATCGTGTGTTTGAAAATGTCACGTGTATGGGCTACTTTTAGTGATATAAAAGAAAGATGTGAGTATTTAAAGTGTGACAGAAATTGTATTAAATTTTTCATGCTTTTAATCTAACAACACTATTATCATATATGAAATATTTCTTCAATTTTGAAACATTAAATGTTATGGAGTAGATGTTTGTATTATGATTAAGTACAATCATTGTTGTAAAAATATGGAATAAATGAAACAATAAATATAATCATAGTTGTTTTAATGATTTTTTTGTAATAATTTTTTTGACATATTAAAATAAGCATTATTATCCGGGAGGTAGCATTGCATTTTAGGTAGTGTTTTTACGTCGATCGATTGCCATCTTTTCAATCTCTCTTGATTGAATGACTAATAAGCGAACCAAGCGTCAGCTGACGCGCCCGCGGTGGGTGTGGGATGGGAAGGTTGCGGAAGTGGAAAAAAAAACAATAATACGCGGCTGAAACTTTTTCTATAAATAGTTTTCATCATACTGAGCTGAAAAAAAATCGTCAGCTGCATCGTGGAAGGGGTTATTTGTTCGCATGGACTTGTTAAAAAAACATGTAAAATAAAGTTATAGTATGAAATGATGAAATTTAACTAGTTGATTGTTTGAATAATTAAAAGTACGAAAACAACAATCAGATATGTGGGTGCTGGTGGAAAGGCCCTCACCTAACGCAGAACAAATACAAATTTATTTTTTTTAATTTTTGCAAGCTATATTTGATTATTCCTCATGTATACATACAACAACACTAAATACTACAATGCTGGGAAAAAAACGTTCCTGATTTGAATAATTATTTCACCTTTCAATTATTCATATATTATTTCACCTTCTCTTATTTCCCATTGGAAGAAATTCTAAGACATTTAGCTTACATTACATTTCGTACCATACAAATTTCGCAGTTTTTTTTTTAAATCTGCAATCAACCCCTTAGGTTGTAATCAGATTTGTTGAGTAAGCTTTTCTCAATTTTGAGAGTGCACATCCAATGATGTGTCATCTCTTACTTTATTCACTTCTAAGAGTGATCAGATCGAAGCCAGTCGCTTTATCTTTAATCGAAATGTGCAGTCGTTTGTATTTAACAGGTTCATAGCCAGTTGATTGATGTGTTCTTCAAGTCTTTGCTTATAGGCCAAAGAAGACTTTTCTATTTTTTTTTTAATTGTACGTATTTGCAGATACTTATGTATTTCCTTGTCCAGTATGAACCATGGTGCATTGCTTAAGATCTGTAGCACTTTGAAGGATTTCTATATTTGAGTGACTTGCCGATCCCCAAAGTTTTATGCCGTACGTCCAGACTGGTTTTATAATACATTTATATATATGTAATAAGTTTATTTTCGAGACTCAGTGTTGATTTCCTGCCTAGTAGCCAGTACATATTTTTGAAGTTTTTGTTTGTTTATTCCTTTTTTGCTTTATGTGATCTCGCCATGTAAGTTTTCTGTCATGCATACCTAGGTATTTAACAGTCGTATGTTTTGGCAAAATGTTTCCATCGAGTCTCACAGGTGAACAGTCTCTTTTTAAACTGAACGTTATGTGAACTGATTTTGCTGGGCTGGCTCGGATTCTCCACTTCATTAGCCATGCTTCTATTTTGTCTAGGTGTTCTTGCAGTTTTGTAGAGGCTATGTTCGGGTCTTTATTACAGAAGAGAACTGCAGTGTCATCTGCATAGGTTGCGGTCATCAATTCTTCAGAGGTAGGTAGATCGGCGGTATAGATCATATATAGAATGGGACCCAAGACGGATCCCTGGGGCACTCCTGATTCTATTTGGTGGATAGATAAGAAAGAATCCTTGCATTTAACCTGGAACATTCTGTTTTGTAGGTAAGACTTTAAAAGTGTATACGCACTATTTGGCAGGTGTAACTTTAGCTTACAGAGGAGGCCCTTGTGCCACACGCGATCAAAGGCCTGTTGTATGTCAAGAAACACAGCTGAGCAGTATTCTTTTCTCTCCATCGCTTGCCGTATTGTATGTGCTACTCGGTGTATTTGTTCTGTCGTTCCATGGTGTGCACGAAAACCAAATTGGTGGTCTGGTATCACTTTTTGCTCCTTCAATACTGGAAGAAGACGTCTTAAAACCACTTTCTCGAAAACTTTTGAAAGTATGGGGAGAAGACTTATTGGCCTATATGATGTGACTTCTGTAGGAGGCTTTCTCGGTTTAGATCACCATATTTATGATGGACAATTTCCATAGCTTTGGGAAATATCGTAATCTCAATATTAGAAGAGGATTGTCAGCAGGACGATGCCTTTTTTTGGTAATTGTTGAAGAACTTCTGCTGTTATCAAATCAAATCCTGGTGCCTTTCGTTGTTTTAAATTTTTGATAGTTTTTCTGACTTCTGCCGGTGTAACTGGAGTCAACGGTAGAGACATCTGTTGGTCACTGTTCAAGATTTTATGAATTTCTTCTTCTGAGTGCGCAATGTCAGGTTTGTTAGGTTTAAATACATCTTTGAGAAAGTTAGCAAATAACTCAGCTTTGTCTTGGGGTTTTCGTACCAGTTGCCGTTAGTTTGTCTAAGCGGGGATTTTTTTTTTTTTAATTTTTTAAAATTAAAAAAAATAAATTAAAATCCCTCCTAACCAAGCACTAAACACACAACACTTAATATTCAATATTTATCAAATTCTATCTATTATTATAACTGTCAACTAAGAATGTCAATGACCATTCTGAAAGTTAAAAAAAGGGGAATGACAGGACGCTGGATGAAAAAAAAGAAGAGGGACTTTTGCAACGGATCTTGGAGGGATGGGGCATTGGAGAAAACCGACGTTAGAAAATAGAGATATCCTATTCTGCACGTGAAGGAAAAGAAAAGTGACAGTTGCGGTAGCTCGTTCGAGTAATATTAAACAATTTAAGTATTTTTAATATGTATCCTTAACAACCTGTGAATGTCCCACTGCTGGGCTAAAGGCCTCCTTTCCCTTTTTTTTTTTGAGGAAGGTTTGGAGCTTTTTTCCACCACACTGCTCCAGTGCGGGTTGGTGGTGGATTAACATGTATATTTTCACTTCGTAAATTAATTATTACGTAATGGAAGAAAGGAATTAATAGCTTACTACTATTCATCAATATTTAATTTAAATATATATATTAGATATTAGATGTAGTGGGTAGTTCAGGGTAATAAGTGAGAACGTTAATTTATATTAAATTTATTTTATTAAGTATTACTTTATGGTTAAATACTTTGAAAAGGCTTGATCAATTTAGTTTATGTGCAAAGAAAGAAAATAAAAATAATTTGTAACAATAATGTAATACTTGTTTAATTAATAAACCTTTCATATTCCTATTGCATGTTTAACACTATTCAATCATAAAGTTCCAGTGGAAGTAGAATAAATAAATACTTTTGTTATTCATTTACATTTATTTTGACATTCATTTACAAACATTTTAATTTGTACAATAATTTGTATATGTTGAAAAATTGTTAATATTCACGTTGCATCTCTATTTTATAAGCATTTCATGCCATTTTAATGAGACAAGTTGACGATAGTATAATATATCTTTGCAATTTATAGGTATACATTATCAAGCGATCATTTTATAATTCTCATATAAATACGTCATACTGGAGTTAACCTATTTTAATGTTATTTACAATGAATAAAACTTAATCAGCGAAAGCAATTATTAAACTCTTATGAACATTAAGGCCACTTGTATTTATTCATTTATTTAATTCTATTTATTTATTATAAAGCACCATGTTGTAGTCGTGAACATTCAATTTGTTTGATATCGGTGTGATGGCACTTGTTTACTGATCTTTAAATCTATGAGATGTGGCAGCTTAGCTAAAATAAACTTTATCATCTAAAACATAAAAGCTCATATCGAATGAATATCCTTAAAATTATTTTAATTGACATTAAAATATATAGGAAATTAAAGTGATGTAGAGAATCGAAGCTGTATATTAGATTTGCGTCAAAATATATTTGGCAATGTAATAATATTGAAATGGAAGCACTACTATTAATATCTAGTTATTGAAAGTCTAAAGATAAAACATTTTTATTTATTAAATCGATATAAAAATACCTTTATTCATGCATATACTTCTTTTGAGACAACCTTCATATATGTGTTAGGATTGTTTATCACCTATAATAAAATTGTGCTGAAGTTTCGTTTTGTTACATTGAAACACTTAAATAGTGGTAAACTTGTCAAAAATACTATTACAAATATGGATGTCAAGATATTCAAGGCACGCATACAAGGCTGTAATTCCCGAAAAAATATAAACTTTACAGATAATGTTACCTGTTAATAAATTAATATTTATCATATTTAATAAAATCTTACGTCCAACCACCGGTTAGTTTGTGGAATAGTTCCTCGTCGAGTGTCTGGTTGGCATCCTTTGAACGCATTGATAGGAATATGTATCCTCCTATGAATTCATGTACGACTTTGCAATCAGCTGATTGCACTGAGAAGATAATGTTGCCCTCCTCGAATTGTACCATCATGTGTTTTATTTCCCAGTTCACGTTCCAAGCCTGAAATAAGTAGAAACATATGTTTCGTTATATCTAAGTAATATAAAAACGGATGTTGTACCAACAACAACGACAACGATTGACCGATTATTATGAAATTTATGCTATCATTTTTGTAACTTGTCGCTAGATGGCACTGTAGCACATTAACTTATATTCGATTCAACCAATCACCATGACATGTGGTATTAATACATAATAATAATAATAATAATTAATACATACAGCCTATTTTTTTTTTTTTTTTTTTATAGTAAAGGAAGGCGGACGAGCATATGGGCCACCTGATGGTAAGTGGTCACCAACGCTCTTAGACATTGGCATTGTAAGAAATGTCAACCATCGCTTACATATCCAATGCGCCACCAACCTTGGGAACTAAGATTTTATGTCCCTTGTGCCTGTAATTACACTGGCTCACTCACCCTTCAAACCGGAACACAACAATATCAAGTATTGCTGTTTGCGGTAGAATATCTGATGAGTGGGTGGTACCTACCCAGACGAGCTTGCACAAAGCCCTACCACCAGTTTATTCCAACCACATTACAACGAAACGTATGTATTTAATGAGTACAAATAAAAAACTTTCACATTTAATTGATGCCATATTGGTCGAGATTTTGAATACTCTATGATATTCATTATGGTTTCGCGAAAAAATGAAGTTTTTACTATCGGCGAAGTTGTTTTCGGAGTTTTGGAAATAAAAATATAGTAGATATAAGTAGTTAAGTGGAGTAGTGTCGTATTATTATAATAATAAATAAAGGTGTATTAATCGAGAAGTGTTTGTAGTTCATAATAACACAAAACTATTAGCAAATCGGATGGAATAAGTAAATACTCTTTACTCCTTCTTCGATTGGAATAGGCTTTATATATGTAGGACCACAAATAAAATGAATGATTAAAAACAAAATATGCCGGGCTATTAAAATATCTGCAAGCCTCACTGAGTTTTTGTGTACTTTTATAAAATTTGTTCGATGGTAAAGGTAAAAAATGACACTGCGAGACAGACTGACACTCGTTGAAATAAACTTTTTTTGTAAAGTTTTTTGTAGTCTACAGTTTCGCTATCACACCTTTCCAAGCTTTGTCCTTTACTGGGGAGGGCTTTGCACAGCAACGGGACAATACGAACTTTTTGATACTAACCTTCATTGTACTGAAACGCCATGTTTTGATATGGTCGCCGGTGTTGGGGTCAAGTCTCATGATACGGTTGTTGGCGATGCTGATGATTTCGTCCTTGCGGTGACCCATGAAACGCACTACAAACAAAGTTTGCCCGTAGTCGGGTAGATTCTGCCAAGTCTTGATGTATTGCAGCTTTGCTTCCAGCAACGGAAGGTCCTTCACATTCGCATGGCTCTCCAGCACGCGTTGGGTAAACTGGGGAAATTATATTTATTGATTTTTATTTCATAAGGTTGGCGTAACGGGTAATTTTCATTATTATACACCAAGAAATACTATACTAAATACGGGGTATATTTTATTGGCATTTAAAAACTAAAAATTTTTAAAACATCATGTAGTGTTTAGCAATCATCCTGAAATTCATGCAATAGTATGATTATTTACATCCGAAGATTACCTTGCTCTTTAACTTCTTAAGGAAACGCGGTGCCAAGTAGTTCTCCGGCTGCAAGTGATCGAGATGAGGCAAGCTGTGCTGATTCAACGCGGCTGCTGGCTGGGGCCGCTGTAGAGCGAGTAGCGTCTTAACCGCGGCCGCTTCGGTGGTGAAGGCCGAGTCGGCGAGCGACCGACCGCGGGAGCCGAGGCGACACGCCGCCACCCATTCGGCATATTGGTCCTCCTATATCAAAAAAGTATATATATTATAAATATTTATACTATTAAGCAGACTAGGTATACTGGCATTAATAAAAAATAAATAAAACAATAAGTGATTATATATGACTTGCTATGGAAAAATAACAATTTATGTTTCAACGCTTTCAAAGAAGGAATTAATGTTGCAAGAAGAAAAACTCGTTCGCATTCAATTCAAGTCAATTGAAATTATTAAATATAGGAACCGTTACACTTATTGGTTGAAAAACATGTAACAATGGTTCGGAAATAAATACTTCAAACGTTACAGAAAACCGGCGGTTTTTGTTTAAATTTCAAATAATAATAATAATAATATCGTGGGACATTTTTCACACATGGCCATCTGATCCCAAATTAAGCTTGTGCTATGGAAACCAGACAACTGATATACTACATATACTACTTTTCTTTTGTAAATCAAAATCAAATATAACAATCATGTTTTATAAAGTGGTTATTAAAAAAATATTTTTATATCAAATAGTTTAGAATTCTTTCATTTCCAACGAGAGCTATCATTTAAAAAGTTAAAAAAATAGTTCACAATTAACTTACATTTTCACATTTCAGCCACATTTCATGCATCGTGTCTTCCGCGGGTACTTCCAATTTGATGCCATATCTACCGGAAGCTGGATGTGCATCTGGTGTTACCTGTAATAAAAACATCACGATTGATTTTAGTTATATGGACTATTTTGTAAGAATTTGTACTAATGAGAGCTATTTTGTATAAAATTTATCGTGGATTTTCCTCAACAATAAGCAGAAATAACAGCAACAGTACGAAGGAACTTGGCTATCCACTACACTATGGAGTAGAAAAGTGGTAAAGGCGCATAGCTGGCTAAGATTAGATGTCGGCCATTGTGGCCACTACCAACGTGCAAGGACGTAAGGTGTACGAGTACCTCAGCGCCCCTGAGCTCGACGGCGTAGGAGGGCGTGTCCCCCCGCGCGGCCGCCTCGCGCGACGCGTGTATGCGCAGCACGCCGTCGCGACACGACACCCAGCCGCGCTTGTACGCCCGCAGAGTGAAACGCTGACGTCTGTTCGATATTTCACATTGAATTAATGTTTAGAAATCTGAAATCTAGACTTTAAATTGCAACACCTTTGCCATTAAAAAAAGGTACAGATTACATAAAAAAAACTGTCACTTAAGTGTTCCTTGGTCAAATATTTTTATGTTTTCACCGTGGGCGTCACTAGTTAATGCATTTTACGAAGTACATATTTCAGAATAAAAAAAAGTCAGTAAAATCTAACGAAATCCACATAGTAAGACTTCTATCAGTATCTCTATTATACATAGTACAACAAGTTACAATGTGATTGTGCCCACACATAAAGCCTACACGTTGGACTAGTGGGGGAAGTAGAAACTACTCATTACAGCTAATCTACCTTTCTACTGCACATTCTGTTATTATCTATAATTATTCTGACATGAAAGTATATTTTATATTTCTACAGCCTGTGAATGTCCCATTGCTGGGCTAAAGGCCTCCTCTCCACTTTTTAAGGAGAAGGTTTGGAGCTTATTCCACCACGCTGCTCCAATGCGGGTTGGTGGAATACACATGTAGCAGAATTTCAGTGAAATTAGACACATGCAGGTTTCCTCACGATGTTTTCCTTCACCGTAAAGCACAAGATGAATTATAATCACAAATTAAGCACATGAAAATTCAGTGGTGCTTGCCCGGGTTCATCGGTTAAGATTCACGCGTTCTTACCACTGGGCCATCTCGGCTTATATATTATATTGTAACATTTCATTTACATCGAACAATTACTAAATGTAATTACACAAAATTTCATCCAAATGAGTCAGTCGTTGTGACAGGCGAAACGAAGGAATCACATTAATATTAATATATTTTGGATTACTTTCGTTATTCTGTAATCGTGATTGATAATTACGTATCGTAATCGTTAATGATTAATTCGATTACATTTTGCACAAGTTTGGCCGCCAATACGCACGTCGATACGTTACTTTACGCGCACACGCACAAATCATTAGTTCAACTTCCTAACACAATATATAATCAGGTAATTTTGTTTCGAGTAAGTAACTGTTCTCCTCTCGGGATCATTATCTTTATATACAATATTATATACTAGATACAATAGTCATTAAAATCACATAAATATTTACATTGATATATAAATAAAATATTATATAATTAATTTGTAAAAAGAATTATCATTAACGGAAAAGCAGTGTCATGTTAATATTATTTTTAAATCAGGGTGTGTCCAGACAAAAGAATTAATTCACAATATATTAGATAGAACTTCGAAGTTATTAAATAAACAATAGTTATAATTACAATAACAAGGAGTAAATAAAAAAAAAAAACATAATAATATTATTTACTTAAGATTGAATAAATACGAAATATTTTGACCTAAACCAATGGGAGGAAAAGTAAAGACAAAAAAACAGCTTTGACATTGAATTCGAAATTTAAAATTACGGATTCGTGAAAAAGTTTAATGGCGGCGTAGTTTGTATCGGAACGTAGAAAGTGAAATTAAAGTGGACATAAGTAGTAAGTGAAATATTGTTGTATTTTAAATGAAGAACTATTCGAAATGAGATATATGTAAATCAAAAGTTTGTTTATCTTTTCTCCTTCCATTGGGACGGTCTATACATGCTTAAGGAGTCAATTGGGGTAAAAAACTAGTCTTACGAGATCATACAGTTATCGCTGTGACACTTCCTTTGCACGCCGCCGAACGGGAAATAGATAAAATAAAACAATTAAAAAACATACATTATATGTAATACATAAATACTCATTTAATAACTGTAATAATATATAATACTTCAATCGTTCTGAAATAAAAATATCAAGGTATTCACGAAGCATTGTGAGAAGTCCAACTTGAATGACGCGTTAAAATAAAAAGCAACAGCATGTCAATGTCCCACTGCTTGACAAACAAGAAGGTTGGAGCTTATTTATTTCTCCATTAATTTATTTAGCATACCTCTCACTTGGTGTTAGGGTTGCGTCCGCCCGTCTGGGTAGAAACGACCCCACGTCACATATTCTACCGTAAAACATTGTTGTGTTTCGTTTGGAAGGGTGTGCAGGCACAAGGAACATAACATATATAGTTCCCAAGGTCGGTAGCCAAGGTAATGGTTAATGTTTCTTACGGGCCACTGTCTATGGGCAGTGGTGACAACTTACCAAAACGCGGCCCATTTGCCATTATACCTACACTTTATGGTATATTATAAAAAAAAAACATCTATTCTTATATCTCTTTCTTTGTTAATAACTCAAAATAACATTCTAATAGCGATTCCATTCTCCGGAATTTAATTCCACAATTATTTAATAAAGAACAATTCTTAGTTAAGTTCATTAAAAATATGAAAAACTAATAAAGGTCCATAATTGAGGTTTGTTTTTACTTATTCATAAGAATATTTTAAATATTTCCTTGTAAAACTACTCACCTTGTAAAACTACTTGATTAAGAAAGCCTTATGACAAATAAATATTTCTGATAAAATTCTCACCCTCGGTATTTCAAGTATCCAGCAAGTTCGGGCACATGAGTGATGTCGGGTCGAGCTGGCGGACCTCCTTCCAACTGCACTTGCAGTTCACTTAACGCAGCATCAATTTCGTCTTCCGGGGCAGCTGCTGCACCTGTGCCTTGGGATCCATCATTCGCATCTACTCCACCACCAGCTAACGTTTGTAATTCGATTTGGAGCTGGAAAAATTCAAATATTGAAAGGTCTTTATGTGTTTTGTGTCAATCAAAATATAAAAAAGAAAGTATTATTAACAAATTCACGAGAACGACATCAGTAGTTATATGTTTTACCTGAAGTGCAGCGAACAGTAACATTTCTTCCTCCGTGCAATGGACTTCCTGATTCAGAATTTGCCAACGAGCCTGTTGGTACAGCTGGTTGAGTCGTGATGCGTCCTGAGCCCTTGGGGTAAGATCGAAGAACGAATAAAACTTGAAACGGAGTTGCAGAGTGTCCCATTCTCGTACATATTGCTCCATGATAGACAACGACGAATCTAACCAGCTGGAAAAATATATTTTCTATAAAATACATAGGAAAAATTTTGGTAAAACTCGATTTTACATATAACTAACAAATTTTCATATCAAATTCCATCAAAATCGGTTCAGTGTTTTAGCCGTGAAAGTGAAACAGACAGACAAAGTTACTTTCGCCTTTATAATATTAGTATAGATTATTAACATTCTTACCCAACGTTCATTCTAGCGCGTTCTATCAAGGATTTTGGTGTGAGAAGTGACTCCTTCGATTGGCTATCTGGTTCTAGGGGAGAATCAGCCAAAGACAGTTCTGCGAGAGAATCTAAAGCATCCAGAGATGCCGCTCGTGGCGGCGTTCCGCAATAACCTCCATCGCTGGAGCCATCACTCTGTGTACTATAGATGTGGCCACCATAGCGACGCAGCGTCCCATTCTGATAAAAATTAACAAATCGGTATCATTATGAGATATTTCATTGAACTTTGAGAAAATAATTATAAAATATTAGCTGGTTTTTACCTGCTGTGAAGCTACGGGTGTAGCGGATAGCGATCTAGGAGGCGGTGGAGTAGCAGGACACGCCAGGGATCTATCCAAACTATTTGAAGAACCTCTCGTGGCTGCGATGAATGTATTCGTGTCTGGAGCTTGTACCGATTTTATCTTCTTAGCCTCTTTTAAATTCTGATAGTTCTGCTTTAAATGCGACTGCTCCAGAGGATAACAGAGCGATAGCTCCTCTGGATGCCGTATACCTATAAAACACAATACATGTTTGGAATAATTGAATCGTAATCAAATTTATTTCATTATTTAATAATCGTTTATAATTAAATTAAATATATCGCATGCCTGATTAATTTTGAGTAACTTTTCATAACTTGAAATATTTTTTTTTAATGCTTGTATTGTTATTTGTTGTATTTTAATAGACTTTTTTATGAATGTATTGTCTATTATTGGAAACTTTGGTTTATGTGTGTACTTTATGTGGCGTATTTGTTGTATTCATTTAATTTATTGTGCTGTTTGTTTCCTGAAATATAAATAAATAGTGTTTTAGTGTAACCTTACCAAGACTTTTGCAGAGTTGCATTACAGCACTGAACGTGTCGATGGAAAAGTCAATTTTACAGTCGATATATCTCAAGTCCGGGAGCTGTATCCTCAGAGGCTTGTGCATCGGCGTGAAGTGGAGCGCAGCGTCTGCGTGGACTCCGTACTGGTCCAGCGTGTGCTTCGGTCTGGACAGCCATTTGTTGCGTGTGGGCCACCATAGTGCGTGATCCGACCAGTCCTTTTTAAAATCTGAAATGATTATGTTCAGAATTTAAGAATGTAAACCAATACTATACAAACGTATTAACAAATGTATTTACTATTTGTAAATTTTATTTGAAAGTCAAAAGTACATAACAAACGTTAAGACTGGCAGAAATATATACAGTATAAAGATTGATCGTGTAACTGTTTGAACAGTATGACGTTAAAAAATGTACAAAACTTCATCATCCGGTCTTAGCATCACAGCTTGTCGGTAAGAAAAAAAAATAACAACATGAAGCGACCAGTAACTATCCAGTAGCTTCGTGACGTCATTTGCATTTCTCACGATTTGGCGAAGAACTAAAATTAGACTCGATATTTATTGAATTGTATGTACCATCGGTACTAAAACTTTTCGGAGATTATTAAAAGAAAAAAGAATAACAAGAAAAAAAAGAAGTAGAGTTCAAGAGATACTGGTTGTCATTTCTGGTGAACTCGGTCTTGTTTCATTATTTTTTATGAGTCACTTGAAGTTGGACTTTCGTCAGAGTACAGTTATTTACAAACTTGATATATTTAAGATATACGACTGAAGCATTGTAAGCTCTTTGGTGATTTATTGCTAGCTACTATGCAAATAACGAAAAAAGAAATATAAAATATTACGATATAAAATGTAACAATCTGAACTTTTTTTTTTTTTATAGAATAGGAAGGTGGACGAGCATATGGGCCACCTGATGGTAAGTGGTCACCAAACGCCCTTAGACATTGGCATTGTAAGAAATGTCAACCATCGCTTATAGCCAATGCGCCACCAACCTTGGAAACTAAGATTTTATGTCCCTTGTGCCTGTAATTACACTGGCTCACTCACCCTTCAAACCGGAACACAACAATATCAAGTATTGCTGTTTTGCGGTAGAATATCTGATGAGTGGGTGGTACCTACCCAGACGAGCTTGCACAAAGCCCTACCACCAGTAAACTATATACAGAGAGTAGAGCGAAATTGAAGGGACTGGGTAGTTTTAATATTTTAATTGTATCTTTCGTTGTTCGTATATATTATATATAATTTGTCAAATATATATTGCGTTATCTCCTTAGTAATGATCTAAATTAAATCAGATACAATGATGTGTCATACATTTCATTAGATTATATACTGTACAAAGTGACATGAGTCATGAGCCGCATTGAACTAAAATCTTTACGTTCAAGCGTATTAAGTTCAACGTAAAATCTTAAATTGATTCTTATTTATTGTCCCCTCTACAATCAAAGATTAAGTACGTATCACTTACATTGAAAGAATATGAATTTCATGTTATTATACACGTTAACAGTTTACGAGTAGCTTTCGTATAAATGATGTAGCAAAAACCAAACGGCTCTAACTATGAATGTTATTTAAAGAGTGTTTTGTTAAAAAATACTGTCTTCTTCTTTCGAATGTCAAATAAATGATGTCAGAAAGAGATAAATTATTGTTTAACTAAACACCGCTAAACAACGTTTATGAGTAAGGCTGTAAGTGTTTAGGAATTGATTTAATTTTATTAGTAGAGTATATTTGTGTGTGGCATATTTTACCAAGGAGATACGTGCCGGAGCCGTCTTATAGGGGAAGCAGTCTTATTTATTTGACTTTTCAAAAAATTGAAAAATCTATCTAATGACACAAGTGCTCTAAAATTAACCATAAATAATAATAATTAATCATATGATACGTATTTTTCCTTAAATTTAGGGGATTAAGATTTTAGTACGCGAAGCGACAAATCTTAAAACACGCTTCTGGTATATCACAATATTTAACATTCTATATGCATCAAAGATAAACAAAGACAGGAGCCAGACTTGAAATTTTTATTTTTTCGTTACGACTAAATGTCAGTACAGTAACAGTAACAGTAACAGCCTGTAAATGTCCCACTGCTGGGCTAAGGCCTCCTGTCCCTTTTTTTTTTTTTTTTTGAGGAGAAGGTTTGGAGCTTATTCCACCACGCTGCTCCAGTGCGGGTTGGTGGAATACACATGTGGCAGAATTTCAATGAAATTAGGCACATGCAGGTTTCCTCACGATGTTTTCCTTCACCGTAAAGCACGAGATGAATTATAATTACAAATTAAGCACATGAAAAGTCAGTGGTGCTTGCCCGGGCTTGAACCCACGATCATCGGTTAAGATTCACGCGTTCTTACCACTGGGCCATCTCGGCTAATGTCAAGAGATAACGTAAATATGACACTAGCACTTAAAACTTGAACTTTAAACTTGTCATCAATCACTAACACTAGTATATCACCGTCGTATTTTAACAGCACCGCTTTACCGTTATTCGTAAAATACCATAGCTCTATGGAATTCACTAAAATAACATTATCTGTTATTTGGAGCGGTTTATATTTCTAACAACCACAGATTAATAAAATAAAATGACGTAAAATTAAAGAGTTTGATGAACAATCAAAACTATATTTGTTTTTTTTTTTTTTTTTTTTTTGTTATAATAAGTTTTTGGCATTTATATTAATGATAACAAAATTATTTTATCTGTGTATATGAATAAATAAAATTAAAATGTTTATCTGCGATTACAAAGTACGCTTCTTGCGTACTCAAAAGCAAAACTAATTGTTGTTATTTTTGTCGGTCTGTTTGTTCGGGATAATTTACAAAACGGGTAACGTGTATTTACGTTACGGATGATTAGATATGTTAATAATTACATTATTACAGGGTATGTACCCAAGTACTGTTATGTCTTTATTTCGTGAAAATCAGAGTTAATAAGTATTATCAAAAATAATAACAACTTTAAGTTAATACATATTTGTTAATATAAACTAGAACTTTTTAATTCTAAAAACTGAAAACTATTATCAGAATAGGTTAAAAAGCGCTGTTTTGCCTCCAATAATATTATAAGGGTGTAGGATATTTAATCATTCCTCGTTATAAAACTAATTTAACACAGGAAAAACAGCGTGGCACAGCTATTAATAAACATGTGGTTAAGTGAAAACAAATTTGACACAGATTATGAAGTTTTAACGTTTATTAATAAAGGCATGATGTATTTCTTAGAACCGGCCGTTCAATACTTGACCTCGACTGTGAGTATGGAACGAACCGTGACTAAGAGTGACCGGTGAAAAATATGGTGAATTTGTTGAATATTGTTAAGGTCAAACGAAGTAAGGACAAACTGACAATGCTGTTTTTTATCTTACTTTTAATCTAAATGATTAATAAGATATATAAGAAAAAAAAAAACTAATAACAGTAACTTCACAATGTTACAAATTTAATTTCGTTTAATTAACGATAAAAAAGCGCTATATATTATTTACTATTGGTAGAGCTCTGTGCAAACTCGTCTGGGTAGGTAACACCCACTCATCAGATATTCTACCGCAAAACAGCAGTACTTGGTATTGTTGTGTTCCGGTTTGAAGGGTGAGTGAGCCAGTGTAATTACAGGCACAAGGGACATAACATCTTAGTTCCCAAAGTTTGTGGCGCATTGTTGATGTAAGCGATAGTTAACATTTCTTACAATGCTAATATCTATGGGCGTTGGTGACCACTTACCATCAAGTGGCTCATATGACTGTCCGCCTTCCTATTCTACATAAAAAATACAGCCGATATAATACAACGTATTCCATTTTTTCTGAGACTATGTAGTGAATTGATAAGTGCGGATCAAACCGTTGCGCCCATGTCTGTATCTTGATTGAGCCTTGCATGTCAATAATACTTCGTATCCGCATCCTCATTTCGATTCGTAATCCTTCCGTTGTTTGAGCTTGTGCCTACCTATACATTCATTTATTATTGCACATTAGCATTTTTGATTTGTTTGTATAATTTTCCCTGTATGCTAACGCGCTCACGAGTCACTATCCGAAATTCGCCTCTAACGCACGTGTGTTCTTAAATTTAGATCGTTATTAAATATAGTTCATATATATCGAAGTACTTCTTTTTTCACACTTACAACATCGAACGTTAGGCAAATTAGTGACTCTGACGTGACAACATTAGGCAAAAGCTTTTATTTAAACACTCATTAGTCTCGGTCAAATTTCAGACTGGGCCATTAAAAAGTTATAGATTTTCATCTGTCGAGCTGATAATTTCTTTCAGGTCAATATTAACAGATTTGTTGCACTTGTAAATGTGTACTCGTAAATGTCTTCTTTCTAGCTTAATATTACTTTCTTATTTTCAATATTATTTGTTTGTTTAACCATATAATAATGTCTTCGTTTATTATTTCATATAGGTCTGTTTTTCTATTTTTATGCTAAATATTATTACTATTTTAATGTTTGAATTTAAATATTGTATATACCTTCAAAGGCAAATCACACTGTACATTAAGATAAAATCTATCTTACCAGAAGTGTTTAGTGATTAGTCGATGATGTGTCTTACATAAAATTAATAAATAAGTTATTCGGAGTAGCTTAACAGAGTTTGGAAGTTCTGTCAAATTTACTTTACAACTAACTTATATAACTCCGTGCATAGAAACGTACGTATAACCGTTGGTTCTGCGCTGCCGGATAAATAGGATCACGAAAGTTTGAGAATAGAGAGTTATCTGTGATAGTTCAGACACTGGTGTACAACAATATATCATGCACAGTTGACAAGTCTCCGTTGAATAGACTAGAAACTAGTCAGGACAGACATCGATTCAAATAATTTAAACGCTTTTATTATCACTTGTATAGTGCAAATTCTATCCTTAGAACGTTCATTTATATATAAAGGTATAATAAAACAATGTATGGTGATGTTTGTGGTCATTGTGGTCAAATGTACTTAGACAAATTCATCGTAATGCCATTAGGCATTGAAGACACGTCATTTTACATTCCTGAAACCTCGTTAAAACGTTTATAATGACGCAAGAGGAGATAATAAAATATTAACTCCATATTAACATGTTAAATAATAATATATTAACTATTCAAACATAAGACAGTCAATGGAAAAACACATACAAACACATTTTGCAATTATAATGCTATAGTAAATATTCGAACAATTTTATTTATATAGCGCTAATCAGCGATAAGAATAACCGATAAACCAAAGACGAAGAGGTTACTACATAAGTCCTTGAGATACGCATCGAAATATTTTAATTAGTCCTTACATAATTGAAGTCGCTGTTCGCTTAAGATTAATTAATTATTCCAACAGTCCTTTAGCTGTACCTTAAATGGTGGCGATGTCAATATCGAGGTGCTAACGAGTCTTAAGTATTTAAGGAACACATCGCAATCTTACGACACTAAACATAAAGATTACTTTGCAACATAATTGTTATCTCGTTACATACAGACAGCCATATTCGATTCTTTATGCATATGATCTTAAAATAGACGCTTAGCAACTCTGAACTGTTGGCGACTGATTTCCAAGAATGTCTTCGATCTATCGGAATTTATGAGCTCTTTCTATTTCGATAACACCGTTAGCTTATCATCGTGTTTTTTTATAAAAAAAAATAAGTACTATGTAATTCGTACGATTGAATGCTGATTTTTCATGCGTTGTCCTTTTTCCCAATGGTTGACTGGACGTAACATTTTTCTGTCTCGTACTGATAGTGCGTCATAAATTGTAATTGTAGTGTCACATATGCGTTACAAAATCATATTTATCTTACAATGTAATGTCAATAGTAATTGCGGTCACGAATCTAACGAAGTACCTAATACGTTACAGAACATCAGCTTGTTTCAACACAAACCGTAGCTGCAAACAAATTTCTTTACGATGGCATTGTTTCGTAATTCACCACTAATTATATAGATATTCTCGAGTTTATCGACGGTTATGTAGGACAAGACGGCTTATTTCTGTAGCTTCCTGGACTGGCGTCTCGACGGAATATTTCAATGATATCGTCTGAGCTATCAAAGCATAACTTATAATGATTGATATGGAACCTAATGACATATCAACGCAAAACTGTAGGAAGTTTCACAACTATAAACATAAGTTCTTGTTAATGATTGACACAATTTGTATTGGCTAACATTCGATTTATTACAAATGAAATATAGTTACTGGTTCGAAGTTACTAGAATATATATAAAACCAATATAGATTTTACATTAAGCGTCACAAGACAAAAAATATTTTGTATTTAAAAAAAAACAATGATTGAAGTTATTTTACAAAGATTTTGAAGATTCAAATTGTAATTTTTTTTACTATTATAAATTTTCTAGTGAAAAAGATTATTTTTTTTGGATTAGATTGTTTTCTCGGAGTTGATTCATTTAACGTGTACATAACTGACAGTGTAAAAAAGTATTCATCAATCATCTAATCGAATAAATATTTTGTCTTAAATTTATATGTAAATGTATATATATAATAAATGGTAAGTTTCGTATATTTCTAATACCAAGCTAGTAAAAACACTTACTATAGTTATTTAAGCATATTAATTAACAAAATAACACTTGCTTCAACCAAAAGTAAGTAGCGGGATTTTGTATTCCTTCAGATACCAACTGTTCTCTGCAAGTTGAAAATGTAATCAAACATTTATCAATTCCTCACATTACCCACGTTTTCATAAATAGAACCTTTGCTAACGATAAGAAATAAAAATACACACTGACCTATTTTAAGGCTGAAGGTAATGTAACGGATGCTAAAGCCACGAACTAGTCCGGTCGTAATGTCACGGTTTGCACTTTACAGAATAAATATCTACTAAAATGTTACTACGCAAACGACTCTACACTAAAGTCTAAGTAGCTTTACTTACACGAACATGTATGCACGGTAAATATAAAACAGGCAAAGTAATTAAAACGAGTCGTTATCTGTTGAAGTGAATAAATCTCTAAGTGACTTTTAAAACAAACAGAAGAAAAACAAGCGTACGCGTTCATCGCTTTTGTTTGGATTCGAAAGATTTACTTTGTACCACCCGATATAAGAGACGGCCCAGTGGTAAGAACGCGTGAATCTTAACCGATGATCGTGGGTTCAAACCCGGGCAAGCACCACTGAATTTTCATGTGGTTAATTTGTGATTATAATTCATCTCGTGCGTTACGGTGAAGGAAAACATCGTGAGGAAACCTGCATGTGTCTAATTTCACTGAAATTCTGCCTCATGTGTATTCCACCAACCCGCATTGGAGCAGCGTGGTGGAATAAGCTCCAAACCTTCTCCTCAAAAAGGGAGAAGAGGCCTTTAGCCCAGCAGTGGGACAGGCACAGGCTGTTACGGAACCGATATAAGAATGGGACATGCGTTGATTTTTTATGATTTTTTTTTGTCTAAATACTTATACTAAATGTAAAGTCGGTCATTGTAACTGTCTACCCTCGTAGCTTAGTGTTCAACACACAGTAAAAATTAAGAACAAATTCATATAAATTCAAACTCTAATTTTATTAATTTACATACCGTAAAGTAAATTACGCTAGCTACGCGAACCCATAAAATATCTTTGCAGCACACCTTTTTATTCTTGGCGTGCTGTTGTACTGCACAGCACGCTCCGTCTTCGGATTACATTATGGATTATAAACAACTGATATGCATGATATTTCAAACAACACCATCACTTTAAACTTTATAACGTTGAAATAAGGTATAAGGTATCGATAGCTTTTCATAAATCTAAGAATACATCCTTTGTTAACAACTGCTGACCGCTAATGCTGGTTAATGGACGAACTTCTCATATATTAACTTGATACAAATCGAAAACATTTTTGTAACAATTTAATATACATTTTTTTTTAATCTTACTAAATAAATAACATAAAAATACATTTATGATAGATTCATATCGTACAAGTACAATTGAGACCTCGATTATATATTTGTACTTTTAAACTGTCTCCTGGTTTAATTTCTGCCACGCTAGGTCATGTCATCTTGTGTAGGAGATTTTAATGTGCCGTCTCTATTTCCTCTCTTTTATAATACGATGTGAGAGCTCCACGACATTTCCCGAAATGTCGGAAAGAGGTACTGGACCAGGCGTGTTTTCCGAGACACGGAAATGTAACAGTATCAACTTCCTAACTTCGAGCTGATTAGTCTAATAGCGTTTTGATCAAAAGTACCATCCTAATAAGCTAACCGGTCAGGTAGACAATATATATAAAATTATTAATATTGTAGTATTATATATTTAATTATATTTTTGTGAAATGTGTCGCATTGTCTAAAAATATACTCTTTTTAATATAAACATAATAATAATAATGTCATCCAGACCGTTTTCGGCCACGGCGGCCAATCTCAACAGAGATTAGCGAACTACGCAGGAGATATTATAGTGCTCGAGTGTGTGCGCAAACACAGGTGCACTCTCTATGCTCTAACTCTCATAATCGGATCGGACGGCAATCCGACACGACCGGAAAGAGTTCAGGCGCAGACCTACGGCTTTACGTGCTTTCCGAGGCACGGGAGTGTACACCCTTCCAACTTCCAGACTCCGGGCTGCTACTAAGAATTTCCTGACAGAAAAACCCAACAACTTTTTATTGGCCCGACCTGGGAATTGAATCCCGCAACAGCCTGTGAATGTCCCACTGCTGGGCTAAAGGCCTCCGCACCTCTTTTTGAGGAGAAGGTTTGGAGCTTATTCCACCACGCTGCTCCAATGCGGGTTGGTGGAATACACATGTGGCAGAATTTCAGTGAAATTAGACACATGCAGGTTTCCTCACGATGTTTTCCTTCACTGTCAAGCACGAGATGAATTATAATCACAAATTAAGCACATGAAAATTCAGTGGTGCTTGCCCGGGTTTGAACCCACGATTATCGGTTAAGATTCACGCGTTCTTACCACTAGGCCATCTCGGCTTTTCATTGATCCATATAAATATAATTGAATCCATATAAATATAATGCTGTTATCATCCCTCTTACAATATCAGTCGTTATATCGATAAGTCACGATTACATCTGTAATAGAAAAAAAAGAAAAAATATATTGTGGACTGATTTCACTAACTTTCTCGAGGCAAATAATTATTTTTTTAACAAATACTATTGGAGAAAGTGAGAGTGCACGACATAGATACCATGCTGATAAGATGCGTGACAAAATACGTTAAAACAAAAGAAAATCTTAAAATGATCACCACCATCTTGTCACCAACTTTGAAAATATTGAAGTATTTGTATTCTTGTCAACGTTTTTCACAAACAAATCATTGTGGCTATAGTAACAACAGCGTAGAATTCCAAACGGTTGCCCTTATATGAAGAGAAGTATTGGTGACATAAGCGTTTAGTGGGCGAACGATCAACACCCACGACTTCCGTCGTGGAGGCAGCCGACCACCTGATAGGGATATAAAACGTTTACCACTCTTAATGTCAGGTTCTATAAAATGCAATTTTTTGGTTTAATTACTCCTCTAATTGTATAATTGAGCGACTACAGATTTGAAATGAAATTTCTATTTTGAGTATTCAAAATAGTTTAAAAGCATCTGACCACATTCGTTACTCATTGTGCACGAGATTTTTAATTCAATAAAAAAATCACGTGTTATTTTTAAAAGTAAATTTAAGTAAAATAGTGAAATAAGATTTATCGAGCAATATTATAAGTAATATAAAAATATCTCTCTCAAATACCTAACATTAATTGCATCAATCATAGTAACATTTTATCGTTATGCACTAAGTGCAGCGTATAAACATTCGCATTACTCATTGTTTCATTTAGATAAGGTGACCTTTAGCCGGCCTCGACTATCATCTATAGCGTCGTCAATGCAACGCCAGGATGAACGATTTGTATTGCCTTATATGGTTATATCAATAATTACATTGCTTTAGTTGGAGCATGACGTAATACCAATAATAACTCGTAATATTCAACAACATTGCGGATAAAAAATATATTTCTACACTTAGAAATAATCATATATATAAAACAGATAAATGAATAAACCAATTATATAAGTTTATAGTCCAAACGAAAAGTTTATCGTCTTTGAGATGATGCTATTTGCATACCACCCGCCTGCATCTTTTAAGATCAAAGACAAAATTCAGGACATTTGAGAATATCATTAGGAGTATACAAAGCCATACTATATTGTGAATATAGGTTACGTTTCATCATTGGGCATTTGTTATTTTCGAGACGAGAATGTGGGTTGACGCCTTAGGATTCAGTTTAATATGTAGGTGTTTGTTAATGTTGTTAAGTTAATATCAACAAGAAAATTAACAGCATTATATTTCTCAATGAGCAAGATACTAAAGAAGAAATATTGTAAGTCGAATTCGGATTCATTTATTCAATGAAATGTTACAATCACTTCTTGATAGTCACAGTAAAAACTATCACCGGTTTGAAAAAGAAAATACCCTAACCTAAGAACAAGATTTAAACTATTTTTATTGTCCTTTTTTATAACTGTTTACAATTCAAAATATTATAAATCGTAAACGGCAATCGTTTCATTTCTAAGGTGTGCTCTATCATGGACTCACTCATTTTATAAAAACCTTTTGCAGACGAAATTTATTTAATTTATTTGTTTAAATTAAGCATAATTGATTTATAACCTTTCTGGGATCGTGTTGTAAAACGGTTTACATTGTTCCACAAAAGAGTTACTGACTCTTGTCGAGTAACGAGGGTAATAAATTTGTGGTCCTTAAACCGATATTATGAGTATCACATTTTGATGACAGTGATCAAATCATTGATATCCCTAAGATACAAACGCCATAAAGTAAGCCTGTTGAATCAAATGTCTGGAAATCATTTAGTTCTCTATAACCCTAAACAAAAATTATCATGCATAACAAAAAACATGGCATTCGGTCAAGTAACAATTAATGTCTTCTGTTATGCATGTGTATAGGTGGCATTATGTTGACTGTATTATTAATGTATATTAATACCTTCATGAAGATCTCTCTCTCTCTTATCTCATAGAATTTTATGAGAGTGTTACCATAGTACTGAGAGCCGAAATGGCCCTGTGGTAAGAACGCGTGAATCTTAACCGATGATCGTGGGTTCAAACCCGGGCAAGCACCACTGAATTTTCATGTGCTTAATTTGTGATTATAATTCATCTCGTACTTGACGGTGAAGGAAAACATCGTGAGGAAACCTGCATATGTCTAATTTCACTGAAATTCTGCCACATGTGTATTCCATCAACCCGCATTGGAGCAGCGTGGTGGAATAAGCTCCAAACCTTCTCCTCAAAAAGAGGTGCGGAGGCCTTTAGCCCAGCAGTGGGACATTCACAGGCTGTTACGGACTATATAATTAAGATGTTCACAATAAATTGTATATATTATAGCTTTCGAATAACTATATAAATTTAAATAAAATAAAAAAACGACATCTTGTTTTGTTTGAAATTTTACGATTTAAAAAAACGCCAACTTAAGAGAAAAAAATAAAAAGTGATTAGCGTGACTTCGTTACGTAATACTTTATTACGAGTCATTACACAATTGAACACGAGGACGTGTGCTGAGAATAAAATATTTTTTTCCATTTGCCACTAATAACAGGAAACCGTCAGAAATAACAGGACGAGTGACAATAAACAAAAACCCGTGCTTTTCATGCGTGAAGTTAATTACTAGAAATACTAAATACCAGATATATAAAGAAGATTGTATTTTAATACTTTTTACAGTTACAATAGCAAAATATGAAAGGGTTATGAAGAAGATAAAACGCCCACAAGAATTTAATCAAAAGGTCGCCGTTTAATGACCAGTCATTGAATTCATTCATTAAGATGGTACAGATGGTTATAGTAATTCAAAACCATGTTAAAAGGCTTGAATAATTAACTAATTGAGTAGTGGTTTGATTTAGACCGTTTGTATCAAATTTTAAAATATTATTAGCATCGAAGATTTAATGATTACAATTCAAGAAGTCAAATAGAGTAAATAGAAATCTTACTTTTTATTGAATAGAAGAAAAGATAAAATATTTATATGTATTTACTTATGTAATCCCACAGGCAGTGAATCTGAACACTCTGGATTTGGAATCAAGCTTACCTTTACCTGAAACAAAGAAAAACAAATTAGTTTTTTTAATTAAATGTTTAAACGTTCGAATATAAAGAGGCATTAACAGTAAAACTAGTACATGGAAACACACACGAACGCCTTGTAAGTAAATATTTAAATTAAATGCATTAAGTTGAGTTTCTTTTTAAGTGAACGATGTAATGTTATTTGAGTAATAAAGTATCTTAAAAAATGGTAACGTGACATGGCCACGATCAAATGTAACATTAGTACTACGTGCGCCTACTCCTGTAAATTTGGTGGGCGAGTGAAAGTAGTCTCTAGAGATAAAACAGATGTCATTCTGCATAATAAAAATATATGAATATTTAAGCGTCGTTTAATAAATTAGATCAGCATAAATATGAATCGAATGTGACTATTGATGTTTAATAAATAACAAATAAAACTAAACAATACAATTTGGCTAAGTTACAATCCAAAACTATGTGAATACAAATTGCAAATTACATAATTTCATTGTATAATATTTATATAATTTATAAATTTACATTATTAATTTTTATTATTTTAGTTTTATTTAAAATAGTCCTTCCCGATTCCCACCCGACGCAAAGCTGCCCATAATGCAGGCCGCATTTCCGCGCTGTATGGCAATGTACAACCTTTGTGCCAAGTGTGTAGTGGGACCCGGAGCGACTGTCAAATCCACTCTCTCTAAGGCGACAGCCAATTTCCCTTATTAAACTAATGGCATCCGACCCCCAACATCCCGACGTCTCGAACGCTAGTGGCACAAATAAATATTTTTTAAACAAGGGGGCATACTTCTCCCGCTTCCTCGCTGCTGCACACTCAGCAGCCGCCCCAGCAACACGGACGGTGTTGTGTGGGATTGATGTTTTATTATTATTTATAAGAGAATTTACAACAAGTAGTATTTATGTAATTCTAATGATCGTTAATTTCAAATCACAAATGAGTCGTTGTATCAGTCAATTATTTTGATTATTATTACATAGCCAATTAATGTAATTGGAAACACAGTAAATATTGAACATGAATTTATCCTGTACCCACTTGTTTTTCTTTTAAAATGTATGTATTATGTATATGTTATACGTACAAGGTTTTTATTAAGGAAAACCCCTTTATTTATCATCTATTGTATTAGCAACAAATCAAAATGTTTTTTTAATATTGTGTTAATATTTTAAAACAATATACTGAATAAGTTTTTTTACTTTAAAATATATGTTTGCAAATTGACGTAGCATATCATATCGTGGTCAATTAATATCAAACGGAATAAATAAAACTTCAAACGGGATTTAACTATTGGCTTAGTAACCGTTTTCACGAGACCACTAATTAGACAGTCTATGGAATGCTACAATTAACAATTGAGAGCAATTATCAATTCAGGCGAGATATTCTGAAGCCACCTATTAGCATGTTACGGTTAAACAACATACACCTCGAAACCTCAAAACTGCTTTCAATGAAATTCTAATTCATATTTTTAACCTAAGGATTCCTTATCAGAAACGAGTTCAATGTACTCAAATGATAAGTGTTCATTTCATTTCATCACAGCAGTATTTAATGGAGGGCATGTAACAAAAATCTCGGTTAAGCAAACATTTAACCGATAACAAGATTAGAGAAAGAAGCTCAGAGAAGTATTTCTGCGCTTATAATCTTATCACTATTTTTCTCACATATTGCCAAAATATTTACTGTGTCAATTTTTGGTGTACGATATGGAGGGAAATGCAATTGACGGTGTGCATAACAAAGCTTAATATAGGTAGGTACTCTTCGAGCGAGTAAGTATCAATATTAAAGTATGTAGGAGTAACGACTGCCATCATTCACTTAGCACATTCGCAGATCGCCATCTTGGCCAATCAAGTCGTTAACCTATGACTGACACTCGTAACAAAAGTTCTTTATAGCTAAGTCTATGTGCAAAGAACAAAGACAGTTTAGTCATGAAGTACTTCGATATTTTAGACATTTATTACGATGAGAAAATAAGAAAGCTTGTAAAATTACAGATACGATTTTCATTGTCTTTAATTTTACAATCATTAGCTTCATGTAGAGATTTACATTGCACACCATAACATACGGCATTAACGTCATAAAAAATGTGAACACCATCTGGGATAACAGTTACTGATGCAATTGTATGGGATTGAATTCTATTTTTATTTCCATCCGTAATGAATTGAAATTCTCAGGACTAGACGAAAGATTAAGCATGACAAGACGAGTTAAGACTTTAGTGGTACTAAATTTGACGTTATAATGTATTGAAAACTGCATAGCGGATGTTAAATTACAATATTACAATTGTCACTTTCTTAATGTTCAGCCATTAACACATAAGATATATTGAACCAGCTTTCTCTGTCTCAAAAAGGGAGTTCGATACAGTTATATAAATTATAGATCCAGTATATAAAGTATTGGAGTCACTTGTTTGGATTAATTTAATAATATAAATATAATATTAGAATGCGACAATAGAAATGGTACTGACGATGACGTAGACTATTAACAAAATTTACCTAGGTTTATTATCTAAATAGGCTAAATATCAAAGCAAATCTTAATGGAATTCAGTGACGATTGACGAAAGATATTTTCCTTCGAAATACACACGCTGTTCAGAGAAGCGAGTTTTTATACCGGAGCAGCATATCTTCTTAAGCGGATTTTATTACGTCATCATTTTTATGATGATACATTTTGCTGTTAATTCACATGACGCGGAGAGTAAAGGTTACAAAACACAGACATGAGCCAAAACGAGGTTCACAATAGACCATGACCGACTTTTTAAATTTATTGAGGCAATTCAAGTGGACGACGACTCTGTTAAGAAAACTACAGATTAATAATAAAAAGTAACTAATATCTTTGCAAAATAAATATTGGAAAAATAACTAAATCATGACATGGATAAAAAATTAAACGTGTTCATGACGAGTATGACCATACCAAAAATAACGCTGTTTTAAGAATTTTGAGGTTTTTTTATCAAGCTATGTATGTTTACAATACAAAACCGTGTGTATATGATTTTCAAGACTTTTTTAAACAAATATCTATGTAATGTTATAACGTAACTTTTAAATGCTTTATAAATAGATTCGAAATAGTGTCATCACAGTTACGTAACTATAAGGCTTGTCACGTCGATTTGTTAATATAAAACTATACCTTCAACTAAATTAAGCACGATTTGTTTCGCCTATAAAGTAAAACGCGCCTCTTCACCATCACAATCAAAATCTTCTGTTGTCCGTTTACAATTCTTTTCGGGTTGGTCAATTTTTCGTGAAGTCATTTGAACATAAAAAAATCCATATTCAAGATTTATAGCTCGTTTGGAATGTTAGATTTTGTTACGGATTTTGGAACGCGTATGTAACAATGGCTCCCAAAAACGAAAGGTGTGGGTGTTCTGACAAAATATCCGTTTCCCATGGCCTTTGTGGTTAAACTATGACGGATGGTTTGCATCCGTTTTAGCTGAAAGCCTTTCTACTAAATTGGCTTTCATGAATCGCAACACTTTTGAAACTGTATATATATTCTAATTTTACTCATGATCTAATTTATAAAATGCAAGTTTAGCATTTATTTTGTGTACAATTATATAAAATATTATTTAACAAAAAAGTATGAATCTAATTGCAATGTCTTGCTTTAGAACTGTATAGGGTCTTTTGATTGAAATCTGAACGTTCCAAATGACGAATACTACAAATCGGCGCCATGTTTACGCGGGCGCCATCAATGTGCGGGTGCGGTGCGCGTGCGCAGGGCGGATACGCACATTATAAATAGCAAGTTGTCTATTTTCGTCGGGACACAGCGCCGAGAGGAGGCCATGTGCCACCAAGAGACGTCTGGGTTCCTATTTGTTAAAATTAATTGAATTGCTAGTGCAATGAGTCACTTGTTCTAGTTCTAGTATAATAAATAAGGTATACATTGAAAAACTTTACTTAATAAAAGTCTATTAATGGCTTAAATTTGTAAATAAGTTTAACAAATGTTTTAGTTATTTTTCCCGAATCAAGAGAACATGAAATTATAAGCTAATAAAGTTTTGTCAATAACTTTTTTCTTTTAAATTTTTGTTTGTTGTTAGTAAATAATGATACAAACACTCAGCATTCCATTATCCTGATACAAGTTAGGTCAGGGGCTAATGCTTGTGTTTACAAATATTTATCTCTCCACTTACCACCGTCCAGAGCATTCCGCGTGGGAACTTACACTTATCATTTGTGATGAATCCCAATTTATCTGTATGAACATACTACGATTCTTATTTCAAATAGCATAAAGGCGATAGTAATGTACAAAGCTTGGCTTAGCAATGCAATTTGCAGATACGTGTATATCCATGAGAATGTATGGATCAGGTTGTCAAATTTTAATTCTCGCATCAAAACTTGACACTCTTATAATTGGAATATCTACACCAATAGATAGCATAGATATATAATAAATTTTGTAAATACATACTTTATTTACAATATATGAGATGAAATATATTACATTGATAAAAATAACACAAACCATTTCTTTAAAGCTTAAAATTCTAGTTATCAAAAGTTTCAATTAAAACTATTAAACTACACAATTTTGATATTTTTTCAATTTAATACGCAGCTATCATTAATATTCCGTCGTGGTTTACGACATGCGGGTGGTCACGTAATGGGTTTAAACTCGATTTTAATTTCATGGATTCATCTCGATCATCGTAAGAATGACTTGCATATAATCACTTGTATACTACGGTTTAATAAATGCGGTTTTATTATATATTTTGTTGTAATTCTACAATGTAACGTACGTAAATGGAGCGAAGAATTACCCAAAGTTAGCGATTGGTAATATAACGCTATATGTACACTTGCTGATCATTTATTTGATACTGAAACGGGAGCCAGTTTTAAATAACATGACGTGTATGCCAGGAGCAAAGTGTTCGAATATTTTCAGTACATTGACCTGCCCCACAACGACGCCCCTTACTCGAGACGGCTTCTTTGCGGATTACGACAAAACCGGATTTTATGGCTAAATTCGGAACAAAGGTAACTATTTAAGGACATTACTCGATGCTAGAAGAGATACATTAAAATTACATATATATCATATACTAAGACTATTTATATTCATTTTGTAATAAATTGCGAACAAACAATGTTCCCAATCACATCACCGATGATAATTTTATATTATTTCCTTGGCATTTTGCAAAACATGCATGAACGACGAACGAAACGAACATATGCGCTTTGTTAAATAAACAAAATCGACGAATGAGACATCATCGATCAATATAAACTGTGTAAAGATATTTTATTTGAGAACGTTAAAGTCACAAATGTATGTATAAATATAGGATAGAGAAACTACCCTCAAAAACAAATGGTCCGTAATAAATCGATGACCAATTTTAATGCACTAATTCCACGAAATATGAAAGTTGATTTATAACATAATTCCGTTGAGGTATATTACTAACCTTCTCGGTATATTAAACTGAAAAACATCAACCAACAAACTAATTATATAATACAAGGAAACTTAATTATTTTAATGACTGTTATAATTACCAAAATTAAAAAATATGACGCCATTCTACCTTTAACAACATCTATAATTGAAATGCTTTCGATTAAAGTAACATGTAATATTAATTAATTTATTAATATATTTATTTGTAGTTATTAACAAGTAAAATTTACATAACAGAAGATTATGTAAAATTAAATACTGACATTACGTCCCGTATGATAAGAAAATGGCGTCGATAACGTATGTAAAATGGAAGTCTTTAAGATAACGATTGTTAAAAGAAAAAATATGGTGCAAAGAACAAAGGACGGGTTAAGCATTTGCGTTAATGGATCGGTAAACAAGAGGAGTGGTGACATGAACCTTGACCTAGCGACCGTTAAAAACATGTAAATGACAGGAAAATGACAGGATACAAAATATAAACGATCACTGAAAATGGCTAAATGTTATACACACATCTGAAAACTGTTTTTTAGGTTAAGTATTTAAGGATCGGTGTTCATAGATTATGATTTGTTTTTGAAATAATATATATTGGCTATTTTTACATGTACATATGTACATATCTTTGATCGTTGATTTAAATACAATCTTGGTGTAATCATTGGGATCAATGTTATGCGAAACTGGTTCGTTTTTATAATATAGGGCAATGGGCGTTGAAGGCTTTACGACACCAATCGTATTTTCAATTGTATTTGATTGTGTAGTTGGCGTAATGTCAACAACAGCTGGTGTTTACGATATAAAATAGTGCGTATAGCGTTTCCAAATCACCGGATGCAGACATGACGTTACAAAACCGAAGGTTTCGTACATTTGAATTTACATATTCAACATTGATTAATTAAAATGATCTCGTCTTAAACAATTCTTATAGACATCCAAGGCAATATAGTCTTAAAACTATATTTAAGCTTCGACCTTTGAAATAATTCAAATGAATTGGTAAAGCTATACTTCACGTATTTTTAGAGCTAAATAGGCTTTATTATATTAACATATTTGAGTAGAAAGTAAAATATATAAACACAACGGAGATAGCAGAAATATTATGATCACAGCGTAAACAAGAAGAGATTAAGATGAAAATTATTCATTCACACGAAAACTTCAACCGACACATATGCTTGTATTATAATAATAATATATATATTCGAGAATAATAACATTACAGCAGAAATACTAGTATTGTTGTTATCAATGTGGGGAACCAGAACAGACGCGAGTGAAGTCAGACGAATATAAATAGAAATTTGAATAGAAACATGTTTAGCTTCGAATTACAAGAAGCGATTTATGACCACAATATTATAAATCAACTAAATATGAATTTCTCAGAAAAAGAAAAAAAAACCTAATTTCGCTTTTCGCTTTATTTTCATGTTAAGTTGAATGTAGAAATGTCGTAACGAGTTTCAATATTCAATTGATTTGACCTTCGTCAATCAGTGCATTAAATTGTGCTAATTTTGCCGATCTATCGTTTCAACCTGAATGTGTCACTTATCAAAGATAATTTTATGTATTACTTAATCAAATTATAGTATATACAATTGCTTTAATACGAATGCTTTATCGACTTATATTCTTGGTATTGAGAACATTCCCGCTAATGATATTTGATGTAACATCATAGTGAGTAGTGACTAGTGCTATGAGTATTATTATGATTCAGTGACGTCACCAGCGGCCGAGGCAAAACCGGTCGCACTGATGCGTGACCGCTACAGTCATATGCGATCCTGAATCATCCAGCATTATGTTGCGGTTGCACCTTTAAATATGTATTCCGTGTCCAACATCTAATTGAATTGAAAATATACGTTGACCATTCAAGAAAATACACAATTACGCAGATAGTATTATAAAGATTAATGTAAACATTGAAAAAATGCCAATATATTTCACCAAAATTATTTTGTGTCCCGTTTTTAGAATGCTAAAATTAAAGTTTATATCCATGGAAACAGAAATAACATAAGCATAGCAAAAATCATTGTAAATGATTATCTAATTTAGTCTATTTCTGCACTTAAAATCTGTATACATTATACAGGCAAACTGAAAATAACAATAGGAGATAAGCTTAAAGAGACGCCATTTTCTAAAATAGACAATAATTTATACCACGAGCTATTGTATGGAGAAGTAAACTATAAAAACATGTGTCGTATTTGCATAACATAGGAAAATGGTAAACAATGTACCGTTATTCACGAGGCAAAAGTGTTAAAGGTTAAAATCGAAAAGCACGTATGTGACGCTGAAACATAAGAAAATGTTCGACTGAAATTAAAAACAAACATCTTCTTAAATGTATCGGTTATTCCAATATAATAAAATAGAATATAACGTTTGCTAGAGACGCCTAGATACTTCACATACCATTTATACAAAGCGTACAGGAATAGTTTAAGTAACCACAATCAATTATAGTGCCTAGTTACATATGCTTATTGCTAATAAAGTATCTTGATGTATCTATTAATATATAATGAGAAATAAATGAAGTCTTAGATAATGATGTAACAAATTAATAGTTATGGCCAAGTTGATGTTGTAAATAATATACAAGGTTACAGTTACTTTAAACATAAGACAAAAACACTAAAAATGACATTTGCATGGAGTTATTAAGAAATGTAAATGTGTCTCTTTTTAATAATTCATTTGGAAAACTTTTCTTTCTTTCTCTTTTTTATACAAACATCTCAAATCTACATAACAAAATTATGAATTGGTTACATAGTGTGAACACGACGATTGTCATTATTATTATGGAACCAATATTTTTTGCTATTGAGGTCTAAAGGGTTTAAGGTCTTTGTGAAGCTTAAAGAGTAATGAAACGTTTACGCATAAAAAGCAATTAGCTGGTGTGTTGGAAGGAAAGGAACAGGAATGCGTGCGACCGTTAGCGTCCGGTAGCTAGCCCTAGTTGGTGACAGACAAACTCCAGCACCACTTGGGATCTTACCAATCTTATGATTATATTTCAAGCCCTACAAAATCATAATAACATTTTATGCTGAAAACATTTTATTTAATAATATACGTGATTTCGAAATTTTACACGTATTTTTCCGAAAAAAAATTTAGTATCCTCTAAAATGTTCAAGGTACTATAGTACAGCGCCTGTTATTTAAATTGACACTTTCAGAGTAGTGTCATGATGGATGGAAGGATTTATTATTAAAGTTCTGGGATGTTGTACATTATCGCATAACATATGGTGATAGCCCACGTAACCTCTCGTTGACAGGCACATCCTGATAAAGGAAAAAGCTCTCTTGAATAATTATATCGCATGGAAATTACCCAGACAACTTCAAGCATGTTAATCTCGAATCAAATTACTTGTACAGAAGCAATTTTATGCAAAATTTATCGATGTCATTGCTACAATGGATAAACGTTTTCCATTTTAGTAAATGCAACCAAAACGGGAGACATTACTTGAAATTTACCTAAAATGTATAACAATAACGAATAAATTACAAATGTCCTGTATAACCTCGGCTTTCGATCACTGTAAATATTTTACATTTTATGACTACAAAGAGTGATTTTATTTGTAAATGTAGAAGAAAACAAAAATTGACCTCAATATAATTTCGGTTCCATTTGCAGTGTTCATGATCTATGCAAAAATTGTTTAAGTCAATGTCCTGTACCAATTGAATAGGTACCTCATCAACATTGAGGAACAATGAGCGGATGATAACGCCTTATCTCTGTCGGCTGGCGGGGAAGAGGCGCCGGAAACAAACGACAACATGGCGGCTTCTCGGTATATGCGTGTACACAGCGTAAATGATATCAACTACTTGAAAGACGTCTTCACAAATTGCAGCACTCGATCGAGTGATATCGTAGTATAAATACCCATATTTATTTTCAACCTCTATTTGAATATTTCAATGGCATTAGAAATAAATTAGCTTGTTTAAAAAGAAACTTTATCTAACGTTAACGCAAATATAGATAAAATATCATATAGTTATCTAAAGAATGTACGTCCTCATTATGTAATTTATAACTTCTTAATGAGAGATTAATTTGTTTTAAATAGTTAAGAAATGTTTAAAATCTTTTAAAATATGATAATCGCTTTCGCCGCGACTTGCCGTGTTAAAGGGCGGGGAGACAGGTGTTTAGTATAAAAGCCCTATGTCCTTCCTTGAGTTTCAAGCTTGTTTCATACCAAATTCCATCAAAATCTGATCAGTGTTTTAGCCGTGAAAGCCTGACGAACAGATAGACAGAGTTACTCATTGCATTTATAATATTCGTATACATAATGAATATTTTCAAAATGAACATCATTTGCATTATTGGCCACTAAACTATTTATACCTTTACTCTTTAGTGATAATTTTCTACGGTATGTTGTTTAATTCATTCCCTTTTTTGTCATAAAGAGTGGTATTTAAGTGGACTATGCATTTAACCTGTTCAAGTAGCATACAATTAAGGCGTGATTATGCAGGCGAAACCAGGTTTTGCAACATAGTTTCATAGATCACTCAATTTCCTTTCTCTTCAATTAAGATCATGGTTTAAAGACAGAATCGATTGCATCAAACTAATGTTGCATATACGATGAGGTGTGGTATACAAAATTTACAATTGCATACTTTATTCATTTGATTTTTTTGTGGGTTCTTAAATCTAAGTTTTCACTTAGATAAGTATTGTTATTTGTTCGTCTTAGTGACTACTGTTCATAATTATTTATCACGCATACACAATACAATTTACATTATAATATTATTCATTGAATAGATATTGAATAATTCATACTATTGGATAACAGTGGGCGAATATCGACCGCCATTTTGAAAGTTATCCCATACTATTTGCGTAGGTGCAAATTTTATGGTCACACTAAAATATTCAATTTATTTTGTTTACTTTTCGATAACTATAAGCGATAACTATAAACCGTACACTAAAAATGGCTTTTAAACGCAACGCAAAAACATTACATTTTTTAGATTAATTCATTTAAAATTTATCCTGAAAACCCCCCTAATGTATAATCTACGTTACGTACGCATGTACATTTGCTATAGCTCAAAGCAGGCAAAAAAAATGTATATTATAAATAGAAGTATTGCTTTCATTTAGTTTATTTTACCATATGTGACATCGGTAGCTCACCTCAGGCTGACTGATTTAAAAAACTCGCTTCGCATAACATATCGTTCGCGAAGGACGCGTGCCAGCGTACGCGCATCTTACCTCTCACTCGCACAAATTATCAACTCCCCTTACCTCGACAATCAAGTACTGCTTTTATTATCAAAACCTGTTATGAACTCAACTACTCAGAAGTAATGAATGCTGATAAAATGCAAATTTAAAAAATTCTTGAAATCATTTGTTAGGTAGCCTGTGGGCCTAATCTTGACATTTAGAAAAAATTGTAACATGTTCTGTATCTCTTATGAATACTTACTGTGATAATTACTTAAAACAAATGCCTTCCGAGAGGTCTAAACATAATTTATATTTTATAGAAACTCCATAATTGATGGACTTTCAATGTGTGATTGACATAGGCGGGCTTAATTATAAAAAGTCCCTTGATCTCATTACATACTCAATGGGTCTACCTATTAACTTACAAAAACTGTACAACACAGCTTATTTTTGAAGGCATTGATGACCAGTAATTAAAGTTTAACAGCACCATCATTGCTAAAATTAGACTTTTCTATGAAATTGCATTAATAATGTCCTCCAGACCTATTTCGGCCACGGCGGCCAATCCCAAAAGAGATTAGCCACTCTCTATTCCCTAACTCTCATAATCCGATGGGATGGCAATCCAACACGACCGGAAAGAGTTCAGGCAGAGGACCAACAACTTTATGTGCTTTCCAAGGCATGGGACTGAACACGCTTCCAACTTCCAGACTCAGGGCTGCTACTGAGTATTTTCTGACAGAAAAACCCAATAACTTTTCATTGGCCTGACCTAACAATTGACCAGTGAGGCAATTGTCAGGACCTCTGGGTCTGCGGACTTACATCAAGCCACTAGACCAATGAGGCAGTCAAATTGCATTGACTTTGCGAAAAAATTATAAAACATGGACCTATAAATAACTAAAATGACAAGCTATTGATCATATACATAATCATCTAAAATTATTCTTAATATTTAAGTTAACAATTTTAAAAATTTATATAAAAGCGCTATTAATGTTTGTTAATTGTTTTTTCTAAAAAGAAATTTTACCAGAAAAAAATAACTACTTTCTCTATTTATGATTTGAAAAAAATGAAAATAATATGATATTTGTAAATAGAAGATGGTTTCAAAGGTTATACATATATAAATTCACTTAATCACATTATTAGTTCTAGCTTTATCTTAGCTAGTTTGTCTATGGTCATATTTGTTTAATAATAAGATAAGCTTATTAGAATAGATTATTATCAAACTTGTTTTGGTTAATATATAATATTATATTGTATAATAAACTTAAAATAAAGAACTAAAAATAGCAGTTATAATAGTAACATGATGTAACTGCTCTAATTTATTTGTGAGTATGATTCCAAATTTAACTTTTGAATGTATGTATGTATACATTGTAGTAATTAAACTTAACAATTTAGCCAAGTGATGTTATATGCTTACAAGGATCCTTTTAAGTATGTATCATTATTTCGTGAATAATTTCAACTTTGTAAGATGCAGTTGCATGTGAACTGCGGTATGAATCAAACTTAGCAGCACTTTGTAATGCTATTGTTGATCTATATAGTAGTTTAACGATTTAATACAATAAAGTTTAAAATGAAAAAATAATTTTTATAAAAAATAATTTTAAAGTTTTTCTTAAGAAACTCAAGCCTCGTAAGCAATACTCATTCTTATTTTTACATTACAAGGTGACTCAGCAATGACACCAACTGGGCACGATTATAAATGTATTACAAATTTGCAGTCATACAAACTAATCAGCAAATGATAGCTTACCGAAGCTCTCCGTCAACTTGAGCATAACCCCACCGATGTGCATATCTCCCTTCACGACCATAGTACGCTTCTCGTTCAAGTCCGTAACATAGATCGTGAGGTTCCATGATCCGTCACCAACAATTTCACCGTCCGCGAGCATTTTTATAAATTAGAATTTCACTTTACACTATATTGTCACTTTATCCCTCTCGATGGCGCATCGCGTAAAAGTTGTCAATAAGCTTTAAACAACTACTTCTTGCGACGGATGACATACGACTGGCGTAAGCTGATTGGTGTTGTCTGCTGGCCGTTCCCGTTGGCCCGCTTGTATAGCTATAGCAGAATGAGCAGTAAAGCACTATAATATGTGAAGAGTATAGCGAGGACAGATTAGGGCATAATAGAATAACCATAAATTAAAATTATTTTTAAGATATACTTTTTGTTAATTATCTATAATTTATACAATGGTGGAAAAAATATAAGAGTACCAATGTTAGCACACGATAAAATTAATTTTATAGCAGTTCTAAATTGTGTGTCAAAATAATATTTAAAAGCAACTGATAGATTTTTACTGTCACTATCGAGAATATGCAATTATGATCGTCAGTTTTCAGTATCATTCATCAATGAAGGTATATTACATCTTCAATCTATGCTTTATTGGAAATCTTAAGCCTAAATTAATCAATCATATTTCATATCCTAAAAATATAGCAACTTAATTGGTTGCCCTAGTATGCAGAATTAAATTAAACATGAGTACTAAAAACAAAAAAAAGGAACGAAATTGAATTACAATAAAATGAATTTAATATTTATGTAAATAAATGATATAAATAAGTTTCACTTTATTATAATATATAGAAATAAATGATGATTTATTTATACCTATATAAAGTTCTCTAATAATTGAGAAAAGCAAATAATAAATGTTCATTCTAATAGATTTTCACAATTTTTTTTAATAATAATTGCGTAAATGTATATTTTTAAATAGTTGTAAAATTATTTTAATTTTATCAGATTTATATAAAAAATATGAGTTTTGTCTTTTATATTTATTATTTTAGATATGAAACAAAATTGAAGATGACTACAGATTATTAAATTTCCTAGATCCATTTATTCGCAGTGTTTCGACATTTACTAAAATAGGGTTATCAAGGTATTGACCTGCACCAAACGTGATTTTACAAAATGTAATTAGATTAATTAACGATTACGATTACAATTAGTAATCATCAAATTGTAACTTTGCTTTCATACGCTTAACTTATGTTTATAATTCTTCTCATGTTCAGTGGTGAGGAAAATACTCTTCTTATATAATCTTCACTTTACAAATAGAGAAATTACGTCCTACAACATAGTTTCAAATATTTCGACTTTCACCTAGACCGAAATGTGACATGGATAGTTCACATCAAGTACAAGAGATAATCAATAACAAGTTTCGTGAAATGTTTATGGAACGGAACAGTTAAATACCAGTTTTGGAAAGTATTAATCGAATCCAGCAGAGAATCTAGTCTTATTATTTAAATATTTATGTTGCTACAATAAATTTACTTTCAATGTTTCACTTTCATATATTATATATTTTTTTTAATTTTCCATTTTAGGGAAATACAATTAAATCAGTTGGCAACTCAACCTTAAAATTGACAACAAGACAAATGTCAGTTGTCATGGTCAATAATAATGTGTCAAGTCTCTTTATCAACTATCAACGATAACATTTAATTTACTTCATATTTCAATGTATTCACAAAACTATATTATATTAGGAAATGTAGAAAGCATGTTGTTGCTATAAAGTTAAGACGTATTATGATTTTTTGTGGCAAAGTTTGTATACATGAGCAACAAAGAAATAAAAACAAAAGAAATGGTCGTGAAAAGTAAAAATAAAGGTTTTTTTCAATTATTCTTTCAAAATCATTAGACTGTAATAATATAGCACAAATTATTATGCTGTACAATAATTATATAATAATATTTTGCACGCGCTATCATTAAACAATTTGTATGTTAATTTCAGTTCTATCATGTTCAACACCGGATAACCGATTAGATTCACCGTCGAGAGATAGTGATTCGATATACGACTCAGACGCGTCCAGCCCTGTGCCATTTTTGTGTACACAGGATGGAGCAGAAGGTGAAACAGACGTTGTATGGAATTTTTACACACCAAAGTCTGGAGCAACTAAATCAAAATTTAGAAACACAACACCAGTTAGTAGAAGAATTAAGAAATCAGAAAGACCTAAACATATAGATAAACCTGCACCGAAACGTAGAACTGTTAAACCTTCACAGAAAAAAATAGAATTGTTTCAGGAACTTGTTGAATTAAATCATAATGTGCATAAGCTTGTTGATAAGTCAACAGCTAAGCCAGTAGAAAAACCTCAGTCTGAAGAAGATATATTTAGTGATTGTAGTGATAGCTCACCCAGAAGTGGATTAAAAATTAAAAATCCCTGCTTAAGGAAAAATGTACTAAGTTCTAAATTCATAAAAACAGAATCTGAAAGTGGATTAGAATCTGACGATTCTATGAATGAATATTTGTTAAAAGCAAGTCAAGTGGTTGAAGAAAATATTTTAAAATGTGAACCCATTCAAGCCAAAAGGCCTCGACTTGACCCTGTCAATAAAAAAAATTTAAAGCCATGCTTACAAGTAAATATTGACCAAGATTCAATGGATGCCATATTAAGTAATATTCAATTAGACTCGCCCAGTATGATTAAGGTTAAAAAATGTGAATCGCCTTTAGTAAATAATGATTCCTTTGACAATTTAGTGGGAAATTTAAATGATAGTGCATTGGAGATGCTATCACAAATTCCGATTAAGAATGAACCTACAACAAACACAACCTCTGCAAAAACGGACACAAATTGGTCCAGTCCATCATCAAAAACAATTTTTGGAAGACATAATTCTATGCCAGAATCTCCGTCTGTTAATGACACTAACAAACCTTCAACTAGTGGAATGGTCTTTGGCAGATACAGTTCAATGCCATTCAATAAAAGCATTGAAAAAATAGGTATTTATTTATATCTATTTAATGTATTGAATACATTTTTATAATATAATGTAATTTTTTTATTATTTTTTCTCAGTTCCTGGAGATTCACCAATACGATGTACACCTGAAGAGATAAAAAAGAAACATCAACAAGCTAGAGAAAGACTTCTTGCAAAAAGAGTATTGCCATTCACACCTAGTCATTCCCAGTCATTAAATCCAAGCCAAACATCACAACATAAATTTGTCCCTAAAAAACCAATTTTCCAGCCGAAAGTACCTACTGTTAAAACTTCTCTAGATACTAAACAGAATGCACAGATAAACACTCATCAAAAACAACCTAGTACAGATAATATAAAGTTACTTATTGAAAAAAAAAGACAGGAAGCATTAATGAAGTTGAGAAGAAGACAAGCTCAGAATAAATTTTGATACTTAGTATAAGCTGAAATACCTAAATTAAGTGTGCATTATGTGATATATTACAATTATGTTGTTTTTCACGTACCTAAATGTAATGTGATAAGTGATTTTTATTTTCATACTTGTTGTCTTATTTTGCCAATTGTGATTATTTTTATTATCAAACACACATATTTGTTGGAATAAAGTATTGATTCTTTTGTTCATTATTATTAATTATAATAAGAGAAAAAAAAGGAAATTTAAAAATATAAATTGTAAATAATCAGCTTTATTTATAGAAATAATTATTTCGATGCATGATGCTGATTAAGGTATTGAAAAAAGATTTAGGTAATAAATATGATTTGCTGTATAATTTTATATTCCAATTAGCTTCCTAAAAAAAACTAGTAAATATGCCAGTAACCTGGCAGGCCCAGGTTAAATTATCGTTTTTGGTTTTGAGAATTTTATTATAATGTACATATTGCATTTCAGTAGATTGCAACATAGTAATAAGATTAAGGGTCAACAAGATTAGAAACATTGATTAAGAGTTTGTATTAAAATGGAATGAGCTAATTTATAAACAAGTTAAATTACCAATGATTAATGACTTTTTTTTAATCAAATTTAAAGAAGTCCTTCCGTTCCTATTCGACGCAAAGCTTGGAAAACCTATACGCCAAGTAAGACCCGGAATGACTGTCAAATCGCCATGGAATTATGTATAAATTAAATGTGTAAAAGATTAAAATAATTATAATCAACTAAAATTTTAAAAGTACAATTAAAGAATACCTTTTTTTAACACGGTTATATTTACATAGCAAATAATTGATAAAAAAAAATTAATTTCTGCCGTCATCTAAAAACAGAATTAATAGAAAAATCGTTGTTCTTAAACTTGATTTAAATGTCAATGTTTAAATTAAGATTGTCAGTGAAGGTTATTAGCCGAAAACTGACAGTTGTCAATAATTACTTCGTGACATTTGAAAACGTCACTACGAATTACGATATTTTTTTTTATAACTTGAACAGAAAGTTAATGTAAATAGATATGAAGCGATTATAAAATACAATAGTTTATTTTACGATTTACTTTGATATACAACCAGAATTCATTAACGCGGTGAAACGTTAAAAGTCAAAACATGACGCTTTTTTGTTTTCGCCAACTTTCTAGATCTGTAAGATGCGCTCAAATTTCAATGATAAACGTTCAACGAACAATAAGTACTACGCAACCAGCGAGGCTTGGCATGATACCGATTGTCGTGGAACAGACCGGCAGAGGAGAGCGTGCTTATGATATCTATTCGAGGCTACTTCGGGAGCGAATAATTTGTCTTATGGGACCGATAAATGACGACATTAGTTCCTTAGTTGTTGCCCAGTTGCTGTTTCTTCAATCTGAATCTAGTAAAAAACCTGTGCATCTCTACATCAACTCACCAGGTGGTAATGTGACGTCTGGTCTTGGCATATATGATACTATGCAATACATAACGCCACCAGTAGCTACTTGGTGCGTTGGACAAGCTTGTAGTATGGCTTCCCTACTTTTAGCTGCTGGAGCTCCAGGTATGCGACATGCATTGCCCAATTCACGTATAATGATTCACCAACCATCAGGGGGTGTCAGAGGACAGGCGACAGATATTCAAATACAAGCAGAGGAAATATTAAAATTAAAATCTCAAATTAATAACCTTTATGTTCGTCATACAGGGTTAGCTAAAGAAAAAGTGCAAAGTTCGATGGAACGTGATTATTTCATGTCACCAACTGAAGCTAAAGCTTTTGGTTTAATTGATAATATTCTAGAACATCCCCCATCACATGCTATGGAAAGTGAATGTACATCGGCAGCCCCAAACCCTAGTGTAACACCTACTACAGATTAACTATTTATTGTAATAAATAACTAGGTTTATTAATTGTTATGGGTATAATATATGCAAGTTAAATTTTTATAAGTTTTTCTTTTCTTTTAACCTAGACTTTATATATACATATTTTTAAGCCTGTTTTTAACAGGAAGTCAATTGATTGCATTATCGATTCGCTATATCGCATAAATTATTTTATAAATATGTTTTTATTGAATTACTAAAGGAAATGATGATGCCTAAAAAATGTTATAATATTTCTTACAATTGTTTTCTTGTAAATTTTTTTTCTGTCAATATTCAAATCAATTTATAGCTAGTATATTGACTTAAAAAATATATAAAATGAGATAATAACTACAGTTTTATCCTCTCTGAGTACAAAATGCAGATCCAGTCGTATATATAATCCAATTATAATAATATGAAACATTGGTGTAAACAGGCAGCGCTGGAAACTTAGTCACTTTGTATGATAAGAGTCCTATTAATTGGTAGTTTTTAGTAACCAACCCACTGCCAGAATCACTGCTGGAAATAAAACATATCACTTAGTTTATATTTATAACATGTAAGAAACAGACAAATTAGGTATATGGTATATTAAACCCAAAATAGTGTAGAGAAATAAATAACTATAATTGTTAGATATTTTACATAATAATGGTGTATATAAGCACTTTTGGCTAACAAAAAAATATTCATATAAAGAAAGAATTATAAAATATTTAATAGAAAGTAGATGTAAATGAGATAGAATTTAAATATATACATTTTTAAATTATAATTTCTTTGCTGAAAAGATATTTTATACTGTAAAATAATATATAAAATAATTTTAACGACGAATATTTGTAGCTGATATTATCTTTTTTCTCGCCTGAACAAACAGGGCGCAACGATATACACACAACAAAATAATCCTAACATAAGATAACATATAATATAAACCTAACATATAATATAAACCTAATTTTTTTAGGTTTATTTTATTTTAGGATTATGTTAACCATTTAAATTATTCTTCAAGCCCGATTACGACATAAAGACTGAATAGCATTGCCGCGTTAAATTTCGCGGTACACAGCCAAGAGAGACCGAGATGGCACATAAGCGTATATCGTCCGATGGTTAATACAGGGAAAGAAAAATGGCACGAAAAATTCCATCTGGTCTAAGTCGAATATACTGTATATTGGTATAATTATACATTATATTGGTATCATTTGTTTATTTCATTTGGAGTGAAGGGGCGCTGTTGTAATTTTGATGATGTTGTGATGAAGATTATTACTTTATTAAATTATGCAACTCACGCAGCCGGTCTCGGGTCAGAAGTTTGCATACTTCCAGCGCAAAACATCCCTGGTCCTAATCTTAAAACGTTGCAATAGTTTCTGGTTTTAAGGGTCTGCGTAACAGATTTTAGTAAAATAGATTCTTCGTCAGTGAAATCCTATGAAAACAAAAACAAAAATTTAAGTGTAAAGGGTCCTACGGCTTTTGTTTACACAACCCTCTGAAGCTACTGACTTTACTTGGACTCACGAACTGTCACAAGTTGGCCCATAAAATAACAGGTCGTGGGAAGCCAACTTATACGAAATTAAAAGGTGATAACGATATAAAATTTAATAGGTAGGTACACGTTATTTGTACCTATTACCTTTACCTACCTACACGATATTACCTACACGATAACAGTTTTATATTTATTGCCCATATCTATTCATATATTATTTCTTTAGTATTATCACAAATTCCCTTTCCCCTCATCTTCGTCCAATTATTTCCTACATAATTAAACAGGTTTTTATTGCAAGTGAGGTTTTCTGCAGAATGTCATTAAACTTTCGCCCGCTTTTCTGATTTATGAGGAGTGTTTCATTGATTTTTACAAATTGGTTAACACGCATGATAAAAGTAAACTCTAACCTGAAATTCGTCCTGTGCTAACTGGATATCAGTGAATACCTAACCTTTATATGTGAATAATCCATTCGCAAACATAATGCGCATTTTCATAATCTGATGGAAAATTACACATGAAAATAATGTTTTTCTAGATTATTCATAGTACATACATTAATTACCCCCCATCCCGCTACAGAACCTTCAATCCTCGTAGGAAAATTCTTCATTATTATAATTCTCTGAGTACGGCTCCCCAATGGCATTTTTTTATCGAGCAATAATAAAGCAATATCATGTTCAACTTTAGAAACATCAAATTTACTGTGGATTATTGGTATCACATTCTTTCTTATAACATTCGCCTACAAAATATGGTAATAGTTGTTATTAATAGTCCACCTAATTAAGTAGTCTTAATATGAGTTTTCCCAATTTCAAATGAATGATTTATTTATTATTGAAAAACGAAATCACCAAACTTTTTTATGAAAACACGCATGATATACCTTTTTTATATTTTCATGTCCAGCGAATGCTATTATTTTGCCATTTTTTCCTACAGTATTAAAACAGTGTGCTACTGAAATCAGATAATACTGGTTCAGTATAGATGATCCACAAATATGCGTTGATTGATCTTCACATTGTATTTCTAAGTAAACGGCATGAGGATAATTAAGAATTTTCACATAATCCCCCTGAACTATTTTGCCCTCTAACAGATTTCCTTTCGTATGTTTGCTTAAAAAAGATAAATATAAGAATATGAACAAGTTTACGCCCGTACTAGCCATTGAGTACGTAATTTCGCGTCTAATTAAATTTCGCAACGAAAAGTAGATCTGAAATTTTATAGATTTAATTTACGGACCGAAGCCAGTACGTGATCGTAAAGGTGTTTTGCAGATTAATTGGATAGTTTATACAGCTGTAGATATCATGTTTAACATTGGAAAGATTTTGATCGATATACTACTAGTATTTCAATATTATCCTGATAGTGTCACGGTAATTATGACGTGTGAGAAATGGATTTAATGGTAGTTTTCAATATTAACGTGTGTAAGTTCTAAGTACGTAAGTTTCGTAAGTTCTAGGAAAATATTTAACTTATAGCGTTTTGCTAAAAATAAGGTCACCTGTGACGAGATCACGAATGTAGGTTGTTACATCCACCAACAATGCTCATGAGTCCTTTTATAATCTGAGAAAAGGCTTGAGGCTTTGGGAGTTTCGCGCATGCGTGGTTCCCGGGTCGATATATGGTGACGTCAGTGGAAGTTCGGCTTCAGTCAGCCGCCCGTTGCCACATCGCGATCATGTGGCTGCAATGTATCGCTGCGACGGTGCTGATTGCCGCGGCTGCATCCCGCGAAGTCTTCACCAATTCGTTCCTGGTGCGGTTCAAGAGGTCGCTCGGCCACGAGGAAGCCCACGAGGTCGCCCTCCGCCACGGCTTCGAGAATCTTGGCCCGGTGAGCGGCCACGTGATTATACGTAAACATAAGTTTAGGCTCTATCATATTTACGAGCGTAATATGATTTCGCGTGGAAATTGCCAAATGCGCTACTTTAGGCTTGACCATTTAAGAATATAATTTCGTGCATTTTAATATGCGTTGAATATTTAAATGACATTGCTGTTCTATAATATGTGTTTTGGAGTTGATATATTATTTACTTTTCAATTATAAAATATTATACAAAGTTTTAAGAAGATTTGAATTTCAAAATTTCAACCACAAACTCGCGCTTTTGTATAGTTTGTAGACACGGAATAAAATAAATATACTAGATACATTTTGATCAAGTAAGTTACCTACGTACTACACAATTTATTCGTATGCTAACCGAATGTACCGCGGAAAATAGTTTATGAACGATGTAAACTGACATTGTTTATATTAATAATCTGTTTTTTAATTTTAAAAATAAAATAAAATCTATATTGTGTCATATATCTAGAATTTGTTTATCTAATTTTTAATAATTTTCATTAATTTTCATAATTTAGCATAATATCGTACCGTGGGTTGGTGCGTTTTGTTTGCTATATATTATTATTAAATAAAACTAATTATAATGAATAGCTTTTATGAATTATATTAATCTATCAAATAAATGACAGAATTTTATTGGCTATATTTAATCGTGATATATTATTAAGTTTATATCATATATTTTATTTGTTACATTATTCGTTTGAAATATGTACATAAATCTACAATAAGAAACAAAAGATATTGTTTTCCCTTTATAAGGTGGATGGGAAAAAAGGCCACTTGATGATCAGTTGTGACCACAGTCTATAAATATAGGCACTGTGTGAATAATAAACTCCCATTTACACCGTAAATGCACCGCCAACAATAGCAACTTAAATGTTAGACCTCTCGTCCCTGATATTAAAACTTATAAAACATAATAATCATTATGATTATTTAAATGTAAATCTTAAAATTGCTGATTCAAGCCCGGGCAAGTACAACTGCGTTTTCATTAGCTTTATTTGTGGTTATATTTCATCTAGTGCTCGGCGATGAAGGAAAATATCGTAAGGCACTGATGTAGCACGGTAGAATAGCTTCGTTAGCCCAGCAGTGGGTTATTTATAGGCTTTTTTTACTTACATTGTTATGTTTGTTGGTGTTAGAAAAGATGAGCATCCACAACCCCTACCAATAAAGTAAATTACACATAAGCAAACGTGCTTGCTAGAGCATTTATATATTACTAGTTTATTTACAATACTTTCAACCCGCGGCTTCGCGTCGCGTCTTTCGGTAGCGGTAGGACAGTTTCTAGGTATAAAAAAATGTCTGTCCTTCCTTAGGGTTCAAGCTTGCTTCATATTAAATTTTATCAAATTCAGTTCAGTGGTTTAGCCATAAAAGTGTAACAGCCATACAGGTAGCACTTTCGCGTTTATAATATTCGTATAGTATTGTATCCATAAAGAGAGCGGTGAACACATGAGTAGTTCACATAGTGATGCGAATGTACCGACTTAGATACGATACCTACGATAACATTTGATATTGTAGAGATAAGTGAATTACCCCTGACATTGATAAAAATACAATTGAAATGCGGGCTAGTTCAACGAACGAATGCTTTTCTGGGAGACAATTTAAAAGTTACAACACGCATTTTAAAACGATATATTTGTAGTTAGGTACGTCGAATAAAAAGAGAAAATGTGCTTTTTTATTGTTAGCAATTTTATAAATTTATAACATTAATAATACATTATCCTATTAGAATGTATACAATATGCAAAAGTGTCTCTTTACTAACGCCACGAAGGCTTTCCAAGGATAATTTATATTTTTATCTATATTTAGTATATAAACACTTATTTACCAATTTTTATTACAAGTTATATAGCTGTTATTCGGTGGTTGCACAGTCATGGATTGAGAAGTGGATTACATTATGACCATTATCCATCAAGTGGTCGATTTGCCCGCCTACCGTATTTAAACGGTACTTACGGCTTGTAAGAACTTTTACTTCTTTAAAGTTATTGATCGAAAGGGGCACGTTATCAAGCTTAACAGAAAAACAATTATTGTATAACACGAAGTGATAGGTCACGTTGTTTTGTCTTCCTCCTAAGTTCAGGGTTTTCATCATTTTCATCAGCTTGTGTTCCTTCATTGCTAGAAAAAGGGCCCTCTTGGAGAACGCATTTGAGCTCGTTCTTCGGCTTTTATTTTCTAACTGCCACCAACTATTATGCATATTTCACACGACATTGTCATAGGATATATATGGGATCAATATCTCATGTTTAAAGTCAAGTTCTGGGTGGATATAAGAAATGTCCAAACCAAATGTAGTCTGTTCTTTGGTAGAGCCCCAATACACTGTAGAGCTTAATTGGACTAAGACGGCGCTTTGTCCCCGCCATCATGAGAGATGATTAATTAATTTGTATTTTAAAAATCTTTAAATTATCACTTGAATATTTAAATTGGTCACATAAATCAGTAACTAATATTTATATAAATTCAAATAGTAACATTTAAGAAATGTTCGTTTAAATTTTGAATATCATTAAAAACTTACTTTTTATTTAAAAAAGGAAATGTAGTATATAAGTTTTATTACGTACGTCTTAATATGCGAGATGCCTTACGCGAACAGTAATGCGTTGGCTAAGTGCTCTGAGAGAGAGTCTTGACTTGGAAGTTCAATGCTAAGTAATGCTGATGTGGTAACGAAGTTTTGCTAAAGTCGATATTACTTTTGCGAATATATTGTGGCAAAAAGGCCTTCGCCATGGTATAATTTGTTATCGCGTGCTATTAGTATTTTCGCTACGGCAACATTTTCGTGACAATCGTAATTTCAATACTTCGTACTACGCGGTGATAATTTTAAAATATTTTCGCAAAAATTCTTGTCCGTACCTTTAAGGGTTCTCATTAATTTATTTTTTCTCAACTTAGTTGCACGGATTTAACTTTTAGACTTAATGTTTTAAGCCATGTTTCAAAACAACCGTTGTGATAATAATCACTTTCGCGGTGGTATTATTGTTCTTATTTAATATCTAGCTTAATACAAGTTAAATATCCAACATTATTGAGATGTAATATAAGAACTAACACTTACTTATCAACAATGTTGAACAATGCTGTGTCTCCTCCTTTCGAATGTCAAATCAATAATGGCAGAAAGAGCGAAATCAATGTTTAATTAAAAGCGGCTAAGCTATGTTTATAAGTTAGGCCGTAAGAGTTTAAATGATATGGGTGACACTCAGTTTTTTTTACTGTAAAAAAATTATTGTTATTGGCCCGAAACGGAATTAAAATCTAGGACCTCGGGATTTGCGGCATTATTTTTTTCTAGATAATTTATAAGCTAACATAATATATAGGTATTTTTTTTACATAGATAACATAAGCTTGTATTCAAGTAATAATGATGAGTATCAAGTTTGACTACGATTTGTGATCTCGTTGAGAAAAAATCCTATATAAAAGATCTTAAAATAATATTTGTTCCCAAAATAAAAATAGCTTTTGTGTTAATGTAGGACTTTATTTCATAATTATTTCACTTTATTTATAACATTTCTTATTTTTATCTGCCGTATTATATTTCACTTTCATTTTTGTTGAGCATCAGTTTTCAATATATATATATGGAATTTATTATTCTTAATAAAAGTAAACAAAATAGTTCTATTTTGTTTTCATACCTAAAAAAATAACAAAAGGCTTTCATTACGATGCCATATGGAAATTCATATCGATAATATAATATGTATTTCAAGTATTTCAAGTGTTCACATTCCATTGCCCGTTCAAAACATACCTTTTATGTCCCAATGTGTAGAACGAACTATGCTAAAAATCGCTTTTTGGTAAGAGCATGTGACAATTATAATAAAGGCTACTCTAATATAGATATCTTTAAGGAAAATTTATTTAAGTTCTTAGAAGCCTTAAAAAACTGTAATTGTGATTAATATTCCTATATTTTTATTTGTTCTGCTTTTTAAATTACATTTTAAATACTTTTCATATATTTTAATTAATTATTAAATAACTTGTTATTGTTAGGTTCACTCCATGTTTGAATGTAAAAGTGGAAACTTTGTTGGCTTATGTGGGACTTATTATGTTACCAAATGTTTTTGTATTATATTATGCTGTATGTTTCCCAAATAAATAAATAAATAATCCATTCTTAGGCATTTAAATTTATTACACAGCAGACGATTTATTTCTCAAATATTACCAAAAGAAAATCAAGCCTTAACATCATAATTACTATTCTTGCTGTTGTTTCGAAACAATATACAATATTGTACAAGTTTTATTGCCATTATATAAACATGGAATATAAATGAATTTCAACATGGACGTATAAAACAGTAATCATACTCGAGCTAGCTCGTGGGTAACTAAGGTATTTTATCGTCACATATCGAACTAGTTGCTTTGCGTGGTTTCACCCGCTATAAATGCTACTGCTCGCCTATTAGGGCGTAGCGTGATGTTGTATAGAGATGACTCCACCATAGACAGGCTGGCTCAATACAAGAATAGTTTAGTTGTTTTTTTGACTTTAAATCAGTTTTAACAACGTGGTTTTTTATTTCAATAATTACTATTTATATTTGTTTATTGATGGATAGTTATCTAATAATATATTTACTTTTGTATATAACTACAATTTCCCGTTTCGTCTTAATTCTCTAATTATAAAAGATTTCTAGAGAGTCGTAATAGCTCGTATTATTATAAGAAAATAAAATATTTCTAAAGTGAAATTACTCGTGTGTGCATAACTTGTAACGTGACTCAAGTTTTAATATTAAACACGTAACTATACGCTAAAGCCCGTGTTGTGTACAGAGAATGTATCACAAAGCTCAGTTGGCGTCTGGCACATATTTGTTAAGCTGCCGATGTTATATAGTAAACGAAATAATTATACATTTCATAATAACTTAGTTCGTAATAATAACGCAATCACTACGTTAGCAAACACTTTGTGAAATACAATACAAAACCTTATGTTGATGCCAAATGAAATAAATGTTTTTTTGAATCATGTGATAATCATGAAACAGAATTTAAAACCAAATCTATTTAGATTTGGTTTTAAATTTAATATATATTTATAAAATTAATTTATTAAAAGAAATTGCCGAAACGTACATAAAATACACATAAATATACAGACTAATTGAAAAACTCCTCTTTAAAAGTAGATTCAAAATTATCGTTTATGATGTTTAAAGTACAATTGAGTATGTAAATAGTATATCCAACATTATTTCTTATACAAACAAAACACGAATAAGGTACGTTAATATTTGACACAATCGTTGTTTCACACATAGAATATTGGTCTTTACGTTTAATTATGTCCAAATAATTTGTTAGTGATTGTATAATTCAATATATTAGTTTTTTCAATATGTTCAAGATAAATACCGCTAACAGTAACAGCCTGTTAATGTCCCACTGCTGGGCTAAGGCCTCCTCTGCCTTTTTGAGGAGAAGGTTTAGAGCTTATTCCACCACGCTGCTCCAATGCGGGTTGGTAGAATACACATGTGACATAATTTCAATGAAATTAGACACATGCAGGTTTCCTCACAATGTTTTTCTTCACCGTCAAGCACGAGATGAATTATAATCACAAATTAAGCACATGAAAATTCAGTGGTGCTTACCCGGGTTTGAACCCACGATCATCGGTTAAGATTCACGCGTTATAACCACTAGGCCATCTCGGCTTACCGCTAAGTTATATATAATCAGAGAAAACACCGGTTAGTATTTGTGTTTATAATTCATTGCATGTAGGAAAATATTGTAAGGAAACCTGCATGTGTGAAATCAAATGTACCCCATGTATATTGATTAGCGACTTGATAATATTGCCTCGTCGGCCTAGTGGCTAGATTTAATGCCGCAGATCCCGAGCTCCTAGGTTAAAACCTTAGGTCCGGCCAATACAATGTTATGAGCTTTTCCGTCGAATATTCTCAGTAACCGCTCGGAGTCTGGTACTTGAAAGTTAGTACACTCCCGTGCCTCGGAAAGCACGTAATGTCGTTGGTTCTGCGCCTGAACTCTTTCAGTTCGTGTCGGACTCTGCGTGTTTTGGTTAACTACAAAATATATTGGTATTGTATTATATTTTTCTTTCTTCTTTCTTTCTTTATTTTATTTTCTCTCTCTTTTTCTACTTAAACATCGAAGAAAATATTTGTATAGCTGATATTTGTATGTCTAAAATTTCTATTTCTAAAATACTTAAGGCCCAGTGTGTTTTACCGTCACTGCCGACACGAAGTTTATTTACCAAGAACAGTAATTGCAACGGGAATTTGCTGGCACTCTCGCTATCATTTTACGCTACAATAATTTGTCCAGTAATTATAGTGCGTTAAATTTTAATCCTTGTTAATAACAGATTTATTAGGTTTGAAAACATTAGGTGCATGTTAGGCTAGGAAACTGGTCCATACTTCTGGTGACCCAAGAGATGGCGCTTATTTAGCCGAATGGGAGTCTAGCTGTGCAGAGAGGCAATAGTGCCAGCGTCGTGGGTACAATGCCACAGGGCAATCTTTTAGACAGCGTGTTTTTTCTAAAAATTTGTAATGCGTATTTTATTTTAGTTTTAGCTATAGAATATACGAATAAAAAATATTTTAAATATATACTCAACATAAGATAATATATTTGTTAATTGTAATTATTTTAACTTAAAACAACAAAAATTAATTACTGGTTCGTGGTATTTCACAAATATAGATATATTTTTTTATGTTACAGGCAGGCAAATGGGCCACCTGATGGTAATCGAATCGAAACATACGTAACTACCTATTAACAAAACGACCCAATTTTGCTTCGGTAGAAGTTAAATCGGAATAGATTCAGAATTGTTTTGTAGCCGTTATGAATTAGTAGAATTGGTCCTATGTTTAATTAATGATTACGATCATTGTATTTGGAAATTGCATTAATCTTATCCGAATTTAACAAATGATGTTTGCTTGTACATTATCGTTATTAATGTTAATGGGATTACAAAGCATTATAACAATAGCGACCCTTGCATATTATAATTTTAGAAATATACTTTCTAATTATTTCGTCGCGAAACTCTAATTGTCTGTCTGTTAAGCTTTCATGGCTAAACCACTGAACGGAATTTGATGAAATTTGGTACAAAGCAAACTTGAATCCCCAAGAAGGACATAGGCACATAGGACATAAGACATATTTATACCTAACACCTGAACCCGCGATCGAAAACTACTTGTAAACATACAATAAATAAATGCACAGTACTATCTGGATTTAGTTCATTGAAGTTATGACTATGATTAGGATTTTCTTATTATTTTATGAATCAATATATAAATAAACAACAAGTGACATCAGTGTAATTTTATCGCTCCCTCATTATATAAGCACTCATGGTACTTTTGGGTCAAGGTTTTCTTATAATCATCACCGCCTTCCTTATGTCCACTTGACGCCATACAATTTGCGTATATATTTTAATGGCTTGTGTTTTCGAACTATGTTTGTAAAGACATTGACATACCTTTTTAATATAATTATAAATATACTTCAAATCTCATAAAAATAATTCAAATAATAACAACTATTTAATGTCAAAATATTATCAAAATCATGAGTACCAATAATATAGTGCCATTAAAGTTCCGCCATATTTTATTTATTATGACGTCATATACTATTTTCACGTTTAACGATATTCATCATATTTAAAATCTAAATAAACTCAAAAAGTATACAGTTTTGTAAAATAAATATTAACTTAAATAAAAATACACGTTAATTTGCAATTCACTAAATCAAAGTATAATTATAAATAATGTAGTATAAAATAAATATTATATTTAGTGAAAAAGTCACATATCTGAGTTTCAATTCCCATCGGCATGGTCGAATGTAGGTCACCAATTCGGTTATCCAGAAATAAATCCGTCCAGTCCGAACACTTCAATCCAATATATTTTTTCTTAATTTAAAAATATATTATAAAAAAACTTTAACGTTATTTGTTTTGTGAAATGACTATTGAAAAATATATTTCCGTGTACCCTGGGCTCAAGCCTCACATACATAATGTAAGAGCAAAATGTCTGTGCATGCATTATAAAGAAAATAGTCAATAAATTAGGCTTATGCTTGATATGATTTAAAACTTTATTTAGTCAATTGTAGTCTACCGCTAGATATCACTCTTCTAAGGTGCAATAAAGCGGGTCCCGCTACCTTCTACAATTTGTTAGTCCGTCTGGCTAAAAAAGCGCTGTTTTTATTAATTTTTCACACTATAAATGAATAAATAGGACTTTTACTTGTCGCATTATTAATACTAAGCAGTCGTTGTCGTTGTTAATTTTTTGTTTTGTTATATCTCCTATTTTTATTATATATATATTATGTATTTATTTATGTATGTATTTATTATAGTATATATATATATATATGTATATTTATATTATATATAATAGTAGTGTAGTATATATATGTAGGTATGTATTATGTATGTAGTAGTGTATGTAGTATATAGGTAAACTGGCTTGTACCCTTCCCATTTATAAGTATTATGATCCTCTGCCCAAAGGTTGCCTGGAAGAGATCGCTGCTTAGCGATAAGGCCGCCTGTTGCACCTCATGCAAATGCAAAATTATAATTTTTAGTTTTAAGTTTGGGTGCAATAAAGTGTCAATAAATAAATAAATAAATAAATAAATAAATATAAGATACCAATACTTATTAAAACGGCTCATATAAAGCGTAAGCAATACAATTTTTTTTTGCCCTGGGAATCCCCGAAGACAAAATATATATCTTCGTATATCTTAATTCTATATAAAAGAATACCCGAGCACATTTCGTTCCATATAAATAGAGACGTCTCAATATAATAGCGGTAAGTAAAACGAGAGTTATATTTCACGAACGGATTTTATTTGAATGGAGCAAGCCGAAGCTCTCGCATCGTTGGCAATGTATAAAACCGATAAAGTTTTTTTAGCTTTGGTCTTATTTAACTTGTCTTTTAGTTACTTTGATTTGAGAGCTTTACTGCTTTTTTATTTCAATTTTATTACAACGTTTCTCGTTCATGTAACGTTTTACAATGAAACGATTTGAACGAAAAATGTGTTACATTTTTTTGGTTTTTTAAAAGATTACAATAAATAATTGTGTTTGTAATTTTATTTAAAATTAATCATTAATTTTGCAACATATAAATAAAATATTCAATGGCGCCTATGTTATAAATATACTAAAACGTATTTCTATCATTTTTTTTTTGGTATGTATAATTTAGTGTAAATACATTACATTATATGTTCAAAATATTATATAACCAGTGTAAAAAAGGCACAAGCAACATAACTTTTTGGTTTCCAAGGTTGGTGGCGCATTGACGATGTAAGATGGTTAATATTTCTGCTTTGATGGGTGCTGGTTACCACTTACCATCTGGTGGGCTATTTGTCAATCCGCATAAAAAAACACATGTTCTAGCTAATCAAGACAGTAAGTAGCTCTTATCTCGACTTGCAGACGTTGTTGAGCGAGTCGCTCGCATTCGCGTGATGCATCTGAAGGTAGAATGTAATTAATTGAAAATGATAAAATTTAATACATAAAATGAAGATTCTGCTTTATAATTCTGCTTCTAAAACTTTAATAACTTGATCATCTACAGAAAACAAAGGCCAATAACAGATCACTCAACAGAAGTGAAATATTTTTATACCATTCGCCATATATAAGATAAACTCGAAACTCATAATAGAATTATTATAAACCTTTAAGTTTTAGAGCCAATGTCACACGCATTATAATAACGTATCACCGTAAGTCAATACTTCATGAGTGAGATACAGAGTGAGTTCTTACAGAATAACATTGCAGAAACGCTTTAATCAAACGAACTTTTAACTTTTACTGGTGGTAGAGCTTTGTGCAAGCTCGTCTGGGTAGGTACCATCCACTCATCAGATATTCTACCGCAAAACATCAGTACTCGGTATTGTTGTGTTTCGGTTTGAAGGGTGAGTGAGCCAGTGTAATTATAGGTACAACATTTTAGTTTCCAAGGTTGGTGGCGCATTGGTGATGTAAGCTATGATTAACATTCAGAAAAGTTGCAGTTAAATTAGCCTGCAAATGTTGGGGACAGTTAGGCTAAGCTTATTTCACGATGCTGTCCCAATGCGGGTTGATGGAGTGTCAGTATTATTTTCTACCACCACATGTAGGCTTCCTCATAAATTAAGCACGTGAAAATTCAAAGGTGCTTGCCTGGGCTTGAACCCGCAATCTTCGGTTAAGATTCACGAGTTCTAACCTCCGTGCCATCTCGGCAAACTACAATAAACTAATTTATAAACAACACCGTTATATACATGTCTCAGGTTAAATTACAATATCTGCCCATGTTCATGTCTATGGTTGTGTGAGTCGATTGATCAAAATGACATTATATGTCCTAGACATTGTCTATGAAAACATAGACGTCAGAGTGACGTCAAGGTTTCATTGAGGGAAACTTGTTTATATCGTAAATTATTATTTTATTGACCTTTTGTCTTCAAAGAGCTGTCAGATAGATTATGATGATTTTAGATACGCGTGGGCTTACGCGAAATGAACTTGATAAAAAATACTTAAAAGAAACCCACACAAATGTAACATTATAAATATGTATCAAATGTAGTCTACCCAAGTATCCGATTTGACTTTTAAATATAGTTGTATTAAGTTACTTTTATAAGTTTAAAAATAACACAAGAAGTAATAACAATGGATTTATAGATTTTGTTGATAGATCAGAAAAGTTAGCAGTAATAAATTGTTGTTCTTCGCAATTCGAAGAGGTGTAAAAAAGACCCGCTGAGTTTCTTTCGCCGGTTGTTCTCTTCTTAACTCCTGGTATTTTCTTGTCAATCAATAAGTAAGTGTAAAAATAAACTAAAAGCTTCTATATACATTGAATATAGAATTTTGATTCGATTGAAATCAACTATGGGATTTAATACTTTGTTTACGTTTCAAAAACTTTTGCCTTCACCGTCCATGGCAGTGTGTATTGAAATATTTTCTATTTTCTGAGTATATTCTTCGAAACTCATTTCACATTGAACGGAAGTCACTAATGTAAGTGATATACTTAATGTCACTCGAGTTGTAATAACACCCAAATCAGCTTGGTGATATTTTTGCGGCCCAAAATTCGTTTTGATTGTTTTCCGCATTAAGTATACCAGGGCCTACCCTACCTATTAATAGTGAGCGTAATAATTCATATATATTTTTAAATATTTTCGCTATTAGATTTGGATCTCAAAAATGAATCTAACATTACGATAATTACTTCATGGAGATGTAATATTATAACCGAATTATTGAAAATGATATAAATGTATAGTATTTATGGATATTAAATTAATATAGAAGAATTGTTAGTAAGTAACGTTTGGCTTGAAAATTATTTTTAAAAACGTTTAATGAATATAAAAATAAGTTACTAATCTTTTAACGTGAATAAAGTAGCGTGCTACGAATGCCTTCGTGTTGACATGTTTATTTTTTAAATAAATTTATTTTTAAGGAAACATCTATTTTCATCTTCGTAATAATACATCGTTTTTTTTCATTATCTACGCGATAATATAATATACTTTAATAAAACTTATTCCTGTTCTTTAGCTTGGTAAAGGTAGAAGACCTTTACCAAGCTAAAGACTTCTCGAAGATTTCTTTTACTCCAATAGTTGATACACATGAGTCAGAATCTCAACCGACACATGCATGTTTTCTCAGGATGTTTTCTCCACCGCGGAACACGAGATAAATAATAATAATGCTAAAAACAGATTATTAAGCCTATGAAAACATACCCGAGCTCTTTCGATTATCATTTACGTGATCTAGCGACCTTTCGGTTCTTAAAACAAATAAATAAAATTCGTAGTCTGTAGGTATGTAATTGGATATAAATAGGAACTCGGCTTTAACCTACTTGTAAATGTCATATCTATTTGATATTTTGCAAGTACATATCTGTACGTATCTTTGGTATTTGAAGTTATTTAAAGGACTTTTAAATCATTCGAGTATGGGCAATTGGGTTTGTTCCGAGGAATTTTATTTCACTGACAAGGTTGTTTAATTTTTAGTTATTTTAGCTATAATTTGCTAACTGAATAAGTTACGTACTTACGTAATACACATAGCTCTATTAATTTTCGATTTTCGCAGCCCATGTCAGTAAAGCTGCCAGTCATGTTTTTTCCGACATCTTCAACAATCATCGTCATATTTCAGCCAAGTTTACAAAAAACCTTAGTGAATTATACAACTAAAGCTTCCTCGTGAAAACCGTATGAAAAACCGTTGGTAGTTTTTGTTTTTATGTTTAGTTATAATAATGATTTACATGTATTCTTAGACTACATTTAAAAACTGAATAAAGTATTACTTGGACTTGTGGGAAGTCTGGTTCCGGCTCATGTTAGATAAGTCCAACTTTCTAAAAAGATTACATATATTTTTTAATTATTATCCTATTATATAGATATAGGTATAGTTTTTAGCTATCAAGCAGAGTGCTAGTAATAAACGACTTCGGTTCATGATGTTAAAGTTTTTAATGATCGTAAATAATTTATAATAGTTTTGTATGTTTTAGTTATAACAATTTTTTATGACGTTATTTTGTATAATCATTTGTAAGTTTAAACGTAGGAGGTAATCTCCGAGAGTAAATTATTAGGCTGTATCAAAAAAATGACCGTTTTTTAACCAAATATTTTTATTATTATTCCTTTGATATAAAATGTAATTAATACTTAAAGTATAGTCAGCCGTCATTAGCCATTTGCTAGCCAATTGCTCGATCCCACGCTGATACCATTCCTTGGGATGGCTGTCAAAGAACTCTTGGATCGCTATTTTAACTAACGCAAAATTATCACTTTTTTCCCCTGAAGAAAATGGTATATGGATCGAAACAAGTAGTAACCTGATGGTGCAAGGTCTGGACTTTATGGTGGATGAGGCAGGAGTTCGAACCCATAAAGTTCTTCAACTTTTATTTGGTTCGACGGAAAAGTAGAGTTCAGAGTTCATAGAGAATCCATCAGAATCAAATTCGTGATGCATAACACCTTCAAAATTCCAAAAATCGCAAAACATGGATTTTATATCAAGTTGCCCCCTAGCAACCGGAAAAGCAGTTCGACCGCAACCTAGCCATTACGGGTATTCATTAGCTCACGCGTATTCGGATTTCGTCAGTAAGTCCACTTTTCATCACAGGTTTTTTATGGGGGTAGGGCTTTGTGCAAGCTCGTCTGGGTAGGTACCACCCACTCATCAGATATTCTACCGCAAAACAGCAATACTTGATATTGTTGTGTTCCGGTTTGAAGGGTGAGTGAGCCAGTGTAATTACAGGCACAAGGGACATAAAATCTTAGTTCCCAAGGTTGGTGGCGCATTGGATATGTAAGCGATGGTTGACATTTCTTACAATGCCAATGTCTAAGAGCGTTGGTGACCACTTACCATCAGGTGGCCCATATGCTCGTCCGCCTTCCTATTCTATAAAAAAAAAAAAAAAAACAGGTGATCTTCCGGTAAAATCTCATACCGGAAGGGTTTTTCAAAATTTTTTTTTCCAAATTGCTAACCTCTTAGCTGATTGCTGAGGAATAAGTTCGTGAGGGACCAGTTTACTGCATTTTTTTACCTTCCCCATGGAACGTAGATGGCGACTTATAGTATTTTTCAACACATCACACTCCACACACAATTACGGATGATGATGATGATGGATGAATTTGACTCAACAGCTTCCTGCAGAACCTCATATCAACCTCAATATCCACTAATAGTCGCCCGGAGCCCTTCTTCCTTTTCAACTAGTTTTTTCTGCTAATTTTTAATCAAACTAACGCCGCGCAGTGCGCTGGTCAAGGACGACACTTTTTCCCTTCATAATTAACAATTTTACGAGTTACTTCAGCGGTTGTAATTTTTTTTCTAGTAATGCATTAAAATTACAAGGATTTCGAAGGACACTGTCATGTTTCTTCTCTGAAACAAATAACAAAAACCAGGCTTTTTTTTAAAAGTCAAATGGGAATAAACAAGCTTAGAGAATGCTCTAAAGGAATTATTAAGTATTGGTAAGTATAAAATAGGATTAAAATATTAACAGACCTTTAAATCTTGAATATGATAAAACGGTATTTTTTGATACACTCCATATTTCAAAAATTCCTTTACAAATATTTAGAATGAACTTGAGGATGAACATAAGTTATATATAATATCTCATTAAAAATATTAATAATAAGGATTTCTCGTGAAGACCAATTTTGAACTGAAATCGACGAAAAACGGTCGTACAAATTTTTCGAAGGCTGCGTTAACCGAAGATATGTTCGCATATATTAATGTTTTTTATAAAAAAGTTGTATATTTTAAAAAGACCTATAAAATAGTCCAAAGAGGTATACGGTTTACGGTTAATACACAGATTGATAAAATATTACTCAAATATGCATAGAAATGATTTTAGTATGTTATAGTCTATCTAGTATATTATTAAAACTTTTATGTATATAATTCAAAAGATATTTTGTCCTATAAGTAGCATAAGAAATATTAAAAGTGAAATAACGAGATTTAAGCCGTAATTTGGTTGTCCAGTACCTAATTATTTATTCGAAATTGTACATTAAGGCTGCCCAGAAATAGCAGATTAAGCCGGAACGTGATGTTATAACCAGAAAGGGCATTATGCATTCGTTATCTGGGATAGGATTGTTTGTAGCAACGCATACAAAATCTATTTAATGAATTGGGTTAGAGGAATGGTCTTCCATGGGTTTCTGCGTTAACTATAATATGTCGTGATTATTCAATTTATAACACAATACTTTTCGTGTTGAATCTTAACAAGATGACAGTATTTATATACAAAATAAACAAATGAAATAATTATCTTATCTCAAGGGAAACTAGCCAACTGCGCAGGATATATGTATAAGTGTGTGCGCGAACACAGATGCAATCTATTCCTTTACACTCATTATCCGATGGGACGGCAATCCTATGCGATCCGATGCGAAAAGAGTTCAGAATTAATAGTTTAACGTGCTTTCCGAGGCTCGGCAGTGTAAATACTTCCAACATCCAGACTCCGGGCTGCGGGTTATGTAATTTAAACGTACTACCTGGCACGAAGAGAATTTTAAACATATAAACCTTGAAAATTTCGTGCCTTATCAAAGGCCGTGTTTAAGTATGGATAATATCAATACCACACGATCTTTGGTAACATATTTAGTAAAATATTCACATGTATATTAACTGTGGCATTTCGGTCCATAAATGTTTTAGACCATCAAGTCTATCCTTTAATTTCATATTAAAAGTAAAACTTGAGAAAGCTTGGAATATATATAATAATAAAATATTAATAGCTTGTAAATGTCCTTTTGCTGCTCGAATGCCTCTTCTCCTTTTTTTATCATAAAGCTTACGTATTCCACCACGCTGGCAGATTATCAACCACTTCATGCTTTTCTCACGAATGTTTGCCTTCAACTCCGAGAACGAGATGAAACGTAAACACAAATTAAGCCCGTGAATGCTTAGTGTAATCATTGGTGTAGATATATCTTGTAACAGACCAGATTATCAAACACATAAACATCTAAAGTGATCTATAATATTCATACAATCAAACTCTAGTCTAGTGTATTTAAAATGTAATGGGATAAGGTTTATTTTCATAGTGTCCAAATTTTTAAATACTTTACATTCTTAGAAACCACTGGTGTTTTGCTTGTTACCATTTTAATGACAAAATGGATGGTTTTAATAATTAAATGACTTTAGTTGTATGAATATTTTTGATCACTCTAGAGCAGTGATTTTCAACTACTGTGCCGCGGCACTTTTGTGTGCCTCGAAATTCTAAAAGTGTGTCGCCAAATTTTAGACATAAGTATGTTATTATAAAATAATATGATTTAAAAAGTAAAATCCTTCCAACTGTAATAGATATATAAATCCATAAAATTTGATTGAGTTCGTTATCTATTTTACGCAGTGTGTATAGGTAATTAAATAATTTTTAAGCTTATATTTTTGTTTGTGTGCCTCCACATTTTGAAATCGTTAAGTGTGCCGCAAAAAAAAGGTTGAGAATCACTGCTGTAGAGTCTATGGTCTCATGCTACTATCTTTGATTAGATTAGCTACAAGGCTACGCGTGAGTAGGGTCTATGTCAGTTAACTCGGAAACAATTACGACGTAAATTGTAAATAGTGAATAATCAAGTCAAAAGACGAATATTAACAATAATACAATGAACGCACGTGGTTAGAAAGCGTCAATTTTAACCGATGATCGTGGGTTCAAACCCGGGCAAGCACCACTGAAATTTCATGTGCTTAATTTGTGAATATAATTAATCTTGTGCTTGTCGGTGAAGGAAAACATCGTGAGGATACTGCATGTGTTTAATTTCACCGTAATTCTGTCACATGTGTATTCATTCAACCCGCATTGGCGCAGCGTGGTAGAATAAGCTCCAAACTTTCTCCTCAAAAACGAGGGGAGGCCTTAGCCCAATAGTGGGACATTCACAGGCTGTTACTTTAATATGACGCTTAATATACCAAAAATGACATTTCTAAAACAGTATAAAACGAAAATAGCAAAGTTACACGAACATGCAACTGCACAAGAACAAGTTGTGAAGGGGATTAATGAAAAGCCTCTTACGTCGTATTGAACAAGTGCATTGTTACGCCATGCCTTTATGTGCACTATATACACGTATTATATAATATAAAACAAGATAGGTTATTATATAACTTCGCTTACTACTATTTTGATTATGAAATTAAAAAATAATACAAAATAAAAATATGATATATAAAAAAAAAATTTAGGAGCTGAATATTATAAAATTTCTGATGTTTTCAAGTGTTTAATATTAAAAAATTATTGCTAAGGTACAAAATTTCATCCCTCTTATATAAAATAATTAACTTATTAAGATATTACTAAGTACATATCAATTTGAAGTAACTGAAACTGAGGTGCGCAGCTACTTTTATGGTAATGATATATACTAAAACCTACACCGACTGACTGACTGAAACTGCATCTTCTTGTGTAAGTTATATGTTTATTAATTAATTAGTTTTCTTTTTCAGTTAGACATTACAAAAAGAATGTCTTCTTATTAGCGTAGATTTTTTTTAATTCACCTGAAAATCACTTTAAAAATTTATGTTATCTATATTGAAAACAAAGTACGACCTTCCCCGTCACAGATTATATCTCAATCTCTAACACAAAGGAATACATAATATAATTTATAATAGAAATAACGTTGATAATGAAATTAATTTTCAGTTCGCTATGTCTTTGTACGCATATCGTCACCAACAAAGTTATTTATAAGAAACGAATTTGATACAAAGTTAGAGACGATCGTCAGACGTTGAAAATTTCTTAAGGTAATATTTAATATTTTGATTCGTATCTTATAAAAACAATATCACCATCGCGGGAATTCCAGTACATGTGAAACAACGAATTAATGATTATTAAAAAATATTATGGTAAAAAAAACAATAGATAAATATGCAGTAAAAACATAAATTCATAGCTTTATTAATACTAGCAATGTCAATTGAGAATGGCTGACGTGCCGAAATCGGTCAGGAGGACGTCATTCTTTAAATATTATAATGATCAGTGTCGACCTTAGGAAGAAGGTTTTCAATAATTATTTTTGTCAATATTGCATATCGCTTTCTATCGTTATACGACCTTTTTCAATGTCAAGTCCCGTGTTTGTTCATACAGAATTACTTCAGAAGGGTTGTTTGTTGTACCAGGCTTAAAGACGTTTAATAAGTTGTCGATAAGAATAATTAAAGTGAGGTAAAAATAAGTGCGAGCGGACAAAGATTCATACTTAAACCTTGCTTGTTGAAGCTTAAAATTATTCAGGTACTATTGTATCCCAGACACGAGCGAAACGTTGTTTTGAATTTGGAATTATGGTGTCATCCCTAATGTTATAGGTATTAATAATAATATATTCTCTATGGCTTTCGCTGACGTCTTATCTGTGTACATGCTTCGTCAAATCACCTCTGTTATTGCTTAAGTTTCTATGTGAAATCACTTGAGAGGAAAGCAATCATAACGTATTATATACTTATATTTTATAACATTCATATTGTTCCCTTCGCTATTTCATCGTTTTTTATATATAACGTAATTTTTTAAACCATATATTAAAAAGTAGACTTTTTCGAGTTTGAATTTTGAAGCTTAATTTACATATACGACCTTTTACGTCAAAGATACAAATGATCGCGAGGGTTCATGAATAATGAAACGTGGGTAATTACAGTAGCAAATTAAATTTAACAATTAACATTCTTATTGAATGTTTAAGGAATTATAAACTATAAAATTTTTTTACACTTAAAATATGATTTGCTAAAAATAAAAAATAAAGTTATATTTTTAATTTAACTATTTTTTTTTTCTTTTTTTTTTATAGAATAGGAAGGTGGACGAGCATATGGGCCACCTGATGGTAAGTGGTCACCAAACGCCCTTAGACATTGGCATTGTAAGAAATGTCAACCATCGCTTATAGCCAATGCGCCACCAACCTTGGGAACTAAGATTTTATGTCCCTTGTGCCTGTAATTACACTGGCTCACTCACCCTTCAAACCGGAACACAACAATATCAAGTATTGCTGTTTTGCGGTAGAATATCTGATGAGTGGGTGGTACCTACCCAGACGGGCTTGCACAAAGCCCTACCATTAATTATATCTATACTATATTCTTTGATTTTATAAATGACCAGAATTTCCGAGAACTGTGATGAATATTATCTTCAGCCCTAGCAATAAAGACATTATAACACTCTCTTTCCATCAATTTAGTTCTGTGTCGAAGGTCAGCAAATTTGTCATAGTCACTATTATGACCATAAATTTTCCATCGTTTGTGCACTTGTAATTTCTTTTTAATCAATTTAATTAAAAACTTGCTAAACCATACAGGATATTTATTGATATCGTATACTGTTTTAGCTGGTACAAAGCGATCCACAATATCATTAACTATTAAATAAAACTTATCTACTGCGTTAATTATATCACATGTTTCGAATTGTTCCACCCAATCAATATTATTTAGCTCATTGTTAATTGCGTTGTAGTCAGCAACATGAAAGCGACGAACAATTCGAGGAGCATAACGTAAATTTGAATCATTCAACATAATATCCGTCAACACAGAGAGAGTCGGATAATGAGCGTCTTCAGGCAAAGATAATGGTGTTGTTCTATCGACCGAACAACTACAGTTACACAGAACGAGATCCAATAGGCTATTATTACCATTAAAAATCCCATTATACTGACACCAGCCAGAGAAGCACATAAAAGCAAATAGTTGCATAATTAAATTATTTTCGGATGGGTTTTGGATAGCTAGCGTATTTTCAGAGTTATGTGACCACACAATATCTCCTATGTTGAAATTTCCTACAACAATATATTTATCAAAAGGGTTATTCAAATTTAAATCTGATAAGAACTCAAAAAATGTGGCTTCAGAATCGCTCTGGTGTTGATTTTGAGGGAAATAACAACAGAAAAGTCGTAGTTTTTGTTTACTTGAACCCTGTCCGACCACTATATTAACAAAAGTTATATCAGCACCTGGAAGAGACATTGGTGCCCTAGAGTGTTGCATGTCGACATAGATGCTACGACGTACTGCTATAAGTGTACCACCACCCTTACTTACCCCTAGAAGTGCATAGTCACGATCATTCCGGTATACGTTATAGCGTGATTCGAAGAGTTCTTCATCAAAGATATTAGGAAGTAACCAGGTCTCGCTTAGACAAATTACGTCATAATTGGAATTTAACAAATTAGAATAGAACTGTAAAGTTTTAGTGCGCAATCCTCTAACATTTTGATAATAAATATTTAAGTACATAGTAATATATATTTTAGATTATAATTATTGTGAGTAATAATATTAAAGAGAAATAGCTTTTCAATGCACCTAGATGCCAGATAAGAATTAAAACATACCTTTAAGTCCATAAAACAATACAATATCAGCCTAATTTTCTTAATAAATATAATTAAAATATTAACGAAAACAAGTAAAAATATAAAACTACAAAAAATATTCTTAAAAAACTGAACAAAGTAACATACTTTAATATTATAAACCAACAAATTAATAACGCTTATAAAATTTTGTTTAAACACTCTTTGGAAGTAATGTGAATAACTGGTGAATTGTTAGTCTTACGAACCATAACAGTGCAATTTCGAACCCAGCAGAATAAGTAACTTTTCTCTTTGCATTTTCGTCGAGCTTCATTCAAAAGAGCCTTGTTGTAAGTGGACAGGTGGTCATTTATGTAAATAGGATTATTTCTGCCTGAAAAACCAATGTCGCATGCTTTCAGATTTTTTAACTTCCTTAACGATGAAAGAAAATCATCCTTTTTGTAACGTGCTTGCATTTTTAAAATAATGGGACGCGATTTATTTTCAGACGAATCATTCCTTACCGCTACCCTTGTTACAAAATCAACATCGGTATTAAAATTTATGGGGTAACCACTTTTTTCAGCAAGGGTCTTAATAATATGGACTAAGTTTTCGCCCTTATTTTGTGGAATACCATTTATTTGAATATTAGAGCGACGCACCCACTGTTCATTTCTGTTAGTGTTTTCCGATAATTCTCTAAGCTTAAGTTTCAACTCTACGAGTTCTGTTTCAAAATTTTCTATTTTAGTAACTTCCTTATCTAGATCATTCATTCGATCAACAACAGAATTAATGGAAGACTCGATCGTATTAATTTTTGTAGACCAAAAAGTAACAGATTCTGATAGCTTTTTAAATTCGTCAGTAATGAAAGATTTGAATGACTCCATTGTGGAATGCAAACTATTGAAGCGCTCATCAAAATGTGCAATCAACGATTTAATATCTATGATTTGGGCTTGATTTGTATTTATTTTATCAGAGATCATATTTAATTTTGGACTTATATTATTTTTCTTAGATATTTTGCAAACTGGACATTTCCATTTAGCTTTATTCATAGGCAGAATCTTTTTAAAGTCGCTTTCATTTATACCAACACATGAGTAATGATACATACTTTGACAAGCCGTATATCTAATCATTTCTTCTGGTCTTACGATCTCTGAACAATGTTTACAATCCATTTTGCATATATATTATTATCACAAAAAATGTAGGTAGAAAAAAAGCTAAGAGTAACTCTGCTTAACAGACCGATTGTTGAATTGCAGTCAAGCCAGCGACCAAAAGGTCATAAGCGCCGGGACATAAGCGTCGCTTACGCGTTCACTTCAAACACTGCACACTACTATTGCAATTTAACAAATAAATTTGAAATTTGTAGTTTTAATTTATATAATTCACATTTAGATATAATTTAACACATAAATTATTGTCATTAACACAAACTTTAACTATTTTTCAAAAGTTCACTCCCGATTATCGACTTATATACTGTTTTATAATAATTATTTGCGTAGCGATTACATACAGCTGTTTGCAATCTACAATATCTACAATATGTCTTATCACGTGTTGCAAAAACAGTGACAACCTATCTGGAAACGCTTAAATGGGAAGTTTTGCCCCACCCGCTGTATTCACCGGACATTACACTTATTTTCTTCAATGGCACATGGTTTGGCTGAGCAGCGCTTCCATTCTTATGAATGTACCAAGAAATGGGTCGATTCTTGGATAGCCTCAAAAGACGTATCATTTCTCCGACATGGAATTCATATATCGCCGGAAAGATGGAAGAAAGTAGTCTCTAGTGATGGACAATACTTTCAATTAATATATATATTTAACTTTTAATATAGATAATGTATTTATTTTGTCAAAAAACAGCGAGAACTTATTCAAGGTTCTAATATTAAAGAAGACATTATTATTTTTATATAACTTTTATTACTCGTTTCACCGACATTCATATCAAAACTGATAGTTCGACTTGAAATCTTCGAACGAATTTTGTAACCGTAAATTTTAGTTTAAGAAATCATATTGGTTCTCGTAACGCTAACAGTTTTAATTATGTAACGCGGACGATACCGCCGGCGGAAACTAGTTGTAATAATAAAGAAAATAATAAACGTTTAATCACGTGCCACATCCTATTTTTATACAAGTTCTTAAATTATCTTAATATCTTCATATGCAGTGTTATTCTCTAATTATCTTACATAATATCTACTTTGTAAAATGTTGACAAATAACTCATAGTTATCGTATCTAGCGTGCCATTTACAAATTCGTTCAATCGTGTCCAAAAAAAACTCGTGGTAGGACACGAGGCGAATGACACATATGCGTGCTCGTGATTCGTCTCGCAACTTTTCTCGTCACTCGCGCGAATGTGTAAATGCGATATTATATTATTATAATCAATGTCACTTCAGACATTTCCCGTGGTCTGCGGTCAACGTTGTTGATTACAAGTAAATAAATAAAATAAAATAAAGGAACAAAGACAACAAGAATAAATAAAATAAAATAAATAAAGGACTATATATAGTCCTTTATTTTATTTTATTTATTTACTTGTAATCAACAACGTTACAGAAATGATTGCACAATTCTAACTTAATACTAAAAAAACGTCATATATGATTACAATTTTGATTATGAAAAATCAAAAAGATATTTAATAGTAGGGACATAGTGTAAGTATTAATATGTACAATATAACATAAAGTTACTTAATATTAATATACATTTTATATTGTTAAATGAATAAAACTCATAATGCCATATTTTACATGTTTGATTTATCAGCCTTCCTTTTTATTGTTAGCGAAGTTCCCGTTCAAATACTACGTCGAATAAATGATTTCTCGAGCTAAGAAATTTCTTACACAAACATCTGTTTTATCCTTAACAGGTGACCGTTATTTTGAGATGAAGAGAGCGTTTCAGTGTTTTCTTTTCATAAGTATTTTATATATATTTTATTGATGATAGTTTGAAATTTATTGTAATGGGTCCGATTTTTGTAACATTTTGATAATATTCTCAGATTTAGATAATATCTTTTAGAATTATGTTTATATGTGAAAGCGTGTGTGTGTTTGTGTCTATGTGTTTTATGTATACACGTATTTGTCGAATACAAATGATTGCTTACTCCACACTAATTAAATTCACCTATGGCTTCAATGTCGGCAAAATGTTGTTATTGTAAGGAGTTCGATTATGATTCAACCTCCTACACAAGAGCACACATGGAAGTCGATGAATAAGAGGCCATTTATACATGTATTAGATTTCATGTATGTGTAAGGCTGTCGGTGATGGTTCGTTTTGTTCGTTTGGCGTCTTACAGTTAATAAACTACGAGATATTCAGGTTTCTTAACTGATGTAAAATAATCAAAACGTTGTTTTGTACATGTTTAAATTTCAGAATGCAGAATTAATGAAAAGCTGCGTGTAATTCCACTATTTCACCCTGTTTACACCAAACTTACCATCCGCTTAGCGTTACTAGCCCAAAAGCTTATCACTTTTGGGGTAAGTAATGATACAGTGATTGTTATTAATACATAAAATACATAATAGTAACATTAACTGTAGTTTAATTTTCTTGTAAAATAATAAACTTATTAATTTTAAGCGAATCTAATATATTTCTTTAATATTACGAGAAATAAACGAGTGAAAAAATACACTATGTGTGTTGTACGACATATTAGCACAGAATGGGTGAGCAAGGGCGTGGACCCATGTCTGCGGTGTGGCATCGGTAACCGTGTAACAGCACGGTGCTGTGCACGGTGTACCGCAATGTTTTGCTGTTATCATTTCACACGTGTTAATAAAAATGACTGACTATTTAGATGTCGACTTTTTAATTTCACTAGTGGAAGCACGTCTCGTTCTTCTACTAATACTAAAATTGTAAGCTAAGTAATGCTTCCCTGGATTTGAACCTCGATAAAGATCCACGTGTTGTTTCCACTGAACCGTCTCTTATATTTACATTTAACACTTTTGTTGATAATGTCCCATCTATAAATCTGGAGATAAACATAACGTTCAGAACTATAGGCCAATATCCAAATTGTGCACAATTGCAAAATTAATTGAGAAATCTATCTATGACAGCATCTTTCCCTTCGTGAGGGGTACATTGATTAATGAACAACATGGTTTTGTGAATAGAAGATCTACTGAGACAAATGTTTGGGAGTTGACACATCATGTTGCCATGGCTATGGATAGGGGCTATCAGGTTGACGTTGTGTATACTGACTACTCTAAGGCTTTTGACAAAATATCTCATACAATCTTATTGCATAAACTAGAGCAAGTTGGTATACATGGCGACCTGCTTCGTTGGTTGTCCTCATACCTTCGCAACAGAAGTCAAGCGGTGACGATCAAGGGCTTCTGTTCCTCTTTTGTTCCAGTTTCTTCTGGTGTACCTCAGGGCTCTCACCTCGGTCCGTTATTGTCTAATATTTTTGTAAATGATATTCATAAAATTTTTCATCATACATCTATACTATTGTATGCTGATGATATGAAAATCTTTAAAGTTATTGCTAATCCTTCAGATTGTAGCCTTTTGCAAAATGATCTATATAAGTTGTGTAACTATTGTAACGAAAACTCACTGAACTTAAATATTAAGAAATGTTGCATTATTTCTTTTACACGAAAGTCAAATCCAATAACTTTTAATTATATACTGAATAATGACTGAATGAATGCTTGGCTTTATACTCAGGGTTAGTAAGGATTTTAAAAATGACACAACCTTTGTCCTTTTATATAATTGCTTTGTCCATTCATTGCTGGAATATGGTTCTGTAGTCTGGAATCCACAATATAAAACTTATATTGATACAATAGAAAAAATTCAACATAAATTTGTTAAATATCTTAATTCTAAATGTTTCACTCTAAATCGTAATCCACCTAAAATGATTTCCTTACTGGATCGTCGTAAAATGCGAGATCAAAGTTTTTTATTTAAAATAATTCATAACTTGAATGATAGTCCATATCTTTTAAGCAAAATTCACTTTAGATGTAAAAAAGAAACATACATGAATTAGTTTTGAGTGGAAACTTGATTGGTGTGTGATCGAGTTAATTTGTTGTGTAGTATATGTGGCGTGTAGAGGTTGTTTCCCAGATATAATAAAAAAAAAAATGTTGTCTGGCGGTTTGTCTTAAAATTGCATGATCGTTTCGAATGAAAATGCATAACTATATATAAATATAAGTGTACGCCAATGTTTTAGTATTTTTTCACTGTGTAACGGCGCCGTGTCGTTATATGATGGCCGGTCCCGCATCGTGGACATGTGTTCACGCCCTTAATCGAACGAAGAAGTACGAAGTGAGAACGCACAGCTAGTATATTGTAAGTCTGAAGCTCTGAACCCTAATTATCGCGTAGTGTCACATCCATTAAAAGAGAAAAAAAGCTCTATCTCAGATGTCTTATGAACCATTACAGTTAATTAAATGATTTTGTGGCTCATTATCTCAAGAGGAATTTTCTATTGTAACCTTTCAACGTTAATTTCATTAAAAGCTATGTGGAAATACCTAATGGATACAAGAAAGTGTCTTATTTTATTAAAGTTTGGCTTCACATTAGATAACGTATATAAATGTAGGAATTTCGCAAGAATTTTAATATATTATTAGGATTATATTATTACATTGATTATTATTTTACTATACAGTTTTTATTACTGAGGGTATCTAGACATTATTCTTATTAGAAAAGGAAACTTCCGCTGATGCATCTAAATCAATTGTCAATTAATTTATTTATGAAATTGTCCAATTTGAATTGGTTATTTTGATATAACATTCTTGGTCAATTTATTCCAAATGTGCACAACATTGCTGGTTAAAAATATCAATAAATATATTATTAAATCAGGTTTTCATTAAATAACTAAAAACATGACGTATTTAAATAAATATATTTAAATAAATTCTGATGACAGCAACTACCAAGAAGATTCTGACCTATAACCTAAAAATAAGTGGTTAGATATTTTGTGGTTATTATAAGGTGCCATAATAGTAGTTATCGTGAAGAGGCAAGTCTTATTCCGTAAAAATCGAACGAAGAGTCCAAAATCCCAATAATAATAATAACACCCCTATAAGGAATTCATTTTCGTTTGTGATGCTGCATGGAAATAAAAAATATATGGTTCGAAAAAGTTCGAATGCCTTTTAACCTTTGCATTTATCAGGCCCCTGGGTGATATCGGATTAATTTTCGCTGGATATTTAGAAACTACGTAAAACACTGAGATACTTCTAAAATATATTTTTTTTCTTTCGAGAGCGCTTGAGTCACTTGATGTTAAAAACACACTATATGTGTGATTTTTAATATTTATAGTTCGTATTAAATGAAATATAGTGAAGGAAGGATCAAAACTGCGTATTCAAATAGCTAATTTGTTCGTATAATTCAATATGTGTTCAGCAATTGAGGAAAACATCATGACTAATCTTTTTGTGTCATGTTTATCCACCTATCGGTACTGCAGCAGCATGGAGGAATTAGATCCTACCTTTGCCCAGCAGGTCGATATTTATGGGCTGTTCCTTAAGGCGAAATTTATTTTTAAATTGGAACTGACTATTTGGTATAAACTGGTATAGAGTTGTTTAGAGGATGTGTAATTTGTGATATTTCTAAAGCATTCGATTGTGTGGCAAACAAGCCGTTTTTATAGAAGCTTTACCATTATGATGAAGCAGGGAAAGCTTTTGATAACATTTGCTTTATAACTAAGTCAAAGAATAAAGGTACATATAAGTTTCTATAATTAAGATAAAGTCTTCTGGGTGGGTACTAAAAATGGACGTTCTACATATACACCGAACCAATCCTTCCTAATTTTTTGTAAATATGATTAAGCATATATATAAGCATATATATATATATATAAATTATTACAGGGAAAATTATTCTAATCTATTTCTAATTATTATTCTTATTACAGGGAAAATATGTACCAAAATGGCTTGTAAGAACTCACTTATTACTTCGACTTATTTCGGTTCAGCTATACGCTTAAGATTTCCAGTAATGGAGTTTTTGGGGCTCGAAAGGAAGGGAACAAAACATTTTTTCGAGTTTTGGATGTTTTCGACTTATCGAGGTTCAACGTAAGGGTCCATGGATATAGATAATCCTTAATATAAAGCATATGAATAATAGATATGGAGAGGTAATAAGAGGACTGATAATAAATATCGTATAATGCTCCACGTATTAAAACTTCATTCTTTAAAAATAGAAGGTTCGGGATGTTATTAGCTAAGTAGGAATAGTCTTGTCAGTGTCAGAATATCTCCAGCAATATTATGTGTATCCAAACGAAAATGAAAATGTTAAAATTGTCAAATTGTCACACAAGATGTTAAGATAAAGTTGTTGTACCAAGTTTTCGACTTTGCAAGTCAATACATCCTCCCCGAGTAAGGGTATTCTATTTTATAATGGAATCCATTACATTTACCAATGAATAAATTAGGAGCTCATTATTATACAGAAAGGTTGAAGTTAGTCTCACGATTTATATAACTTCAATCGTATATGATTATTAAATGGTTATCGTTGATTAAAAAGAGTAACTACTCAGTTTCCTTTTTTTTTTTTTTTTTTTTTTTTTTTCGGGGAGGAAAGGCATTTACGCCTGCCGCCCGGTCCGGGGGGACCGGGACGGGTATGTGGGACTCACGGGGCAGAGGGCCACCGTCCTACCCACTAAAACCTCCCCGGATTTCCGCCTCTCCACAAGGCGGCGGGGTCACGGGAACGTTGTGACTTACAACCGCAACCCCGCCAGCGGTCGTCGCCATAAGGCGACCCATCTCGAGAGGGCGCCAGGATGTTAGGGCGCGCCTCCCTCCTTTCTGTGCCTCCGTCCTGTTACGTGACGGACTCCCCCGAGTCCGCCACTGGAGGCTGGGCGTCAGGGCTTGAAGCCCCGCGGCGGATCAACAGACTGACTCCGCCGCCAACCACACCTTAACTCTGCGGCAGCGTCCGGCCTGCGAAGGCACGTCGCCGTCGAAGAGGTCTCCTTCTTCGTTGCGGGAGCGAGTCCACGTCGTCCTCTCGCTCCCGCTCTGCCTCCTCCTTTTGCGACATGACGCATGCGCTGAACCGGGACACTGCCGCCCAGATCTCTTCGCTTCCGGCCATCTTCTCGACGACGGCCGGAAGCGACAGGTCTCCACCTACGGCCGTGGATAGGACCGCGCGAGGCTCCGCCCAAGCCGGGCACTCTACGCGCGTGTGTTCCGCCGTATCCACGGCTCCTCCGCCACAATGGTGGCACTCCACCGTCGGCTCCCTACCGACCACCTCACACAGGTACCGGCCGAAACAACCGTGGCCGGTCAAAAGCTGTGTGAGGTGATACGTGGGTGGGCCGTGCTTGCGCTCGACCCACTTCCTCAGCACCGGCCGAATGGCCGCAACGAGGTCCCGGCTAGCACCCGGGACACCCAGTCTCTCCGACCACTCGGCGAATACCCTCTCGTGGGCCTCCTCTCGCCACGTCCGAACCTCACGTGGGTGGGGCCGGCTCTCCTCCGCTCTCATTAACGCCTTGATCCGCCAATAGACCCTCGAGTTAGCCTCGGCCTCGAGGTCCCATGGCGGGCTTCCGGCGAGCAGGCACGCCGCGGTGTACGACACCGTGTGGTACGCCCGAGCCGCTCTGAGCGCCATCGCTCGCTGCGGACGTCGCAGCGAGGCGACGTTACGGGCGCTCAGAGCGTCCGCCCATAAACTACTACTCAGTTTCCTGCGTCATCTACATATCTTGCTTCTTGGTATAACCTACATTAAAACCGGCGGTAGTTTTGAAAGAATCGTGTATTTTTAATTTCCAACACTGATTTTGTGTTGAAAACTTGACTTTGTGTTAATATAGCTGAGATGGCCCAGTAGTAAGAACGCGTCAATCTTAACCGATGATCGTGAGTTCAAACCTGGGCAAGCATCACTGACTTTGCATGTGCTTAATTTGTGATTATAATTCATCTCGTGCTTGACGGTGAAGGAAAACATCGTGAGGAAACCTGCATGTCTAATTTCACTGAAATTATACCACTTGTGTATTCCACCAAATCGCATTGAAGCAGCGAGAGGAGAGGAGGCCATAGACCAGCAATGGGACATTCACAGGCTATTACTACTTTGTGTTAAGAAATAAAGAAAAGTTTAATTTTAAGCAACACCGTCTGCATGCAAAATGCTCGTAAATAATTTTATATGTCTCGGGACGTAGAATATTGATATAAAAACAGATATAGCAAATAATATTCCGTATAATGACAATAACAGCATTACAGACAGGTTCGTTTTATTTGTTTGTTTTGCTTACATAGTATTGTGATAGGTTATTTGCAGTACGTAAGGTAGTAATTAAGTAAGTAATTTGTATATTTTATTATTTGTAGCTAATTATGTTGACATAAAAAATCCACTAAGAGTTTTTGTGTGAAATGTTGGCAAAACATTACGAGACCCATCCAAAACCGAAGCACGTAATTAAGATGGAATACCTAATGTGGTTTAAACTAACGGATACAATAACTCAGTACTAAAAAATCATTAATAAAAATTTGTTTACGGAAATCTATGAAAATTAAATCCCAATTACGTTAGTCACTTAGTCTTTATTATTTATTGACGCACAAATCCTTCTTAGAGCATTCAGCAATCATTTCGTATTCAGCTCGTGCAAATATATTCGTCAAAACAACATTTACGCTAAGCCTTTACGATTCTGCGTTCGTGGATGTAAAAGTAAAGGCCTCTTAGACCTTAATGCTCGGTGATAAAGTTCGTTTTCATTTGACAGTCGCTATGAGAATTGTTTGGTCCTAATAAATAGGAGTGAACAGCGGAAGTACATGTTTTATACTGAAACACGATTGTAGCCTCTAAAGATCTGAAGCTCTCTGCCTACGTTATATTTGTTTTATAGCTTTGTGTTTACGATCGTATGTACCTTTTATTGATATTACTAGAAAAAACGAGACCTATTTTTATTGGTTGATTTAGTGTTTTTTCTTAGTTTATCAAAGGAACCTTTTATTATTTTAAGAAGCACATAAAATAGATCATGTAATATTTGGGTCGTTGGATTATATTTACATAATTGAATTTGTAAAAAAAGGATAAAACGTTAAAAATAGTTTTCAGTAAAAAAACAACTATTTTTTTTTAAATAAAAAACAATTAAATGGAGTTTTTGAACTGGCATTGAATACAATATGCATTTCTTTGATTTTTATAAGTCTTGACCATGATTGATATCGTATGGGTCTAAATTTTTTTAATAAATAAGATCGAATCCACGGAACGTGGTTGTTGTACAAGGTTAATTTTTTGTATATTTATTGCTAATAAGCAACTAAAATGATTATCATAAATAAGCAAAACTTTGTCGACGTGTTAACGTTTGTGTTTTTTGGAATTTGAAACTACATTGTATATTTTAATAATAATATTATAAAGAACAGCACTCGTAAAGTCAACATTTACTTATTTTATTTAATATTAAAATACACTGAAGAAGATACTTAAAGGAAAATATGTTAAAGTTTTATCTTATTAACATACTTAGACGCAAGGAGAGTTTCTCGCGCTAGTTCTTAGTTGAAGTTGAGTGAAGTAAATCGAGTTAGTTCTTTGTTGTTTCTACATGTTCTGAAACTTATCGAATTGTTTTAACTAAAAATTCATGATCATGAATTCTATTTCGAAGCGACATATCTGTTTTCTTCCTTTCTACTTTGTAATTACAGTCTCCTGTAATATTGCAAGAATGTTACAAATGTGTCCACATATTCACACATTATACATAAGATGTACATACCACACGGGTTCGTCAGGTAGGCGTTAAGTCATATACACATTACCAAATTATGCCTATTGTTAAGCAAATTGGCAAGTTGATACCTATCGTAGCTGCTTTTATATAAATACATCAAGGTCATCATTGGAATTAATACTTAAACAATACGTTAAGCGTATTTTATATATACCTATATTAGGACATTATATTTTGAAGACCCAGAAACATAAAACATTCAAAAATATAGTGAAAAGTCATATTCAAGTTTTGTCGTAATCGAATCTGTTATTTATCTAATTACAAAACAAGTACCGCATGGTGCTAAGAAACAAATAATGTACTTGAATGTATAGCTTTTTTGTAGATCTTTTCCATTCACAATTTAATGGTAATTTCTAAAGCAATGTTCTCTTGAAAGAATTTACGCAAATAAAGTTTGTTTTATCCGATTATGTTATTCGGGTAACCGATTGGCTTGCGGAATCTGGTATGTATTATTTATAAGCAATTGAAATGTTAGAATGTCGATTTACCCAAACAACAAGAGTAAACGTATTTATTTATTTATTTTATCTGTATACATTTCATACAGGTTATTTTTTTTAACAAAATGCTATATATTCTGACTGCCTCGTTGGTCTAGTGACTTGATGTCGAAGGCCGCAGACCCAGAGGTCCTGGGTTCAATTCCCAGGTCGGGCCAATAAAAATTTGGGTTTGCTTTTTGGGTTTTTCTGTCAGAAAATACTCAGTAGCAGCCCCGAGTCTGGAAGTTTGTGATTATAATTCATCTCGTGCTTGACGATGAAGGAAAACATCGTGAGGAAACCTGCATGTGTTTAATTTCACTAAAATGTGTATGTCACATGTGTATTCCACTATCCCGCATTGGAGCAGCTTGAATAAGCTCCAAACCTTCTCCTCAAAAAGGGAGAGGAGGCCTTAGCCCAGCAATGGGACATTCACAGGCTGTTACTACTACATATACTATATAGTGATATAAAACTGAAAAGTGTGTTCTTTTAAGTGCGCGATCTCACGATCTACGAAGCTAATGGACAGCCCATTTATTGAGGTTTATAGACTATAGAATATCACCCAACCACCTCGTGTGTTGAACAGTTAATATTAATGTATAATTAAATGTATCATGACATACTTGTAGCTATGACTGCTATGATGGTTCAATCTAAACTAATATTATAAGAGCAACTCTGTCTGCTTGTTACGCTTTCAATGCTAAGCCACTGATTTGGTGTTAAGCAAGCCTGAACCCTAAGGATGAATATAAGCTACTTTTTTTACTTAAACTCCTCCATACGCGGGCGAAGCTTCGGGCGAATACTAGTTGATTATATATTCATAATATATTGTTTTACTGTATCTTTATTGTTTGATTATCTTCTCTGGAATGTTCTATGTTTAATAGGGATGAAATTCTTAAGCAATTTAATTAGTAAATAATCTGGTGAAGTACACGGTGAAGTGCTTGGTATTTCATATTACTTAAGATACGATAATGTTTCTACAATTTAGTTACTTGGTTGAAGCTTTATATGTATAATATGCAAAGATGTATTTCATTAATTAATTAATAATTATGTTTTTGTTATAGGTCCTCGGCTCTGACACAGAATGGCACTTCGCTCATCGCGGTCTGCCTCACGCGCGCCCGCACAGATCTATTGCGCACACTCGTCTGCTGAAACGACATCCATTAGTAAGTACATAATACAAATGTTTGTAATAAACGAATATTTTATTTATTTAATACTTCATTTTACAACATAATACATTAGGAAAATAAAAGCCTTCTCTACCAGCCAACCAATGGAGTTTAGATATAATGATAAGTGTCTCATTTAAGAAAGTGTCTACCGAAATGTAAAAAAGGTGCTAACTTTCCAATTCAAAAAGGCATTGCAACACGTGCCATGTATTCGGCAATATTATAATTGATAAATGTGTCGATAGTCTAGTCGCTAGACATAAGGCCGCTAATCACGAGGCCGATAAAAGTTATTTAGTTTATCTGTTGAAAATATCTATTATTTATTTTTATACTAATATTTATTTTATACATTTATAAATATAAATAAAGGTACTATGTTCATTTCCTTAAGTAAATTCATTTTAGTAACTCATAAAATAAAAAGTAAGTACATATCTTGTGACAAAATACTAACTCTTAAACAAAATTACTTTGTGTTTAAAAGTTAGAAGATACAACAAAGACATGAACATTGTATATTAAGTATTCGTTTCTCATACCATTAACACTCTTATGAGTTAAGATAAAACGGCTATTTCCCTATAAAAGCAAGGAACTAGAGGTAAACGTTTGCAAACTTTAAGCGGATTAGAAACACATTATGGGATTAATTTTTTATTTTTAAACTTTACCGTGTTCAAGGCGGATGTAATCTAGTTTCAACTCGATCTACTTTAACTCTCTTAATTAATATAATATATTATGTAATAAATGTAATTCTTTAAAGGTTTTATATTGTATGCCGTATATATTATAAATACATTTTCATTTTTAATATAACATTTATTACTAGGAAGTTTTTAGGAGCTAGTTGTATTGTATAGTATTTTTTAATAGTTTTTTTGTTAATAAAAAAAGTTATATAAGAACATCTTAATCTAACGTTAGCCATTGTCATTTAAAATAATATAATCCGGTACTTACGCGTCGTATTAAGTAACCATTTAAAGGAGGTTTTGAAGTGTCGCCCTGTCACCTTTGACTTTATTCCAAGCATCAAATTCACATGACTACACAAGTTTTAATTAGACTCTACGACGACAATTTCTTCATTGATCCGAAAGGCGAAACGTTGCGTGCCAGTTATTTCGGTAAAGATCAGTAGAACCCAATGAAAGATTATTTTTTAAATTTAATATGTAGGTGGACGGAAAAATCGGCCAACTGATCGTAAGTGGTAACCACCGTCCATATATATGCTCTGTAAGAAATGCTAACCGTTCCTTTATCGCCAATACGCCACCAACCTTGGGAACTAAGATGTTATGTCCCTTGTGCATTTAGTTAGTTACACAGGCTTACGCACCATTCAAACCGGAATACAACAATACTAAGGCATATGGTATAAAATGAGAGTAAACCAGCCTCTTCAAATTCGATGGTTCGAAAATATTAAAATGAGTAGGTCGCATACTAACATATTATGTAGACTTCATTACCCTTGTAACAATTTCCTTTTTCTCATGAAAAAGGCTGATTCCCGTAATTGTAATGTTTGTAGATGATATATATCATGTTTTATTAGAATGTAATAAATATAGTGACCCTAGGGAAGAATTGATAAATAGATTTCAGTTATGTTGGTTAAATGTCAAAGTTATGCAAAGTGCTTTATAGATCCCACGCTTACAGTGGCCAAAGCAATATGCAGTATGATGTCTGTTTGTTAATATGTAACGTAATCATAAAACCTATAAGATAAAATTTGATAGGTAAAATAGCTTAAGATACGATGGGCTTGACATGCCGCAAGGATAAAACACCCGTAAAAAAACAATACAAAATATTTAGCCGTAGAATATTAGATGAGTGGGTGGTGGCTACACAAGTTTTGCACGAAGTCCTACCAGCACGTAAGCATATATAACGCTTACAAATTATACTCTAAGGTTTCGCCTCTCTGTCGGCTATGCTTGATTGAAATAAAACTTCAATTTATTTTTAGGTTCATACAGCAGTTCAACAGACTGGTTTCAAGCGGGTTAAGCGAGGTTTCCGCCCCCTTCGCTTGCCGGAAACCGTGCCAGCCGCTGAACCTCGTGATCCCTATTTTCCCCTGCAATGGTACTTGAAAAATACTGGTCAGAACGGAGGGAAGCCTAAGTTGGACTTGAACGTTGAAGCGGCCTGGGCTCAAGGGTACACTGGGGTTAATGTGACCACCGCGATTATGGATGATGGTAAATTGAAATATGTTATTTTTTAATGTGAGTTTCAATTCGTAAATATGTTATAGAAATATAAAAAAGGGTCTCGAGACTTGCACTGTTTAAGGGCCTCTGCGTGACTTAACTACGCTAACAACTATCTTCTTAGGCATAGCGTGTTTCGGTATAGTTACATCTTCTGGGTATACATTTAAGGCAAACTATTTATGAAGGTACGTTACAATGATAAGGTTTACAAGAAAACTTCTACAAGCTGTTATTCAGAGGCGGATTTCCCCACAGGCCGAGAAGGCCCGACCCGTTAACTTGGTGGGATTTTTTTTTGTAATCGCTCTTTCTAAACGCAACCTGAATGCACGCGACGGGCGGCTTTTGAACTTAAAAAAAGGTCTACGTAGGTTTCGCTGAAATTTTGTTTATATAGTGACATTAGGAAATAATATTCTGAAAATTTAAAAGTAAAAAAAAAATATTTAAGCGCCTGTAAATGTCGCACTCCTTATTTTTTTTGGACATTATTCACACACGGCCATCTGATCCCAAATTAAGCAGAGCTTGTATGGAATCCAGACAACTGATATACAACATATACTACTTTTCTATTGTAAATACAAACTTATATAGATAATTTCACCTAGACTAAGGACAAACAGTGTCACACAAATGTCTGTCCTGGGTGGGAATCGAACCCACAAACTTCGGCGTAAAAGACAAGTATCTACCAACCTCGCCAACCGGGTCTTCTATATTCTATTTTTGAGAAGGTTTTGGAGTTTTCTCCAATACGCTTCTTCAATGCGCCACATGCAGTTTTCATCACGATGTTTTCCTTCACCTTCAAATTAATTATAAACACAAATTAAGCACATGAAAATTCAGCGGGGCTTGCCTGGATTTGAACTCGGAATCATTTTCAATCAGCTAAATAATTATCAGCTTTTTATATAAAAAATAAATAAAAGCATGAAAACTTTACGATTTCTATTTAAAAGCTTCTACAGCTTTAATACAGTATAGTGCTATTTTGCCATTTAAGTTAGTATACTCATACGTACGTATACTCATCGTAATGTCCACCCGTGTTTTTATTGTTTATTAATTTATAGTTTATTTAATAAACAATATTTTATATTTATTTTGTTTTAAATTAATATTTTTATTTACATAATTTTATGAACATCTGATTAAAAGAGCGGTTTCAATTTATTCATAACCTTTATATTAAATTTAAACCTACCTTTTTTTCAGTTGATTCTTAATTTATTTGCGTTATATTATTTTTTATGACTACAAATCAGTCATTACAAATTTAATTAAAAAAATATTCACGTTAATTCTATTACGTAACACTAGGTGAGACGAATGTCTTCATTTCAACCCAATACAGAAAAAAAACTTAGTAATCTAAGTATAAATATCTAATATCCACCAAACCGCATTTTATAACCGTAGAATAAATAAAATTAAATCAAAGTTATTTATTCAAGTAAGAAGAAAGAGAAAAAGAAAGAAGACAATAAAGCATATCTGAATCGTCACTATTTTAACTCTACCAACGTATCTACCACCGTCTCTAGCTAGAAGAAATGGTGAGAAACTCGCATAGTTTCTTTTTTTTTTAAATAAATCACATTTACAATTTGTTTAATATTCACAATTATTGTTGCTGATCAGTCTTTCGTTGGAACCGTAGCTTAAATCCAAGCATTTTTATCCAAGAAGTATTTATTTTAATACATAACATGAACACCACAAGACATTTTCCTATAACATATAACAATGTCGTATAAAAGTTTCTAAGCACATAACAATGACTTTTTATACTAAATGTACTGAAGATTGTGTTTACTATCGAAAAATGTCAAACGATCAATATAGATAAGATATTTGACGCGGGATGCCCTTTACAAGTCTAGGTCACAGTCTGGCGTTAGTACTGTATAGTATGTCTCAATTTAACGGTTTTGTGATCAGATTACTCCTTAAGACCTGTCTTTGTTTTGTACGATAAATCGTTCTGTAAATTGTATCGCTATATGATATTAAAAATTAATTTATTACGATTTAATTAGTTTCTAAAATTGAAACTAGGTGTTCCGCGAGGTTTTACCCGCGATAAATTTTAGTGCTGTATATACCGCCCCTGTAGTGTAGTAGTGGAGGTAGCGTGTTATGATATAGGCTACAAGTTTTCGTCCTTGGCTTCGCCCGCGGCGGATGTTTCGTATGAAAAGTAGCCTATGTCTTTCCTTGTAGCTTAAGCTTGCTTCATACGAAATTTTATCAAAATCGGTTTAACCGTGAAAATGTAACAGACGGACAAACGGAGACAGTTACTTTCGCATTTATAATATCAGTAAGGACTAGCCTTCTCCGTGTGGTTTCACTCGATTTAAATAAAAGTTTTCTGTAGGAAATGGCCTGATGGCAAATATAATCTTAAATCTATAATCCTTTGCAATAAATAAGCTGAGACTAGCGCGTTTAAATAAACATTGAAACTCTTCAACTTTACATAACGCTATACATAAAGTTGCAATATTTTGACGCAAACGTTTGATTAATCTTAATTATTCCGTCTGACAACGTATTTATTTATAATTGTATCGCTATTACCCATGTTATTTACTTACTTTGTTACTACATAATTTATTTTAAAAACATTTAGTGTTTCTAATAAAATAGTTGTCATTTGTAATATTTTTATTAATTATGTTTTTTTTATTGACAGGAGTCGACTACATGCATCCAGATCTGAAATACAATTATGTAAGTAGTCAAATATAAATTAAATAATTTACATTATTTATATATAAAAAAAAATTTGGAAATGTAAAAGTAATAATATAAATAAATACTGTTTTTAAAAAACTCAAATGATCTTTCTTATAAATCCGGACGTCCACATTTTTTGTATTTGTTTCATAATTTAATCTATGAATATGTCCTTTTACAGGCTAGAAATAAATTAGTTTAGAGACTTATGTAACTCTTATACGCTTGATAAAAATAAGACGAATAGAGTTATTTATAAATGGCAAACTGGCAAATGGACTTTCCGATGGTAAGTGGTCACCGTCCATAGACATTGAGGCGGGAAAATATATTCAGCATTCCTTACATCGCAAATTCGCCATCAACCTTAGTAAGATATCTTATTCTTTGTGTCTCCAATTATACTGACTGTACTGGTTACATTGCAGAGTAGTGTTGTATAGAGTTGGAAATCGGGTCGTGTTGTATAGAGTTGGAAATGACGAGCCGGTTGGCGTGGTTGGTAGATACTTGCCTTTCACGCCGTAGGTTGTGGGTTCGATTCCCACCCAAGACAGACATTTGTGTGCATGTCTTGTAAGTCTGGGTGTAATTATCTATATAAGTATGTATTTACAAAAGAAAAAGTAGTATATGTAGTATATCAGTTGTCTAGTTTCCATAGCACAAGCTTTGTACAAGCTTAATTTGGGATCAGATGGCCGTGTGTGAAAAATGTCCCACGATAAAATATAAAAATAAAAAAAAAAATCGGGTGGAAACTACCTAGTCAGGCTTGCACAAGGCCCTACCAACAAGTCACGATCTTTATTCAACATAGAAAATTTACACTTGCTTATCGATTGTCAAAAATCTACCACCGGTTCGGAAAAAAAACCGCAGCCTTGAATAGAACAGGCGAAAACTCAGCGATACATATTTTTTATTCATTATGATGATAAGTTAAAAAAAAGTTTTAACAATACAAGCTAGAAAGTAATTTTGATTCTTTGATTGAACAAAGAACTTGCCGTTCTAAAACAGTAGGCACGAGATTAGGGTTAATTGTTATTTCAAGCGACGTAAAAAAACTTTTACAAAGGGCCTCTTTGGTGTATGGGAGTTTAAAATAAAAATAATAATACGCGCTCTAATTAATAGACGTACTTCAAATATGTTTTTTATTTTATATAATATCCCTTCATTATTTGGGTAAATATGGTCGCTTTTCTTGGTTGTTTATTACATCGTAGTTTTTATTTAAATCAATTATTATCTTGAATAAAGTGTTCTGTATAAAAAAAATTATTATCCACAGCTAAACAATTATAGATATGAGTATATCTTCGAACGCTTCGATTTTTTTTTTTATAGAAAAGGAAGGCGGACGAGCATATGGGCCACCTGATGGTAAGTGGTCACCAACGCCATTAGACATTGGCATTGTAAGAAATGTCAACCATCGCTTACATATCCCATGCGCCACCAACCTTGGGAACTAAGATTTTATGTCCCTTGTGCGTGTAATTACACTGGCTCACTGGGTGGTACCGACCCAGACGAGTTTGCAAAAAGCCAGTTATTTTATACAAAATATTTTTAATCAAAATATGTTAAGTTAAAAAAAATATTCCTTGACTATTATTAAATTATATTCATTTATACAAGAAATTATCATATCAAACATTCCTTTGAAAAAGCTGGCTTTTTCAAAGGAAATTATTTTTTGGAAAGGAAAAAAAAAAAGGAAAGGATTTTTTGGAAAGGAATTTATATTCCACACTTTTATATATTATATTTTTTGGAACGTCCTGTTCCTTGCACAACCTCTTACAACCCGGGTTCCTTCAAACCCATGAAGAGGCATCTTGCGGGCCGGCAAGGCGAAGGCGGCTAGTGCAGAATGTTTTTCCCGTCTGTACTGGCCGTCGTCGCGTTTGGACTCTACTACCACTTACCATCAGGTGGAGTAGAGTCATTTGCCCTCCCGGCGAATATAAAAAAACAAAAAAAAACACCCTTCCATAAGTCAGTGTCGCCATCTACTCAATCGGTTACCTAGGTATAAATTCAAAACAATTATTCAACACAGTTGTACAATTGTTTATTAATTATCAATAGTCACAATCTATCGTCAATTAGATTGGTAAGAGTAATGTCTCTGGGACCACTGCCTTGTTATAAAAGTTCTGCTCTTATTTTATATAATAGGGAGCGGAATGGCAAATAAGCCACCTGGTAGTAAGTCGTCACCATCGCCTATAGTCATTGCCTTTGTAAAAAATATTAACCGTTCCCTATATCGCCAATGCGCCATCAATCTTGGGAACTAAGATGTTATGTCATTTATGTAGTTACATGGCTCACTTATCCTTCGAACCGGAACACAACAAAACCAAGTATTACTATTTAGCGGTAGAATATCTGATAAGTGGGTGGTACCTACCCATACGAGCTTGCACAAAGCCCTGACAGAAATTAAAATTTACTTATTAAAAACATATATATCTTAATGTGAATGATATGAATCGTAGAATGTAATTACACCTCATTTTAAATTCCATAATAAAAAGCCGCTTTTATAATTTACGCGTTAAGTCTCGCTACGTAACCGCTAAGAATTTATACCAGAAGCTTAAAGTAAATGCTTTATTACTGATCAATAAGAAAATGGTATTCAGTGTTGTATTACGCGCGAAATTTTCTTCTTAAAGTTCTTAAAGATCATTGTAATGAAAACAATAGATGCTTGTATTGTTTAATTTATGTAGCTGATTCATAATTACATATATTTTAAGGTAGTTTTTTATCCCACAAGCTTTTATAACTTCACATGTTAGGATGTGTGGACCTTGCAAGAAAATTTTAAGTCAGTTCTACACAACCGATTAATTTAAAATTTTGAACAAATTTTTAGGGACTGGTGACAAGATTTAATCGAGTTTAAAAATGTTATTTTAATCAAATGGTCGAAACGAGCAAATTAACATATGTTTTTCTCAAAGTTCCAATATCATCATATTCAGCCCACATTAATCCACTGCTGGAGATAGGCCTCCTCACAGGCGGGCCAGTTCTCCCGGTCTTCAGGGGGTCCTGGTCTCCTCGGTAAGTCATAAATACGTGTAAAAACGTAGATACGACATGAGATGAATTTGACTTTGACCAAATCAAATTTCCAATAATGGTGGTCGAATTTCAACCACGGGGCGAAATTAGTTACTTTGAATTTACAATTGTAGAAGAACAAAAGTAATATTAGTAGTAAGACTCGATAACAAATGTTTATTGACATAAGAATTAAGGACCAAAGTAAATATACTTCTTCTTCTTCTTCTTCTTCCTGCCCTTATTCCACTACATAGAGTCGGCACAATATGTATTTTCCATCCACTTCTATCTGTCACTCGTCATCTCAGTACTTACCCCTTTCATACTCATATCCTTTCGTACGCAATCCATCACACTTTCTTCAGCCTCCCCCGTCCCCTATTTCCATCAACATTCATTACATAAATGAGTATACGAATATCCAAATTAAAAATAGCTACTGTACAAATCATGATCGCGAGGAATGACAATAATGTTGAATGATTTCCACGTTGAATCGCGACTGATTCTTTGGATGAAAAAATGTCCAGTGAAGGCAATAAGATAGTTACCACCCATTCATCACTTGTATCACCACTATATAATTTGGAATTAGAGACGAACATGTCGTTTTGTCAGCACTGCAATTTCCGCTGCGTCTCCAGTCATTCTATTAGTTACCAATTATGTTTAATGGGCAATTTCAATATTGGAATGGCATAGATTTATTTAGTGTGCTATCAAAATTGGACAAATACTAAACAATGGATCAAGTTTCAATAGGATATCACCTCGAAAACTTGAAATCCGAACATCCTATCATTTTAGTAATGTCGTTTCATTCAAATGTCAATTTTATTTCTATAGTAACAAAGTAGATTTTGATTTCGATTTCATGCATTTATATCATTAATGGTATTCGGTATTTTCAATTACACTACCGAATTTTTATTACGCAACACGATTAAAGAAAATGGTCAATAAAAATCATTTTACGTAGATTATCTGTTTTTATGATCAATTCAAAGACAATAAATAATTTTATATAATATATATCACTAATATATTTCCTACCAGCTTAGGAAACGTAGTTACTTATGTTTTCACACACAAGCTTATTTTTAATACAGATTTATCACTCACACTAAAAATGACAAGTGCGTGAAGGTATGCGGACGTGACGTAACCGTACTTAAGACAAGAGTATACCTTTTTTTGTATAAAAAAAGCAGTCGAACTGGCAAATGGGCCACTTTATAGTAAATGGTAATGTCAACGCCAATGCGTCACCAGCCTTGAGAACTAAGATGTTATGTCCTTTGTACTGTAGTTACACTAGCTCACTCGCCTTTAATACTGGAACACAAAAATACTCAGATTGTTTATGTCATGTGTATTATTTTATAATTGAATCCTTATTATACATTGAAGAAATGTAAGAAGTCGACGAGATTGTTCAATAGATTTGACGTACCCTAATACAACATAAGGCGGCCATTAAAACGTTTCTGAAGTATAAGCCACACACTTGTCGTGCACCTATTTCAGTTTATATTCAACCGCGCAGGTGTCCCATAATGTAACAATGATGATCAATCTATATTTGTAACCGTTTAAAGAACAAAGATTGTAATTGTAACCATTTTTTTATGTTATTAAATTATCATATAAATAAGACATTTAAATTTTTAAACGATGCTGGGGAAAAATCTTCTAATAAATTTTCACTATCACAATCGAATCGATACGTAATCGTCGCCGTTTAACCGTTTTCCTTTTCTACTAACACAACGGTTCAGTTACGGTTCTGTCGAAATTAAATCGTAATAGAATCGGGAACGTATCGTAACCCTCGATCATACAAAACGTGTCCTTTCTAGATGGTGTTAAAATTAATTAAACGCGGACGAGCATATGGGCCACCTGATGGTAAGTGGTCACCAACGCCCTTAGACATTGACATTGTAAGATATATAGCCAATGCGCCACCAACCTTGGGACCTAAGATTTTATGTCCCTTGTGCCTGTAATTACAATTGCTCACTCACCCTTCAAACCGGAACACAACAATACCAAGTACTGCTGTTATGCGGTAGAATATTTGAGTGGGAGAGTTTATGCAAAGTTCAAGTTATATAAATATACTGAGTGTCTATCGAGTTGTATATAACAATGATACTGTTCATAAAACTGAAGAAAAATTCTATGAGATTAACACTTCAAAAGCGAATTTGACTTACGTTTTCATTCGTAACGTTTCATAAGGAAACGTTCCTCAGCGTCAAACAATGTTCTTTCACGTGCACTGAATTGAACACGCTTTTTGTGTTTTTGCATGATTAAATAAACATTGTTACTTTTAATACTATTTTGAGACACACTTTTTTCCACATATGTATATTAATTTTGAGAAATCTCAAAATTCATTTCGGGTCTAAACCATTCCAGATATCCTTGCAAGTAATTTGTAAAGTTATAATTGTATATTATGTATTTTTTATTCATACAATAAAAAATCTTTACATATGTACCTCGGCTTACATTTTATTGTTACTCTTTGTTTTTTATTAGCTTTTCGAATAATAGAACACATCTGTTATGTGATACATTCACAGATTAGAATAATATTAGATTGATCTACAGCTTCAATTTTCTAGTTATATGCTCAAAAAATACAAATAGACTAGTTTAATTGGCTTTTTGATTGTTTGAATAACTCAAAGCCTTGATATCAAGCAATAATATTAATTTAACACAGTACAGTACAGTAACAGCCTGTTAATGTCCCACTGCTGGGCTAAGGCCTCCTCTCCCTTTTGAGGAGGTTTGGAGCTTATTCCACCACACTGCTCCAATGCGGGTTGGTAGAATACACACATTGCAGAATTTCAATGAAATTAGACACATGCAGGTTTCTTCACGATGTTTTCCTTCACCCTCAAGCACGAGATGAATTATAAGCACATGAAAATTCAGTGGTGCTTGCCCAGGTCACGATCCACGACCCACGATCATCAGTTAAGATACCCGCGTTCTAACCACTAGGCCATTTCGTCATCTAGGTAAATTTAACACAAATAATTTGAAACAACATTGCTAATCTGAAAAAAAGGCTTAAAGGAATTAATTTAAAAGTGAATATACAATTATGCTGTAATAGAAAAGTTACGTTTTTAATCTTTAGATAAACCTTTTCTTCACTGTTTGAAGAGTTGAAACAAGATTATGTGTTTTAATTAATTGCTTTTCACTTTACGTTTTTGTTTATAAGAGAATATATAGATATTTTGTAACAAAGTTTAATTTCATTATTAAAAGATGAAAGAAACTCGGGTATACCTACACAGTGCTCATATTATATATAGCAATTTTGTGTAAGATATTCTTGTGTATTCAATAAGTAATAGTGCACTACCTTGCTGTATCTCATTTGAGGTTTGAAATAAATAATGTACTTATAAAACACCTTTGTTTGAGCTATCACCCCTCTTCAAACTTCTAAAGGCATAAATCTTAAAAATAAGTTTTTTTAAGACATCAGCACACTTTAAGATCAGATTTTACAAAATTCTATTCCTAGAGTGCTCATATACAGACTTGATTATATAATATTAATAATTAGCACGTTGGTTTAGTGGCTAGCTAAAAAGGCCTTAGATCCTGGGTCTTGCGTTCAAACTCTGATATCAATCCGATATTTTTGCATTTTCCGTCTAGAAACCTTTGTAGAACTCAGACCTTCATATATGGCAATATTTTCTGTTCGTAAAAGGTAAACAATCTCACGTGAATCATCTATTATTACCACTCAATATTGCTTACATATTAATTCAAACAATATTAGTGTTAACTACATTTACTTCAAAATGGGAACCTAAAGTCAAGAGTATAATCTAAAAAAAACTACATAAAAGGATAAAGATAAAAAGTCAAAATGTAAAGAAATTTAAAAATAAAAACAGCATTATCATAAAATAAAGAAAAATAAATTGACAACGTTGTACATGTTTAATAATTAAAAAGCAATTATGAAGTGTAATTTATATTGGGTATTTTGCATTAATTAATTAGGTAGCTTTACTTTATAAAAGTGACCTGCAGAAAATTTACTTTAAACTGAAAGCTAATAATATATTGTAAACATTAAAACTCATTTTGTATACAAGGGTTTTTTTGTTGTTCATTTATATCGTATTATTAATACTGTGTATATTGACTGCCTCGTTGGTCTAGTGGCTGGATGTAAGGCCGCAGACCCGGAGGTCCTGGGTTCAATTCCTGGTCGGGCCAAAAATTACTTATTGGGTTTTTCTGTCCGAAAAAGTCTAGAAGTTGGAAGTGTGTCCACTCCCGTGCCTCGGAGAGCACGTAAAGCCGTTGGTCCTGCGCCTGAACTCTTTCCGATCGTGTCGGATTGCCGTCCCATCGGATTATGAGAGTTAGGAAATAGAGAGTGCACCTGTGTTTGTACAAAATACTAAATCAAATCAAATTAAATCACAAAAAAAAACTTATCAATATAAACTCTAAATGATTTCTTAAATGCTAGCAGTATTGTTCATTTACATTAATATAATAATTTTATTAGATACTTATATATTTATAATATATAAAAGATATAGTTTAAATTCCAATAATTAGCAGTTACTATTTTCAAGCCATCACTAATAATAAATATGTAATTTACTTGATTTGAATGAGTTACGCTGACGTAAGATAATATATAAACCTCTGAGCTATTTAATTGTAATTGTTACTATTTAATTAAATTAAAAACATTTTATCCATCTATTACTCCAAACTATGTCTTTGTTCCTTGGACCTTGAAGTAATAGTCCAAAAACTTTCATTAAAAACATAACACCTCGTCTTATTGCCTCTTCTGGTGACAATAGGACTAGTTCATTTTTCGCCCAGAGAATCGGTATTGCGATTCAAAGGGGAAATGCTGCTAGTATCTTAGTTTTCATTTGCTCGTATATATTTAAGGAAATTAAATATATATATATACAAACTGTTACTTAATCTAATATTTTTGTTACAGAACGCAGAAGCATCATATGATTTTAGCAGCAACGACCCTTTTCCATATCCACGCTACACTGATGACTGGTTTAACAGGTGAGCCTGATTAACCTCATACCATAGTATAACTATAAATTAACTATGCTATATGAGTATAGCAATCATATTAAAAATGAACTGGGATGGCAAAGCGGCTAGAACACGTGAATCTTAACCGACGATTGCGTGTTCAAACCCGTGCAAGCTCAACTGAATTTTCATGTGTTTAATTATGTAACATTAAATTATCTCGTGCTAACAACGTTAAACTGCATGTGTCAAATGAAAGTCTATCACATGTGTATCAATCAATCCGCATTGGCACAGAGTGGTGGAATAAACTCTAAAACATTCTCGTTAAAAGTAAAAGCCCAGAAGTGGGATATTTACAAGCTGTTACTTTTAATTTTATTCGAATTCAAAACTATTTTCAATAAATTATGAGAAGCTTTGTTTTTACCGAAGAAAAAACAGTTTTTCACTATTTTTAAAGTTGCTATTGTTAGCCGTCATTCGTTTCAAATTACCTCAGAACACGGAATTACCGTACCGTACCGCTTAAAATTATTGTACCTTACGTAAGACGATAATACTTGTAAAATCGAGATAAGGAAATCTTAGAAGTATATCTTACTAGTATTATAGTTATATATTCAACGTTAACGCGTATGCGTTTGCCATACTACTGTTGTGTTCTGCGGTGAATTTCTAGTTTGTTCAAGAAGAGCTACATAGGACTATTATACACCAAAAACAAATGCAAAACAACAAATAATATCAAGTACTGGGTATTGTTGTGTACCGGTTTGAAGGGTGAGTGAGCCAGTGTAATTACAGGCACAAGGGACATAACATCTTCGTTCCCAAGGTTGGTGGCGCATTGGTGATGTAAGGAATGATTAACATTTCATACAATGCCAATGTCTATGGGCGTTGGTGATCACTTACCATCAGGTGGCCCATATGCTCGTCCGCCTTATAACTATACTAAAAAAAAAATTAGCATTATTCGCATCCGCAGCCTTCTTTCAAGTCAATCTGCCTCGATTCTTTGCCAACCTGGTGAGCATTATAATATTATTACAAATTTAAAAATTATTATGTTTCTATTTTTCGTTTGATGTTACAAAAAGTGAAAAAAAAGTCTCGCAAATAGGTGCTATATATTTAATATTTATTTGAAATCTTCTTCAATACTACGGTTTGGTGTTGCTCTTACATCTACACAGCCTATGAAGATTTTTTTAAATAGTAGTAAGTAGTAACAGCCTGTAAATGTCCCACTGCTGGGCTAAGGCCTCCTCTCCCTTTTTGAGGAGAAGGTTTGGAGCTTATTCCACCACGCTGCTCCAATGCGGGTTGGTGGAATACACATGTGGCAGAATTTCGATGAAATTAGACACATGCAGGTTTCCTCACGATGTTTTCCTTCACCGAAAAGCACGAGATGAATTATAAACAGAAATTAAGCACATGAAAATTCAGAGGTGCTTGCCCGGGTTTGAACCCACGTTCATCGGTTATGATTCACGCGTTCTTACCACTGGGCCATCTCGACTTTTTTTTTTTTAAATATCTAATGTTAATTAATTTAAGTAATAAAAAAACGTCTCTCTATGGAGCAGTAATTAAAGTGCTCGCTGTTTTGTAATGTCTGTTAATTAATTTGATTTATATTTCAAATCTCCGCAAACTAAAGAGAAGTTAAATGTTAATTTTATAATAATATAAAATATATTATAATTACTTGGAGCAACAACCCAGTGGATGAAAAACGTGGATTTTAATCGATGATAGCCTTGTCGAACCTGGACAAGTATAATAATTTCAAACAAGCTCTTCGGCTATGTATATATCAGTGTAGTTATAGAAAAAGATATATGACAAGTATACATAGTACACACAGTATGACAGTGAAACTTGAAATAAAGGTTTTTTTTATAAATCAATTGTATTTAATAACATAAAAATTAGGTAAAATAATAAATAAATAAAATTTAATTTAAAATCATGATTGCTTATAGATTCATGAAGTTTATAAGTCTCGTTACAATTTTTAAGTTGGTGAAGTGAAAAATGGTATTTGTAATTAATGTACTAAAATTTTCAGAAGTTATTGCTTGAATTTCTATTTAGTATTAGGTATTATTGATAAATAAGAAAATAAAGCAAATAAATCCTATTACCTCATTCAGAGAACATATTTTCAATCAATAACAAGAAAGCGTTGGAAATGTTATATTGTATAACGAGAAATAGAATCGAATAAGACAAGTAAAGATGGCCACCTTGATTGAATTTGTCGGCAAATTGACGCATTAGATTGTGTGGCAATTGCCTTTATACTTATACTAGTACATTAGCAATTATTTTATACACAATATATATTTGATTGTATTTAATTTTATTTGCATGAAAGTAATTTGACTTATTTCTATTTATAAAAATGGATGTCGTTTTATAGATTTCTAGACTTCGACGCTATTGAACCGACTACAGACAAAGTTGGTACGTGTATGTATTTTTAGATGGAGATGATATTTACGCCATATATCTGGTCGTAACTCCCCGCTAGAAACTCCCTGCAGCACCAGCTCTTATACCGTTCGATATATGGCCATAATTACTGGTGTACTAGCTTGTATAGGCAGCAAAGTAATTATTTAGTTTTGTAATTTCTCAACAAAAGAAAAAATAACTAAGACAATTTAACTTTGAAATGTTATATGAAACTTTGTCTGTAGTATTTTTTAATATGAATAATTATCGAAATCGGTGGACGGTACAAAATGCCTGTGAAGATTTAAGAATTTCATGATTTTTTCTTGGATCCCACTATCAATTTCGATCAAATTTTTATGGAACAACCCCTCATGTACCCACTTTTAAAAAATAATTGAAATCGATTAAACATGTTAAAAACGCTTAATATACATATTAATATGTATGTATATATGTGTTATCTATAGTGTATGTGAATATTTTGTTTATTTGACGAATCATTTCTCTTGAATATTGAAATTAAAATGCTAATCCAAAAATCGTTTAAAGTTTCAACATCTCAACCGTCCAACTTAATGTTCTCATCCTATTCCAACATCAATTTCGCTCAGTTTGTCTCGAATTCTATTAAACTTTGCCATGTACCTTAATAGGAATTTCTTTTAATAAATACTTCAAGACTGCAAGTAAAAAATATTAAGTGATCTTTCATTTGAAAATGTAATCTTACGGCTTTGTCTAAAAATGTTCAAAGCTGATATGACATTCAAATTTTCTTTTGAATGTCAAATCAGCTGTTGTTTATTTAAGTTAAAAGACAAATTACTATTATCTATCTTCTTTTGTCAAATGTAAAATTACCATGATGGAAAGAGAATAAAGTATTTAACTTAACTCTTACTAAACAACGATAACAAGAGAGGCCTTTAAAGTTTAATTAGTTTTTTTAACAATCACGTAAAGATTCGTTTTAAATATTATTTATATTATATTACAATTTTCATAATATTTTTCTGAACTTTTGGCTTATTAGGAATTTGATGTTAAAACTTATTATTTTGGATATATTCTCAAAAACTAAATATGCTAAAATTTCATGCTTCCCTATTCTGTAAGAATTCATTTCGTATCGACTCGTATTTAAAATCGACGTCAAGTGACACGCCTTTTGCGGTTAAAAGGCGTTTAAATGCCAATTTAACGTATCATTTTCTGACTTTTCACGATCTTGTCTTGCGGTGAAATTCGAGATTATTCTAAAATAGCTCTACTGTATATTTATTTCGATTTCACGAATATCTATCAAAGAACACAGTTTCGATTATATGTACATCGAAGAAAAAATTTAGAAGAGAATTTCGTTATTTGTAATGTTATTGTAATAAACGAAATTTGTAAGAATCTTTAAAAGTTATATAACAAGAATTCTGATACAGCTGATGTCTTCTCTAAATCCTTTGTTCTTTCCGGAAAGCTATACAGACTTTGTAACTTAAATTGTATATTTATTAACATTGTAACATCAGATTAGATTTAAATTACTTATTTGTTTATGTCTTATTTTTGTTGTTATTTAATGTTACAATCTTTTATTATTATGAATTATTCTAATTGTTTCGATTACTATATACTTGATTAAACTGTGCTTTAGTTTTTTGTTTAGTTTCAGTTGTTTAGTAGGTATATATTCATTAATATATATATATTAATGAATATATAACTTTGTATCAACTGTTGATAAATCCTTAAAAATAAAAGTAAAGTTCATTGTAATAAGTGGCTTGCTTTTTATTGAATTAATTATGCTTGTATACACTTACATATATTTGTATGTGTGATCGATAGTTTCGTGAAGTACATATATCTACGTCCACAATATATCGAGGGACACTTCAAAAATGTCCACGTAACTGTTTTTATCGCAATACTTTTGTATTACGATAAACACTCGAACATTTCTAAATAACTCTAGCTAACTATATTAAAAATTGCAATGCGATCATTTTACTATAACTAAAGCTTACTTTGGTTTGTGGTTATCTGGACAATAGTGATTATCCAGAGAATCAGAAACGTTGCGAACTTAGAAACTACTAGTGTTAGCCCGCATGTTAGGTGAGGGTGAGAAATGTTGCTAGAGGTGGATTGGTTATAAAAAAATAGCCTATGTTCCTCCCCATTTCATCAAAATCTTGCTTAGCGTTCTAGCCGTGAAACCGTAACAGATAGACAGACTTTCTTTTGCATTTATAATATTAGTACGAATTTACGGAAATATATTTATATTTCCATTTGAATCTGAGTAATTTGAAAGATACAATTAATATACAAGAATTTGATTATACTACTTGTTATATAAGAGTCATATACATATATAGTTTTAAAAGTTCAAATTGATTGCAACGTTAAATTTAACGTAAATTATTTCGCACGTTTTCTTTTCCTATCTAAATTCGTATTTTTATTATAGCCATGGAACCCGATGCGCTGGTGAGGTGGCAGCAGCGCGCGACAATGGCGTGTGCGGCGTCGGTGTTGCTTACCACTCAAAAGTAGCTGGTAAGTTATTATTATTCTAGATGTAAAAAATATAAATGTATGAGATTTTTATTTGCTAAATAATTTTTAGATTGATTTTTTTATTACAGAATTAAGTACCATTCGATAGAGCTTACCTCTTTTTAAATTTTTAGCATTAAAATCCACGGAAGTCTTCAAAACCATTTTTATATTATATTTTCAACTTTTTTTTTAATTTTATTCTTAACTACATTACATTATGTTAGTATGATAGCCATAGATAGGATATATACATATATATCCACCTACATATATATTCTGCTACATATATATCCACCAGCTAGTATTGGTGTAGTGTGGTGTAATAAACTCGATACTTTCCTTAAAGAGAACAAAATTGTATATATTTAAGCATTAAACTGATATGTGTAATTTTAGAAGTTTGATATTTATTAATTAAATTAAATTTTAATGTAAAAACGTAAAAGTTTTTTTAAGTGAAATTTTTTACTATCTGTGGTAATAAGCATGGAAGGTTTGCTTAAAAAAAACAATATTTTTATTAAAACATAAATTCAAAAATTAATTTTTTTTGTTAAAATCCTTAGGAGTCCTATCTCGTTCCACATTTAGTCTTTTGAGATAATAAACATTCATGAAGCGATATTTATACGTACCGTACCGTATTTATCTATCTTTTTTACAAGTTTTTATTTAACTTCACTGGTTATTATATGTGTGGGTCAATTTTGCAACTGAATTTTAAATCACTATTAGTTCCACCAAATTGAGCTGAAATTTTTCACAAACATTTTATACTGCTGAAAGTACAAACTGAGTACTTAATTGTATTCGTTTTAGTCCAGATATTATATAAAAGTTTTGTAAATATATAAAACAGAAAGGCATAGGTACTGGCAAGTGGGTCATCTAATCCTACAGCTGGCGATAAGTCAGGCCAAGGAGAAAGCTAGGGAAGAACTACTGGCGGGCCTGAACCGGGACCCCTGGGGGCGTCCGTTCCGCGGTGTGCGTGGAAAATTCCGCACGCAGGGTGCCCCCGTGACAGAGACAATGTCATCGGATCTCCTCCTGCGCCTGGTCGGGGAACTTTTCCCCCATCCAGGTGAGCATGTCCCTCCACAGATGGTCCCTCGCTCTATGATTGACGACACAGTGGCTCCACCACTGATCACGGAGCGGGAGATGGAGGTGGCCTTCGACCGCTTGAGGGCCAAAAACACTGCGCCGGGCCCAGACGGGATTCCAGGGCGTGTTCTATGTGACGCTCTGGAATACCTAGGCGTAAGGCTTCGGGAGCTGTTCGACCAATGTCTGTGCAGCGGACAGTTTCCGAAGCCTTGGAAAGAGGGAAAGTTGGTCTTGTTGCCAAAGCAAGGTCGACCGCCAGATTCTTCCTCGGCATACAGGCCGATTGTGCTGCTGAACGAGACGGGCAAATTCTTCGAAAAAATTCTCGCTGCCCGTCTTATTCAGCACCTCGACGAGGTGGGGCCGGGTCTGTCAGAGGCTCAGTACGGGTTCAGGGCGGGTCGATCAACTATCGACGCCCTGGACGCCCTGAAAACCCGGACCACGGATGCGGTGGCCCGAGGGGACGTAGTTCTGGCGGTATCGATAGATGTTGCGAACGCCTTCAATAGTCTTCCTTTCGAGACTATTGGGGAGGCACTCCGATACCACGGGGTGCCTTCCTATCTCAGGAGGCTGTTGGGGGCATACCTCCAGGACCGGGTAGTCCTCTGGGAGGGGGGCGATGGGCGTCTTGTCCGGCGTCGGGTAGGCTGTGGCGTTCCACAGGGGTCAGTTCTCGGCCCAATTCTGTGGAACGTTGGCTTCGACTGGCTCCTGCGGACATCCGTCCTTCCCAGAATGGGGGTGTTGTGCTATGCGGACGACACTCTCATCACGGCGACAGGGCGGAATTATCAGGAGGCGGCTCGCCTGGCCGAAGTCGGTACGTCGCTCACAGTGGACCGCATAGGAATGTTGGGCTTGAGGGTCTCCATCTCAAAAACGGAGGCCCTCTTATTCCACGGTCCACGTCGAGGCCCCCCTCGAGGGGCGTTTATCACCGTCCAGGGGACGGTGATTAAGGTGCAGGCCCACATGAAGTATCTGGGCCTGACCCTGGACGGAAGATGGAGCTTCGGGCAGCATTTTGTCCAACTTGGCCCGAAGCTCATCAACGCTGCTGCTGCCTTAAGCCGGCTCCTACCAAATGTAGGAGGGCCGGAAACGCCATGCCGGCGATTATACGCCGGTGTTGTGCGGTCCATGGCTCTGTACGGTGCTCCCATCTGGGTGGACGCTCTCACCGCTCGGAACAAGGTTCTCTTGCGAAGGCCGCAAAGAATCATAGCGGTGAGGGTGATACGCGGATATCGTACGGTGTCGTGGACGGCGGCAACACTTCTCGCGGGCGATCCGCCTTGGGAGCTCCAGGCGGAGGTGCTCGCGGAAGTGTACCGGTTCCGGGCGGAAGTGAGGTCGCGTGGCGACCGTCCAGGGTTGGAGGAGGTGCTGCGAATCAGGACTCTCGCCCAGCAAGCCCTGATTCGCAGGTGGGAGGAGGATCTGAGGTCCCCATCAGCAGGCCTGGCGACAGTGGAGGCGATCCGTCCCCACTTGAGTCGCTGGGTAACGAGAAAAGGCGGCACACTGACCTTCAGACTGACTCAGGTGCTTACTGGACATGGGTGCTTCGGTAAGTACCTGCACGGAATAGTCAGGCGGGAGGTAACGCCCTCCTGCCACGAGTGTGGTGCGCCTACGGACACGGCATGCCACACTCTGATGGAGTGTGCCGCTTGGGGGCCTCAGCGCCTTTCCCTGGCGACTTTAATCGGCGGAGACCTTTCGCTGCCGAGCGTGATAAATGCCATGCTTGGTAGCGAAAGGTGCTGGATGGAGATGGTCTCCTTCTGCGAAAATGTCATGTCGCAGAAGGAGGCCGCGGAGCGGGAGCGCGAGGAGAGTGCCTCCGCTGACCCGCTTCGTCGAAGAAGACCGGGGAGAAGACGTCAGCGCTATGCGCATCTTCTCCTCCCGCCGTGAGTGTCGCCGGGGCCAGAGGGTCTCTGTACCCCGAGTACCCCCTAGGATTTGGAGGCCCGCAGAAGCGGGCCAACCGTCGGGACGGCACGGTAGTATGCGCAAGCGATCCCGTGACGTCCCCCGACAAGATGGAGTGGGTACCGCTGGTTTTTAGTGGGTATTCCGGCGCCTTCAGCGCCGGCGAGTCCCACATACCCCCCCACCTTATGTGGGGGAAACACATAAATGTGTTTTTCCAGCGAGAAAAAAAAAAAAAAAAAAAAAAAAAAAAGTGGGTCATCTAATGGTAAATGTTCACCAACGCACAGAGACATTGGCACTATAAGAAATGTTACCCATCCATTAAACACCAAGCAAAATTGGGGCCTAAGAAGTTATGTCAGAAAAAGTTAGAAAGAAAAAGTTTTGTTGTTTTAATAACAGTAACAGCCTGTTAATGTCCCACTAAGTTAAATAATTAAACTTATATTGTAACTTATTAAATGAGGTTGGTGATTGTTAAAGAAATACGTTATAATATAACAATAACGTTACATAAAATACAACATAACATATTTTGAATCATATTTATGAAAACGTTAATCATACGACTCAGCGGAGCACGAACAATTTTGGGAACGCCTCGCTATTATATGCTGCCGTCTGTATAAGACGTTTTTATATAAGGTTTTGATATAAATCATGGTCACCCAAATACAATCTGAATTTGAAATAAACGTATGACGTAAAACATTATTTGGTAAGATGTTATTTAAATAGGTTTCCGTGAAGGTTCTACTGAACCTTCACGGAAACCTATTTAAGAAGAAGAAGAACTTCGAAGACTAAATTAGAATAGATAGAATAGATTTTTTTTAGGAAACTAAACAGCGTTTACTTCATAGTGATAATTATTTCATTTAATTATACTTACCTTACTAATACGTAAAGCTAAAAATGCTTGTTAAAATGGAAAAAATTACAAATAAAAATGATTTTCGTATCGGTAAGAAAATATATTAAATGATTGAAATTTTGATGAACTAATCCAAAACAAAATACAAGTTTGATTGGCAACTAAAATTCAATGGACGTTGTCGTAATTTTTGCTTAATTGCTTTTTAAAAATATGCCTATTCTGCAAGATATAATTGCTAAGATTTTTTGTATTTTACAATGAAACAGTTTCGTACGCCCAAATATGTGTGTATGTGGTTCTACGTGTGCTAGAGCAGGAGGGGTTATATGCTTTGACTTAAAGGAGGAGGGGTTATATGCTTTCACAAAAGCGATTGTCATATTAAGTGGATTGCCTCGTTAGTCGCACCGGCTATCTTATTAAACCACAGATCCTGAGATCCTCAAGGTTCATACTCTTGTACCCTGGGAAGCACGTGAAGCCGTAATTCCAGTCGTGTCAGAATTTTCGTATGATCGTGTTTTTGCACAAACTTCTGTACTGTATTTTGCCTCTCTTGAAAATGGCCGCCGCGGCCGAATTTGTTTAATAGGACATCAAGAAACTCATTTACGTTATTCAATATTAATAATTTCGTATAATTATATTTCTAATAACTTCAATTTCTATATAAATTAAGTTCATCGAAGTTTAATTTCCCTGATGTCCGTTTGTATTTACATCACCTTATGTGTAGAAGGGGCAGTTTTGCGCGCGGCTGTATAGTCAGCAGGTGGGCCTGACCGTAATTACGCAGAGATAAATAATAACTTCAATAGGTTGACGTATAAGCTCGTCGGGGCCGAATTTTACTCATTTATAACGATTACGATACGTTCCCGATTCAATTTCGATCCAACTTTGAATTATCTGTATTTATTCGAATCGAAATCTAACCAATGTGATGTTAACGTATACTTGTGTATCAAAACCATACTTATTTCTTAACTCTTATAACCGTAACAGCCTGTGAATGTCCCACTACCGGGCTGGCCTCCTCTCCCTTTTTAAGGAGAAGGTTTGGCGCTTATTCCACCACGCTGCTCCAGTGCGGGTTGTGCCAGAATTTCAGTGAAATTAGACACATGCATGTTTCCTCACAATGTTTTCCTTCACCGTAAAGCACGAGATGAATTATAATCACAAATTAAGCACAAGAAAATTCAGTGGTGCTTGCCCGGACTTGAACCCACAATCATCGGTTAAGATTCACGCGTTCTTACCACTGGGCATTCTTATAACAATAGTCTATAATTAAATTAAATAATAGGAAAACGGAAAACGGCAACGATCACGCTTCGATTCGATTGCGATAAAGTGACAATTTGTTAGTAGAATTGGTCCCCTGATTGGAATACTTAATTGTTAATTTTTATAACTAGTCCAAACCCACTAATTGGATATGTTTTTGCGGCTTCATATAGGTAGATATGTTGTTATTCTTTGGATTAATTTAGTTAATTAAATGAAATTAAATATTTTGTAGTACATAAAATGTTTTGTTTTTAATTAAATAAAATATACTAAATAACTTGATTTTTAGATTCCATATACAAAGAAATATATATTTACTTATTGCTGCTTATCAGGCTGAAAGGACCAATTTAAAATCTTAGTATTTTCTTCGATGTTTACGCAATTTCACTAAAATTTAAGTCAATAAAATCGAACAAATCAGATCTATTAGGTGTGCAATACATATGTGTGCATACATTTTTAGAAATAATGAAAAAACTAAAAAAAAAGTATTCAAAAGTCAGAGCTCTTGGTGTCTCCTCCTCCGATCTTCGTGATTTTTAAAAGAGATCAGAATTTAGATCAGACTAAAGTATGTATAATAGTGTAATGAGCAAATAAATAGTACACCTTTTTTACTGATTTAAAGCGCTGTCAATTGACAATGCAGCGTTACCATGGTAATAGTCGAGGTCCTTAACCTTTCTTATGGCACTATTATCATTATTAATAATGTCTGCCACCTGAGCAAATCTTATAGAATTTTTTTTCGCCAGCTCTCTTTGCTGTTATATATTGATCGTAGTTATAAAAGTTTTCGACACGTGGCTTTTACGTCTTAAATCTTATTACGAATGATTGTCTGGAAGAAATAAGACCGCCCTTGCACACTCATAGAATATCATAGTAATATTCTATTCTATTCTATTAATAAATCAATTTGAGTGAATTTTCGACGACCTTAGAAATTATATTTATTTACTGCTCAGTGTTTTTTTTTTAATTTTAACTTTAAGGTAAACTTAAAAAGGTTTATTATGCTATTTCGCGTAGTTTGTAGTTTGGAGTTGATATACAAATAACACACATACACACCAACGAAACCAACTTTGTAAAATGATTTGTGTTAAATTGAATACATTAATTATACAATTTTATTAAAACTTGTAAACGCGTTACGACCAAACAAACAAATTAACTTTCTCATTTATGATATTTGTAAGAATGTTATTCTAAGCTATAATCCCATATCGCTTTACTTGCAGTCTTGTCCTTCTGAATGAATCAAATGTGATTTATAACACTACACAACTAATCATCAACAGCCAATCATTGTCCACTGCTAAACATAGGCCTCTCCCAAGGTGCGCCAAAGCTTCCGATCCTAAACTAATAAACGCATACAATTATATATATAACCATGATACATGTGTATCACGGTTATATTAATTGTAAACTGCTGATAAAGCAAGATAAAACGAGATAATGTAAGCCCTTTATTATTTCAATAATGTGTCGGCCCATAAATGTTCCACTCTTGTCCAAAGACCCTCCTCCATTTAAGGGAAAGACGTGGAGCTTACTATACGCCGCTGTTCAACTGCTGGTTGGTGTATGTTATTTTAAAATGAATCCTATCAATCAATCAATCAATCAACAGCCAATCGTTGTCCACTGCTGAACATAGGCCTCTCCCAGGGTGCGCCAAAGCTCCCTGTCCTCCGCCTTCCGCATCCAGTTGGTGCCCGCCACCTCCTTAAGGTCGTCGGTCCACCTGGCTGGAGGGCGCCCTACGCTGCGCTTGCCGATTCGCGGTCTCCACTCTAGGACTCGTCTGCTCCAACGGCCATCGGTCAAATGAAAAATCAAATAAATCCTAACTAATGTGAATTATGAAAATTTATATGTTTTGATGTTCGTTACTCTATCACGCAAAAACGGCTTGAGAGATTTAGATGAAATTTGAAATAGCCTGTACCCTGACTTAATATATAGGCCACTGCCTCTGATACGCAGACGAAGCAGTGGGCGAAAGCTAGTATTGAATATATAATACAACACTGCAAAGTCTCAAAATCTCTTAACTCCAAATGTATTACAGTCTAGAAGAGTTGACGTTTGTATTGAATAGTTCAAGAAGGTTCTAGGTTCAAATATTTATTTAAATATCCTGAAGCTACGAAGTAAATTATATATTAAATGAGTTAGTGGTTTTTGCTTTCGCTAAAGTAAAAACAGTAAAAATAACCGTTTATAGTATAATTTAAAATATATAAACACTAGTTTCCACCTGCGGCTTCACTCGCGTGTGAGGGAGAGGGAACGGAGGGCTAGGTATCTAATGTCCTTTTCTGTATCCCTGATTACGTGTATGCAAAATTTCATAAAGACCGGTTGAGTAGTTAAGACATGAAAGCGTAACAAATAAATAAACAAATTCACTTTCGCATTAATAACATTAGTATGGATTAATTTCTTTTAGCAATAAAAATACGTGTACATAATTACATAATAAAAGTAAATAATAGATTAAATTGGTTAAGTGCACGATTGCCATGTTTTTTGTAATAGGCACTCGGTTTGATAAATCGTGTGATAAGTTATCGATAAGGTTTCTATTCATTCGTAATGACGCACCACAGTACTTTGAATAGATGAAGGTTATCACTATATCACTTACTGGTGATAGGACTTTGTGCAAGCTCGTCTGGGTAGATACCACCCACTCATCAGATATTCTACCGCCTTGGTACCTTACTTAGTAATGTTGTGTCCCGGTTTGAAGGGTGAGTGAGCCAGTGTAATTACAGGCACAAGGGACATAACATTTTAATTCCTAAGGTTGGTGGCGCATTGGCGATGTAAGAGATGGTTAAAATTTCTTACAATGCCAATGTCTATAGGCGTTGGTGACTACTTACCATCAGGTGACCATGTGCCCGTTTGCCTACCTATTTTATAAATAAAAACATATTCCGCGTGCAGCTGCGAGCGCGAATGACGGGAGGGGGTAGATGTTAGGTACCGCGTTGTTTCTTTACCCTGACAAAGTGTATGCAATATTTCATGATCGCTTCTTAAATGTATCAAAAAAAAAACTGGTGCACTGAAAATGATAATATATATTTACAATATCAAATAAGCGGTATTTGTTTTTGTAAGAGCTCACCTGTCTAGTATTTTTTAAATCTTTTTTTAATATGTTTGATGTGTGTGTGTTTTAGTATATATGTTTGTTTGTCTATGTTTAAGCAGCACCCAAACATGTTGACAAAGCTTATGGGTGAGAAGAATAAAATATTATTATTTTGTTGTTATAAATAAATAAAATAAAAATGACAATGCTTTTTTTTTAATATATCGTAATATAACCGAATTTCACGCGGACGAGTCGCTGACACTAGCTAGTTCTACTATAAATATCAATTAGGAATGCGATTCGAACATCGCACTTAAAATAATCTAATTTTTTCCTTAACGTTTGAAATTTATTTTAGAAAGCGTCAAACTAAGATGAGAATTTTAGTAATGGTAAGTAAATATAGTCTCGCTTAGAAGTTAAGCTAAAGGCTTGACTTACATTTATTATTTTAGTTAAAAAAACATTACAGATAATAATAATTGATGTGAAACATATTTTGGCGCCAAGGCGCGCCAGGGTTAGTTAATTCTGTTTAGCGGTAGGATATATGTTTGGTTGGTGGTACTGACCCAACAGGCTTACACAAAACTACACGAAATACAATATCATTACAATTTCATTTCATACTTCAATTGGAGTCCTCTTATTTGTTTGAACCACACATCAATTAGCGTATTTACGGATTATATACTACATAGATATATTTGTTATTTATTGTTGAAATAAATTTTAGAGACATTATTCCATCTTTATGGGATGTATAGTATGTGTTATGTGAATGTAAGAAAAAGGGTTCATTACATCCATATGCCCTTCAACCAGAACAAATTGCCGCTGGTAGTGTGCAACTGGTGTTGAAGCTCAGCTCTTATTCACCCACGGATTGAAACCGGGTGGTTATTATTCTCCTCAGTCAGAACTACACTAACCCTATAAAAAAATAATGATAAAATAATGCAAATTCCAATGATATCTTATTCAAACTGGGTTACAACAATAAGCTGGCACTGACTTTGTCCATGAGTTGCTATTTTTAAAACTCTTTTATTAACCTAACCAACACGTTTAGTATGACTGAATATGACGGAATCTTATTTTATTTAATTAAGGAAATAAACAATAATACATACATAAGGGTTGTCCAGAGGGTGGATCTACCAGTTATCTGTCCGATAGCTGGTTGGAATCACTACGGGTACGCGACCCCGGACTGCTCTAGCTACTAGTGTCACATTCCTGTATCTTCCGTGATCACAGTATCCTCACCCCTCTCCTTGATACGTTGTTTCCCAAAATTATCCCAGCGTCACGCCAAAGAAGAAGGAAAACTAATATTAAACCCGGAGCGGTGCCTCCGTTTAGGCGTAAGCCAGTCACCTGCGGCCAAACCAGCACCACACGTATTGACTCGTCATTCCTGCGGATCCTGCTGGGGAGGAGGAGAGGGTGGCATGGGTACTGGGCAAGCCCGTGTTGCCATAAAGTCGCCTGCCCAGGCGTAGCAGCATCCACGGAGAGGACACTTCGCTCACCTGTCTTGCAGGTGGAAAACAACACGGAGAGTGGCTTGCTTAAATCATCTGACAAAGATGCAGAGGCCTATATATACATACATAACATCTTGCAATTTAAAGTTTCGTTACTTCCATAATGCTAAATACTTTCGAAGTCTAACCAATTCTATACCTTAAATTAACCATGATTATTATTATTATTATTATTATTATTGTCAGTATTTATGTTTATGTTTCAGAAATGGATAAATATTACAAATGTATGTGGATGGATGAAGGATGTTTAACATTTTCATTAATGATATACTAAAAAATTTTCAAAATCCTGACATACTTCTATATGCCGATGATACAAAACTATTTAAAATCATAAAAAGAATTGATGACTGCTCAAACTTGCAATATGATTTGGATATTTTAGTGCAATATTGTTCATCTAATGGCCTACATCTTAACTTTGAAAAATGCAATGTAATAACATTTTCTAGAAAAAAAAATCCAATTTTATTTGATTACACAATTTCCAATCATTTAATTAAGAGGGTAACCGAGGTTAGGGACCTAGGAGTGCTTCTAGATTCTAATTTATTATTTGACAGGCATGTGAATAAAATTATCGCAAAAGCTTACAGTATGATGGGTTTCATATTTCGCCAGGGAAGAGACTTTAAGCATATCAATACATATAATGTGTTGTATAACTCGTATGTAAGATCTAATTTGGAATTCGCTTCAACGGTTTGGAATCCACAATACTCTAAGTATGTTATGGCTATCGAAAATGTTCAGAATAAATTTATTAGAAGATTAACGCGTAAATTTGGGTCCAATGCTATTAATAAGCTTAATATTTTGTCGCTTGAGAAACGCAGGGAATGCAAAGATCAGGTTTTTCTTTACAAAATTGTAAATAATTTTGTCGATTCAATGTACTTAGTCAACAACATTTATATCAAGTGCTCACATTCCATTGCCCGTTCAAAACATACCTTTTATGTCCCAATGTGTAGAACGAACTATGCTAAAAATCGCTTTTTAGTAAGAGCATGTGACAATCATAATAAACGCTACACTAGTATAGATATATTTAACGAAAATTTATTTAAGTTCAAAGAAGCTCTAAAAAACTGTATTTGTCAGTAATATACTTATCGTTTTTTTTTTCTGTTTTAAATTATTTTTAATACTTTATTCATATATCTTAATAAATTGTTAAATAACTTGTTATCGTTAGGTTCACTCCATGTTTGTTTGTATAAGTGGAAACTTTGTTGGCTTAAGTGAAATTTATTTTGTTACTAAATTTTATGTATTATATTATGCTGTATGTTTCCCAAATAAATAAAATAAAAATAAAAAAATAAATGTAAATAATAACTCTATTTTAGATATGTAGTTAATATATAATTTTAATAAATAATAAAAATGGGCCCAAAAGATGTATTGCTGGATGTTGGCTGAACAACGTTTCCTACTGGATCCAATTATAGCTAAAGACCATCCAGTCGAACCCAAAAATAAATATTTCATTGAAATCCATTAAGCAGTGTTACGCACCGACATTTTATACGTAAAAACTGCTAATATAGTTAATATAAATATAAATAGTTAGATACGCAAATCGACAAAAAAAAAACAAAACATAATAATATCCAATTTCGTTTTCAATTGAATGATTGATATAAAATGTTCATAAAGCCTTTATGTAAATGTGACATCAGTTTATGTACAAAGAAATAAAAGGGTTCTATGTTACAAATGGGATTCGTGGGAGGTCTATTAGTTAAACAATGTACGATAAATATTGTGAAGCTCGAATTGAAATGGATCTGTCAATTTCATATCGTATCGAAACATGTTGTTGCCGTAATTGTATATATACTTAATGAATTAGTTTTTATTGGATTATTATGAATATATATAAAGTATATAATAGTTATTTTGGTTAAGATTCACACATTGTGCCATCTCCTTGTTATATAAGGCTACTACTCGTATAAGATTATTAGATACACTTTTGAATTATTATGGTATCTTCCCTAATTGACAGCTCTCTGCGGGTCTGTCTTGATTTCACCGCCCACTCAGAAAATAATAATATATCGCTGGGTAAATATGCTCTGTGACGTATTTTAATATGAAAGATGAATGAACCAGAATGATTACAAGGGCAAAGGCAAACTTAAGTATTTCAGCTGGTAACACAGATACCTTGAAAGCGAGTAAAATTATTTATTAATAATGTGGCAACAGACATTATTTAATACAAGAGAAAGTGACTCCAAATCAAATCACCTACTTTGAAAGTCAAAACAAGTTTATATTTTTTAAGATATTGCTGTTCTTTGTCTTTTTTTAAATTACTTCTTTGTCATATTTATGACATTTTTCTCGTTATATTTAAAAATATTTTAATAAGATACTGGCATAAGACTAGTAATATATTACCTAAAAATACAAATGGTCTCTATGGTTTTTGGCAAGTTTTTAATGTAGACCAGAGACGAGAAACATCCTATTACGTTTTCTTTTTATTATATTTTTAAAAATGTATTATGTAAAGTGTATTCATAATTATAGTGTTATTACACTATAATTATATACGTAATATTTTACGTTAGGATTTTAATAACTTATTATTGTATTGTCGCCAACTCCAAATGTATGTTACTTGCTGGTGGGCTTTGTGCAAACCTGTCTGGGTAGGTACCATCTACTCATCTCATATTCTTCTGCCAAACAACAATATTTAGTATAGTTGTGTTTTGGTTAGAAGGGTGAGTGAGCCAATGTAACCACAGGCGGAAGGGACATATCAGTTACCAAGGTTGATAGCGCATTGGTGATGTTAGGAATTATTAATATTTTGCCCAATGTCTATGGGCGGCGATTTCCATCAGGTAGCCAAGGTGTGGTGCATTGACGATGTAAGAGACGGTGAATTTTTTATGCAGTGCTATTTTATTTGCCAGTTAACCTATTTTAAATAACAAAAGAAATACTTTTAAGCTTTCTCGCAATAACAAAAATAATATTGTAAATTTCATCGAAAATAGATAAGACCTTTATATCTTCTTCAATTTGAAACTATCAGTTTGCCAGCGCGGTCTCTATTTACACAGATTTTATCGTCCAAATGGCTTATAGAGAACTGACAGTGAGACGGTTTTGCAGCTGTATTTATTCGGGGCTAAATTTTTTTCCGACGCTACTGGTTTTAGTATTATATTGAGTGGTTTTCATAGCTATTGCGAGCGCTTGAAGAGTTAAAGTCGTTGGTTTCTAGGCGATTTGTTATGTTTACATCTTGTGCATAATAATTTATATTTACATTTCAGCTTGTGCTATTTCATGAAAGGAGGGGGGCACTTATATGTCTCGAAAGACGGTAAAATAAGTTTGATCTTTGTCTACAGTAAGATCTTAAGTAGCTACATCTAGTAATAGTTTTTATATTAACTTTACTTTATAATAATTAAAGAAAATATTCCGTGTCAATCAAAGACGTTATAAATTATTAAAGTGATCATATAAAATATTTGAAGTGTGAGTGAGCCTCAATTACAATCAACACAATGCTTAAACTATTTGTCAAATAGACTCGTTAATAATGTTATATTTGTCCTCAATATAGGAAATAGAAGTTACCTCCATAAAAAGTATACAACAAAATTTTGATTTTAAGAGGTGATCACTTGCTGGAAACTTCACTATCATATAAAAGATCTGTCATTTCCAGTACACGAAAGTCAATTTGGTCAATGGGTTTTTAGAATGAGTCCAACGCGTTGCGCTACAACACCACAATTTTTTATGTTCCAAATGTCTACCAATTAAAAGTGCATAGTAACAAATTATAAATGTCTCACTGCTGGGCTGCTCTCTTTTTTTAAAAAGCTAACCCCACCACGCTGTTCTAGTACAGGTTGATGGACACACATCTTAAAGATTTTCTTCCGCTAAAAGCAATAGACGAATTATAAATACTAATTAAGCAAATGAAAATCCAGCTAATACAGCTATCTAGCTGTACCCATACATGTTCTAATCATCTAATGGCAAACTGATTTGCTGACGTCTTCTACCTTAAGCCAATCATAATTAATTTCAGCTACACGGACGCGGTGTTGAATTAATAACGAGGTTGAATGACGCGCTCCATTCATATTCTTGTTACAATGTTAGATATAAAATATATTTATAAAACTGTACGTAGTAAAGCGAATTATTTGTTTTTATTTATTAATTAAATAATTTGAATTGTAAAATAAATTAATAGTAATATATTTATTTCAGAATATTTCGTGTCTATGTCAAAGTTAACAAATCTTTATTCAATATAAAAGCGTTACACTTTCTAATTGATCGTTAAAAATCTGTCAAAGATTTTGATGGTTAAGGAGTTCTGAAGCAAATTGAATTGAGCCTGGGTATTGAATCATGCTTGCTACTAAAATTTATTGTAATCGAAATTTAAACTACATTGACTGGCCGGTTGGCGTGGTTGGTAGATACTTGCCTTTCACGCCGAGGGTTGTGGGTTCGATTTCCACCCAGGACAGACATTTGTGTGCATGAACATGTCTGTTTGTCCTGAGTCTGGGTGTAATTATCTGTGTAATTATGTATTTACAAAAATAAAAGTAGTGTATGTAGTATATCAGTTGTCTGGTTTCCATAGTACAAGCTCTGCTTAGTTTGGGATCAGGTGGCTGTGTGTGAATAATGTCCCAGGATATTATTATTATTATTATTACATTAAAATTTTAAGTCTGTCAGAAAAGGTGGTGGAGGAAGTCGTTTTAATAGAGTTTGCAAGATTTGTCCTAAGTAAACTAACAAACATTGCCAGTGACATAAAAACTCATATGAATATTCATTTAATATTAATAACTGTTATTAAACAAGAATAAAGCCTGGTATTTTCCAAGGTGATAAGCTTTTGAGTAACAGCAGTGTTGAAATGTTACAGAAAAACAATTCCATAGCCTCGTAAAATCGTAGCGTCCTTCGTAGCGGAATATTTACGTATGTTAAAATGAGACAATTATTCGACGCGAGATGAAAATTTTAATGTTTCACATTGTGTACTTTAGCGTCTACATTTAGAGAAATTAAATATTAATGCCACTTGACACAGTTTTATTGAACATATAACCATTTAAATATGAATTTGTTATTAAGGAGTAGAGGTTTATGAAACCATTTCTCTATTTCATGAGTTACATTTGACTTATGGTTATTGTTTAACTATTATGTTTGCCTTATGGACGATGGGATGGATTAAAAAAAATATTAAAATAAAAATAAAATATTAAATCTTATTTATGTATTTGCATTTTCATCAATATTTTGTAAATATTTAAACATTATATAAAATACTTGAGTACTGTTATATCTCCACTAATTTTGTGACTGTTTTGTATATTTCTGTTACGTTTTCACGGCTAGAACACTGACCAATTTTGATGAAACTTGGTATGAATTAAGCTTGAAATCCGAGGAAGAACACAGGCTACTTTTTTATAATTCTCCTAAAACCAACATTTCTCCCACTTTACTTAAAATGCGGGCATATAATAATTTTGAAGTTAAACTTCATAAGGTGCAATAACAGTTACATTTCATGTTCAATATGAGTGCACCGTTTTCATACGTAATGATTCTGATGCGAAAAAAATATATTAAGGACAAGTGTACTAAACTGTTAACATTTTAATTTTCTTGTTATTTTATTATTTTTAATTTTATTTTATTTATTTAACAGGTATAAGGATGCTTGACCAACCTTACATGACCGACCTCATCGAGGCTAACTCCATGGGGCACGAGCCTCACAAGATTCACATATACAGCGCCTCGTGGGGCCCAACTGATGATGGGAGAACTGTTGATGGACCAAGGAACGCTACAATGAGGGCTATTGTGAGAGGTGTCAATGAGGTCAGTTGAAAAAAGAGAAAATATCATTATTTACTACTCTGCGTTAAATTATCTACAGAAATATTAGATCAAATGATGTCTACAATTCAATTCCCTTGACATACAATTTCCATTAATGTCCTGTTGGGAGAAGGGCTTATTTCCTATTAAAGAAAAGGTTGTTTGGACCTTATTCCATCGCGCTGTTCCAGTACGGTTTGGTAACTACTAACATCCGACGAGCACGAGATAAATTATTAAAAAAAAATTTAACACTTGAAAAATAAACAGAATAAGAGTGATTTGACTTCCCACTAATCATCTTGAATATGGGTTTAACTAACAATATTGTTCTGGCAATTTTGTTTCAAAAATAGCGATTAATCAAAAAAAAAAAGAACAGCTTATCGGCAGAAAACGGTCATGATAAGACCGCAAGTAATATGCGACATAACTATAATGTACATATATCCGCTCTTTAAATTAATACGTATTATATTTAAAATTAACCAAATAAATAAACAATAAATCAAATCAATTAACACTAACACAAACAAGCGAGTAAAACAAATCATAATTTATTTCTTACACTAATTAAATATTGTTCACAAGAAACATTGTGTCTACGAAACGATTAACGCGTATATAAAAGCATTTGATCTCGTAAACATTTTATTTGTGTGAAGAAAATAAATAATTTCTGCGTTAATGGTATCCACTTAATATATGTAAAAGCTTTTAAATAGGAAAAAGTCGTTAACTCACTACATCAGAATAGTATCTATAATTTATTTTATATCATTAGAAATAAAATGCTCAAGTTCCTATTGTCTATATTTAAATAATATCTTCCCATTTAAATACTTCAAAGACAAGAGTCGGCGTTCATTCTTAGCAGACAATAGCCAAGTACACGAAGTTATTAGAGTGCACAAGTGTGTGCTTAAACACAGGCGTACTATCGATTCCTTCGCTTTTCGATTTGACGGAAATCCGACACGACTGGATAGAGTTTAAGCCTTACCTTACGTGCTTTCCGAGTTAAGGGCCACTTTTAAACACACTTTTTACACGGCCGATTTTCAAGTAGCACAGGCTGCTACAGATTTCTAGACACAAAATCTAATAACTTGTTTGCACTGACCAAGAATGCCGGTATCTATAGATTTATAAGCTTTTCTAGCTTATCTATCTATCTATCTTTGTAATCGAGATGAGTTTCTTAGAAGCAGAAATAGAAGTTGATGAATCTTAACTACAATTATTCAGTCCAATCTAAGTTTTAATTCTTATAAAGAATTTCTTGCCATATAACATCTGCTATTTTCACGGGCAACCTAAGTTACTTATTTCATTTATCTGTGGCGTTTACATTGCTGGCTTTTTTTAGGTGCTTTAGTAACACTTTAGTATTTTTAACCGACTTTTAAAGGAAGAGGTTCTCAAATTGTCTTTGTATTTATACATGTCAGTGTAGAGATTTATTGTTTATTATAGTCTTATAAGCCATCATTATTGTCTTCTACGTAGGTTGTCAGTCTTCAAAATTATTTATAGCTATCTACTTAAAACCGATCGAACTCTTCAGCATCCATACCTTACCAACCTATCACGGTCAATGGAGGTCAAATAAACGCTCATGCTATTTGACTGTTATTCTAAATCAATTATCAAATATTAATTGCGTTAATTGTCATATAACGCACAAATAAATACACCATATTAAAAATAATAAGTGTTCTAAGATTGCTTAATTATTGGTCCTTACATTACACATCCTTAAATTAGCGTTTTGTCGTACTGACCACTTTCATCTGAAATATCTCCTCTTTGGTTAAGAATTCCAAATTCAAATTTATAAATTTATTTAGCTGGTACATTTGAGTTTTGAAAACAGTCATTCATTTGTTTTTCCTCATTGTTTTTCTCTTCGGCGTCGTTTATTACCGCACAATGGAAAACATGAAATATCGGTATATTTGCAAGTACGAGTTCTACCGTGGCACCAGTGCTGCAGAAACAGCTCAAAGGATTAATTATGTGTACGGCGCTGGTATCACAAAAGAAAACACGGTACGTTTTTGGTTTCAACGTTTTCGTTTTGGAAATTTCGACCTTCAGAACCAACCCTGTGGACGGCCAGAGACCAAAGTGGAAAATGAAGAATTAAAGGCTATTGTGGAAGCGGATCCATCACAAAGCACTTCAGAGATACCTGCAGGCTTCGGGGTAAGTGATAAAGCTGTATTAATCCACTTGAAGCAAATCGGGAAGTAAAAAAACTTGAACGATGGGTACATCATGAATTGAGTGAATCGAACTTGCAAACACGCGTCGAATGCTGTGTTATTTTGCTCAACCGACACAATAATGAAGGGATTTTAAATCGAATCATTACTTGTGATGAAAAATGGATACTGTACGATAATCGGAAGCGCTCGTCGCTATGGCTGAACCCTGGAGACCAAGCCAAATCCTGCCCTAAACGAAAATTGACTCAGAAAAAGTTACTAAGCAGAAACACTTATAGTGTTTGGTGGACTAGCGCCAGTGTCGTTCACTACAGCTTTCTAAAATCTGGCCAAACGATTACGGCAGATATATTTTGTCAGCAACTGCAAACCATGAAGGAAGAACTTTCTGCTAAACAACCGAGATTGGCCAATCGCTCTAGGCCACTGCTGCTTCACGACAACGCAAAACCACACACTGCACAAAAAACAACTACGTTAACTAAGTACACTAAGTTAAATGAGCTACAATTAGAATGTCTGCGACATCCACCGTACTCCCCGGACCTTGCTCCAACAGATTACCATTTTTTCCGGAATTTGGACAACTTCTTACAAGGAAAAAAATTCAACTCCGATGCGTCAGTCCAAACCGCCTTCAAAGAGTTTATCGATTCTCGCCCCCATGGTTTTTTAGTAAAGGGATCAATGAACTACCTGTGAGATGGGCAAAAGTGCATAGATAACAACGGTGCATACTTTGATTAATTAAATATATTTTACAAAAAAAATATGACTATATTCCTCCCGTACAAAACGCCAATTTCATATGTAAGGACCTAATATTAAGCGGTGACAAGCAACATATGCGCATGTATGTATAAGTTTATTTGCATCCAAGTACTCGTAGAAGATAAAAAGGGTACGGAAAAGATTGTTTGTTCAGGGGAATTGAGTTCTTAGTGCTTTTCCTATCTACGTATGATACATGTTCCGCGTGTAATCTTCAACGATCTTTTATTTATTGTTCTGGCTCGTTTTTTCTTTTGAATATTTACGGCCTTATTTAAAACGATGCCTGGTGACTGTTTAGTTAAATGTTGTTTTATCTCTTTCTGTTATTGATTTGACATTCGAAAGAAGAAGAAACGGCATTGCTTAAGTAATCACTAGCTAAATCACGTTAATATAAGTTATATAGTTATAAGTATTTAAAAACCTTTTGTCTAAGTGTTTATTGAAAACAGACAATCAAATCCATTATGTATTCACTTTTTGGTTGTATTTAATTATGATGACTCTTTTGGTATAAATACTTTTTTATTGAGCACGTCGAAATTCAGATAAATTATTATATTCGAAATTAAATTTTGGGGTTAGTTTTAGACCTTTCGTTATGATTATTAGAGTCGGCGACTAGGTATGTTTAAATAATAAATAAAGCGTAAACTATATACTATATATATGCAAATGAAATCTTGACTATAATATATATATTAGAAGATTTACTACACACTTGAAAGTCATTTTGACCCTAAAACGAATCTGAAATATCTGTAAAACCGATAAATCCTATGCTCAAATAAAGCTTTGACAAGGTTTTCGTTTGGAAGCAATTTCCTTCCACTGAATGCTAGCGTTGCAAAATGAAAGCTCGACTGAGATTTCCTGTAGGTAATGGCTTGCTGCGAAATGTCTATGTCGGCGGTTAAAATTTCGTTATTTACTGCATTATAAAGACTATCAGTGTATTAAGTAAAATGTATGTGTAATTTAATATGTATTTATTATATTTTATTTCTTGATCACTTTTACACAGATATGAATTAGTATATAACATAGCAAGTATTAATTACAAGCACAAGGGACATAGCATCTTAGTTCCCAAGGTTGGTGGCGCATTGGTGATGTAAGCGATGGTTAACATTTCTTACAATGCCAATGTCTATGGGCGTTGGTGACCACTTACCATCAGGTGGCCCATATGCTCGTTCGCCTACCTTTCTATATAAAATAAAGTATAAATTAAAATTATTCTACAGTTAGTTTTGTTCTCTGCCACCTACTGTCTCGGTGGCTAGCTTATAAATCTCAGGTCCGGATATATGTGCCGAAAATATAGGATAATGGATTTTAAGTTTTCATAGACTGAACCGATATTGATGTAATAAAGGATAGTACAAAACTAAAAACCATAATTTTTTTACTCAATAAAAAAAAGACAAAAATGGAATCAATTTTGAAAGTAGGTTTGATAACTTTTTTAATAACCGGCGAGACAGACACTGACTATTCATTTCTATATGTACAGTAACTTACATCGTAAAGTCGTGGGTTTATGAAAACACACATTTTTGTGTTATATTTGAGTTATTTACTCTACACCTTTTAGCGTTCAAGATAGCCTATATAATTGCCTCTTATAAGATAACATTATCTGTTGTTCTCTTTTCTAAAACGATTTATTTTTAGTTACGACTTCGATTTGTGACATAACAAAAAACACAGTTATCTAAATCGTTTGCTTTTTTGTTGATACTATTTTAATTGTTATAGATAAGGACTTTATTAATTAAACAATCATTACATGTTGGAATAATTATTCAATTATATTTAATTACCTTGTAATTTAATTGTCGGTTGCTGGATACACTTGGCAGGTTATCATCCGCCATTGCCGAGCATGAGATGAATTATAAACACAAATTAAGCACATGAAAATTCAATGGTGCTTGACCGTTTGGACATAGAATCATCTATTAGAATTTACTTTTTCCAACCACTGTTGGGCACCGTCTACTGGGCCCTCAAGTGGTTAGACTCATCAAATTATAAGATTGAAATGGAAAGTGCACTTGTGTCATCCCTGGACTATCTTTTCCTTCTTTGGCTAGTCTCTGTATCCGAAAGTCAGAACGACATCATCAGTATCATTTAATGATAGAAATATGACTGTAAATACTAAAAGTGGGCTAAGACCTCGTCTCCCTTTTAAAGTATGGAATTCGATTCATGCTTGGATTACTTATGATGTATTCCTTCACCGCCGAGCACAATGAATTAAGTACACGATAATTCAGTGTTGCTTGCCTGGGTTTGAACCCACAATCATTGGTTAAAATTTATAACTGTGCCATCTCGGCTCGGCAATGAAATGAAAACTTATCAAAATCTTTTTATGTATTTTTTTTCGTTTCCAAAATATTTCAAACAACAACAAAAGACTGTTTACAGCCAAAACCTCTGAACTCTGAAAACCTTCCGAGCGAAATCTAACTTCCTTAAAGTATTCTCTCGTTTGTGGTTTGTGTGTACAAAATTGTTTGTAATATGTTTATTATATATATTTTAACTTGAGAATGTAAGCAATGTCAGGTAAATGTTATGTTTGTTTGTAATAGCATTTATTTATTATATTTACTTATTGTTTGTTTTATTATAAATACAAGAATATGAAATTTACGCTTGTCACGTCTTTAGTCTAAATTGAAAGCGTTTGAAAAAGTGTACCTTTTTATATAATATATTATATACTAAAACCTTCTCCGAAACGCGATGCATAAGTTATATGTATAGGTAAATCTCATTAGCTTAGATATTCTTATCAAGTTTCTCGCCTTGTATGTATGTATTTGATTATTTCAGAAACCATTGTAGGGTTTTTTTTCCCCATTTCACCAATCGATAAAATGTTTCTCGAGGATGGCCTATGTATATCATTTATAATTAATTTGTATAAATTCGTTAATATTATAATTATTTTTGTCTATTAAATCAAAAAAAATTAGCATTCCGAAAGTCTTCATGGCATACGCTACTCAAGTAAATAAAGTACCTATTTGTAAATATTATTTGGTTGAATTTTTCCTCTCCAACTGATATAATAAAAAGTCTGCGTTATCACAAATGTTGCTCTTTAAAAAGATTAAAATTTTAATAGTCCATTGATTGGATTGAACTAAGATTACATCAAACTCAAATAAAGTTTTTTGAAGCAATCAATCATTTGGAATGTAGATTCATCCGAGAAGAAACGACAAGAAATTGAGTAGGTACTCTTTTCCTCCAATTAAAATATATATATTTGTATTACACAAAATAATATACTGTTTAAATACGTCTACGTTATATTTAGAAGATTGTAACTAAACTTGTTATTTCGATTTTGTTAATAAAACAAAAACATTATTAATGATCGTATTCCCAAAACGTAGGCTGATAACAACTTGAAGATGTTACGTATTTCCCTCGGGCCTAGAACAAGCTAGTTCGAGTTATTATATGATACAACAAAAATAACCGAATTAATCTTTTGTTACAAAAAAATATCAAATATTTATTAATATCAATTTATAGGGTATATATATTATTTTGTAAAGCTAAAGTTTGTTTTATCGAACATACTTATCTTATTACTACAAGTTCGATTTTAAATTGATAAGGGTTTCTGTTACGACGCAAGGGGGTGTAGCAGTAACGCTTAAAGCGGAGGGTACTAGCTTGAATTTCAAATTTGGAGAAAACTTCCGTTCAGTAATGTGAAGGCGTAATAAGATATAATAACAAATTTTTAATTATTTTATAGGTATTATATTTACGTTTATTGAATCAGATAAACTTCTTGCTCTGACATGGTAATTTTTTTATGTCTATCCTCGCGCATAGCTATGATACTAATTTTCTCTATTTCTTAACAATATGAACCAATTTAACTTTAATATATATATAAGTGGTCACCAAACACCCTTAGACATTGGCATTGTAAGAAATGTCAACCATCGCTTACATAGCCAATACGCCACCAACCTTGGGAACTAAGATTATATGTCCATTGTGCCTGTAATTACACTGGCTCATTCACCCTTCAAACCGGAACACAACAATAACAAGTACTGCTGTTTTGCGGTAGAATATCTGATGAGTGGGTGGTACCTACCCAGACGAGCTTGCACAAAGCTCTACCAAAGAGCTTGCACAAAGCCCACACCAGTATATATATATATATTTCAATAGAACTCAATTGATTTGTTTGTTTCTTGTATTCTAAGGGGCGAAATGGATTGGGTAACATATATGTGTGGGCAAGCGGTGACGGTGGTGAAGATGATGACTGCAACTGTGATGGTTACGCGGCTTCCATGTGGACGGTATCAATAAACAGGTAATATATTATACGATAACGTTATTTAAGACTGCAAAATTTCTAACGTATACAACAAAGAGGTCAATTGTTTGATAATCGGATTATAGTAAGTGCGAGTGAATGCAGCCTAATAACAATGACAATTTTATTAATTCTAATGACTGAAATATATACTTATAAATATAAAAAAAATGTATGCAAGTTTTAATTTTGGCAGCATATAATATCATTATAAGTCTTTTAACTGTCTATTTGTTGCCATTTGAAATAATGTTTAGGTACATTTTATAACCTATTCCTTACATCACCAAAGCACCACTATCCTTGGGAAATACCTGTACTTACACATGCTTATTTACCATTCCAACCGGAACACAACAATATTACGTAGAATATCTGTCGAGTGGATGGTACCTACCCAGACGGCATTGCAGAAAGCCCTACCATCAAATTAAATTTTATTTTTAACTTTATAAATATTATGATTGTCATTTATTTAATATTTGCAAGTTTCTTGATATTTAAGAATTCACGTAGCTGTTTAAATAAAGCTGTGTGTGGGTGGCAAGTACGTAAGGACTGAAATAACCTGTAAGCATGTTTTCAGTGCAATAAATGACGGCCAGAACGCCCACTACGATGAGTCTTGCTCATCAACCCTCGCAAGTACTTTTAGCAACGGAGCACGAGATCCAAGCACGGGGGTAGCAACGACAGATCTATACGGGAAATGTACAGCGACTCATTCTGGAACGTCAGCTGCTGCGCCTGAGGCGGCTGGAGTATTCGCTTTGGCCCTTCACGCGAAGTTTGTAATTTTTTTGTACATTCTTTAATTAATCTTTTATTTGGCTTAAAATTTCAATACAATCGTCAGTTATTTTTTCATGTACGAATTATACCAGAACTTAAAAGTTGGTTTTATGCATAAATATATTAATCATTAAAATAAACGTTAGTCGAGACAAAAACAATAACAATATAATTTTACTAAAGTATTTACTTCAGAAAACAACATAGCCTTACTCATAAAATGACGAAAATATTGGCACTTAACGTCACACCCATTGCTAATAATGGGTTCGTGTGGCTATTAATACCAAGTTAATCATAATCATTTATCCTCGTGACGTGAGCGTTTGTATCGATCGTAGATGATACGTAGCGTTACTGGAAGATTTAATAGTTGCGAAATATGGGAGCAACAAACATTCGTCAACGTCACTTACATTACACATAATTTGGAATCATTTTTCAATTAAATTATGATGTCATGTTTTGCATGGCAATGTGAATAAAGCGAAGAAATATTGTCAAGCAAAAACAGTTGCTATATTTTATTAATTTCAAAATATTTAAGGCAATTATGTTCAGAAGTTATCTTCATGAAATAATTTTTGCAACATTTTAAAGTTATAAATATATTGTAATTAAGATTAATTAGTTTTATTTATTTTAGCCCAAATTTGACATGGCGAGATATTCAGCACTTGACGGTCTTAACTTCTAAAAGAAACTCCTTATACGACGCAAAGGTAAGCAACAAATACATAATTAACAAATATAATTGCATAATTGAAATACTTTGTAGTAACTGCTGAATATAATTAACAAAGTTTTTTCGAATTCAGAAAATAAAAATGACCCAGAGATTTCTATATTATATTATAATAATATAATAATAATAATATCCTGGGACATTTTTCACACACGGCCATCTGATCCCAAATTAAGCTTGTACAAAGCTTGTGCTATGAAAACCAGACAACTGATATACTACATATACTACTTTTCTTTTGTAAATACATACTTATATAGATAATTACACCCAGAATCTGGACAAACAGACATGTTCATGCACACAAATGTCTGTCCTGGGTGGGAATCGAACCCACAACCTTCGGCGTGAAAGCCAAGTGTTCTACCAACCACGCCAACCGGCTCATCACATTATAGAATTTTATTGCAGAATAAGTACAAGTTACTTGTATTTAGATAAAAAGTATTGATTGGGCTTATTGATTTTACATTGTTCAGACGCAAAGACTTATACGATCAGTTTTAAAACAGTTATATACAAAAGTTTTCTTAAATTATTTACTGTAATTCATGCGTTGAAAATTCATTCTGCTGAATTTTATTCGTCGAAAAATCTTACAAAGATAAATTTCTCTAATTATTTTATTCAACATAGTCTATTTTTGGTGCTTTATGAGTTCACTTATGATTGTCTTAAGTAAGTCATCGCAATATTGTGAAGCCATTTGGTTTTTTGGTTTTATAAATTAGTCGTGTCCTCTTTTGTTGCTTACGCGCTTTTTATACTTTCAAATCTGATCCTGTCGTTGTAGTTCAGTTATTATAGATGCTACTATTTGCTTATCACCGATTGAAACGTAGATTACGTTTATTGATAAGCTTCTCTACAATGTTTATAAAGAGCTACATTGTAATAATCGATAACGGCAACATGGAAATAAATTACTCGTTAACAACTTATTTCATATAAAAAATCACTGAAATTAGAAATGCTCAAAATGAATAAAACCGATAAAACGCGCATGCGTCAATAATATATTTAAAAAATTGTTTTCGTGACTAGAAAAATTTCGGCACGTTTTTTCTAACTTAATCCGAAGATTTATTAACTGTAAATGAAATGATATAAAAATTGAGCGAGAACTAAATGCTATTTAAGCCTACTTTATTTGCGCATAGCGGTATATTTGTGTTATTAGTCAATGCATTTCAGGGTCGTTTTCATTGGACTATGAACGGCGTTGGGTTAGAGTTCAATCACCTTTTCGGTTTTGGCGTTCTTGATGCGGGTGCTATGACTGCGTTAGCAGCTAACTGGCGCTCGGTCCCACCGCGGTACCATTGTGAAGCTGGCTCCGTCAATACTCATACGTAAGTTTTTAAGAAATAGTAATATATATCTTCCTCTTTTTTTAAGGTTGCAAAAGTGTTTTTGGACTATTTTTGTAATCTTAAGAAAAACTTGATAAGGATAAAATAAATATTATATTTAAGTTTATGTATTGTGAGTATCTATTTTCTTATTGTTGATATCAATATAATTTTTTGGTTTTATTACGTATTGTTTACCGTATAATTTCTGTTCAGCTAAGGATTGACTGTAAAGGGATTGTTTTTGGCATTATTTCTTTCTTTTCTATTCTATTAAATATACTTTTTTATGAAACAGATAGGCAAACTGACAAATGGGCCACCTGATGGTAAGTGTACCACCGCTCATAGACAATGACGATATAAGAAATATCAACTATGCCTTACATCGCCAATGCACTACCTACATTGGGAACTAAGATAGTAGCTAGTGTAATTACAGGAACAAGGGAGTCCTGTAGTTACACTGGCTCACTCTTCAAACTCACTATAATCAAAATATCTGATGAGTGGGTGGAACCTACTCAGACGGGCTTGCCCTACCACCAAGTAAACATATTATTTTGTACAATAATATACATAAGTGAATTTGTAAATTTTTCAGCGAAATCCCATCTGAAGATAGTATAACACTACAAATTGAAACCACGGCGTGTGCAGGATCACCTAGCGAAGTCAGATATTTGGAGCATGTTCAAGCAGTAGTGAGTGCGAACGCGACGCGTCGAGGAGATCTTGAATTTTTTTTAACAAGTCCTATGGGAACCAGGTATTCTATTAGCATAAATGAATCATATGTTATTATCCAGTACTTGTTTTAATTTTAAGACATCAAGTAAATATTAATTAGATAGCAAAGTGGCTAGAACTCAGAAATTTGCGGTTAAACCCACATAAGTAACACTATTAGTATTGAATTTGTGTGTGTAATTCAGCTCATGCTCGTTGGATTCCACGTAGGATGAAATTCTGTCACATGTGTATTCACCCACTTTAGGGTAAAAGGTGGAATAAGCTTTAGCCTTCTCAAAAAGAGGGGAAGTCTTTGACCAGCAGTGGGAAAGTTAATGTTACTTTACTTCTATTCAAGTAAAAATTTTAGTAACAAACAATGGAAATTGGTTTGATATGTTTGAATATTTTTAGATCGATGATTCTTAGCAGGCGAGCTAACGATGATGACAGCCGTGACGGATTTACTAAGTGGCCATTTATGACTACTCATACTTGGGGCGAATATCCACAGGGGACTTGGACGCTTGAGGTTCGGCTTAATGTGATTTGGTTTTAGGCATAACCTAAGAAAAAATAACAATAAAGGTCATCAACCCTCTTGGTATAAACTCTATTTCCTTGTTTTTGTTTATTGATTAGTTTGCCTTGACGATTTTCGATACTTATATTGATAATGACAAAGGTTTTATAAACTTATTTATGAAATATTTTCTTATAATAACCGACTTGATGCAAAAATAACTAAGACATTATGCTTAGAAATCATTTAAACAGGTAATGCAATGTTAACAATAATAAATAAGTAAAGTTGGTTCCCTTTTCATTCACAACTACATTATACATATAATAAAACAAAATAATTATACTGAAATAAATTTTATCTCTTATTATATATGTTACAGGCTCGCTTCTCCGGCGGTTCTGGACCAAGTTCCGCATCTGGCTGGCTGCGGGGCTGGTCGCTGGTGCTGCACGGCACACGAGCTCCCCCTTATGCGCAGCTGCAACCCCAGGACCCACATTCCAAGCTAGCCGTCGTCAAGAAGGCTCATGAGGACAACGCGATCGAAAAATAGATACTGATTACGACGATCTAGAAATGATTGGATTGATTTATTTTTATTCTTGCACAATTTTAATGATTTGAGATTATAATAATTTTCGAAGATTTCTTACGCTTTTTTATGCCATTGATGAGTGTTAAGATGTATAATCCGCTCGCGATCAAAATGGGATGCGACCGTTTGGAACTGATACACGCGTGGGCCGCCCGGGTGTGGTAGCGTCGGCAAACACGCGTCGATGAGCGCGTGACGTCGTTACTTATTTGTTTGTATGGATGTTTGCAGTTATACATACATATAAACGCTAACACACATACAATTATGTTGGAAAGTTATAGTTCAGAGTTACTTTGCTTTCGCTCGATAACTAATGTCCGATTTACTTCGACAAAGTTATATTCCATTCTCATAGTGCGCGGATTAACGTACCTAATATTTTCATCTATATTAGAGTTGAATGTTGGAATGCTAATAAGGGTATGAGACATATGATGGATAACGATGACTTGTTACTGGCGTTGTAGGGGCCAGGAGGCTGCCAGGGACCTAACCTTTAAGGGACTTTGCAGATATGCACTTTGCAGTAAGCGTGTAGGCCATTTGACAAACTTGCAGTTATTTATGATATAGCTTATATACTATAGCTTAACATACATAATTTCTGTCAAATTCTATTGCTTGCCACACTCTTGACAACGTGGGCATAATATACAAAGCTTGCCAGAGGCACTCATAGCCCTACGACGCTCTTTGTTACATCTGAATGAGGTTCTTGGTCAGAATAGGCTTTAAAACATGAATTTTGTTCAATTTTTTTTTATAATCTGTTATTGTAGACAAACTTTTTAATTGCAAATTATTTATTGCTGTCTCACGTGCCTACAAATTTCAATAATTATTTTACGCATAAATCCTATAATACTGTAATTGTGATAATTTTTTTTTCATTCATATACACGCAAAGTTTAATATATATACGCAAAGTAATATAGATAAATCTGATAAATAATCATTGTTGGTGGTAGTTTTTTTTGGTTGTGTATTGTATGTGTATGATGCTCGTAGAGCGGTAAAACAAATTTGCTATCTTTGCAACGTAAGTGTATTAAAATGAAACTTGAAATTGTTTTTAAAAATAAATTCTCGTCTGTATTCTATAAAGTATAAATTGAGCGATTTTTTATTGAAATCAAAATTGGACTATATACCAAATGAATGTGTTTACTCATACATATAATTATATATATGTATATTTCTGTTTATTTAAATAATGACCAACCGGACTGAAGAATTTAAATTCGTAATAAAACTACCTCTGAGATAATTTTTGGATATTAAAATATAAATGTCAAAAAACTCCTTTCATTTCTAGATCTTTGGGTGGTAGATTGTAGATATCTCTAGCAAGACTTACTTCCAAAATAAATAATCTTTAATCATATTGGTAATACAATTTTCTTAATACAAATTATATTCATTCAAACTCACCGTTTCATATACCTACATAAGCGTCATCATATTACATCCCTTAATAAAAACGAATCATATGACATGTAAAATAGATCTATATTATTAGCGTATAATTTAATTACGCATGTGTTTTGTTTTAACTTTATTTATCTGCTATCTTTTGTGTTCAAAATTTGCCCTTTTTTATTTTTTATTTTACATAGTCCTCCTATGTAATAAATACAAAAAAAACGTACGGTTACATTTTATTGCTTAATCAAAAGTGGCTAATATTAAATAATTTTGAAAAAGTTTGTAGGTATAGAAATTATTTTTCAAATAATTGATATACACCTTCTAAAGTTAAATAGCTGAGGGGCCATGAAGCAAACGTTCATAGATATACCTACTATGCAATATATAAGAAATGATATGCAACTCAAATACATTTAATATGTCTTTAAAATTTAATGAAATATATTTTTCTAAATCGCTCATCATAACATACTTCATATTGATTGAATATTTTCACATCATTTGTAAACTTTGATCTTTTGCTTTAATTTTTCCAAAGTAATAATCAACGTCATCAAATAACATCCAAAATATATCAGATCTTTAAAAGCTGCACACAAAATTACAAATATTTAATAAATAAAGTAATTATCTTATGTATCACTTATAATCAATGTTCATATTCTAGTCGTAGCAACGCATTTATTATTTTTATATTCGTAAAATTAAATAGCAAGAAAAAATATATGTATCTTTTTTATGTTGTAATGAATTTTGTTCAATTTCTTTAAATCAAAATATTGATCATATTGTTGGAAACATATCAGTGTTGAAATTTGCAAAATGATAAATTAAAACATGGTTATAAATATTGTCTCTATCTTGTATAATTAGTAGCAAGAAGTTGAGCAAAATTTATTTGTTCAATTTATACAATAATCTTGATTCTCCAATTATATTCAGCCAGAAACTACTCGTTATTATTTGTTTAAATTGTTTTTTAATATGTAATATTTTATTGTTACTATAGTGTCTTGAAAATATATTACATTTTTGACGTAACTTCAAATGGCCTTAATTATCCCAGCTAGTTCAAGGCCATTTGAACATAATTTTACAGCACTTACCTTTCTTCAAAGGTAAGTACTGTGAGAGTTTAGGTAATTACCTAATTACGCAAAATATAATATGAACACAAGAATCGTTAAATAGTAAATTAAAAAGGTATAGCAAAGATTAAAACCTTTTCGAGTCTATTTGAAATTTCAAACTGACTCTTTATATATTTTCTTAATATTATAAAATAATAAATTATAAAACTGTCAGTCTTTGTTCTATTATATCCGAATAGCTTTATTATAGTTTTTAATGGGCATGAATAGTAGTTTTATTACAGAGTAGAACAGATAGAATAAGTTAAATCATATAAAGAGAATTCTATTATGTATTACTATTATAGAAAATATAATGTGATTTGGTGTTGTATTTGAATTAAACGATGTTTTTGTAATCGATCATCCTTTCCCTTTATTTTTATCTACTTACGTATTAAAACGTGACAAGAATTTCAAATTCATGTGTCATCTTTGAAGGCTGGAATAGAAATATGTTTTTTTTACGACCGAGGAACCAAAAAATGAATTGAACCACGGTTTAAAATGAGTAAAATTGTAATTTAAGCCGAACTAGCTTGTATTGTTAGCAGCGCCAAAAGTGCCAAGTTTTTATTAACTAATAATTCAAAAAAAAATCCGAATTTTTGGAAGCCTGGCTTCATCCATCGGCCATCAGTAGTAAAATTCAATAAAGTAGGTCTTAAAAAATCTTTTAGATATGTGTAAAGATTTATTTCACTAGATATTATAATAACAATCTAAATGAATAAGAACTATTTTATTAACAACTTAAAACTGCAATAAATCGAAAGTTAATGTTTCTCAACTAGGTAACGAGATAGGTGCAAAACAACAGCAATATTTAAAAAATGATTTTCTACTTATTTTATTTTTACAATAATTTAAACTTGAATCATCAAAGGGGGACTTAGTCATTGAGAAACGCGTCCTAGTAGCCGAAACGTTAAAATGAAACGGTTGTATAATAAGTCTATCAAACGTATATGTCATGATTTAATCCTCAGAGTGCATTCAATTTTTCAAAGAATTATTTCAAAACCATTTTTTACAATAGAGATAATATGACTTTGGCTGTTGAAATTATATATTTCTCAAGACAATTTTACATTTATCATTAAAATATAAACATATTGTGTATAAACAATAATAAAACATATCAATAGGAATAAAATGCATCTCGTCATTTTTTATTTATTAATATTTAAATAATGCTTATTAAAAAACCGTTCTGAATACAGAGAATTACCGTCTTACTTAGTAATATTTTACATCTACTTAGTAATAATATTATATATCAACACTATTTACAAAATATTATGCGATAAGGCACTAATTTTTATTCAATCTCTTTTTACAAAATGAAACCCAATTCTATAAGGTTAGTCCAAAATATTACTTTCAAATAGTTACCATAGATAATAATAATCAAAATTATTTTTAGTTATAAATACATATTTAGATTTTAAATTTAACGTGAAGGGAGATTAACTGAAAATAAATTATCTTTGTCAGGTATTTTATAATATATTGCGCGGGACATTGCTTAGACGCCCATTTCGTTGTATGGTCGGCCATTTTGAACGTCCACGCTCCGTTCGGAAATCCCGTTGAGCCCTTTCAAGTGCTCACGGGAGCTTAACTGTCAGAGATCTGGTGAATAAAAAAAATACATATTTCAATTAAAATTTGCTATTTAACTCACAAAAAATTAAGGAACTTAAAAATTATTTATATTATAATATTTATATTATATTATATTATATTACTGGGCCATTTCGGCTCATTGTATATGGCTTATTACAATGAGCCGAGATGGCCCAGTGGTAAAAACATGTGAATCTTAACCGATGATCGTGGGTTCAAACCCTTGGACAAAACCCAAACACGGAAGAATAAGCTCCAAACCTTCCCCTCAAATGGAGAGGAGGCCTTTAGCCCAGCAGTGGGACATTCACAGGCTGTTACGGTACGGTTACGGTTATTACAATATAATATTGTTTTATATATAAGAAAAAAAACAATATTTTAAAAGGTTTCAAAGGTATACATTCAAAGGTGTACATACCCATTGTTTCTTGCTGTAATTCTAATTTGTACGCCGGATTATCGTAAGGGGGTAAAGATGACTCTCGGGGAGCTGATGGCACAGCTAAAACGATACCATCTAGTAAGTGCAATAAATTACGAGAAAAAAAAGCAAAAACTAAGATAAGGCAACTTTTACTGAAATCGAGTGATTGATTAAATTATTATTAGCACACTTAGATACATATTTTGATGTAATGTCGATCTTTAATATTGTATTACGATCTTAAATATAATTTTACGATAAATATCGATTAAATTTTATAATCTAAATTAAAAATAGGCCAACAGTTTTGTTGTCATTTTAGTAAACAAAAATATAACAAATTTGTGCCAAATTGAAACGATCTAGTTTTGTAAATATTATATTTATATTATATGTATTTCAATTCCAATAGTATACACATTACTCACACGTGATTGGCACAGATCGCGGCCTATGGCGACGGATCACGACCAGCAGTAACAGAATCGAGGTAAGAGCTCCAAGGGCGGCGATCACTCCCACCACCACTAGCGCTCCGTAGTAATCCCCTCGGGGAACTCCTCGGCTACCAGCCACTGATGATGCTTCTATTACATCTAAAAAATTAAAATGATGACATATAAAAACAAATTTAAAAAAAAATCTAGGAATAATATAAGCGAAATCAGAAAGAGACAAATCCATTTTTATTATTAAATAACAGTGGCATTTTTTCACTATTTACTACCAGCTGACATTAACCCTTTAGCTTTAATTTAAATTAAACCGATGTAGGATAATTTCATAAGGAAACTTGCATACATACATTTACATATGTCGGGATATATATCGTCACATTGTATTCATACATTTCTTATACATAGTATAAAAAACAGTCAAACTTGATAGATCTTTGATAAAAGAATAACTTTTAGAGGGTTTTAAGTGACGTTGTTGTATTGACATATTGACATTAGGAATCAATGTGTTAAGAAAATCACCCACGATCCATTTATAAAAGTAAACTTAAAACGTTACTCACTGTCGATGGGTTCCGGTGAGTCCAAGGATTTCGTGTGAATCTCCAATACGTTACTGGTCTTCACTTTGCCGTTCGTAAGGAATAGTTCCAACCACACTCGACATCTAGAATTACAATTAATTTAAATATATTACAATAATCTGGCTTTATTAATTAATTTTTTTATACCTTATTTGTAATATGTAAGACCATTTCCATGACCATAGTTATTGTCAAAAAAATACTTTTATAATTTAAAGAAATCGTCTATTTTCCGTTTGGAAAAATAGAAGAAAAACTAATAATATGGATGTTAAGTGATATACTTAACATCACTGGTCTAGAGGTTAAATATTTTCGCTTTATTCAGTCGAAAGAGAACAGGTAGCGTACTTTGCGTCGGGCCGCAGCCCCGTGAGTGTAATGGTCTGTGGCGTATCGCGTCGCACGAGGCGGAAGGCGTCGTGCTCAGTGCGCTCGGAGCGGTCATCGGCACAGGCGTGCGCGCCGCGGTACACGCGCACCCATCGCTCAGCTGGCGCCGGCACTCCGCGCCACGTCAGCTCCGCTGCCTCCGACCCCACTGCTCGCGCCTCCACCGTCACCGACCAGGCGTAAGGGTCTGAAGAATATGATTGTCCATATGTAACAATTAAGAATTAAATTAATGTATAAAACATAGGTGAAATATGCACACACAATTTGTATATTATGATTTTATACCAAAGAACTTTTTATTTATAATTACAATCAACTGATCTTTTTATAATATGTATTTTGCTACCGTTCTTGTACCCACAGTGCACTGTAAGACCATTTTTTGTTTTTGTTGCACTGCTTGTCATTGTCCAAATGTATTTTTTTTTTCTTTAAATAAATAAATAATGTGGATCAAACATGTCTTGTCGAAGAGTAACGATAATAATAAATAAATAATCAGCCTAAATTCAGCGGCTTTACCAGAAATTCCTAAGTCAGTCTAAAGACAAATCCTCATACCTAAAATTATTAATAACCTACCAATATAAGGAGCTGTGGTAAATTCTACAATCCCTGGATCGTGCAATTCGGTGGTGGCGCGTGGAGGCGGTATCAATACCAACGACGCTTCGTACCGACTACCAGGCCGCAGCTCTCGCAGCTCAGCAGCCGATCGGCTGTGGTGCAGAAGTTCTGTCATACTGTAGATAGGAGTACCCGTTGGACGATATCTGAAAATGAATATATGAACCTTGAAATTATTTACTCAATAACAAACTCCATGATGATAATTTACAATTTTTCATTTGACACAAAATGAAAACAGTACATTTGATTCGCGTTTAGTTTAGATTAGTCCTTTAAACATTTTTCGCAATTTCTTGTATTTTTTGCATTTCTACTTTGTCTTTATTATTTGTATTTATAATCTTATTTTAATTTATGTTAAATATGGAAACTTACTCTTGTAATTGATTCATAGAAAATCTGTTCAATAATTACGTCGGTACCACATGAATACGTATATTAACATACATATAATCCAAGGCCATGCCATATATATATATCGTTTACATAATATAGTGCAGAGGCTCAATACTTGAACTTTAATATTTTGGGCACCTTACAGCGGAAAGGCAAAACTAAATGTATTTTGTTCTATTATAATATATATAATAATATTAATATTACCTGACTTGTATGCCATCGATAAATTGCAGTTCCTCTTCATTGAAATGCCTCCAGTTTACGTGTGCTGTTGTGTCGTTAACGTCTACAACCGACAGCTTACAATCGATTTCTTTACGTTTTTCTTGAGGAGGCAGTACCTTCACATACATAATGAAAACATTTATGTTTTTCTTTATTAACCTTACATATTAATTATAGCTGCTACTGTCATCACAGAGGATACTTGAGATGGTAAGATTTCTACAAATTTCTTCTAAAATGCTGGTATTTTAATATCTTATTCTTGTTGAATTGTCGGTATGACTATGCCTATGTGTCCGTGCCCTTGCTAACCTTTATTGCTAAATAAATGTATATATTTACAACTAAGCTTACAATGAAATAAAGGTTAGGCTGAAAAGTTCGTAGTAAAAACGAAAACTTACAGTTGGTAGATCTTGGGTTTTCACAGTATAAATTTCGCTTTCTGGTTCTACTGGCAAATTGTGTAGGTAAAGTTTTCCTTTAATCCTGTACGTAGTGGATGGCTTCAGATCAGTCAGTCGGAACTCCAACCGAGGTGTGGTAAGAATCTCGTCAGCTGGGGCGAAGACTTGCGAGTACCATTGAGATATATCATCATCCCTTTATATAAAAACAGAATTATGTTAAGCATTTTTATTGGTCGATATAAATAAAAAATGTTTCCAATCTACTATTTCAATATTTAAAATTAACAGTCGGCATATAAATTGACATTCTAACAGATTAGTAACAGAATATCATAATGTCATTAATTTTTTTACTTAAAGACCTGTTACTTATAAAAGTCGTATCTTTATAAAGTTACGTCTTCATCGATCGCTATCCGTCATTCACATGTGCATTAAATCGCAGTCAAAAAAGTTTTCAGTTAATAAGTGACTTCCAGAAATAAACAACTTACGCTGAATCCGTATATCTCAAGTCCACACTGCCTTGCAATCCAACCAGAACCGATGGTAAGCCAAAGAGCATCTTTATGCTCGTTGCCGAGTCGCTTTGTAACGATAGCACCGATAGTTTTTTGTTATCGTCGCCAAAACCTGGTATGGGTAATCCTGGTGGTATTCCATTCAAAGAAGGTTCTACAGGATTATTAGGACGATGTATATTGTTTTGTTCATAATCAGCAATATCTTCATGAGGGTAGCGATTAACAGGAGGAACGGTTGGGAGAAATTGAGGTGGTGTTTGTTGTTGGTTCGTAGGAAATCCCGGTGGAACCTGACCTGTAATTTGTATAAAATAATATAATGGTACGAAATTGATGCTTGTAATCATTTGGAGACAAAAATTCTACAATATATATTTTACGCTTCACACCAAATATAATGGTTAATTAGTATCAGTGGTATGAAAAAAGCAAGGTGGAATGAATTTTGCGGTTTATACATAACCGTTAAGCGAGCAGAAATAGTCGGTCACAAAAGATGAAAGTCAGTTTCTGTCAGAAATATTAAGGTATTAAGGCCAAACAAAAAAAATTATTGATGGCAAGGTCACTGACCTAACAAAATTGTACCACGGCTTTTATGCGCCGATCGTCCAAGGTTTCTATTGACTTCCGATTCTAACTGCATTTGGTTCAGAATACGTTCTAGATCGAGGGAGGAATATGTTTTGGTGGGAACTATTGGAATATCCTTTGAAAAGGTATCAACTGTCGATTTCATTTCAGGTTTAACATTCGGTGAAGATCTGAGTAAAACGGTCTCGTAAGGGTTAGGTTCTTTGGTTAATAAATGAGTTCCCGTGTTTTTTCTCCAAAAAGAAGACTCGAAGTTACCTATTCCTGAAATCTTTATATCTTTGTGTGTCATTTGAGTAATTTGTTTTTCGGGTGACTTGTAAACAATGTGGTTAAGGTGATTTTCGTTTTGATTAGAAAATATTTTTAATGGACCTTGAAGTACATATTGATCTGTTGTTTTATTTTTTATCTGGACTATTGGTTCAAAATAAGCCTTAGTAGGCTTATATGGATCACTGTGGATAAAACCGGAACTCTTTTTGTCATAAACAGGCGAAAAATAATTTAAATTATCTATTTGTGATAACGGATGCTTTTTAACGAATGCATTTTCATTTATTTGCTTAATAAATGAATCATGATCATTTAATTTCCCGTTATTACCATATTTTAAATTTTGAATAACGTCATGTAGTTTTCCATCTGATATGATTATATTAAGTGGTTTATGAGAATTTAAATTAGACATCGAGTCTGTGTTACTCAATAGAGAATTTTTAAAGTGATTAGATAAAACGGGAGTGACAAAACTCTTTGAGTGAGACGCGTCCTCGCTACCAACTTTGTTAGTTACCAATGGAGGTTCAGGTTGAATAATTTTAAATGGAGAGTCAATATCCTCTGGAGTAAATACTGTTATATTGTCACCAAGTACATTATTTAGCGATTTATTTGATATGAACGTAATATTGTCATTGTGACTTATATGAGGAACTACAGTTTTAAAAAATATTGGTAAATTAGATTTAATCGGAGTTAATCGTCTATAAAATTCGGTAGTCTGAGGTGGTGTAGGAAGGTAAGAAGTAGTAACTGCTGGGATAACAGGTACCACCGGTGTCACGTAATTCATAATTGTCTGTTCGTGTGTCGGCATAGCGTTGGTCTGAAAAGTCGATGCGTTCATTTTTCCAGCTGTAAGCAATAATGTGCGACGAATGATTAGCAAACATGCAAATTGCTATTACATAAAAGATACCATGCTCAATATAAATGACATAAATATAAAACTTCCAACCTTGTATGATAATGATTAATGATGTTTAGTTTTTGCTGTAATAATAATGCATCTTAGTATAAAATAATGTACATGAATTTGCTAATAATGTGATGATCAACACAAAGCGACGCCAATTGATGCTATTCTTAGTAGTTTATAAGCATACTTGTATAAAACATGCTTCAGTAACATATTGTTCTTACCATGAGGAAGGCAACCCCATTGTTTGCAGCAGTCCTCGTCAGATATATTCACTGGTGCTGGTCGATGCATGGGGGGACATCTTAGGTTTTGAGGAGGTATTGGTGGTAGCGGCGCACATGCTGCCTCACAGTCTAGCTCACCATTCTCACAGAAACAGTTTTCTTCACATCCCGTTAGCGTGACCGGTACTTCGCTCCAATTTGGGATTCTAAAAAAACGTGCGTTCAATAAAATGAACACAGCGGCAGATCTTGAATATTATCAGCCTACTTTCAAGGCGATACCCATAAGGGTAATTAATTATGCTTGACATCTCTGTTATATATAAACGTAACGTATATACGTATATAATGTATATACCAGCCATAATAAACGAAATTATTTATATAATACCAGAAAATGTACTTTGATAATACTCAAAATATTTCCAATCACACACAATACAATATACTAATGAGTAAATTAATACTAATGAGCAAAACATTGATTATTATTAAAATGAAAATACTTACGCTACACCTTTATAGTGACAAGTCCCATCACTTAGACATCTTGCAGTCCTCGGGCAACAGTTCGGTGGTGTTGGGGGTGGATTTGGTGCCCATCGAACACAACCCTTTGACACCAATTCTAATCCTACATGGGATGGGCAAAGCAGTGGAGCACATTCCCGAGAATCTTGTCCAGTACATTCACAGAGTTCACTGCATCCTATTTGGAATTCTTCCCCTGGAATAAGAAAAAATAACAAAAACATTGTAACCAGGTATTTTTATCATATAAGTCTATATTATATTTAATGTTGTGCATTATATAAACATGATCATTTCTTTTAATCATTAATACAAAATTTATACATTTGTCCTCATTTCATTTGGGAAAAGGACGTTATTTCCTTTCTGCATATTTTATTTTCATAATATTGTGTTGTTATCCTCATTAATTTGTCATATATACATATACATGTGTGATAGGAAAATATAAAAGTATGTGTTTTTTTATTTAGCCTTTTGTCGTGAAATATGCATGTTGTTTAAAATTAACATTTATGAATAGTATTAAACTCAACTTACCAATAGCATAAAATTGACCATCATGATAACATCCAACGTTCGTTCCATTTGATGGTTCCTCTACTTCATTACCAACATCCAGAGCTGTTATTGTAAAATTAAATTTCGTTCCAGTTTCTTTTGTTTTTAAGACGTAATCTTTACCGCCTTCCAAATTTAATATTAAATTGGAATATTTCAATTCTACATCACTGTATGTTTTGCCCCCATCACCGCTTATTAATAAATGAACCGGATCATCGCTGTTATTCATATGCATTAGATTAACTTGGACGCTATTATTTTGCAGTACTTTGACGGAACCAATAGGTTCTGAGAGAACTAATGGTCTCATCGGTGACATGGGAAGATTAATTGAATCTTGAGGTTGCCTCGGCATCTACAAAATAAAAAAAAATAAACTTGATTTATATGATTTAAAAAATACATATCAATTATATGACGATGAATTTTTTTATATTAAAAGATGGAAGATAAAGATGGTACGGATATTGACCAATAGATAAAGTTAAATTTCTACTTACTTCAGTCGTGGATGAAGTTGAACTTGTTATATTTTCAGCTGGTTCTTCGTGAACGTCTTGAGAGACGTCGCAAATTTGCATCTCACAGCATTCATCATTTGGGTCTTGTACGTTAATACATTTGTCAGATTGTGGCAAACGCTTGCATCTATAATAGTATTATGTTTATCGTATCAAAAATTTAAGTAATATAATTACCGAACTTAACCTAATTAGTTAAGTGAATTACACAAATAATCTTTTAATTAAATTTGTCAGTTAAACTGATTTATAAAAGTTTATTCGTATTGAAATACTTGTTGACAATATTAACAAAAAGCAAAAACAATCAATAAAAAAAGGTTCATTTACCAATGTTAATTATTTATGCTTGATTGAGGTATGACTCACTAAAATCTCCAGATATGTTACGTAACGGCTCACTCACCTTGGCTTACAGGTGACGACCGAGTTCTGTTCGCAAGTGCACGTTTGTTCACAGCCGATATTCCACTTCCCGCCCACCGGATATGTAAGATTACCATAACGACACACCTCCAGGGTCGATAGTTTTGGATCTAAGTTAACATATTTAATTAAATTATTTGTAAGCATGATTTTTACTCATTATAATAGGGCCGATTGAATCACAAGATTGTAATCGATGTTAATTATAAGTGGTTAAATTATCTTATGTGATCTAATCAAGAAGAAGAAATCAAAGTATTGTAATTGTCAATAATATAATACATAATATATATTAAATATTTACCCCCATTTCCAGTTGCACATGCAATTATGGAACAACAGTCGTCTACCGGAGACTCGAAGCATAAGGGATCGGTGAGTCTTCTACCTCGACGGATGTAAGGATGTTGACATCTTGGTGCGCATTCAAAGGTACCACCGGCAGTACATTCGCATGATTCCTCGCAACCGCGATCTACATGCTCACCAATCTGTTTAGTAGATTGTAAAATAAGAATGTTTCTAAGTTAATAGTTTGTAATGTTTTAATTTACCACTTTCTTACCTTATAAGTAACACCATTTTCCTTGCACGTTTCAATTTCTTCTGATCTATCGACGGATAATAACGGATTGAAAGGAGCTTTAAGGTTTGAATAGAATTTGTCTGTTATGTGTCTATTTTTTGGCTCATCTCCTCTTAGCCTTGGTGTCTCATCTTCGTCTTCATCCAAATTAACATCGCTTAGATCCGAAAATGTGCTTTTTATTCCTTTGGTTTGATTGTGTAAGATATTGGCAAAATTTTGTAATTCATCTACACTTAAATTAAGTAATCTTGGTTTAGGCTTAGCTGCAGGTTCAGAGACTTCATTAACCTCAGTTGTTGTTTTAACATCAGTTTTGTTTTGTTGAATTTCTTCTACAGTTGAACGCGTGAGTGCTGCTGTAGTGGTAGTTATATCAGAGGTAATGACTTCAACAACTGTTGGTACTATCGGCGATAAAGTCGACCCTGAATCATCATCGTCGCTCGTTAGTTTACCTAAAAAATGCACATTTACATTTGTTAATCATTTTTAAGCTTATATTTATACTGGTGAGTAGAGCTTTGTGCAAGCTCGTCTGGATAGGTACCACCCAATCATCAGATATTCTACCGCAAAACAGCAGTACTTGGTATTCTTGTGTTCCGGTTTGAAGGGTTAGTGAGCCAGTGTAATTAGAGACATAACATTTAAGTTCCCAAGGTTGTTGGCGCATTGGCGATAACGGTAAGCGATGGTTAACATTTCTTACGATGCCAATGTCTAAGGGCGTTGATGACCACTTACCATCAAGTGGCCTATATGCTCGTCCGCCTTCCTATTCTATAAAAAAAATATTACCCTAAAATATATTACTTATATGAAAAGAAAGTAGTGTTAACCTAATTAGGTTAAACTAATCTAATATTAAATTAGATATTGTCGTTGGATTTTTTAATTATCAATTTTGCAATATTATAAATAGAGCGTGGTAGTTGTCACTCAATAAATTGAATCAACTTAACTCAACTACTACTCGATCTTGACTAACGGTAATTGTTTTAATCATCAAAATTGACTGTTTGAAAACTATTACTAAAACTTGGTCAACACAGCGGTTCTTTTTTTGGGATCGGTATTACTACCAATGTAATCTGATCGATATTATTTTCGCCTAGATATTTTAGAATGTGTATATAATATTATAAAAAAATATATATGTTATTACAACTCTTAAAATAGCTGAGTGAAATATATATTGCAATTGAGCAAAACTTGACATGATATTGGCGTTATCTATTCATTACATGTATATACAATATCAGCCTGTTAATGTCCCACTGCTGGGCTAAGGCCTCCTCTCCCTTTTGAGGAGAAGGTTTGGAGCTTATTCCACCACGCTGCTCCAATGCGGGTTGGTAATACACATGTGGCAGAATTTCAATGAAACTAGTCACATGCAGTTTTCCTCACGATGTTTTCCTTCACCGTCAAGCACGAGATGAATTATAACCACATATTAAGCACATGAAAATTCAGTGGTGCTTGCCCGGGTTTGGACCCACGATCATCGGTTAAGATTCACGCGTTCTAACCACTAGACCGTTACATGTATATTTCTTAGAATTATCTAAATAATAATAAAGCCTTTTACTTTATATCCTTGTAATAATAGAAACTGAACGATCGACTAGATCAACACACCAGCTGATTAAATTCTTACGTCTACCTTCTACTAAAGCATAATTATGTCGCAAATAAATAAATTCAAGTAAGCATTAATGTATAAAAGACTAAATTAGCAAAAAAATTGATCTATTTTGTAAGATTAAAAAGATTGAACGCCCATATTACGCTATGTCGACCGTCGACCTTATATTGTATATACCTAAGTGTTTATGTAAGTGGTTTGTATATATATATGTGGACGGACGCCACAACAGTTCGCCAAAGATTTAGAACAGCGATGTTTCGAGGTAATGCTACTAAAATTATCTCAATCATTCCACGCGATTATGATTCGTATTGTCGTTGTTGTTCATTTCTTAATATACATTTAATGAAGAGCATGGAATTCAATCGATATTTCATTTTTAAAATTTAAAATGTATCTGCGTGTTTAATTAAAACGTAGTACGATTAAGTTTTGGTGGAAAATTTATAGGTTCATAATCATTCTTTGAAATATTTCAATGGTTTCACACGAGTTAAGCAAGAAACTAGTACAAATATAAACGTGACTTGACCCGTGCCAAGATTTATAGCATGCTATTGCTTACGGATTGTCGCAACGACCTTAATCTTCGTGGCTATCGAACTAGGTCATTTAAAGGACGCATAAAGCTTAAAGCACAACCGGTTTGACAGTGTTTACGTTCAATAGTTACCACGGCCCATTCACAATGCGGTATTGACCGACATTTACTGTGCAGACGTGCTGGCGTTGAAACAGTAACAAATTGAAACTTTGTTATTTTGTTTATTGAAAAATCCGTTTGTTTATGTAAAACTTGTAAGTTAAAGAGGTCCACGGCTTTAACTTTAATAATATTCTAGCTGATTATGAGATATTTTGATTTACTATTTTTAAAAATTTCTTGATATTTATTACGTTTTCTTTATACTAATTTGATCAAGAAAACTAAATTTTTGACAGCAAAAAAATAAGGAGACATTAACTTTGCAGCTCTGGATTTATGCCTAGGCCTAAAAGGCGGCGACATCTGAGGGGCGCCACCCAGCCGGAAATAATAAAATACTAAAACTGCTTCGGAATAGGGGATCTCTTAGTCCGGGCTTGGACATTGGAAGCCGTAATATATGTATATATATTCTAACTTGAACTTAAACCTATTCCATTCTAAGGTGAAAGTTACGAAATATGTCTCAATATAAAATTAAGACCATAGACGTAAATAAAAAAAATACCCTAATTCAAAGCTTTAAGGGCTATTTATTAATATATAATTTATTATTTTGATAAATATTTGCAAAAGGAAGAATTTTATGTAGTCATGCTTATCTAACACTGATAATTTAAAAAGGTCACCTTCTCAAGGAACATATTTAAATAAGAATCCCATCTTTGTAAGGATGTTAGTGTTTCTTTTTTTATTGTGAAAACTTCGAGATCGTGCTAAATGCCAGTGACTAATTTGATGCGTAAATAACGTGTTACGAAGGCAGTGTTGCGTAAACGCATCGTGCATCCGGCTTTAATCGGTTTATATATTAAGTTACAGTCAGAACTATTTCCCGGTCAAAACTACTTTTGACTGAACTCTATAGAAAGTACTATGAATAATAATAATAAATTTGATGAACTACAGAAAGGGTCTTGAGCTATAGCTTAAGGACAGATTAAAAAGTATATAAAAATAATGACTTTTCGAATTTCGTATGACTGGACGAATTTATTGGCGTCCGGTAAAACTATAGAATCCCCAATAGAAACATATGATTTAGGGTAATCCAAATTAGGAATAATTTGAATTTTATAGTAGTTTAATAGGTTAAATTAGGTTCGGTTAATTTAATTTCTGTAAGGCTATTAAACGCTAAACGTAATGTCCGACAACGTAAATCTGATCCACGTTTCAACGCCCAGAGACACATCGTCAGCGGTCAATACAGTAACGAAAACCATGTACGTCACTACAATAGTCGACAAACTGTGCTCCTGTGTAGGATTTTATTAATTTTGACAATTTGTACTGACACTAGACTCGACACTTACGCTCATGGTTTGAAATAATTAGAGACACGACCCAAAGCGTTTGGAAGCCGTCTATGGCGTTAATATGCATAACACTGTGTTTTTGTACTAAGAATCTATAGTCAGATGGTACCCTTACAGAAAATATAACTATTTTTTGGCTTTAGTCAAAACTACTTATAACTACAGTGTGTTACAACATACTAACTATAATAACACGATTCATATTTTTAAACGGCTTTATTTCGAATTAGCATTGAATTAATTAATATGTTAATATTAATCTTACTCCGACAAATATATAACGGATATTGTTTTTTTTATTTGCTGATTATAAAGCTAGTTATATATATATTTACCCGAATACCTAATGTTACATACATTATAAAAGAATTATGTCCAAGTTTCTTGACGGTTATTCTATGTAGATGCTGGTGCTTTATTATTAATAAATAATTTAAATAATTGATGTCGTGAAGGCTTTATAGTTAACTAAGTTAAGGCGTTAAGCTTACTGGAAATAAAAAAGTTCGCCAATATGAGTTTTCATACATTTAGAATTATTAATCTCACAATAAAAGTTACAGGCTTTTAATTTATTACATAACGCCTTATATATACGAACAATAATAACCAATATATATCCTACTGATAGAGTAGATCACTTCTATTAAACAAATTGAGTTTTTTCCACAATGCCGCTTCACTGGAGATTAGTGAATGTATTTATCATGTAAAAACTGATTTAAAAAAAAAAACAGACGCACATATATCAAATTCGCGATCTCATTTTCAAACCCACGTATTTTACATTCTGGCTCAGCAAAAATGCTATAACACTTCATTTACCAAAGTAATCTTCCTTAAAGAAGCCGTACATAATCTGTGATGTATCACGCTTTTGCGTGACTCTCAGATGCGCTCACTCGTGTTACACATACAAGGAAATCCTTCAGCATCTCAAGTATGATTAACAGGTGGACTTCCTTAGACAAGCATCCTTATTAATTCCATAACATTTATTTACCGTATAAATTATTCATTTGATGATAAAATCAATTGAATATTAATTAAATATAGAAATGAGTCATTTCTAAAATAGCATATTAAGGATTTATTATTATCCAATATTATATTTAGCTACCTATCTATGTTCTCATTTATACTATTTTAGATAGGCTTTTGTCGTACTATAATTGAAATGGGAACCTAATTACGTAATAGTATTTTTTTATTCAATATGTTATATCATAATAAATCTAAATTATATTTTTAAGCTTAATAAAGTGAGTGTGTTTTAAGCCGATTGCTTTAACAATATCATACAGATAACCTTTATTATGAAAACTAAGAGAAAGGAATCAGATCGTCCATAGAAGGAAGGAAGAGTCCGTGAATCGCCAATGCGCAACTAACCTTGGGAACTAAGATGTCCCCTGGGCCTGTAGTTTCACTGGCTCACTTACCCTTCGAACTGGAACACAATAATACTAAATACCGCTGCTTGGCGGTAGGATATCTGATGAGTGAACCTATCTAGATGGGCTTGCACAAAGCTCTGTCGCCTATTAGCTTAGAGCATAGAGCAAATTTACCTAAAGTAAGCTCATAGGGTAGGTTAATGTTATTGGTATTATCATTAAGAATATGAAAACATTCCCGTTACATAATCTGTAAATTAATTCGACAGGACTAAAATACTCATCCTTTTCAACCCCATAGTTAAAGCAAGTCGTTGAAAAGAGTCAGCAACATTTTGTATTATAGAGTCAGTCAGAGTTATTATTGTTATAGAAATGAAAATTTACTACTTATTTAGTATATTGTAATATTTTTAGACTTCTGCTTCTGTGGCTACATCTACTACTGATTTATTATTAAAACAACATTACTGGTTTTCAAACTTTCACTTTGTCCCAGTCTTAATTTATTCTATTTCTTTAGGTTATGGAACAAGGTCTGTACACAATGGTGTCTGACGTTGATGTATAGTAATGACCTCGTCACGGGTTTTACTTTACAGGAATATGTACCTTAAGACAGTAGTATAACAATCACATTGGAATATCACTTAACATACAGGACTTTACAAGCTTCGTTGTCACGTTTGGCGTTAGATATCGAATTGTATCTTCATATTGCATCACTGATGTCATTAATAAACTATTTATTAGTTGTATTGTATTTCTTAATACCACACATTGCAATAATAATGTGAATTTAACAATTGTATGTAACAAAGACTATGATATTTCTTTCATATGCTGACGAGGTTGTATCGCCGAAATTAATAATATATGTATCTGCAATTCCGGATTTAAGCCAAGATCTTAGATGAAAAAAGGATAAAAACTTACATAAGAAAATAAAAACCTTTTACAACTTTTATGATAATCGGCCAAATACTGTGAAAGTATATATAATTATATATTTAAAAAAAAAAAAAAAACAAAAATAAAAAAACAGGTTTCCTACCGGTTTTTAAAAGCAAACTTAAGCCAATTTCGGATTTACATTATTTATGTTTACCAAGCACAAAATATAATACACAAAAACTGAAAAAAATAACCGTAGTTCAAATATACAGCACTCAAAGTATAATATGTACCTGAGCGACCGAGCCTCTCAGCTGTCATAATTAGATAAAAAAAGGTTTCTTTGTTTTTTTGATAAACAATGCGTTTTTATATGAAAGAGAAGCTATATATAAATTTACAAAGAAAACCTTTTTCTAAATACAAAATTTGAACCAAATCGTTATACATATGTCATATTTATACAATATATCACATCAAACAGATACAGCCATTTCTTTATTATATAAGACATAGATAGGTGTTAAAACTGTTTTCATATTTTGATATTATTATTTTTTAAATTATTGTATGTAATTACTTTTCGCAATAAAATATTCCTTTCTATTTTAATTGTTTACGTAAAATAGTGTTTTGTTTTATAATACAATCGACACGTTAGCTGAACAATTGCAGTATGCGCAGGCGCAGACGCCGTCACGCACGATATCTTACGGTTATGTCAACGACTGGATTACGTACGCGGCTATCGCCCGGGATAATTATACTATTATCATATTATTATCACAATTTTCTATTATAGGAGTTGTTTATTTAATTTATAAAAGTTATTTCATGACTTCCAAAATTGTTACGGAAGAGTTTCCGAGGTACGGGAGTGTATACACAGCTTCTTACAAACATCGGAAGTTTGAACTTAAAACCTCGGGATCTACAGTTTTATAAGCTAGCTGCTACACCTTATTATTATATTTTTCATAGCCAAATTCATATATACTAAATGTATTTATGTAATTATAACATTCAATAGCTCAATGGTATATAATAAATATATGACTCGTAGATTCAAACAAGAGTGATTTCTTGACAATAGAGTTTGCATTTGCAATTATTATTAAAAAAAAACATAATACTTATGTTATAATGTTTTGTGTACATTAATTTTATTGAAAATATTTATTATTCAAATTCACAATAAATAAAAATGTAACTTACTTAAGGGATAATAATATTGATTTTTTCTGAGTAAGCCTATGAAATATCTAATAGCGGATAACCTATCTCAAAGAACATAATAAAACAACTAAAAGCAAAAAATATATAAAGGAATGTGTTGACTGTTGGTCTTATTCTAAAAACCGAGAACTCACGACCCCGAGCGGTGTTTCCGACGCGTTTGGTTTGTTTTTTCTTATTTTTGTGACCGCTTGCCATAACATGGACTTTGATTTCGGAATTGATATAGTATCCTATGATATACCTAATTTATATTCACTAAAAGATTATCCATATAAATATAACAACACTCACATAAGTAACAAAAAATTGCGATAAATTTGTTAATAATAACTTTTAATTAAGTAAATTTTATTATTAAGTAAAATTGCAGTATAAATAAGAACTCTTATGCAATTTATGTGAATTTCAGATGTGAATAACTTAATTTTAGTAATTACTTATAAAAAAACATAATTACAAAAGAGTACCTATATGAGAACCACGATTTAACGGGGAAATGCTTACAGCATTCTTGACACCGTTCCACGCGTTCATGATTTAAACAGTAATTATTATTTATTTTAATTAGTATTTACTTGTATAAATTCTCGATGTAAATAAATCTTATGTAAATTCGATATTTAAAATAAAAAACGAAATGAAACTTTTTTATAAAAAAAAAAAAAAATGAAAACATTATTATGCCCAGACCTATCTATATAAAAGGTATTTAACAATGCGATAAGTGATCTAAAACATACCTAACAGTTCTCACAGGAAAATATTTTATTAAATCTTTCAACCATTAACGATTATCATGTCCATATTATATGGATATGTCTGCGAGTTATGAGTCATTATTTCGTAAACATTTCGCATTTAAACAACACATATGTTTTCCTAATTTAAGACTAGTTTAATTATTTTCGAAGCCTATAAACGTCAAATTGTTTTTAATTCAGTATAAGGAATGGCATCATAATTATCTTCATTTTATTGTAAATTTTTGTTCTCAATTACTTTACTAGGAATATTCTAGCACTTTTAATTCTACAAGCATTTATGGCTGTAAAAATAATATCTTTAATTTTATTTCTTATATATTGATACGTTAAAAAAAACCTGTAATATATCAAATCATTTTAACTATATGATTATTTTTATATTATATGTATTCTAAAATAACATTAAAGTCAGTTCAGTGTAAGGAATGGCATCATAATTATCTTCATTTTATTGTAATTTTTTGTTTTCAATTACTATACTAGAATATTCTAGCACTTTTAATTCTATAAGCATTTATGGTTGTACAAATTAATGTCTTTTATTTTATTTCTTATATATTGATATGTTATAAAAAAACAAACCTTTAATATATATATATAATCGTTTTAACTATCTGATTATTTTTATATTTATAGTTATTTATTCTAAAATAACATTAAAATATCGATAATAGGTATCGATAATGATCGTTATAAAATATATGATTAAATAAATTACGTTAATAAATACCATGTCTTGTCCATATTAATGGCTTCGCAACCAAAACTAGTTCTCACTAACCGCGCATTTACTACGGTCAATCCGAAATTATGGAGCGAAAATGTTATGGTGATGTCTAAAAAATAATAGCCTGACCGCAGCCTTTAATAATATCGTTATTCGAATGATTTAAATTTAAGTTACATATTCGGAATTCTTAATGTTACACATATATTGGCTTTGGGGTAAGACAAACTCGCATGCCGTGACGGCAAACGGTTTGACGTTTTTATGGCGGCATATCATATCACCACCGTTCTCTCCCTTTTGTGTGTGTACGCGTATACTATATGCTTCGTTCGTTATATATATTTAATCTATCGGCCGTATTAATAAACGTTGTTTAGGGAGTGATCGGTTAAACAATGCCGTCTTCTTCTTTCGCACGGCAAATCAATAATGACTGAAAGAGCAAAATAATAAATTTCATTATTGCATCTAGCTGTCAAATGGGAGATTATTGAGGATTGAATTTTTATAATACTTTTTTTAATATTGACATTTAAGTTTTTTATCGCCAGTACGCGGATCTCGTGAGAGTGATATAGTATAACGATACACGGCAGTATCTGTTGTTTGTATCATAATTTAGATACAAAGGTTTTCTATAATATATATTAGATATAAAAGACATAATACGACCTCGGTTTTTAAAGGTTTTAGTTTTTAAATATAATATAAAGATATTTCGTTACTGGACGAGTAATGATTGAATTGATTTTATCACTAGATATTAGAAAACAAAATCATCCACGCCGTGTCTGTCTGTCTGAACACGAAAATTTTTTTATAAACTACGAAACGAATTTCAGATGTTTTTCACCAATGAACAGTGATGCATGAGGAAATTAAAAATAGATATTTTAAGTTATAAGCTAGATTTTTCTTACTGAGTTCAGTATCACAATCAGTGTACTCGTGGTTGCAGTCAACGGTGTAGGCGGTTGCACCGGCTATGATGACGCACAACAGCGCCAATGCGCATGCGCCTCGCCTCGCCATCACCGCGCCATCTGCTGAAAATACATTAACATAATTATATGGACACAGGTGTAAGATAAAATCGAATCATTAAGAATTCCTAGTTTAACATTTTGTTATTCTATTATAAGTATAATAATTGTACTATTCTTATTGGATAGAACTTGGTATCCCATTCAATTCCAAAGATAAGAAAGTGACAGAAATAACTTGTTAATTAACTAATTGTTTATATTTCGTTTTTTAGTAGTTATTAGGTAGAAGTTTAATAATATGCTCAAATTAAAAAACGTCCTTGACAATTAATTAGGCCTTAGCCCAGCGACATTTACAGACTGTTACTTTTAACATATACTAACAAAAACTTAAAAGTCTAGATTTCAACTACACGCATACTATGCAAGATTAATAAGTATAAACTATAGACTAAATTATAATATATTCTTGAGAATATTAAAACATAGCTGTATGTAAGTGTATCTACATTTATATGAAGAACAAAAGTAATTATCTATTTAACGTAGTAAATAAAAATAACCGTAAAAAAAGAAAACGAGAACACAATTGTTTCACATTTAAATATAACCAATTATATACTTAAGGTTCCCATCGTTGTAAAATTATATATTTTTCACATATACTATGCAACGTATTCCGTGAAGTTCACGCTTCACCGTTTCATTTCTCCGACGAGAAAGTACGAAACAGTTACAAGAGGTTATTCGGCACACCTGTTGTTGTAAATAATCATACTTCGATGCGACGCTTAATTTGAAACTTTTATATCATATGAAAACTGGCTTCAAATATTGACTGAAAGTACGCTTCAAATATAAAACTTATGTTCAATACCAATGAAGCGAAGATGGAACTTTGAACTATACTGTACCTAACGCAATAACCATCAAAATCGGTTCATAAAGAAAAAAATATACATCCAAACAGTTTATAGAAAAAAAAGTACCTACATATATACACATAATTCTATATCTTTGTATTCAGACGAATTAAGAACTTCCACATTTTTTGAAGTAGATTAAAATCAAATATTAATCTAAATATATAATTAAAAATAATATATTAATACTTAGACAAGTCATTATGTATTAATTTACATAGTTTAATAAATTAATAAGTTAATATAAAAAACAACCTATTTTTCGTTACTTAGAATACTAGACCACAATACCAAACTGTAATGTAACCGCTTATGATTCTCCCACTACGCTGACCCAATGCGGGCTACACAGGTAGTATACACATGTGGCAGAATTACAGTGAAATAAGACACATGCAGGTTTCCTTACTATATTTTGCTTTAATGCCGAACATAATATGAATTATAAATACACATTTGTAAGAAATTACGATGTACCCACATTTTTATGTATAAAATAAACAGTATAAAAGGGTCTCAAACGTTTTTCGAGATCAGTTTTTATCGTTACGCTGCCCGAAGGCAACTTAGCCGTGACATTCATAAGGTAGGTAGGTAATCGCGATTTAATTAAGGACTAATAATTGTGAGAGTAAACCGTGTTATAATTGTATTATGATTTAAGAGTGATTGATGTGTGAAGTGATTTAAAATAAAGTTGTGTGGTAGTAAATTGGTGTTTTAAAAATTATAATCGCCACCCTCGAAGAAATTATTTTACACATTAAGCACATGAAAATTCAGTGTTGCCTGGGTTTGGACCTGCGATCATCGGCTGAGATTCTCGCGTTCTAACCACTGTGCCATCTTGGCGGTGAAACTGATTTAGAAAATTTTAGTTGCAAATATTTAATAAGCACATACTAACAATGTTATATAAAAGCTTTTAATAAAAAGCGTGTAATATTCGTTGCGTTTAATATGATTAGATATTCATTGAATTTCATTCAAATAAAGGAAGAGTTTCTTACTGTTTTTTTTACCTGATAAAAACAATAAATTATGTCCTACTAAAATAAGATTAGTTGATTTATCGAACATCGATGGTAAAGTATAAAACTATTTTGTTTTTTTTTTTATTTTTTTTTTTATTTTATGTCCAGACTTGGGTGAAATATTGCAACAACTAATCCGAAGCTTCTATTACTTAATAAATCTTAGCCACTGAGCTAATAATCTTTTTCTGATGTGGTTATTTAAAATGACTTTGTAATGCATATAATTGAAGACAGATTATTGTGTGCTATCGTTTGAAGTGAAAGTAAAACAGCAGCCAATAAATGTCCCACTGATGAGCTAAGACTTCCTCTCATTTTCAAGGAGAAGTTTTGGAGCTTACTCCACCACGCTTGCTCCAATGCTCCAAAACGTCGCTGATTTTCTTCACAAATTAAATAGAAATTCATGCTCGTTCAGGTTTGAACTCGGGATCATCGGTTAAGATTTACGTCTTCTAACTGGGCCATCACGGCTATATAATATTGTTATTTATAAATTAAAGTAATTAGTTATTTAAAACATTTTTACAGTTATGTGACTATAATCAGAAAACTGTAAAAGCGTCTTAACTGACCTAGAGCCTTGGTTACCGACCGTTCTCCCCTTTGTTGTTAAAAACTATATATATCTGAACATCCAAATGGCGATCTAATGTCTGACCGACCAATTTAGATCTCATATATACGCTCGTAATCACTTTTGAACTTAATGATTTCGAATGTAATTATAAAATTATAGTCAACTGAATACATATCACTTGAAGGTAACATCTTATTTGACCATAGAAGTTCAATGATCTGTCAACTCGTATAAACCTATTGATCATAGAGTCGTAGGAGGCGATCGTCTAGGCTCTATACCTATCTATACAACAATGTCAATAATTTCGTCAGTGGATCTATTGTTCGTGTATACATTTTGAATGGGTAGCATTATAATATCACTTTCATACAAGGTCGTCGGAAATTTGAATTCAATGTGCAGTGAAATCGAAAATTGTATCAGTATCATTTAAATAAAGTGATATCATTTCAAGCGAAACTTCTTTGAGTGCAATGGAAGCTACATTTCAAGGTCGAATTTGCGTCCAACGATTTAAATTGTATGTAATGTAACATTGAAGTAAAATGTTTTGAAGTAAAAAATGTAATAGTAACAGCCTGTAAATGTCCCTGAGCTGGGCTATCTTCTCCTTTATGAAGAGAAGGTGTGTAACTTATTCCATCTGCTCCAATGCGGGTTGGTGGATACATATGAAAAAGATTTTCATCTGGTACAGGTTTCGCCACGACGTTATATTGCCTCAGAGAGCTAAATAATTATACAGAGAGAAATAAATAATAAACACAGATTAGGCACATGAAAATTAAGTGGTGCAATAATCATTTTAGCTATAATAATTTTATTTTAAATATGAATCCCTTAATTTTTATTTCAATAAAAATCATAAACGTTCTTTAATTTTACGAATTAAAGAAATTTTTATAACAAAAAAATATATATTAATTATAATACTATTACGTAATAGATTTTCAACGAAAAAAAAAACAAGCCATTCTAAAAAGTATTCTGGAAGTTATATAGAGAGAAAGTCATCACTCATCAGTTAACACGTAAATGAATATTTGTGAGTGTTTCATGAAATCCGTTTTACTTTTACTCATATATGGTTTAGTCACCGTAGCTTTGATACTCCGGCGAAAAAGAAATTTGACAATCGATGCTCAACTTGATCGTTAAATGCGTAGGTATATCTTTTTAATATTATGCAAGCCTGCCTGTCACCTACTCATCAAATATTATACCAACATAAAGCAATGCTTAATATTGTTGTGATCCGGTTTAAAGAGTGAGGTAGCCAATTACTGGCACAAAGGAACCTTAACATCTCAAGGTGAGTTTAAACAGATGGCCCTTTTGTCAATTCGCCTAACTACATTAGATAGAATATACAAAAAATAGGTGCCTTTAAAGAACTCTCCGTTGAGGGCGTAGTCTCCCTCAACACATATTACTCCCTCACGACATATTAAACTGTACAATGTGCGCAAACACAGATGTACTATATTCATCTGTCATAATCCGATGGCACGGAATTCGACACGACCGGCAAGAGTTCAGAAGCAAGTTAAATTACGTGTTTTCCGAGGCACGAGACGAAATCACTGCCAACTTTAAAACTCGAGACCAACCCGGCAGGCAAGTCAACACAACCATCCTCGTGTTTGTCAAAGCATACATTCTTTTCCCATTTAACGATTGCAGGCGTCGATTGGACTTGTTCTGCAAACACGTAAGTGTTAATGTTAATGGTTAATTAGTTTGGATAACTATTGTATTAAAATATATATATATATTAATTATTGACATTTTACGTTCGAGTTCTATGTCGAATTTCGAGTTTCATTCTCCGGAATAGACCACCAATACGTTAGTGAAATTATAGAAAGTGTTTTATTCGAAGAAATCACGATTAAGACTTGTGTGTAACGACTACACGTACTGTGTGATAGATTGATATTTCTCTAAACTCAATTAACTACAGTAGAAATGTGAATCCCATAAAAAGAAGTACAATTACATCCCGTAACCGTATGTCCCATGTTCCACAACAGGACTTCAAAACTTATACATATACAAAGATTACTACTAAAGGTATTCAAGATTACTTCCCGACGATGCGATTGCAAGTTGGTTGAAATACATTATATTTATCTCGCTTTCTCTCTGTCTCTTTCTGACACGTGCAATTTCCTTAACAATGATTTTCATTCACAGAAGATAATTGTGAATGATGAAAAACTTGATGTAAAATGCATAAAACAATAAATATTTTATTAGACTCTTAGGTTTGGATTTCCGTTTCCGTTATTCCGGTTCAGTTCCTTCTCGGAATTAATCTAGTATTCTATTTGTTTGTCTATAGAACAGAGATCTATTTGCTAATGTCTCGTATTTAACATGAAAGATTTATTGTTGGCAAATAGAATAATAGGTACGTTACGGTCCAATTACTGCGACTGAGATTGTACCATAGAGTAAGATTATAGTACAATAATAATAGCCAATAATAGCTTATCGAAGAAGTAAAGATGAACAAACTTCAGATTTACATATTCCATGCGCTTTGTTAATAACTCTTATATATTATTCACTACAAAGAGCTCTTTATTTGAATTTACTTTAATTTTACTTCGAAAGTTTCGATAACAATTTCGGCATTCAAAACGCAATCTTTTTTCGAAACCATACCAATGACATCGCATCAATTCAATGTTAAAGTTGTTTGTTTTTCTTTTATAGAAATGTATCTTAAATGTATCTTATATCAGAAAGTTACGACTACTCATGATTAAAAATAATAAAATATAGTTTGTCAAGCAAGGCCTGACAAATTACATGCTACATAAAGATAAATTAAGCATAGACATCTAGATAAATTTATGCTAAAGCTTTTACCGGTTGGGAATGACTATAGCGAGAAGAACTAACTAGAAATCGAATATTAATTTAATAATATTATTAATTGTACTGTATAGGCTAGCGTGCTACATCTTAGACCGTGACGATGCCTAAGATCAGACCAGTCAACGGTCAAATGCTTGCCTATTAAGTGTAAAAAAAGTATATTGATAATGCACAGGTGATAAATATTGTGAATTATAGTCTTAGCCGGCGTATTAGAACGGGGAAGCCAGAGGTCAGGTATAAAAGTAGTAATATCCTTTCTTGGGATTCAAGTTTGTTTCCGAAATTTCATCAAATTCAGATTAGTGGTTTAGCCGTGAAAGCGTAACAGACATACAGCGTTACTTTAACATTTATAATATGAGTATATTACTGATTATAAAAGTTAGCACGTTCAACTCCCACAAGGCATTATTATTTCATCCAATTAGTTTGGGTCAACATTTGTAAACGTTGCTATCAAATTCGATTTTGAGATTCTCATGACCAAAGATATCAAACTTCAATAAAAACAACCTTTGCGTTAACATATTAATAATGTTTATAAAAATATAAGTATTTACATATCATTTCAATCTGATATGCATCAGTCGCTTTCCAAGGCCATTTAAACTTTCCCAATAGGATCAATAACTGCAGTCATCTTATATGGTAACGTGTTGCTAGCAAACGATCTATGTACCCATAAAAGACTTGTCTTAGATATATACATAGTTTTTCTTGTGCTAAGCGCTAGTTATAGCGGAAGGGAGAGTGTCTCGTGTGTTTTATATGTATTATTGATAAATACTGTTATTACATACATGCCATTGCCATCGAGTTCCGCTAAGTAACGTTTCTTTCGTTGTAAATGTGAATATAATTATCTAACATCTTAGTATGATATTTATTAAATTACTCGAGTACTTTTTTACTGGTGGTAGGGCTTTGTGCAAGCTCGCTGGGTAGGTACCACCCACTCGTCAAATATTCTACCGCAAAACGCCAGTACTTGGTATTGTTGTGTTCCGGTTTGTAGGGTGATAGAGCCAGTGTAATTACAGGCACAAGGGACATAACATCTTAGTTCCCAAGGTTGGTGTCTATGGACGTTAGTGACCACTAATTATCAGGTGGCTCATATGTTCGTCCGCCTACCTATAATATTAAAAAAAACTACGTTAACGGTAAGGGAAAGTTTCGTTCAACTAAAGAATCATAATCATATAATAAAATGTACTATATATTATAACAATTATATATAAATAAGCAAGAGAATATTATGTAATAATTCATTTCATGCTCAGCTATGAAGTTCTCTTGAGGAAACCTGCATGTGTCGGATGAAAACTTACTACACGTGTATGACCCACACATGTGTATTAAGTATTTAGGTTCTGTTACTGTGAACTTTAGAAGATGTATTAAGGTACTGAATCATTATATTCCCAAAGGGCATTTGGGTAATACCGTCTATAGACAGCGGGACTGTCAAAAGCATTAACCATCCCTTCCATCACCAAGACGCTATTGACCTTGGAAACTAAGATGTGCCTGTTAGTTACACAAGTTCCCTCACTCAACAGAAACACAACAATACTAAGTATTGCTGTGTAGTGTTGTTGCTCATGAAATCATCATCACAAAGTAATTTTTATCGTCATTAATAAAAATTAAATAGAGCGATAATTACGTCACGTTTTTTACAAGTCAATATCATGTTTATAAATTAGTTTGCACAACGTGAAACGCGAATCGATTGAGGTCGATTTCTTTACATCTTCATCTTCCCACCGTATGTGACACGGAAACTGTCTATTGTTCTGTGGAAAAATAATCATGTATACCTAATAAGGGCATAAGTAACATTGACGTTTATTCAAATGGCCGTAAAGTTGAAAATATTTGGAAAAATGTAGTACATTTCATAAATAGTTGCTTAAAATCATAACATTTTTTTTTTAATTGTCATGTAAAAAATGAAACACATTGTCTTTTCTTATTTACTAGATTAATGCTCTTGTTTTTATCTGTAAGTTAATTAATGGTTTGAAATTAGTCGCTCGCACATGTCTATTGAAATGATGACATTTGTCTTAAATGATCTTTAATGACTTTCAGTATTGAAAGCAAAAAAAAAATTTAATGAAGACAAATTTTCAAATCATTTAAAAGATCGAAAAATAATCCATTTATTGAAGTAAATCTGACCGAAGTGACATGACCTGACGAACCCACAAACTAGATTATAACGAATGAGTTATTATAGTTCAAGTGTATTTGTGAGCAAACCCGGCACTCTCATCTTACATTTATAAATGAAATCCACTATAGATAATAGAGAAAACGAGTGAACCAACACTGCTAACGTTCTAACTCCATGCTGCCAGAAATCTCCAGAACTTCGATACCTACAGCCTTATAGCCAGCCAATAGTCATTAGGACATCAAGGCGGTTAAATTTACATTATCGCTAGTCACACAAATCCAAATGAAAATAATTGCAATCAAAATAAATTCAAATTTTGATTGTGAAGTTAAAGAAAAAAAATAACATGAAGCCGTATAAAACTACCAAACTGATAGAAAGAGATAGAAAAACACGGATAGCCTGTATGTGTGTATTACAAGACATAATGTATATATGTGTATACCACTCGTATGTTTGCGTAAAAATTATTGATTATTTTTAATGTAAAGAAATTAATTTGCCTGTTCAACAGCAACATAATAACTGTTTGACATATTTTTCTCTTATTAAACACTAAAATTTTATTTACTGTTAATTCAGTTGTAATGCGGTCAACGCAATAAATAGATACACTTGAAACAGCATCCGGTGAGAGCGGATTGTTGTTCGCAATTAGTTTATCTATACTAATAACAAAATCGCGTTCCACAATGTTTCGACCGTATCGGAAATTTCTAAGAAATAAAAATTCTGATGTAAATTTTTTTGAGCGTTATTCCTATACATAAGACAGCGTTTAAGATTAACCGTTACTTAATCCTGTATTTTAAATTCTTTAAAATATAAATACATATAAAATAAATACCTTAGTTATTAAAATTGCATAGCGATTGTTTAGTTAAACACTCCTTTGTCTCTTTCTGTCTTTATTGATTTGACATTCGAAAGAAGAAGAAACAGCATTGCTTATTTATTTACCATATTGGCTTTTTTTTATAAAAAATGAAATAATACTAAATGCCTAAAAAGTTATAAAAGTAAGAAACAGTTTTTTTATCTTAATATTTAACAGTTCGATCTTTAAAAACATTGTAAAAATTATAATTATTTTACCCAGTAACATTTTATATAGTAATGGAAGTTGAAATGTTTAATCGTAATTATTATTTAAATATTAAATTAAGCACTTACACATTCAACTACAGCCTAAAAGAAGCAATTTTATTAAAAAAAAATATAATAAGATAACCATCATTTGAATTAAAACATCTTTAGAAGCAATGAACAATTAAACAAGCCTACGTTTTGTTCAATCGTAATTGTGCATTTAAGCAAGTTTCCACAGTGAGAACTGAGAGGTTCTCACACAAACAACAGAGGTTTTTCTCAATCGGTCACCAGGTTTCGTAACCCATTGTAATATTGTTTGAACAAGTTGGAGCTCTTACATTTAAGAATGTAGTTAAACTTTGTTATTCAACTGGCTTGTTTAAAATTTTATTTTAAATATTTGATAGATGTTCTGTAAAATTTTCACTTAATATTAAAAAATAAAATCCTATCCCAAAAATCAATCTAACCCCAAAGGTAATCCCATAGAAGTATCCGTCTATCGTACTATCCGTTTTACACAATTTACAAAATTCACGTGCTATTTGCTATTTGCTTTATGCTATTAACTATTTCATTTTTTTTCTTATAAATCTAATTGTCCGATTATTACGATCATAAAAAAAATATACAAATCGGTTCAATCGTTCTCAAGGTGATGCGCTTACTAACGAAAAGCATTTCATTTTAATTTGTATATAATAGATTAGAAGTAAAAAAAACAGTGTTGTATAAAGAAACGCGCACATAAGTTAACGTATGCTAATATAAAACTTTATTTTTTCATATGACCTCACAATCGTTTTAATAAGCGTTACTTGCGACCGGTTATAGTTAGTTGAAGGACTATTGCATTAATCTAATTAAATTAAAAATATATAAACTTATATCACTTGACATGAAAAATTGATATCCTTTAAGTTTTAGGTTTACTAAAGGCTTCTTAGTCGGTTATTACAGTTTTAAGACATTGCCATCTACAACAAATTAAAAAAATACAATAAGCGAAACTAATATTCACACTGTTTTTTCTAACTACACAAAAAATATAATATGATATTAACACCTTAAATAAATCTATAAAAACTTTAAGGAAAAATGTAGTTAAATTATTCGCCTTATTAACTTAAAACATCTTAAGTTAAATAATAATTTCAATCATAATAATTAACATAAAATACCGACAAAGTAATTTATTTGACCGGTATTCTATTTACCTAACATAGGTTTTAAATATAAAATATAAATACAATTTAAAAGAAAAATTTACTTTTTTAAAGATATATGTATGTGTGGGCGCTTTACAAATAAGAGAGTAATGTTATCTTTTTTATTATAATATTTTATGATATAATAATATTTTATTTATTTCTTCATAAAAAGTTTACAAATTGACATATAACATTCAAATATCAAGTAAGTAATGTGAAGACTGGTGCTTGCAATAGATAAACTGTTCTACAAGCCACCAGGCCTACACTCCCGTTTATATGAACAAAAAAAAATGTATAAAGTGATATAAATATGTATAGTTTTTATTACGTTAAAGAAAAAAAAATATTTTTTAATTATTTTTTTATGTCAACTTGTTTATTACATGTCTCAACCAAATTAAAATCTTAATTTTACCTTAATATTGCATACAATATCAAACTACCATAATTTCAGTTTACATTAGTTTACATCAGTTTACATTACGGAGCATCACAAACTATATTTTAGTAATATGGAAATATAAAATATATATTAGACGTCGTAACACGCATTAAACGAGTCCAGCTGACTTTGACTTAGAATGTATGCCAGTTGTCCTTTCGTGAATTAACTACTTTTACTTTATCAAGGTGAGTAGATTAGTACTTGAGATAAATAATTAAAAGAGGTCATACTCATCTTATATATTTTTTTTAATTATTGACAACTTATTAAAGAAACATTTCTATAAAAAAAAAATTATCAATATCTTCAAGCAATTGTGTAACTTATTCGAATACAATATAACTTAGTTTGACATGAACGATTGTTCAAGTTACCTCTCTTGGTCTGGCGATGTGGTTCATCAAGATCGGTTATCTCAAGCGGCCATTGAGAAAGACAAACAGAGCACAACAGTTTCATCTACGTTTAAGGTATTACATTATTATTATTATTATTTAAGGTATTGTTTCAAAGTTAAGATATTTTTTTTAATGAATAGGAAGGCGGACTAGCATATGGGCCATCTGATGGTAAGTGGTCACCAACGCCTATAGACATTAGTATTGTAAGAAATGTTAACCATCGCCTACATCACCAATGCGCCACCAACCTTGGGAACTAAGAAGTTATGTCCCTTGTGCCTATAATTACATTGGCACCCCTCACTCACCCTTCATACCGGAACACAACAATACCAAGTACTGCTGTTTTGCGGTAGAATATCTGATGAGTGGGTGATACCTACCCAGACGAGCTTGCACAAAGCTCTACCACCATTTTAGATTTTTTTTAAATAGGTACAGGGCAGGACATGTTGAATGAATGTCATAATGTCGAATTACGTGTATATACAACGGAACGGAAGCCATTTGGAAATCCGTCCATCCTCAACGTAATATTACATATTCTATATTACAACTGTACACTGTAATATAGATACACTCTTATTTTTTTTCTCTCTACATCGAGCGCAAGAACAACGTTACCAAATTAAAATGTAGGTATATTTGATCCACGTAGTAAAACGAAAAAAAAGTAGTATAATAATATTTTACAATAACTGACTGAGATACAACGCTAGTATGAACTGACATACTAAGCCGGATATAAATATACTAAGCCGGAAATAGGATAACATTTTGTCTAGGAACTTGCTATGGACCACTAAGATTTTTTTTTTAATTCATCTCCTAAGGCGGTTTAAATGGGAAATTAATATTATATTCAAATTATATGTAAAGCAGCGTGGTGTAATAAGCTTCAAACCTTCTCCTCAAAAAGGAAAAAGAGGCCTTAACTCAGCAGTGGGACATTCACAGGCTGTTACTGTTATATGTAAATGTTCGTGTAAGATATTAGCTTCATTGTTTGGATAGGACTTATTTAATGTTCAGTAGTAAGATTTGATCCACATTTATTACTACACGTAATAAAAGTTTGTCAAAATTTAAAAACTAGATAGAAAGCATTGTTAATATACATACATGTAAATAGCGAATTGTGCATCTATCCTTTGAACTGTATTGACATTTAAAGATGTGTATAATAAGCGCAAAACTCGAAATGTCTTTCATGACCTTAGCTCCGTGGGTTTGCGCAGGTATGCGAAATTATAATGTTACAAACATGGAAATTACATTTTAAATCCTTTTATCTTAGTTTATAATTATATTTTGATAAAAATATATATTAGCCAAGACGGCCCAGTGGTTGAGTTAAAGGAAGCATAACTTACTTTTCTTGTTCTTAATTTGCACTTATTTATCATTTGATGCTCGGCGGTGAAGCAAAACATCATGAAAAAGCCATGAAAAATTTGAAATTTTGCTGCATTTGTATCCATCAAACCGCATTGAAGGAGCGTGGTGAAATAAACGCCGACCCTTCTCTTCAAAAGGAGACAAAAAATATGTAACATTACAAACATTTATAAATGTTTACAATTAGTTATAAATGTCGTAGAAAATTTAACACGTTCCTTATTTTTCAGGCTTTGAAAACGTGCGCAGTCTTATAACGCCTGGACTTGAATGAGTCTGCTATTGGACTCGAAAACAATAAAATTCCTTCAAGTGAAATGTGGCATTCAAAAAAACCGGTTTAAATACCGTAAAAATCATGGTTAGGTAAACGGTTCGTGTAGTTATGGCGTATGTGAATTTTTGAAATGACTCATTTTCCGAAAAAAGTATTCCAGTTTTGAACTCAAATATTTCGAGTTTAAAAATTCAAGCAAACGTTTAATATATTTCTTTGTTTTCAAATACCTACCATAAGCAACGAATCTAAGCTGTAATGAAGACTAGAAGTATCTATGAGCCATTATAATGTTTTATCATAGAGACTATTGCCCATGGCAACCCGAATAACATGAGTGTCGTGCTTAGCAACGAAAATGACAGAAGGAATAGAAAAAAATATAAATAAATAATAGATTAGATATGCCATATATATAAGTAATTGTTATTGCCTCCCATTAAAATTCATTTAAAAATATTATACTATAAAATTAAACACAGAAGATTTTCAATTCACTATTCAGAAAAATTATGAACTTAGTTGGAAAATATAATACATTACAAATATATATAAAAATATTTATACGCTTTATAACGAGAATATCAACATTTGTGGATTTACTAATGGTATTACACCCAGAAAAAATTCATAAGGACAGAAGGACACTTTTGGTGATTTTGTAAATATACGTAAAAGAATGTTATTGAAAAAGTATTAGCTCCACGCGTCCTTATAAAAAGTGTGACGTAACATCGTCAAAACTATAATCGTAGTCACCGATTTTGGTAGAGCGACGCCACATCGCTGGCCATATTTAGTCTGATTATACCAATAAAAAAATACAGATAAAATAAATTTACCGGCTTTTTACATAAAATATAAATGTACTGCTTACGACTGAAATTAATAATTCCTAATATGAAATCTCTACATTTAGGATTGAAAATTATATGCAGTTAAATGTGCAAATAATTGAGGATTAATGGAAGGATTAGCAGATATCTGTTGCTTATCAATGAGGTGACTGCCCAATTTCGATCTTTAGATTGAAGATTAAACAATCGATTTATATATATCTTAATTAATTAATATCTATAACTGTAAATATATTGATAATTCATTCATCAATTTATTATTACAGCAAACACTGATTTATTTAATATTATAATTGGTTATGCTTAAGTATAAGTCGTTATAAGTTATTTTTGTTATTAGCGATGAACAAATACGTCCTTGATTGTACATATATAGTATGTGTACATGTGTAGGTCTGGTCGTAAGGTCAAACCTCGTTCAAACATCATAAAAGTCCATCTCATATGGAATTCTAATTTTCCTTTCCAATATTATTATGAAATATTTGTTATTATTATTGAAAATGTTGTTTTATTCAAGTATGTTATGATAGCCCATTGGTTAGAGGACGAGAATTTTAACCTTTGATTCCGAGGTCCAACCCGGGCAAGTACCACTGAATATTCTCAATTTGTGTTTATAATCCATCTTATACTCGGATGCCCTACATATAAATGAACACCAAGCATGGCCGCAATCTAGTTAAAAATGCTTCAAATGTTTGAGAGGAGGCATTTGTTCAGCAGTGAGACATTTAGTTTTATATATAATTAATATTTATATACGTTGATATAGTACGGCTGTGTAAATAAGTCAATACCAATTATATTAAATGGTCAATTAGACACTGTTTACTGTATACGTACTTGACCTTGCATGTCTTTGCCGATGATTTAAACAGAATCCATGAATTACCAGAGAGTTTGTCGTTGGTGGCTATATTATCCAAAACGAAAATGCGATTGGACTATTGTCCTAACTGTAAACCTTTCGGACTAATCTCTGTCGTGGTTTTTTTGGATCTCTTTGACGCGGCTTATTATTTTTTGAGCATTTTGCGAGTTGTGAAGAAGTGGGGACACTTTTAATGTTAAATAAGGTCTCATTGAATGCAGTCTTCAAAGCTACATACAACCTTTGATAATTACTGGACTTGCGTATTTATATGAACTATTATATATACAGATTGTGCTTGATGATTGCGAGCACTTCGATATATGATTTGCTCATGTTACATATCGATAGCAATTAATGTTCAGATCAATATGAATCGATTTGGTCCAGTTAACTAAGGTCCTACGTCACTGTGTTTTTGAGTTGCATCACTTCAAATAATGTAAAAAAGGGTTCAATGTTATTTCCTCATGTCTGCCTCTAGAGCAGGTATCCTGGAGACGTAGAAAATAAATGAAACAGATAATTGACAATGCAGAGCTCCTGATTGTTTCACAAAGCATAATTCTCATTATTTGTTCTTGTGGCAAAACAAGTTGAATTTTTTCTTATTAAACATATTAAAAGTATTAAACATTACCTGTACATTTAATTTATTTAGAAACATATTACATATATGTATATACATATACACACATATACACATAACAATATATAATCTTATAGTAAGTATAGGAAGTTGAATCGTAATCGAACTCCTTACAACACCAATATTTACCTGGCACTTGAAGTTATACTTAGAACTACTATAAAATATTTTTATTGGAAGAATAATTTAGTAATTGCGTCGTATCTTTCCATGTAACAAAATTTATGATTTTACAGCTGTATATATTTATGTGTTAATTTTACATATTAATAAGAACTATGTATTTCATTTCAGTATAATAAGCGTATATATGTTAATTTAAAAAAACGTTTACAATTAACTTTAGATTGTATAAAGTTTTTTTTTAAATATATCTATGATAATAATGAAAATAAACGTGACATCTCTTGATGGGAAGGGTCATTTTTATTTAGACAAAACGTTATTAACTTTTACGATTCTAGTCGTAAATGTGGACATTCCATCACCGACATTTGCATGTGAATATGTTGTCCGGTTACCGGGTTGCTGTCAATGAGGTAGCCGAGACCGGCATATTGATGTAATGTTCCTAGGGTTGCCACTGACCAGTTTAGAGAAAGGCATTTTGTTGTAATATTAAAAGCAAAAGTAATAAGAGCCTGAAATAATGAATTCATTTTAAGTTTTAACTGACATCGATAAAGGGAATAATAGAAATTGAATTATTTTGAACGTTTCGTTTAAAATGTGTGTAAAACACGATCTCTGCTCTTAAATACAAAAAAATACTCTAATTCAAATTTCTTTCATCAATATAGAAGCATTACACTTTTAATATTCATAATAAAACTACCGTTAGTTCGGAAGACTGCACTTGACCTGAAAAGAGCAAGCGAAAGAAACTCAGTGAGTTATTATGAAAATCATAAATCTATCAATCAATCCAAGTCCGTCTGATTCGGTACACCCAATCATCATATCCTAACGCTAAACAGCAATACTTAATATTGTTGTGTTCCGGTTGGAAGGGTGAGTGTGCCAGTATATCTACAGGCACAGGGGACATAGCATCTTAGTACAAGGTTGGTTCTGTATTGGACATAAAAGGGATGATTAATATTTCTTACGACGTCAGTGCCGGGTGACCACTTACCATCAGGACCATTTGTCCTTTCGCCTATGATATAGAAAAAAAAATAGCTCCTCAATGTTTTTTTATGAAACATTAATGTGTCTACTACATATATGTAAATACTGCTTTACATACGGCTTCGCTCACTCGCTCATAATAATTCGAATTTTCTAAATACCAATTGCTATAGCTCTTTCTTTAAAAACGAAGGATTTTCATATAAACTTTCAACTCCTTTATCATTAACTCGGGAGGTCCATTTTCAAAAATCCATCCTTAGTGCTAACCTACTTTGTAAAAGAAACCCGTATGCAAATTTTCATAGTTTGACATATCAGTCAGTCAGTTCTTATATATACACAGGTAAATAAAAACAGCTGATAACGTTATAAAAAGTAGTTTAAATTAAAGTTAAATTAATTATATGCTTATAATTAATGGAAAAGGAACAAACTTTTGCGATAATGGAATAAGTCTGACGTCATGGGTTTTTGCTAGCGTTATCTACGAAGGGCTTATTGGGTCAAGATTATTATAAATGTGTTTAACTTGCGTTTGCAAAATGTATTTTTTTCACGATATAATTGAGAGAAATTAAAGCATACAAATCAAATGATTACTCTTCTAATTTTGATATTTTTTTAATTATGCAAATATATAGGCAAATATCTGGCGTGCGTTGTAAATCCAAGTTTAAATTTTCAATAACGAATTGTTGGTTACTATTGGTAATGTATGCGAAGAAAATTTATTTTCACGAAACTAACAAATGTGCGTTTTGCAATACCTTCTTAAGTTATTTTCTAAACAATTATCTCTTGCGACGCGCGCGCTATATATTGTACCTAACGGTTTACGGGCCGCCTATCGATGTAAAATCGCAGTTTTCTGACGCTTTGGACTATTGTGATTCTCACTCCTAGCACAAGCTTTACGCTAAATTGGAAGGGATTTAAAATGAATTCCTTAAAAAAGACCATAACATTCTGTTATAAAAAAAAAATCTAACTCAGTCGAGTGAATGTATGGTTACGAGTGCAGTTCAAACAGTAAAATATTCATATTTATAAATACATAGATACGTATAGATAAATAAATAATCAAACGAAGGAACAATGATACTTATTGAATACCAGGGGTATGTTTAAACATCTGTTCTGTATGTTTAAGGAAACCGGCTGATGGGATGGCCTCGAGCTAGTTTACGCAATAGCGAAGAGGGATCGAGATCATTTTTTTGTATTAAAGAGAGCTCCGCCGACCCAGGAACAGAGCACAGAATGTGGAACATATTCATGTATGGAGAGTTCCACAATCGGACAAGCAGTCGCCAATGTGACAGTGACGCCAACAGCCCACGTTGTCGTGATTTTAATAATTTGTCTATATTTATGTTATCAATGTATATAATAATTATATTAAATAAAACCTAAGCCTTTAATACAATCACGAACAAATTCAACTAAGATTAATAGTTTGACTTGATTATATTAGATATCCATAATGAATCTATAAAAAATATACAATAACAAGACGACCTCGTTTTAAGTCGTATATGTATACAAAAAGTTTGTATTACCTTATTTATATTACAACCAACCCTATTCTTAAAACGGTATGATTAATAAAATATTTCTCACACGCCAGTTCGCGTTCGTTATAATACTTCAAGCATTGTATGTTGTGCAGTTCCGAAGCAGTGGTTACCCGTTTTTTTAAACGTACGCACGCATATAGCTGTTATGTAAACAGCATACTCGAAGTACTCTTGCGGAATAAATAATTAATTATTATACCTGTACACGCGATAACAGTCTTTTTAAACATTGAAATAGAACCGTAAACCGATTGCTTTCATTATAAAATTCTAGAAGTCAAAATAACAATTAGTAATAACATTGGTTACATTATATATAAGCGAAATAGTTTCCGTAGATTTTGCTTGTATATATAAAAACAAATTAGGTCAGAAGTAATAGCGCTCATACGTAATGTATTTGGTTTTTTTTTTCATTTCTAAAAATTTTATTAATATTACGAATACGGCCAAAGTACTTACGCTTAATGAGTAATATGTTTAATTTTATTAATAATGGTTAAAATGGGGAAAATGTAGAATTTATTTACAAAATATGCCCGATATTGTTTTCGCATTCTAATTGTCCTGCAATTATTTTAGAATATATTTATACATATTGAGACAGAAAATGCTTATAGTTGACCTTTAAACTCATTATAATGATAGAAGACTTAAGTAAATACACTTGTTTTATGTGACGGCGGTCTTTTTATATATAGTTATTAATTATGTTATTGGTACTGCATTACATTGGTATAAGGATATAATATATTATGCAAAGTACATTTTGAAACAACGTAAAATTAAATTATTAGAAGCGCGAATAATTTTATTATTAGATATCATTTACTCTCTAATACTCGCTGTAAATTGAAAAACTTAAATCTAAATTGTAAAACCTAAATACGAAAACTTTTCATAGGACTGGGTCAATAATCTCGATGTAAAGTTTATCATACTGTTAAACTAGTCTTTTGTCCTTTCTTACATAATACTGTACTGTACGTAGTAAGTGTTTTGCCCTATTAATAATATTATGCGGTTATTATTTACAAAAAATGCTTAAAATATTGAGTCATTTATTTTAACAAGTATCAATAAATATAATAATATATACAAAAATATATATAAATAATAATATATCTAAGCAAATAGTCATAGACTAGCTTATAAAATATATGTTATTTTTATTAATTATATTTTAGAATTCTAGCCTTATGATTTATTTAACATCCGAAGTTTTTCTTCTGTAGTGCTTCAGGGATGTTTCCTGATGCGAATATAGACTGTTTTTACGCATTAATGCGAAAAAGTTGTGCATCCTTGGTTCACAGGGTGCGGGTCAGCTCCAACAAAATTCTAATCATGATTGCTAACATGCTAGACTGTATATTTATAAAACGCTGTTGTAAAGTTACAGTAAATTATATAAGTACTATATAGTAGATTATTTTTTTTTTTTTGTAATTTTGTATACGAGTCTTGCTACTCGAATAAATAAATTATTATTATTTTCCCTTAGAAAACAGAAGTACAGATACAGATCGATATGAACTCAAAAATATTTGAGCGATAAATTCACCTGTCAAACGTTATATTTTCTATTAAGAAATTCTGTCACTATTGTAAGTGCAGGTATAGAGAGTGCACTTCTGTTTGCGCATTAAATTCTATCTATGTCGTATACAGTTGGACGGTATTCCTTGAGAATGGCCGCCGTGACCGAAAGCAGCCATGAAGGCTTCATCAATATTAATGTTATCTCAAACTTTTTGAACTTTAGAGACTAGAAAACGTAGCAACATAAATATATCTAACTGGTGGTAGAGCTTTGTGCAAGCTCGTCTAGGTGGGTACCACCCACTCATCAGATATTCTACCGCAAAACAGCAGTACTTGGTATTTTTGTGTTCCGGTTTGAAGGGTGAGCCAGTGTAATTACAGGCACAAGGGACATAACATTTTAGTTCCCAAAGTTGGTGGCGCATAGGTGATGTGAGCGATGGTTAACATTTCTTACAATGCCAATGTCTATGGGTGTTGGTGACCACTTACCGTCAGGTGGCCCATATGCTCGTCCGCCTTCCTATACTATAAAAAAAAATATGCTTCTAAAATTAATCAAGTCATTTTAATTCAAGTCATTGTTTGTAGTTCTTCAACTCCCTGTTCTGATGCCTTGAATGTATATATTCTGTTAGAATATGGGATGAGAAATTAAAAGCTGTTCGATGTCATATTCAATTTCAGCTGACAGCAATTCGTTTGCCCCTTTGTGCGGTTTCGTTACAAGGTTTTGTTTCGAAGTCGGTTTTAAAACAAGTATTAGAATTTTTCTAAATATAAAAACAAATAAAGAATAAAATACATTACATTGAAGCTTAACGACTTTATATATATATATATATATATATATATATATATATATATATATATATATATTATCATTCTTAAATAAATTTATTGATGAACACTTTTTTTTAGTAGGTTTAATGATATAATGATCAATAATATTAAATTTTTAATCATATTCATTTGTGATATATTTATTTTTTAACCTTGTAACTTGAAAGAACTTTATTTTTAAAATTCCATATCTCAAGTGACAGCATTCGTTGAACTCTAATAAAGGTAGCCACCGCTTCGTCTTAAACCTTAGTATGTCAAGACAACATTTTTTTTTTAAAATATTAATGATATATGAATTTACATAAATGAATAGCCTTTTTGGTGAACTGAGATAGCTTAGTGGTTAGAACTCGTGAATCTTAACCAAATATTATCGGTTCAAACTCAGACAATAATTATTTGTTTAACCCTGCACGTGGCGGATAAAATTATGTCACATGAGTATCCACCAAGCCGCATTCGAGCAGCGTGGTGGAATAATATCTAAACCTTCTCCAAAGGAAGGGATCTAGCCCAGCTATGGGAAATTTACATACTGTTACTTTATTGATGTTATTAACCGTTACAAAACAAGGTACGTATTATCGTAACTTAGTAATAAATACTTAAAATCTAATAATTTCGTATATACATATCATATTACTTTATGTGAAATCATTACTTAAAAAAGGAGAAACCGTTTTGTATTTCCTACATCATAGAAACGAGTAAAAAAAAAGGAGTTATTCGACAAATAAGCCGACATAAAAAACTACATAACCGTCGAGATGGCAATCGTGAGAAGTTCCCCTAACACTGAATGGAAACGCCGTCCCTAAATAATACCGCTATTATACTCAAACATACCGGTGGCCCGCGGAAATTCACTGCACAGACGCACTTTCTAATCAAAAAAGTTAAACACAACACAGCACACGCGACACGGCGAAACACAGTGTAAGTTAATGTCTAAGTTACTGCGGTATCTTTAGGTTGTTGACACGTGAAACACAGTTAGTATACGAACGTGACGTGTGAACGCGACGCGTGATTCTGACGGAGTGAGCAGTGAGCCAACCGGTCTCAGATTTCTCCCTGTAAACATCGAAAGCGAGCCTTCGAGCCTTTCTTCGAGTCGTGGCGAAACGCATCAGTGAGCTCCTACTACGGGCTCACTACTCGATTGTGATTCACAACATAATATATTTACATAATAGTTAGCAGCTGGCAAATTGACAGCGATTGTTTTTAAATATTATTTGTTGTTTATATTGAGGAATTAAGTGGTATTGTATTACCTGGTATTGTTAGTAGAATTTATAATCTAAGTGTAAAATTCTATCTAGATTTTTTCTCGAGTGTCTGTTCTAAAATATATATTTTATTAAAATATAAAATAAAATGTATAAATAATAATTCACGCCTCAAGAAACAAGTGAACGTATATTGCGGCAAAAAGGAAAGACATAAGCTGTACTAATTTAGCTACTTTCGTACATAAGTGGTGTATAGCTTAAATATTCCTGACTATTATTGAAATATCGAAAACTCGTTAACTAAAAAATAAAATTCAATGAAATTTAACAATCACAAGTTTAGTTGAATATGGTAAATTTATTCAGTTAGGCTTGCTAGCGATTCTTAAATTACTGTAAAGTATATAAAATGAAACAAAATATACAGATAATAAATATACGGCAACTTAATGTACGACCATAAGAAAACACAACATATGCAAAGTACGTTCGTTTTTATAAATGCATTGATTTCTTGAACTACCTAAAATATATTGTAGTTGTAAGGTACGGTTAATTAAAACGTTACATATAAATTGCACTCACATTGCACCTCGAAAACTCATTGCGCCTAGATTTTACTTACTATTCGGTTCGTATTTACCGAATTAGTATATAAACCTAACTTTACGTAGGTATATTATATGACGACTCAGAAACCGTCCGTTAAGACACGTGCCTTATGTATATAATGTGCTTATTTTGTGTTTATAATTCATTTCGAATCTGTCGGTGAAGGAAACGTGAGGAAATCGGCACGTGACCAATGAAAATATGCCATCTATGTATCCACCAGGCCGCAATTGTGCAGCGTGGTGGACTAAGCTTCAAACCTTTTCCTCAAAAAGAGCCATAGCAGTGGGACGTTTACAGGCTTTTATTTTTTATGCAAATCATATTTACACAGATAATAAATACTCGTTAGTAACAAGCTCTACAGAGACTCATCTTAAAATCAAGTGGGCGAAGTCGATAGATCAGTTTCTTAACATCGTAGTCATAATTTAACCATTTGTTTATTCATATTTCGTAAGGATAATATCCTTTTTAATAGAAAATGTAGCACATATCCACATTAAAATTTAAAAAAAAGTTATTTTGTTCTTAACTCATTTCAAATTACGTATCATTATTGTAAGCATTTCCGTCAAATCCTATAATATTGATATCAGAATCCAATGTAATTTCTTTGATAAGTTAAGTTAAAAATGTAAGTTAAAAATTACTTATTCCCTAAAAAAATGTTGTGAAAGAAAAATCGCTTTAAACAATAAAACCCCTTTGCGCACCATTTGTTGTTTAATTGTTTTCTGTTATTATAAATAACCTGCTATTTACATGTGCAACAAAGTATTAAATAAATAAGTAAGATTTCTCGCTAAGCTTCTAAATGATTTTAGTTTAATTTGCATATACCATGTTTGCTTTAATATAGATAGTTGTATGTGTATATTTTGTTTTAGTTTAGACTTTATATCGTAATTTAAAAATAAATAGCAGCCTTTATAAATACATACATATATTAAAAAAAATTCACTTATTTTTTTTACTTAATAAATAGTTTTTCATATTACCATAATATTCCGAAAATATTCCCAAAAAAAACCTAGTTACTCTAGTATAGAGTGACCGTGTGAATTGTGATGAGTGAAATGCAAAATGTATTTTCCGCCGCATATACTACAAATATTATAAGTAAAAATTGTGATACATCAAGAGCACCCATGACAAACTATTTAACATCAAGAACTTATGCAATATCATTGCTAATTATATTCGTAAAACAAAATGGTCATCGAAAACGGACTGTTATTAATTTAATGTTTCTGTGAACGTGTGACGTTTGAGAATTCCATTTAAATTTAGGACATGCTCAAATTTAGATAGCGTTCAATTAAGTGTTTGATTTGAGGGACGTTTCTATATGCGGCCTAAAGCATTTCTTAAGTCATTGGTCGTAGAATGTGTTAAAAAGGTTATTCTATACATTAAAATATTCTTAATTCAAGTAGGTACATATCAGCACTTTAACTCTTTTCCACCAATTACATGTATGTCAATTAAGTACAATTAAAATATTATTGATTCTGCAGGAAAATAACGAATACTAACTTCACACCTTTTAATCGATATTATCATTTGTCCAGTAATAAACCTTATTTATCAACGTTTTAAATAAAGACATTTAAAATTATTCATAAACTCAAATAATGTAAAATAAATCAACAATAGCGTATAAATACAGATTAAATGTACTTTAAACGCAAGCCAAAAAATACTTCGCATACAAAAATGTTTTAAAAATACCAAGGCGTGTATGAATCGACAAATAAACGATTCCTTGCATCGTATTGTCTCTATTTATTCATTTGGTTTACAATTTCATTCCTTCGAACAATAGCAGGATACAGCGCCAGTTGTTTTCAAATACTCTATAAAAGACGAATTTGATTTTGTGTGTATGTCTTGAAAATTTTATCTCGGAAAAGATAACATTTATTATAATCTATAAACATACTAATAAGTGACTGACTGACATATTCACGCACAACCCTAATTACTGATGCGAGCGCCATTAAAATTTGCAGTTTTATTTTTGAAAATCTAACCTCTAAGGTGATTTTGGAAGAAAGATCTATGGAAATTGGTATCTAGCATGAATTATGACGCGAGCTAAGCCTTGGTTAAGTGCTATTTTTATTATAAATAGGTAGAAACTTACCGACAACTAATCTAATAAATTTTATATAGCGTGTCTTCTTATCTATATAAATCTTACACTGAATTCTCTCTCTCTCTCTCTCTCATTAGGAATTTGACATTTAAAAGAAGAAGACAAAACATTGTTACTAAGCAACCGCTACACAACATTTATTAGTAAGGGGATAACAATGTATAATATTATTATAGGTCGTTAGCCGAGTCGCTAGCTTATAAAGTCGCGGACCCTGATGTATTGATATCAAGTCCCGAGTCCAGCCAATATATAAATCGAATTTTACTGTCAAGAAGTGCCTGCTACTGCCTGAAGTTCAGATGTTGCATGTGGTACACAAGTATATTGTGTCAGAATCAGGCAATAACTAATCAGATATTATTTTCACTTCATGAAAATATTAAGATTAATATTTTATAATAATAAAATAATAATATAATAAATTATTTTTTCGTATAATATTTTCAATAAAAATTATCATTATTTTAATGTTGTTCAAACTGGCAGAAATATGTGTAACATACACACAAATATACGAATTCTTTATTGTAGTCTTTTTTTTAATAATATGGTAGGCGGAATATATAAAAAGGTAGGATGATGAGTACGGGGTACCTACCCAGACGGACTTGCACAAAGCCCACCTTTGAAAGTTACTTAAATACTTAAATACAAATTTACTTTTGTTGGTTATCATTTACTGGTAAAGATTTGATAAAATACAATCTAATTGACTATAATTTTCTTAAGTTTTTTAAGCAGAACGAGATTTGAATACATCAAAATAGCTTGTCCAAGTGGTCACTTGTATGTAATACGCATATAGGGGTTGCCGAGATATTAATTTAATAAAAGTATCTCGTGTGTGTAGCAACCCCTATATATCTATATATATAAGCCTTATTCTAGGATTATATATCCTAGAACGAGAAAGTTAGCGCACCGCCCACACCGGCCATTTGACGAGGAAAGTGTACCAGCTGTCTGTTATTTTAATATAACTGCATGCATACATGTATTTTTAATATAATTATTATGCTTTGTTATAAATAATACTATTTTAGTAAAACAAATATATATATAATAAACAAAATTATGCTAATAGTCACTGTCTTTTGTTTTTGTGTTTGAGTCATCAATCAATGGTCCTCCTGGCTGGCCTAGGCCAGTCTGGGTACGGGCCTCGGGGTTGCCCCCCCTACCCGGGATGGTCCTCCCCGACGGTTCGACCGTCGTGTCGATTCTTTTAGGCCCATAGGGCCAGGGTCGTTGTGATCCAGGGCTATCTTTCTTCAATGGTTGGTTGGTTGTTCACTGGTTATGTCGTCCTACCGCGTCTCCAGATCGTCGTCTTCCTCTTCACCGATGCCTGCATCGGCGCTGATGGTCGGCGACAATAGGAGCTCACGAGGTAACGGACGCCCCTCAGGTGGTCTGGCATGAAGTGGTGCTATACCGTGGAGGTGTACGCTCGCACTGCTATCTGCCTTAGCAAATAGCGAGCGAGCGAGCTTGCGGACGAACTCCTCCACGGTGGGCGTCCTGGTGTCTCTATGGATGACATCATTTCTGACGTACCTCGGAGCTCCTACAATCAAGCGTAGGCATCGGTTCTGTTGGATCTGAATCCTCCGCTTCTGGTACGCTGAGCAGAGTGCGTACCAGGCGGGGGCCGCATACGTCAGGCGCGAACGGACGTAGGCACCGTAGCGTTTGAGTGTGTTGAATCCCTCGATGGTTTAGATTGAACACTGTAGGTGGCGCTGCAAGTGTTTTAAACAAAAGAAATGAAATAAGATCGATGATTTTTCTATTTACAGCGGCCGGCAATATTCTATTTTTCTTATTCTTTAACTATAAGATATACGATTTTAGAATAAGATTGCAAAAACTTTTTGGCAATAGATTTGGCTGATTATTATTTTTCGTCGAGAGAATCTGGAATTGCGATTCAACTGGTCACGATTTGTGTAGCTATTTTTATTTTTATTTGTATAATTTTACTCGATTATTTTTAATATTTATGATGACATATGATTAAAGGAAATAAATTACATCATAATTCGTTAATAAATATAACTTTATTTAGAGATCTACTCCATTAATTTTAAAATATCAACGATAGTAGGTTACACACAATTTGCTCAGTTTCCATCACTGAATAATTCAATTTTAAACATAATACATTGTACAAATTTTATAATACGAAAGGCACATTATTTTAATCCTTATAATATCACTTGGATGTAAACGCGAAGTACAATACGCTCCAAGCAGCCGGTGTCAGGCGATAATTTAATCAGTCTGAAAAAGAGAGAATTATTTTTATCTCTTGATATATTATAGTATAGTATTAGTATTAAAAAAAAGGACATAAATGATAAAAAGTTGTGACGACTTCATCATTATACTGAACACAGCGAAACATATCTGGAAAATTATGTTAATTTTATATACACTATAAAGCACTATACATATTATCAAAACTGATTTACAAGTCACTTCCGGTTTCTAAAACGCTGATTTAAGTTAGATTAACATTATTTACCTATCAGAGCGGCCGTTGGTCACGTATTACGTTATTATACCATTCATATTCATTGCGACTTTTTTGCCACGAAAGTTTTCACTGCCCCATGTATATTTTATTATGAACTAATTAGGTAGAAAAGAATAATAAACAAAATGACACTTCTAACGCTACTTTCGAGTGTTCGAGTCACGTGGTAGATAGCGAAAATTAGTTTATTTCGATTTTGGTTAGTGTCTGTATTACACTATTACAAATGCAAAAAAAATCTCCAAAATGTATTATCTGTATAATGTATTATATGTAGAATATCAAAAATTAGCGACTAAACAAAAACAAAACTATATGTTACCTTAACTAGGCTATTTTTGACGTCGCCATTTGCATCATGTGGAAAAAAATAACTTTTCTTTTTCTTGACATATGTTGCATCAAGGTGATCTCTGTAAAGATATATTAATAAATTTATTAAAAAAAATTTTAATGAATACCAATTTTAATAATAAGAATAAAAATAAAAACCAAAAATCTATCATTACCAAAAACATCTAAAACCACTTACTTCTACCATAAAATTAACAAATTAATTTTACTATAGCCATAGTTCTGCAACGCTACAATCTAAATCAAAACCTATTAAAACATTTTCAACTACAAATACTTTAGATTAATATAAATAATAAATATAAACAAAGCCTTGCAGAACTATGCACTTACACAGACAATTTAAATAGTTTCCCTCCTTTTAAAAATGTGCCAAATTCCAGATATGTTCTTATAGAACGTATATTTGTCGTTACGCCTTGAAATAGAAATATGTATTTAATCTAGAGTTGTCTGTATATTATGAATTTGTGTATAATAAATTATATTTTTTTATTATTATTTTTAATTTCGTAAGAGCATAGTCCGCAAAACCGTATTTTAATCAATTAACCTCTCTCAACAAATATTTGAAGATTGTGGATATCACACTGTATTTGGCAACGTCCATTCCGTACTGGAACATGTTGCTCGCGCAATACGAAGACATGGGGGCGACACAAGTGTTATACAGTAACAGTGCTAACATCCACTTCTGCGTGCCACTGTCGGCTTGGGGCCTTCTCTCGGTCAGGGGACGCAATGTACGCGGAATTTGTCGTGGAGTTTGATTATTATCAGGAATTGCTTTTATTCTATCTTCGGTTAATTTATTCGTTACTTGGTCTAATTCCTGTGACGTTTCAAAACTAAACATTTTCGTATCATTTATTGAACAATTTAAAATTAATTTATAGTATTTTTGTTATAAAGAATGCTGTTTACCGTTTGTCAAAGTAGGATGACGATGGCGTTGAATCTAATGAGTATTCTGTGCTTGATGGCTGAAACAAATTAAAATAAACACTTTTATATAAACCATTGACGAAGAAAACAATGGTTCTACTTGGCTCGCAATAGCCGCGATTTTATTTAAGCCGTATTTGTTCAGAGAACGATTCAGAACTGATATATACCAAACACAATTATACTATATATATATATATATATATAGTATAATTGTATGTATATATATGTATATATATATATATATATATATATAGTATACTGATCGGGTGTGTTATTTACGAAAAAAAAAACATACATGTATGTACATAGTCGCCTTTTATAGGTCGTTTAAAAAATTTAAAAGTACGTTTTCATTACTGTTGAACTTATTTCTTGTCTCAAAGACCAAATAAAAGATGTAAATGTAGAGTTAAAATATTTTTTTAAATTTTACTAAATTTCATAATAATAAATAACATTAAACTTCATAAATAAACTTAGTATATACCAAATACATTAGGGGAAATTGTCCAGTATGAGTAAATTGATTGCGGCGGGACAATCTCGCATTCGCGTATGCCTGCAGCATCGTTTTACCACCTCGAGGGGCATGTATTGTTAATGTCGTCTAAGGCCGTTAGTGACGTATTCGTTAATGACTCACGTGATTCTCCTTGTCGTCGCCGTCGGACGACAGGCGGCGGTTCTTGCAGAGCGCGGGCTGGCAGCGGCAGGCGGTGCCGCAGCCCAGCTCGGACTTGACGCAGCCGCACATCTTGGTGGAGCAGCTGCCGCGGCACGTGCAGTGCGGCGCGCCGTCCGAGCCGCGCTTGGGCGCGCGCGCCGCGCTCGCGTCCGCCGCCTCCGACGAGAAGTTCATCGTGAGCCGCGAGCGCTGCGCCTGCGCGGGGGAGAACGACATTTCAATCTCGGACTATAGTGGAACTGATATCGATCGCCAGATTTTTCTGGATTTGTGGATACTTAGATTTGTTGGGCAAAGTCAGAAAAGTAGGCAGTTTATTATATAAATACATTTTTTATATAAGCGATTTTAATATCCTCTTTTAAATACCTTACTCAGCTGGAAGCTCAGGTTGATTTTAACATTTCAAACGCAAAAATATTTAATAATCATTTATAAATAACACTTAATAAATTAAAGATTAATAAATCAATAATTTCTATGCACAATTTTACCTGTATACGCTTGAAAAGTGGGGTCGCCCTCCAGTCGGGATCCTTATCTCTGTCTTCAAATTCATCGTCTTCCTCATCGGTCGGTTCCACATATTCAACCTTCTTCGTAGAATCCTCATTATTTTCTTTCTTACTGCGTTTCTTGGCTTTTTTACCCGCGCTCCGTAATTCTTCTAGTTCATCTGCTAGTCTTTTCTGGAAATTAATTAAACAATTGAGATTAAGCGTGGTTATGACTATTTGAATAAAATACAAATCACTTATTATTTACAAAAGTAAAAATTACAATTACAATTACAAGTAAAAATTAAATAGCCGAGATGGCCTAGTGGACAGAGCGCGTGAATCTTAACCGATGATGGGTTCAAGCCCGGACAAGCACCACTGAATTTTCATGTGCTGAATTTGTGTTTACAATTCATCTCGTGCTTGATGGTGAAGGAAAAACTGCATGTCTAATTTCATTAAAATTCTGCCACATGTGTATTCTACCAACCGGCATTGGAGCAACGTGGTGGAATAAGCTCCAAAACCTTCTCCTCGAAAAGGAGAGGAGGCCCAGCAGTGGGATATTAACAGGCTGTTTCTGTACTTACTGTTATCTATTAATATATAGTACACACCACCAACACCACCACGATAAATATAAATTATATTTATCTATTTTTATCAATTTCTATGAATATATGTACTTAAAATTCTATACTAAGATATATGAAAAAATATTTGAATATCAACATTATTAAAAACAGTGCAATTATGGCATTAACATACATTTTCCTGTTCAACTTGATCGAGTCGGTCCTGTTGGTATTGTATTACATTTTGTAGATTTTTGCATGCTTCACTCCTGTCACCCCTGCCGATAACACCTCTTTGAAGAGCTACCAAGGCACTTAGCTGTAACATTAAATTAAAAAATATTTATTTATGTTAATGTATTATTAAAAATTTTAGTAATAATTAAAGTATAATTATGAGGTTACATTTTGTAAATACTCATAATAACATAAAATTATTGAATATGGTTGTTTAAAAACCTTTTGTTCATTTTGCATCTTGACTGAAGCAAGTTGTTGTTCAAATTCGCTCTTGCTGTTCTCAAACTCTATCATTAATCTGTCATAAGATTCCTTGATTTCTTCATATCTCGCTTGATAGCCCTTTTCGCTCTGGTTTTGCAGTTCTCGCTTAGCGTCGACTAGCAGTTCGAAGAGGCATTTTAAAGCTACCTTAGCTTCGAGCATTGATTGAATGTTATCCCATTGGGTGCGGGATTTGTTTTCTGTAAAACAGTCTTTTAAATATTAAACTGAAGATAATACATAATTATTATCATCACAAACATGTCATCTGTGTAATTAGTACTCTTTTTATATATTCCACATGATAAAAAATCTTAAAAAAATAATAAAAAGAAATATTTACTCAAATAAAAATAATTTAAGCAACTTGTTTACTAAATAAATAAATTTGCATTAGACGGCGTTATAATTTAACACACTTAGGAGCAGAGCAATAGCCATAAACATCCAGCTATCTAACAAATTGTAGGCAATTACTCATCACAAAATGTATACAGGTGTTCGTAACTTACCCTGATCAGCTGTTAATATCTTCTGTTGTAGGTCAGATATCTGTGCCTTCCGAAGAGCTAGATCATCTTCAAGTTCCGCAATCTTCTTCCTGTTAGTTTGATCATCGGTGCTGTTGCGTAGATTCTCAATTTGTTCTGTTATCCAGGCCCTGTTTAATTGATATATTTCAAAAAACATCTGATGCTGATCTGCGTGGCTTATGCCGGTGTTTTGATAGGCTTGTAAAAAGTGATAGTAAATTTCAAACAATGATATGCTAATATGATATGATAAGACAATATATTTTTTTATATAATTAAGTGTTGCGTATGTAATTTTTTGTTTATTTATTTTAGGAAAGCAGATGAGCTAACGTGCCACGGTAAATAGTCGCCTATGCCAATAGGCACTGGTATTAAGTATAAGAAATTTTTTACGTCATCAATACGGAGATAAACACGGAATCCATGATATGTATATGTTCCTTTTGCTTGAAATTACACTGTCAAACTCATAATTCAAGCAGAAAAACAGCAATACATAGTATTACTAATTGACGGTAGAATATTTGATGCATTGGTTAAACCTCACACAATATCTGAACTTGACTCTGGATAGAAAACGGTTCTAAGTTACACATCGCCGAACGCTCAATGTTACTTTTATTTGACTTCCAGACGAACTTTCCCGAAGCTAAGAAGCGAACATCAGCAGAATGCAATTGTTAACAATGATTAATTTTTTTTGTTATTTAAACACAATTCCATGGGATGCATACCTGTACTCCATGAGTTCCTCAAGCGACTTCTCCGCCTCCACAATACTGAGATGCACCTCCAACTCCTGCTCGATGTACTGCTGGACGGCGCCGGCTTTCACACTGCCCTTTGCATTGCGTTTCATAGCCGTTTGTTTTTGTCGATCTAGCGCTTCCTACAAAGACGAATATAATTTGACAAATGACCGTTTCCCTCATAATATAAAACATATTAATTTCAAGATTTTGAACTAAACTTTATTAAAAAGCTGGAGAGATTGAAATTAAAATGTTTAAAATTGACAATTCTTGTTAATACTTATAATCCTTTTCAGGTTAATAAGTATTTCATGTTATATATTTATTTATTTTCGCACAATGACCCTAAGAGTAGAGCAGTAACCATAATATTTAACCAAGCTAGCAAACATCAGTCATCAGTGGGTCGGTTTGTGTATCTTAGTCTATAGATATGACAATGAAGATGCTATCATACAAGTCGGTTTTTGTGATAATAATTTATCCTTTCGCTTTATTTAATAATAATAATTTTATAACTATAGTATTAGAATTTGACTTAGAATATAATTATATATATATAATAACACTAACCTTCAGTCTCTTGTTAACAGCGACCGCCTCCTCCATCTTCCTCTTGAGCACGTTCTGCTGCTTGGCGTGCAGCGACTCCATCTTGGCCATGGCGGTGGCTCGCTTGCGGTCCTCGTTGCGCAGGCGCAGCATGGCGCGCTCGTTGTCCAACTTCCATTTGCGGAACTTCTCGCTCTCCTCACGCATTTGACGAATTATTTTTACCTAATGGAATAATAGTTCGGTATATAGATAGCAAAATATGCAAATAATAAAAATGATAAATTGTACCTATACCTTCAAATAATAGATAAAATAGATCTTGTCTTCAATAAAATACTGACTAGTACATATCTGCTATGCAAAAGCATGCTAGGTTAGCCTACCTACCTATCCAATGTCTTTCCTATTCATTTCATCTAGACATGAATTTGATGTTTCTGTCATCTTGGACATTTAAGGAGCATGCATGAATTACTCAATTTAACTTAATTATTATAATATAATACCTTAGTAGCTTTCATGGCCTGAAGTTCAGCATTAAGCGCAGCTATCTTAGCCTCGTTCTTTTCCTTCATCTTGATAATATTGGCTTGCTGTTGGCATTTTTTCTTCAAGTCTGATATCTCAGATTCTAATGTTGTTACCTTTGTGCGACGCTCCTCATGTGTTGGGTCTTTGGTCTAGGAAAGTAGACAAAAATTTAGAAAAATAAAAACATTTATTTATTAGTTAGTATTTATTATTAAGCCTTAATTTTCAATCATCATCATCAATCATCGTTTTTGACCACTACAGAGAATGCTTATCAATGAAAAGTGACTATTTTACACACTAATATTGTAAAGAGTGTGTACAATATTATAATGTGTTAAAGAATAAGTAAATATTATATTGTACACATGTTGACTTCCTACTTAATAGTATAAGAGGTAAGTTTCATTTGTTTATTTGAAAAGTGTATTTTAAATGTTGCCTTTTACACTGTGCAATTCAAAGCAGTAGTTTTAGAAATATTCAGAGAAATACGTAAAAATACGCGTAGCTAGTTGTACAATGTATTAACACTGTACGGGCGTATAGATCGGTTGGCGAATCTTTATATCTCATTGGTTAAAAAATACCCCGGAATAAAGTCGGGAAAGAAAGCTAGTTTATTATAATCGTAATAAATTTTAGATATATACCTTTGTCTGTTTTAATTGTTGCAAGAGTTCATCTCTTTCTTTCTCCAACTTAGATATCTTATCCTCATTCTCGCGTAGATTGTTGTGACTGTCGAGCATCTCTTTGTTGTTGGCCAAAATAGCTTGAACCACGGATGCCTTGATAGCCATTGCACGATTCAACTCTTGCAATTCTTGGTTAAGTGCCACCTATGAAATTGTATACAATGTATTTAAAAAATCATCAATTATTTATTGGTAAAACTAAGTGGACTGCCTCGTCGACATCGATGGTTAAATTGTAAGGGCGCAACTCACGAGTTTCTGAGTTTAATAAAAGATTGAGTCAACAAAAAATTATGGGATTTTAATGTCAAAAAATTGTCAATAGCAGTTTGCAATATGGAAGTTGGAAGTATATGCACTTCCATGTTTAGAAAAGTACATAATGTCGTTGGTTCAGTGCCTGAATTCTTTTTAGTTTTGGTGCATGTGTCGTCCATCGCTTTATGAGAGTGAAGGAATAGAGTGCACTGTCGAACATTATGACCTATGCAAGTTAAATGAATACAAATATGGATATCATAAGTAAGATATTTATAATTACCTGTCCCATTGCCCTCTTTTCTTCTTCCATGACAGCTTGATCTTCATTCAATATGATCTCTTCGTCCACCTTTTCACCATCAACGTTTTCTTTGACAAACGACAATTTAATCTCATGATCTATCAATTCCTCGTTCGTCTTCAAATTTACCGATTGCAAATCTTCTAGTTTTGTTTTAATTTCCTTAAGATAATCAACCACAGTTGATTTATGTCCATTGTCGTCTTGAGAAAAGTCTGTTGTAGTTATATTGTCTATAGTTTGATTACATTGTTCCGTCAATTCATTCAATTTACGTTCTATTTTCTCCTTCGCCGCTTCCGCTAAAAGTGCTTTTTCGCATAAATTCGTATTTTCGACCAACATGTTGCTTAAATGTTCTGTTACTTGTTTGTGTTTCTTGAGCAATTCAGCATATCTTGCCTTCTCTCTATCTAACTGTTCCTGCAGTTGTTCATTGTTTTGTTCACTAATTGTAGGAAGCTTTCCAACTAATTGTAGTCGAAGTTCATTTACTAAGTTGTTCAACCTGTGACAATAACTCTGTCGTAAAGGAAATATTGCAATTACTCTGGCAAATTATAGGACAGATAGTGCTTCTTTGGGACAGATATTACAGGACAAGATTAGATGCCGCTGATATTGAAGGCACATACTTTATAAAACATCATCAGCCCTAAATGTTTCACACATTATTTTTTAATGGTGATAGTTTTATTTTTAGACAAAAAAAAATTAATGCTAGTAACATGTATGATTAATATGAAAATCCGTTCATAATTTATTTAATTGAATAGTACTGTAATAGTATGTGATAGTATACACTTAGTTGCTACATACCTAACGATCTCGGCGGCCTTCGCGTCCTGATTGATGATGGGCTTGTTGCGGATGCGGCGCGCGCGGTCAGCGTAGCGCAGCGTGGACACCGTCTCGTCCAGGTTGTAGTCGGCCGGGCTCACACACGCCACCATCAACGTCAACGAGTTACCACCCAGACTGTCTGATCAAATTCAAATAAAAACATTTCTCAAGCTTTGTTTAATTTAGTTGAATGGATAAAAAATATACAAAATTTTAAAACATAAATTATTTTTATTACTATTAAAAAAAATAATTAAAAACATTGTTTTTATAATTGGAGGTGTACAACTACAAAGTATTTATGTTTAAAATTAGTTCAAGTTAACCAATGCTTACTAATATTATAAATGCGAAAGTGAGTTTGCTTGTTACGCTTTAACGACTAAACTACTCTACTGATCATCATGAAATTTCGCTTGTCATAGTCATTCATCATTGTCAAGGACATAGGGTACCTAACCCCTTAAACGCGGGCAAGCCGCGTGTGGAAGCTAGTCAAATATGAGCTGCTGATACAAATTTAAAACAATATTAGTTTTCTTACCTTGTAATAATCTTGTGAGTTTGCTATCTCTATAACTAATAAAGCTTCGGTTGGTACCATCCCCTAGAGCAGATATAACATTTCCAAGAGCAAGTAACCCTTGGTTAATCTTGACACCTTCTTTCAAGCGCTCGCCACTTGCCTTTGTTTTCTTAATTCGTTCTGAACCAGCAAGATCCACGAGGTGAAACTTTGAGGTAGTAGCTAAGTTTCTAAAACAATAATATGGCTATGAATAAATGATAATGATGATCTCTTCCTACATGATTTTGGCCATGGCGGCCAATCTCAAGGGAGTCTAGCACACTGCACAAGTATGAGCGCAAACACAGGTACATTCTATATTCCCTCACTCTCATAACAAGGGGGACTGTAAATCCGACACAACCGTAAAGAGTTCAGGTATAAGCTTTATGTGCTTTCCGAGGCAATGGTTTTCAGCAAAGTTCAAACTCCGGATTGCTACTGAGCCAATAACTGTTTGTCGACTGACCTTTTATCGCCCAGCCATGGGACTCTAATGGCTAATGAAGATATGTAAAACTATAATATAGCTAAGGCTTGTCACATAACAACATACTTGTCACTTCTGCTCTCTTTAGCAATGACGATTGTGAAGACGGCATGACTCCTGCTGGAGGCCTGGTTCATGGCGGTGGAGCCGGTCACGCGGCCCGCTGAGCCGCGCTCTAACACCGTCATCGTTTCCATTGTTGACGACACGGAAAGCTCAGTTATACCTAAAAATTAAGTAGTATATAATTTTTTATGAAATTATTGTATTAAATTGTCAACGCAATTTAAAATATTAATTATATTTATTTCTTATGTATTATTTATAGGATGTAATACTAGTTTCTGTATCACTCTGTCTCAAATTTATTTGTTATACTTGTAAGATACAATAAAGATGTGTTTTCTAAATAAATACATGTTAAATAATTTTATACAATTAGAAAATTACCCTGCCAAAATATGTTTAACAATTAAATACCTGGTAAAATAACTCCCTTGTTGATATCCTCTCTTATTTCTATGATACTATGTCCCCTCTCCTTCCCAGATAGTAAGTCATAACATTGTTCCTGATAAAGTTCCATGAAGGAAACATTCACTTTGAATATGAACTTATCTTCATGTGCCTCTATAAAGTCAAATATATCGGCCACAGCTTGAGGGATAACACCTACAAAATAAAAATAAAATATTGTAAACTCTTCAAATGGAAAGGTTGCAGATATCAATTTCTTGCAAGTCTCTATTTTAGTATGTAAATATGTTTTTTTTAATTAATTGATATTTATGTCTATGATGAAAAATTGTGAGCAAAATTAACTCTTAAAATTGTTATAACTAAAATTGGTGGTCTATACTATACCAAAATATATTAATACAGTACAGTGTTTGATCGCTCCTACACATTGAATGCATAGACAATACATTTGATTCAACTCACTCATAAAAGTATTATAAAAAGTACTTTATTTTCAATTTTGTTTTTCAACAATAACCATATTCCTAAAGTTTAATAAATAAAATTATTTTTAAAATTATTTAATATATATACTATTTAAAATTTTTATTATATTATCGATTTCACAATGTAAATGTGTATCTATCTTGAGATAGGGTGAACGATTTTTTTTTTTATAGTGTACTTATTATTTTTTTAATACTCTAACTGTAATCACTAAAATAATACCTATACTAAAATGAATGATAAAGTTCTAACAGTTTAGTGAATGGAAAACAATAAATTGGAAAGATTAGAATTAATAAATATAATACCTAGTCTAGTAAAGTCACCATCTGATCCTGAATAATTTGTACCCATTGTATATGTTTTACCAGAACCAGTCTGCCCATAGGCCAATATTGTTACATTATAACCTGAAAAGAATAATGATTGAATGATAAACAAAAAAAATATATACATATCATACTAAAAAAAAATTATAAGAGATAGTTTTTGTTTTTAATGAGATTATACAATTATTGTTTAAAATTTTATTTTATATTATTTATAACAGTAAATTTGAATTTAAATGTTTAGATACATAAAGATCTAAACAAATTATGATGAAATTAGATAATTAACATGAAACCAATATTGATTAATTGAATTTGAAAATATTACTTAATAGAATAAGGTAGTGGATATAAAAACTTTTAGTAGTTAAATAGTCATTGAAATAAGTTATTGAAATGCCATAAAATGTACAAGCTTATATTAAAATGAATTATGGTCTTTATTACTCGTTTATAAAGATTATCTATGTATATGAATTCACATTTAAGAAATGATAATGTTAAAGTAGCACTTTCTTTTAGAAATTCAGTTCAGTTCATTTTCAAGAAAATAGATGTAAAAATAGAACAACTAAAATTGAGGGATTTATTTTTGTTTATATATTCAATTAGAAAATGAATATATAAACCGTCGCCGAGATGGTCCTGTGGTAAGAACGCGTGAATCTTAACCGATGATCGTGGGTTCAAACCCGGGCAAGCACCACTGAATTTTCATGTGCTTAATTTGTGATTATAATTCATCTCGTGCTTTACGGTGAAGGAAAACATCGTGAGGAAACCTGCATGTGTCTAATTTCACTGAAATTCTGCCACATGTGAATTCTACCAACCCGCATTGGAGCAGCGTGGTGGAATAAGCTCCAAACCTTCTCCTCAAAAAGAGGAGAGGAGGCCTTTAGCCCAGCAGTGGGACATTCACAGGCTGTTACGGTTACGGTTACGGTATATATTCAATACAAAAGATAGTTAACTAAAGAAGCAAACCTTGAAACAGCTTCCCGATAAGGCCTTTAACTGCAGTATCATAAAATTCCTGTTGCGTGATATGCTGAGGGAACACATAATTGTATGTGAAAGCTAGGTCTTTGATCTGCACCTGTTGTTCTCCAGGTACTACATCAATGCATTCGTCACACCCTCTTTCAGTCTCTGTTCGCATCAAAGGCCTAATTCTTAGCGCAACTTGCACCGTATCAATGGTACCTTTATTGGTCTCCCCGTCAACCATTTTGGATAAATTTTAACGTCCCTCAGCTTGGAAAAATTAGGCTGTTTTACAGGCTCATATATTCCTCATATCCTTATCATAACCATTAGGGAAACTGACAAGATTTTTGTTTAGCCACTACTATTTTTTCTTTCTGGCCAGAGTGAAAACGTTTGCTGTAAAAAGTATTTATTCATATTCTGACGTATTAACTTTTAAACTATATTTATTTTAAGAAACAGCTAATACTCACCAATTAATCACTGTAAATAATTTATTTATTGCTTGTACTCCAATTTAAGAAATTTTAGCACTTAATTAATTTATATTTAATAAATTTATAATTAACGCAACAGAAACAATACACCATCACGATCACAATATACACCAAAACTTTCAAATTACAACGGCTAGGTATCGGTTGGACTAACCAACGACATATTCAAATTTTGTATTGCCATTAATCAATTATCACTAAATTTTATTAAAAAACGGATTACAAGAGATATATCTAATTATTTATATATATAATTATTTAAAATTTAATCAAACAAATCAACAAAATCATTTATTTAATAGGTGAATGTTAGAGATTGACGTTGATATACTTTTAAAATGGCCAAAAACCTAGAACCTAAGCACTACATCATTTTTGATTTGTCAAAATAATATGACATCTATTTTGTTGTCAAACCATGAAAAAACGAGCGAAAAGTGTAAAGAAGCTTACGAATATTTATTATTATAATTTCTATTCTTACAAGAAGTGTTTCAGATACAATATAGTTATAATAATATAACTTAAATATTCGACGGGTTCATGTGATTAACCTTTATATTTATTTATTTAAGTGATGTATCGTGTTTAGACTTGCAGTAGGTGAAAAAACTCGTCATGCCACCTAAGACTCGGCCAAATAAAGCAGCAAAAGCTTTAAAGGAGAATACATGTGTGTTAAATACTAAAAGATTACGTAAAACAGATAAAGTGGTTAAGCCTCCTAGAAAGGCTTTAGCTGATAAAACTAACTCAGCATCGGACGACAATGCTTCTATACTCGCTATCGAAAAAAAGCCTGTAAGTGTAAAAGTTGTTTCAATTAAAAAATCTCAAACAAAAACTGAAGTTAATACTGAAAGACCACGTCGGGAAAGACGGTTACCTAAGCGTTTTAAAGAAAATAATATATTAAGCAATATATCAACTAATGAAGTTTGCCAATCGAATAAGAACTCTTTAGATTTAAATAAAGCTTCACCCATTAAAAAGAAACAGAATCAATCGAAAAAAATACCTGTTGTTGTGTTATCTCCATTGAAAACACCTAACAGATTACTTGATACAAGTTTAATTAAAAATCGCCCTAAAAGAATTTGTAGACTTCCCAGTAAATTTGATGATCATTCCATTAGTCCGAATAAGTTTATACCGGTCCAGCCTATTAATGCTAGTACTCCTTTAGCAAATAAAACAAAAGAAGTTAGTAAGGTATCTGCTAAGAGTACTTTAAGTGTAAAGAATATATTATCACCACTTAATGTAGCTAATGAAACAAAAAAGCAGAAAACCTTAAAGGATTTTTTCAATAAAAAACAAACATCAGACTCAAATAATAATGCAAAGCAAAAAAAACAAAAACCTCAAACTTCTCCGAAAAGGTTACCTCTTCTATCAAAAACAAAACAAACAGTTCAAAATGCTGATAAGAATAGCTCATTGAGAGTTTTAGGAGATAATAAAAAAACACTTAAAAGAGATTCTAGTAAACTTGATGTTTATGAATTTACTTATGATCCCCAAGACGAACCATCACCAGCAAAGAAAAAAAAGAAAAAAACTGTTGCCAAGAAGCCTACAAAGCCTAAAGTTACCATCAAAAGCAATTATGACAAGAATTTAGCTAAAGCCCTTGCTTCTTTAAAAAGTAGTGTTTCTTCAAAGCCCTGCATTGTACCATCAGTTTCTCAATCAAATTCAGCAAAACCAATTGCCACTCAAAACAATATTATTGCTACCACAGAGCCTAAAACAAATACAGAGAAAGAAGTGAGTATTGTTAATGAGATAAATTATAATTCTATTAGAGTTGAGGACATTGCTATGGATATGCAACCTGGAGATGATTATAATATGGATTATTCACCTGTAAACTCACCTGCACATCCTCAAACACCTGCAGAGCCAATTGATAAAAATCAAATTGTCAACATACCTAATGTCAATGACCCTCTTAATTTACGAGATGATATAAGTTTCTTTGATGAACAACCTGTTGCTAGCAGTAGTATGAATGTGTCAATAAAACATCCATTAGCTAGCCCATGGAGAGTGGAGTTTGGTAATTTACCCATAAAATGGCAGGTAAACACTTATGTTAAGCCCAATATGACACCAGCTGTAGAAAGCTCCTTTATTAACTTCAATGATACAAAAAAGAAATATGTCTACACAGATATGGTATCAGAAGCAAATCAATCATTACCTGAAATTGTTCCAAGTACACCAAACTTGAAACAAACTAGCATTATTTCTTTTATCAAAGAAGTTGTAGAAAAAAGTGCAAATAAGAAAAAAAACACTAAATCAACACCAGTGAAAGCTAATTCCTTGTTTGAAGATATAACAAATACATCCATATCTACACCAATTAAAAAGAAACAGCCTTTGTTAAATAATAATCCGAAAGAAAGTAGCTTAACTCTTAACAAAGATGATTCATTTGCCAAGAGTAATAATTCCAGTAGTACGACTAATGAAACAGAGAGTTCAGATGTTCAAGCCAATGATGAAAATGGTGTGATTCCAAAAGACAAGAAAAAAAAGGCAGATAAAAATCTAACATACTTTGGTTTCAATGAAAGTGAAGATCAAGAGAATATTTCTCCTAAAAAGAAAAATAAAGCTAGGTCTTTACGATCACGAACAAGAAGAATTTTACAAGAATTAAATACGCAAAAGGGTCCTATGAGGGCAGTTATACCAGTTGCTGCAAAATCTAAGCCAATCCAAAGTTCTGATGTTGTAAATAAAATGTTTGATACAATGAAGTCAGCAACAGAACCACCGGTTTTTCCAGAGGTGGCTGTTGATTGCAACATTGAAAGCACTAATGTTGTGGAGCCTGCTATGCCTAATAATTTGGAGAATGAAGACTCAGAATCAGTACATTTGTTTGAAGATATAGAATTTATACATCACCAGAAGGTAATCATATTTTTATATTAGTAGTACTTATAGTTCATATGACTGCCCGTGTTGGTCTAGTAGCTTGATATAAGGCCGCAGACCTGGAGATCCTGGGTTCAATTCCCAGGTCGGGCCAATAAAAAGTTATTGGATTTTCTATCAGAAAATTCTCAGTAGCAGCCCGGAGTCTGGAAGTTGGAAGTGTGTACACTCCCGTGCCTTGGAAAACATGTAAAGCCGTTGGTCCTGCCCCTGAACTCTTTCCGGACGTGTCTGATTGCCGTCCCATCGGATTATGTTAGTTAGGGAATAAAGAGTGCACCTGTGTTTGCACACACACTTGTGCACTATTATATCTCCTGAGTAGTTGATTAATCTCTCTTGAGACTAGCCACCGTGGCCGAAATCGGTCTGGAGGACATTATTTTTACTTATAGTTCAAAATAGTTAATGCATATATGAATAAAATTATTTTAGCATTTTTGCAGTGAATTTCAAAATGTTGATTTGTGTAGTCTAACATGGCTTATACAAGTTTTTAACTTGGATTTAACTATTTAAATTTCTTGTAACATTTAAGGCAAAATTATATTTACTCACAACATTATCAATTAAATTGATACAGTACAAACTACTATGCAAATTATTTTTCCTGAGAATTAAATTGAAAAATTCTTAATTGTTTATTTATGGTTTGTGCAATATTTTTTATCTTCAGTCATATGCAACATGTCACAGTGCTCCCCCCTCCTAATTTTTGTTTCTGTCATCCTCATTCATATTATTGGTCCACGCTATCTACTACCCACTAGGGCTACTATATACTTAATGTTACTACATATACTATTACCATCACTATCTATGTAATTCATTCTCATTTAATTTTAATACATTGTTTTTATCCATTACTTTAGTGGCACTATAATCCCAATTAATACACCAAAACCATTTTGACAATATGCAATGCATTTTTGCAACAATGAATGGTTTACGTTATATAGCTGTAAAATCTATAATATGTATATTGTTTTTAAAATGTTTTAACATTTTAAAAACAAATATATATTTTTACTTGGTGCTTATTTTATTACAATCAAACAATTACATTTTTCATATATTATTTTTACAAAAGTATTTGTAATGACAATTTTTATACAAAATTAATAATCAAATTTAACATATATTTCAGGTGAATCGTAAAAGTTACGGTAAAACTAAAAAGGTTGCATTTAACAAAACATCTGCAACTGATAACAACAGCGATCGTTTATATGATATTGACCGAGCATCGAGTGATGAAGATTCGGATGATCAATCATTTAGGTTACCATCTGTAAAACCTAAGAAGGTGATTAAAAAGAAGAAAACAAATAAACAGAAATTGTCTAAGAAAGAGGTAATATATCATGCAAAAAATAATCTTTTTTTTAATGTCTATGTTTTATCCCTTAATCATTGCTTTGGTACTGTTATTATTTCAATAAAAGCGAAATAGGAAGCAATACAGTCAAATTTACAAAATGTATCAGACTCGGAAAAAAATATATATATTGTTTACTGGTGGTAGGTTACTTTGTGCAAGCTCGTCTGGGTAGATACCACCCACTCATCAGATATTCTACCCCAAAACTGCAGTACTTGGTATTGTTGTGTTCTGGTTGCAAGGGTTAGTAAGCCAGTGTAATTACAGGCGCAAGGGACATAACATCTTAGTTCCCAAGGTTGGTAGCGCATTGACGATGTAAGCGATGGTTAACATTTCTTACAATGCCAATGTCTATGGGCGTTGGTGACCGCTTACCATCAGGTGGCCCATATGCTCGTCCGCCTACCTATGCTATATAAAAAAATGTGGAAATGTTTATTTTGTTTATCATAACAGCTGAACCAAAAATATATAAGCACATACATTTAATGCAGACAAAGTCAGAACCAGCTATTTATTAAATAATTATGAAAGTATTACTTACATATTAAAATTTAATAAAATTAAATTACTAACTACAGATAAAAACATTCTTTACGTAATTGTTGTGTTTAATACACAAATATAATATATATGTAGTATTGTTATTCTAATTAATATTTTTAACTATTATAGGAAAAAGAAGTCGAAGCCTGGGCCGCTGGTTTCAACTCTATGTGTGAAGACATTGATGAGTTTGATTTGGTAGTTGAATAAGAATCTTCATTTGAAATTATTATTAAGATTATGTTTGATAATTTTATTATTTGCGTTAAATATCTTTTCATTGATAAAGTGCAATAATGGCGCATGTTTAGTTTAAATGAACTACAACAATAGATTTTTCCAATTCCAATTAAATATCTTGAACGAATCAGCTTGCTAAAATGAGCACTGTTCTGTACTCTGTTAGCGTCAGAAAAGTTTTCTGACTTCAATTATTGTATAGAAAATAGATTTTAAAACAATGATGTTAATAATCATTAAAATCGGGTCGGAAACAGCATTTTTCAGAATTGGCCAATGTCATGCACGCAAATTAAAACACCATGTACATGATATAAAAAATTAAAATCAAATCTATATCAATGCTTAATATGTGATAAAACCACATTATTGAGATAGTGCCTTAAATTATTAATATATTTTAAAAATTGTCATTTTAATTTTGATGAAGAGAACCAACTAATACGTGATATAATGATACAATGTTTACTAATACAGAAAAATATATATTTAAAAAAACATAATTGGTAATGGAGGTACGCATTTACATGAATTACACTTATTCTTCTTCTTTGTTCAAACCCTCTTCCCAGTTCAGCTCGGGTTGGGTCTCCTTGTACATCTGCGCCAGAAGCTCTGTTCTGGGTTGTCTGTGTACTCAGATTCTCTTTCTGGGCCTCTTTTTGTATGTTTGACCACCAGGTTGCGGGCGGTCGCCCTCTTCCCCGCGGTCGGTCCGGGATATTTAAGGCTTTCTTGATAGGATGATCATCGTTACGTCTCAGGATATAGCCGTACCAGCGCAGTCGACATTCCTTCAATTTTTCCACAATTGGTGTTACCTTGAACGATCCCCTGACATACTCATTCCTTACTTTGTCCAGCCGGGTGATTCCTCCCGATGAATTACACTTATTAAGCATTTAAAAAATATTTTATCTATATTTATAATTTCAAATCATAAGTGCCATTAAGAAAAATAATAAAAAAAATTGTTTCCATTTTTTTATTTAATACATCGAACAAAATCGTGACAACGGGTCTTAATATAAGATATTTTTCGTCATTACTTAATTTAATCACGATTATGAATATTATATTTTATTAATTATTTAAGTGCCAATAATTTTGGACGCGGGAACAACGTCTCTATATCTTAATTATTTAAAGAAATCTCCATAAATATCATGACATATTTTATTAAAATTAACATTACTCATTTTCATTTAAATATAATAAAAATATGATTTATTTTTAATTGGTGTGTGCGTTTTGCATATAATGTTAAGACTAATTACATATAATGTAAGTTTACAATAAAACATTAATCTACACATTTTTTGTTTTTTTTCTCTGTCTCTGTTGGTCTGTCTATTCACTAGCATCGGAATGATTTTTTGTATAGAGAATATTATATTTTGTATAGTCAAGGGGAATGCTCATTCTATTATGGACAAATGTACTGATTTCAAAATGTTTTTTATCAACATGAAATGTATTAATTTATAATATAACAACACTAAATACTTCCTAGAAAATTTCGACGATATCGGTGTAAGAAATATCAAATATTTTTTTTATATTTTGAGGTTACAATATACAGGCTATAAACAGCCTAAGGAAAGATATTCACAAGAAAATATCATAAGAGAAAGCTTGATCGTACTGCAAGCACAGATATGATTATCTGATAGTGTGTCTATGAAATCAATCAATCAATCAACAGCCAATCGTTGTTCACTGCTGAACATAGGCCTCTCCCAAGGTGCGCCAAAGCTCCCTGTCCTCCGCCTTCCGCATCCAGTTGGTGCCCGCCACCTTCTTAAGGCCGTCGGTCCACCTGGCTGGAGGGCGCCCTACGCTGCGCTTGCCGATTCGCGGTCTCCACTCTAGGACTTGAAATATTGTATAATAAAATATTTATTGTCTATGAAATATCGAAAGGCATTACTAATTATTACATTATTTAATTTTTCTTAATTAAAACATAAAATCTTCAGTAAATATGATCTACCGTATCAAATAAATTTGATTTGGGAAAGATATTAGTCATTTCACTTTATATTTTAGTCTATGCACTGATACATTTTATTTATTTTGACCAAATTTAACATATCATAAACAATATATACGATAGTAACTACAATAATATAATACTGTGTCGTAGCTACTAAAAAACTAATCGCAAATCGCATTTTCAAATCAATCGACCTATGAAAGTTGGTAAAATCTTTTTCTCAAGTAGAAAATGAGCTGAAGATCTTCAAACGCCTAAACAGAAAAAACTGTATCAAAATCAGTCCACAGATACACACGCTAAACTTATAGCAACACTCTTACGTCAGGTGGGGGCGGTCTGTCTTCTTCTGCTCTTTTATTGGTCACTTGCTCCTTTTTTATTTTCGAATGGTTGGCAGCACTGTGTAGCAACATTTAGCAAGTTATTTTACAATAAAAATCAAAATATAAACAACTAGTAACCTCCCGCGGCTTTAACCACGTGTAAGAAGGGGGTCAGCTACCATATATCTTTTTCTATACCCCTGATAACGTGTAGGCAAAATTTCTTGATGATTGGTTAAGTAATTAAGACTTGAAAGCGTTACAAGAAAATAAACAAAGTCACTTTCGCATTAATAAATCATTAGTATTCAATATTAGTATCAGTCTCTTAATTCAATATTTTTAATCGTAACTACAGATCTCCTATTAAATCTATATCCGTGTTCATTTTGGAATATAATTTATAATAATAAAGCAATACGCATGCTAAGTTTATACAGTTCTCCGCTCTTTTAGTTCGTATCGTGAAGTTGTATACTTACTTTCATATTTTCATATATCTTTCTCAATAAACGAACTATCAAACGCAATTAGTACGTCAACTTTAAGATGTATGTATAGCTTTTGAAACAATCAATTAATTTTATGAAATAAGATGCCTATGTAATATATACCTGCGTATAAAAATTATTACCTATTTTAAGACTATATAATAAAATATAGTAATGAAAATCGTTAAAGATTAGTCTTAACATTATACTGGTTAAATTGTTTTTTTTTGCCATCTAGTTTTAACTCCATAGCAAAGTAGCAATACAATTGAACTAACATACATCATGTAATCTATATGAACGCCATAAGATGGCAGTAGTTGTATTATATTATATTTTTCTTTCCAACAAAAGATGGCATTGCAATCGTTAAAATTAATGTGCTTATTTCGTACATGTAGGTACTAACAGATTTCTAATAGATTTTTATTGGCGCTGTTTCTTTTACTAAATATTAATAAATTTCGAATGTATGTTGTGTTTAGTTTACTTGAGTCATTAAAAGTGGTAAAAAAAATTTCTGGTTTCATAATTTAGTATATCGTTTTATAAATGCAGAGTACAGTTTTGTGTCAAATAGTCTATTGTCACACCTAATCAATATATTATGATAAAAGTCGAAACAATGTTTATTCTTAGATTTCAACTCGAGTAAACATCCTTAAATAACAAAGGTCAATAATTTATATGGTAATTAGGTCAACATCATTATATTTGTCATTTAATTTTATTAAGTATTTTGTTAAAGACTTTTTGTTTACACGAATGCTAATTTTTTTACTATTTATCAAAATGACTGCCTTATTAAGGCAAATGCCTTATTAATAGCGAAATCAGCTGAGAAAATTTGTGACATTTATTATTATCGCTCTTGATTCCACAATTTTCTGTTATAATGTACGTAGCCTTTAATTAACAATTGTAGATGCTTCTTTTGCCTCGAAAACTTAGTGATGTAGTCTGATGTCTCCAGTCGCGCTGGATTGCACTGTAATATTCATTGCATAATCAAATTCAAAGTAAAAAATCTTTATCGAATAAAGCTTAACATTTACTCATTGATTGTATTGTTTTGGAAAGAAACACCTCAGTCCGGCGAAAGAAACAAGAGGTACGAAGTTGTTCCGTCGACGTCCATTGAAAATCACCGTCGTCATTAAAAATTATAAACAATCAAACATAATTATTAAACTATTAAATAACTATATTAATTATATTATAACTATATTTTATTTAAAAAATAAGCAATATTAAAAATTATAAATTATCACACATAAATTGTATATTATTAAGCGACATAAAAACACACGAGGACTTATTTATAAAACCAAAAGAGGGCTGTTCTTATTGGTTGAGACTAACGCGCTTAATTATTGCGTTTTGTAAGTAACGTGCTCGGCAGTGAAAGAAAACATCGTGAGGAAGCCTACATGTGTCGGATGAAAGTCTGCTACTTGTGTATCCACCAATCCACATTGGAACAGCGTGAAAAACAAAGAAAGATATATTAATAATGTACAAAGGTGGTCTGATACCCAAATTGATTTATTTCAGTCAACTTTATAGTGGAATTAATAGTCCTAAGATTTAACAATTTCGCAATTTTAAGAGGTTCTTTCTTGCGGCTGATTTCAAACAGGCAGTGTTAGAGATTTCCGAGTATCGGGGTAAATTATATTTTCCAAGCTCCACCAAGTACTTACCTAATAAAAATGTAATACTTAAACAATTGTTGATGAGATTGTATTGTTAAAAAACAATATTAGATTTAGATAAAGACAGTAAATAGTAAGATAAGTATTAATAGCTTAGAACGTCTTTTATATTCAGATTTTAAAAATTGTAAAATATTACCGTGTTTACGGGATCGCTCAGTGCAAGCTAGTCCGAATCAGTACTAGCTACTCATCTACCGGTAAACAGCACTACTTATTAATGCTGTGTTACAGTTTGAAGGGTGAGTGAGCCAGTGTAATTATATTTACAGTGTAATTAAAAAAATAAATAGAGGCACAATGGATTTTTCTTCTTAGTTTCCAGGGTTGGTGGCGTATTAGTGATGTAAGCTAATACGCCACCAACCCTGGAAAATGTCTGCTAATATCTATAATCTAAGCTCATTGACCTTACCTAACTATCAGAAGCAAGCAAGTAAAATAAGAAGGAAGCTAATATATCTGTTAGTACATAACTGTACAGTGTACTAAATATTTTACATCGCGTTCATACAATTAGAATGTATTTTAAATTTTTTTTGTACAGAACGCAATATACCAATGTCCGCCTGTCGTTTATACTAATGTACCAATAAACTACGTCATTGTTTTCTTAAATATTATTTGTAAATCCAATGGAATACGTTGAAATTATAGAAGTCAGTATTTTTTGTGCGAGAGCATTTTCAGATAACGTCAATTAGTGTTTAAATTTAACAGAAATCAGAACAAAGATATTTCCAAACAGACATAATTAGATGACAATTTCACAACAACTTTAAAGAATCAATCAATCATTTAAAAGAAAACGTATAAGTGAAGTCAAAATAGGTAATATAACTGATCCTTTCAATACATAAGAAGTTTAAAATCGGTCACGAAACAGCCTTGCTCTATTATATAGACAGACATTTTGTAAATTTGATTTTGACCGTCTGAACTCTAAAATTATTATGAATCTTCTACAAATTAAATAATTCTGTTACAAAACTGTTTGTAACTCGTAGATTTCGATCGATTAGAATTTAATTATATTGCAAAGTAAACCCATTCAAATATTCAAAAACCTCATCCCCTAATTAATATAAAAAATTAATCCATTCACCAAAGTAAGTATTCTACTCAATCCTAATGTGATGCCTGACGATATTAAAATGATTGCTCTTTGGCAAATATGGCGGGCGGCTGAATTATACAGCGGAAGCAAATATTACCCTCGCAAACATTCGTCCCGGGAGAGCGAGCTAGTTCGCGCACTCAAAATTAAAAGCACACAATGAAAATACTGTGCCGAGAGCCCCTACTCAGATACCTATGTCGCGAAAAGTAAGTGCCTACTCCAAACTTCACTCTTAACGCGCGGTACTCGCCATTGTTGTCAATGAAAATAGTCGCCCAAGTGTTTTTTTGTTTATGGACTCTTCGATGTTGCCACTCAAAAATAAATAGCCGCGGTAACGAGCAATATGCCCTAACAAGCTGCAACAACGCTTTTTACTATCCACATTTATTGTTTACCATTGTATTTAGCAAAAGCTAATTGCCGATATTTTGTCTTACATTAATTTATTGTAAAGTTGTTTATTGAAAAGATTAATAATTTTATCACAATATCTTAAGCGCTCTGAAAGTATTGAACTATTAAATGAGGAATGATTTTACCTGCAAATAAACACTCCATGTCAATTATTATTCATTTCATTACTGCGAGTACCGTATTAATTATGCTTAATATTATTTAAGTAACAATGAAGTTATAATGAAATATTTTATATTTTTGATGAATATTATGTACACAAGCCGCATCATCTTCATCATTACATTGAAATCAAAAATACTTTTAAAAATATATTTGAGTTTTTTGAACATAACCCATTATTTAAATCTAAGCTGCTATTTACATCAACATTGTAATAAATTGTAAATTGGACTGTTTTAGTCATTTAATTAAAGGGTGACCGCGCTCCAGGTTAGTCGGGTCGGGAATATTAACCGCAATTCTCGGTCAACATTCACAAAATTGACACGTCAAATATTTGTAACTTCGTCCTGGGACCACGTTAGACGGCAAACAGAATCGTGTCTGGTCCTCCCTTAATTTCCGATGTTTCTACACCGATTCCATACGCTCCCAATACCGTTTCTAATATGTAGGTTTTAGGTCGAAATTTGTATGCTCTCAGACGGACGAGATAGCCGCTTGTCAAAACAAAATGGCGCTGACTGTGTTTGAATTGGGCCGTATCAGTCGCGAGCGGAGATTCATTTTGTCGCCTTGCTTAAGATCGTAGTAGTGTTTCCTACATATTGTCTCAGTACACACGGTGAGTGTGTGCCAGCGTGTCGGGCTTGCATTTAAAGCTAGCTACAAATTTGTTGTTTCAGTACAAATACAATGATGATATTGTTTGCGGTTCGACTTTGCGTTCAATCGAGGAGTTTGTTCGGCTGTCGCAGCTCTGTACAATGTATCGAGTCAATACTCATAATTGATTAAGATCATTAAGACGGCGACGATTCTTTCTTAAGAACTTGATATTCTAAGTATGAAAATATATACAATAGTTTGGTGGTTTTGTAATATCTGTAGTGTGCTTTACGCATGCATTATGACAATAATTCTCCTTTCTATGTAATCTAAACCAAGTACTCAATCTAATGTTGTTTAATCACCAAATTTATCTTTGATTAAAAACCATTATATGAGGTGTAAACATAAACTTTCAAAGAGGAGCATACTTGACAAATATTATATTGTAAACTTTACATTGCGATGGTAAATATTAAATAATATGTGTACAGGTAAATAATACTGTCGCTAGCCGGTGCGCGGAGCCTACCTGCCGCTCAGTGTTGCCATTATCATAAACCAAACACGTCAATATTTGCCCACACAAACAAGGGCGTAATTTTTAAATAAATTGTGGCATTTCGCGAAATTGCTTCCGCAAATAGAATTGTGGACGAGTCCGCGTGAATGTGTAATGAACTTTTTTGTCTTTATTCTGTAATGAGTGTTTATCGGTAATATAAAATTATTTGAAAATTAAAAATTTATAATTGCGTCACATTAAGAACAAACTTAGAAATGTTGACTATGATTAGGGTATCTACTCGGTAATAGATGGCGTTAGAAACGTTGTTCGAAAAACAACAACATTAATTAATGTAGACAACAATATTTATAGGAATCATACTCTCTTTTTAAAGAAGTTTTATTACACACATTTGTAACGAGTAAAGTCCGTTTTTTTAAAGTGATTGTCTTTTGGTGTATTTTATTTAAAAAGTACCTAATTTTTTATAAAAGCTGTGATTATAGCATGTGATCATATAGAAATAGGTACATTTAACACAAACAAGTTTAGTTCAAAGACGAACTCACTATCTGTCTTAATCACGCTTTGTGAATTAAAAATTGTAAATCCATTAATAGGTATATACAGTAATATTCATATGTACCTAATTGCATATATTTATATGATTCGTGCTTATACGGCCGCCATCTTGCCGAATTTCCCGCGACGGGCGCCAAGCTCAAGGAAGATAATCCTACGATTGGCTACACGAGTGCGGGGAGGTCGGTATCTTGTTACACGCTCTGTGTCCGTCTCAGTTTGAATTTAATAGAAGTCAGACGTACCACAGTTTCGGCAAGATTTGATTTTACTATGTAGTTTGATAGATGTAATTATACAAGTTTAATTTGATATTATTATTAATACAAAATATAAATGTTTATTTCTTTATTATTATCTACTTAATTTTTTTACAATTAATTTCATGCTAATTTCGATTTTGAAGCAACCTATATTAATACAGCTTCGAAAATAGGAGATGGCATTATTTTTAAAATACAATTTTTCAATTTTTACAGCATTTTAAATTTTGTAAGCACTCTTGTTTCTTGCTTTTATTTCTTTTTATACATGGATTTGACATTGATTTGACGTTGACGAAGTAACACGAAAAACGAAGTATTACTTGATTGGCTGTAAAATATATTTATTTCTTTGTTCTTAAATATTTTAGCATCGAAGGTTTTCACAAGGAAAACCTGTCTAGAGTTTGGAAATACATACGATACAGGCATAAATATCCAGACCACGCCAAACACCTTTGGCCTTACTGAATATTTGATATGAGTAGGTATCGAACTCGCATCGCGTTATGCCTTACATGCAATGTAAATACATAAATAGAATTTACAAATTTTTCAAAAAATTTCTCAAACGAGCGTAATATGTTAAGAAATCTTCGTTATAATACAACACATCGATTTTTTTCTTAAATTGAGTTTATTTTATTCCAACGAATTCAAAAGCTATTCTGATTTCTGATATATTTACAACGCGTACCCTCGATGTGCTTATCGAAGGTACAGCGTAGGGCGTTCACGGCAGATGCGTTGCGTATTTACTTAGGCCGGGTCCTATTTTATCGCAGTGATGCACGTCTGGGGGACGCTTGATAACTTGATACTTGCCTCGGTTATTGTATAGCGACTTACAACTGTTTTTATATAGTTTTTTTATATAAAATAGAATTGGTGGATATAGAATTAATTCAATTGCGCAAAAGCGCACACACGTAAGAAGTCATTCATTTTGCAGAAACATTTCACGATGAAAACGTTACCGCGAAGACATAATGAAAATCATTGATTATTCAAGATCTCGGCTAATGATATGGTGTCGAAATTGGTGTTTTGTCTTTTCTCCTATTGTGATATTTTCACACAATAATCACCCTTTCTCAAACCGTCGCTGTGATCCGATTAATTGCCTGTTGGTTGCCGGTCTGTCGGTATTCTACAGGATATATTTTGGAGAGTGTGCTCAGGAACTATTTAATTTGGTTCCTCCGTCATCTTTTTACCACAGAATTGTGAGGTATCGAAAAGATTCGTACGTAGCTGACGTACTTAAGACACGTACGAAATGATTTTCTTCCTCGTTCTTACTTACTAAGGTCTGGAATACCCTCCCGACCTCCGTTTTCTCCACCACCTACAATATAGGTAAGGTACCCAGACAAGAGTTAATAGGCATCTTCTAGGCAAGCACCCTCCACCTTAGACTGTATCATCACTTTCCACCAGGTATGATAACAGTTAAGCGCTAGCCATGAAAAAAAAAGATTAAGGAATATCGTAAAAAGCGCATCCATCATTACTACAAACAAATCGCCAAAAAAAGAATCACCAATGAGATGTGATAAATTGCGTCAGGAACACAGACTGGTGTCTGCCGTAAAAGCCAATTATTTTTCCTTGAAGGTTTTCTTGTCTCTAAACTAACATGTCTCGCCAGACGTGTTTATACCATTATTGAGTTTATTTTTAATGTCTGCATGTTTTTACTTCCAAGTAGCACAGTAATTAAAATTTCAGGACCATTAAAGGTTTATAACACATCGCGCTGGTCACAAATAACTATAATTATCTTCGTATATTATTTTAATCGTCTCTTTTTTTTAAATTAAGTTAAACAAAGTCAAATCAATGATGACAGAAAGAGCGTAATAAGTTATTACAAAACATCCGCTAATTAACATTTAAAAAAGGCCGTATATATAGTCAAATAAATATTTATATATTTTCTCGATATAATCGCAAATACTTGACAATATCAGTACAGGCAATATTAAAGTCTTATTAACAGAAACCTAACTTCCTAAGCTCACGCAATCTGTACCTATAGCTAAAGTTTAAACGGGCGAATGTAGAATTTATGTAAAACAAGCCGGCGATGTGCAAACATCAGCTAATACTTGGTAACTGTTCAGAGCGCTAAGTAGATTAAGCACACTACCATCTAATGATACCAACTTGTATAGTATTGGAGATATTTTACAATCTCTTGTTAAATACGTGTTGGGAAGATTTATAAAGTAATGTTAATTATATATAGCTGCTCGTAGTGCAAAAGGACGTATGTCCGTATTGTGTAGTTTACAAATTGTTGCTTGGAATTTAATTTGTACATATAACATTTTGTACTTACTATATCGAGTAAAACACTTTCTAGATTTGAATATATAAAGGAAAACTATTTGCATTTTTTTTAATCCGAATTCATACAAATACAGTAGTTTTTTATTACCATGCATTTTATTTACGATTTGATAAATTATATAATTACAAGTATGTACCGAACCAAATATCTAATGATAAACAAATGAAACTGTTATTAAGTTCAATAAAGTAGAAACTCTTTCGATACTTACCTCATTAAGATATTCTTCTTATAAAGTAATGTTTGCTGGCACCAAAGTAGAGCAATTCTTCATCATTAGAAATCCTTCGACGTCACCCCACCCAGTAATTCCCGAACGTTCCCATCGGCCGGCAATAAAGCCCATAAATAAAGACCGAGCAAACAAAGTGCGCAAACAACATAAAACACGAAATGATTGCAATTAAAAACGCATCGCGGTCACGTGGCCGACGCCATCTTGCTCGTGCCTAATGTTTTGTTGACCGTTAAGGTATACCTACAGATTGGACGAATAGACATACTTTACAACAATCTCAGTTTTATTTTAATTGTCAGGATTTTCCTCTTGATGATATATAACGTTATATTTATCTTACATAATATTTAATATTAATATCTACATATTTTATCTGTGATTTTATAAAGAATTTTCAACTCGTATGAAATCGATAGAATGTTCCACTACTGGGCAATGGTCTTCTTTTCTGTTACGATATGATACTCAACTATGGGTTGGTACTTGGTAAGTATACACGTAGTATTGCTATTAGGCGGGCGAATACAAGCGAATGATGAGTCGGGCTTGCACAAAGCCCTACCAGACGGTAGGGCAGTCTTATCAAATTTGGGAAACTAGTTTTTAAAAGCCACACCCACTCGAAGACAATCCAGATTGTGATAGTACGGAAATAATGAGATTGTTTACGATCTGTTGCATTTTAAGTCGTCCATCTTAAGTCAAGTGTCTCCATATAAATATATTTTTTTTTCAATCACTTAATAAGACATTGTTTTTACTTATATAAAATGCAGGAGGTAAAATAAGGACATAAATAACAGTGTAGCTTGTTGGATCTGACGATATCCGAACTATATTTGCTCTGCTAGTGATTAAATAAACAAAGCGGAGCGCATCCGAATGCTATACGCGAATATTTTGAGAAATATTTCTAAAATTTGCTGCTTTATTTTATATACTTCCTATGTTGGTATTGATTTAGCCGTTAGCTTTAAATAATTGTAATTAAAGCTAGTGTAGATTATTCTAGGAACGGATGAAATATTGTTCAAAATCTTATTACTTTGTTTTGAATATTTTAATTTATTTGATGATGATGATGATGTCCTCCTGGCCGATTTCGGTCACAGCAACCAATATCAAGAGAGATTAGCCAATTGCGCAGGACATATTATAGTGCACAAGTATGTATGCAAACACAGTTGCAATTGCACTTTCTATTCCCTAACTCTCATCATACAATGGATCCGATAGGAAAGAGTTCAGGCGCAGCACCAACGGCTTTACGTGCTTTCCGAGGTACGGAAGTGTAACTTTTTATTCGCCTGACTTGAGGTTTGAAACTAGGACCTCAGACTCTGCGACCTTATATCTGCCAATTGGGTTAGTATCAACGAGGCAGCCAAATATCAATTTATAATAAGAAGTCAGGCAAATTGGTCACCTAATAAAAATATAATAATATAATAGTATTAGTATGATCGTTCATTTAAACAAATAAAAGAGCGTTTAAAAAATAGATTAAAACAATTATACAATATTGCTCTCCCATCGACTTTCATCAAAGAACAAAACGGTAAATCCCCGTTTAAGAAAAAATCCATTGCACATTTATATTCAGTCGCCCTTGTAATAAGTATTTTTTATTTATGAGTCTGAATTGCCCGCGGTGCTAATATCGGTAAGATTCGGATGATCCCGTGCTTAGGGTTCAAAGGGGATGTCGTGCCTGAGGGTAGGTTTTATGCACCGGTTCTTACATCTGACGTTTATTAACTGCCATTTTGTTTGCGGGTATTTGATTCTTTATGGTAAATTGTTTTAGTATAGTGGGCAGTGATTTGAAGTATAATTTTTTTTTATAATAATAAATAAATATAAATGACAATATTTGTTTTCTTCTTTAATAAAATTGATGAAGTAACTTACATATATACTATTTAGCCTTAACATATATTAGCTAGGTTATAAATACTGAGGTCTTGGTTTGAAAAACTGTTTAGTTGTGAGAAAACACTTCACTCACTGTAAGTGTTGTGTAACAATACTTCACACCAATAAACTTACTTACTTTGTAAACGTTATGCAATTAGAATTAATGATAATTATTATTGATAAGAATATAATTTTCAATCATATTTAAGCATTTGAACTAAAATCTATCATTCTATAAGAATCTATTTGGAGTGTTTAAAAGCTGTTATAATAATATTATATAGTTGTGATGTAACTTCAAAGTATATAAAAAGTTATATAACGTTCAATTTTTTGTCGTCTGCATACATTAAATCTTATACTAAAAATCTTTGTTGTTTCCTCATATCTACCGTCTCATCGTTACAATTATATTACATTTTATGTGTACATGAAAACATTTCATAAATACATAATAAAGTGCAATGATTTTTATATAAAATGTGACATTCAGACGATCTCTATCTCAAGTGGCTGCACCTTTATTTAAATAAATCCTTGATATACAGATTAAATAAAATTCAATTGTAAATAAATAAATACTCTCATACCTATTCCGTAGACTAAACTTTAGTATATAAACATTTTATATAGTTTGTAATTTCCTCTAACAATATTCCTTTTGATATTAAAACGCTGTATACAGATTCAAAGTTATCGTTTTCTAAGAATTTCTTGCCCAAGACTTTGTGTATGGAAATATTTTAAGATAGCAGCGAACCGAAGTTTGCTCAAACAGATAAGCAACGTAGCGGATGCCCGCTGTTTACCTAAGACATACATGTCATATACTATATTAGCATTATGTATATTACCTTAGTGATGTTTGGTATTATTTTATTATATACAAATAGCAATATCAAAGAATGCATAGTTATAAAGTTAAAAAGTCGATAAATATTACAAACAAAAACGGGATATATTTGAAAGGTTTAGAGGAATCCATTATTATTGTAATGAATATAAAAAAGTATAAATTAACATGCTCTAAACGACCCACTGCTAAGCAAATGCCATATCTCCTTTTGAAGAGTTTTTGGACCACGCGGCTCCAATGCGAGTTTGTAGATGTAACCGAATTTCATGCGATCGAGGCAGTTTACCTCCTTTAACGCTTAGCACGCGATGAAAATTAAACACGATTTAAGCACTGGAAAATTCAATATTGCTTAACTGGACATGAAACTAAGGTTTGATTCAGGTTTTCTAACTACTGAGCCAATTCGTTGTACTAGGGCCTTATGCCTTACAGCTTAATATTAAATCAAATAAAAAAAATTACTTTTAAAGGCAGTCATAGATAGCTGTCTATATCTGTTTCTATATATTTGCCAATATCAGATAAAAAAAGAGTTTTAAAATTTACTCGATAAATCAACAAAATAAAAAAAATCGCTTTCAATAACATAAGGTTACGAATTTTTAAAAAGTAAAAAGTAACTTTCAGCCGTGGAAAAGATTATAACTATCTTTTTTTATAGTATATGTAAGCGGACGAGCTTATGGGCCACCTGATGGTAAGTGGTCACCAACGCCCATAGACCATCGCTTACATCGCAAATGCATGGTAACCATCGCTTACATCGCAAATGCGCCACCAACCTTGGGAACTAAGATGTTATGTCCCTTGTGTCTGTAATTACACTGGCTCACTCACCCTTCATACCGGAGCACAACAATACCAAGTACCTACTGCTGTTTTCCGGTAGAATATCTGATGTGTGGATGGTACCTACCTAGACGAGCTTGCACAAAGCCTTACCACCTACCACCAGTAAAATATATACTACATTAAATAACTTAAAGTAATAACATCATAAACATTACAGTTTTTTGTCCATGTCGACCTATTTTAGTAAACTATCGATTCTATTTTAGTATAACTGTCGATAGATTTCAATCTATTTTCCATTTGTTTTTTTTAATATTCCTTTATTAATGACTTAACCAATGCAAAGGTGGGAAAATAAAATATATGTCAATTACATTTACATCATTTCGTTTATCGGGAATCGAACTACTAGCCAAGAAACAATTAGAGGAAGCGGGAATGTTCATAGAGGACACAGAAACAACTAAACACGTCGTAACAATGAAGGTATTTTTTTTATTTTCCGACCATCAGATACCTGCCATTTGACAGCCAACGATGGCAAAAAATCAATTCATATAAAATAGTAACTGCGGAAATTCGTTGGATTTCCATTGGACAAGAATCTGTAATTCCATATTCAAAGTCCACGCACATGACATCGTCATGAATATTATTAAATTTCATTTCGTCGATCCAAAGACGTAGATAAATGAATAATGTATGTATTCGTAAGCATACACTAAGTGCTACTGTTGTTTTTCCTTTCCCATGGGGCGTGTCTGATGAACATATTCAATATTTAAGTAACGTTTCACTGAATATGCGCACTATTGTTAACAGATTATAAATAATAACAATTTTATATGTGCCTGCGAAAAAGAGCATGAAGGTTCATTAGATTTTTATTTTATAAAATTCATGATTTTATTTACTTCTAACACCAAGGTTTCGATCTTGTAAATTCAATACATGCTCCTATGTGTTGTATTATATATGAAAATTATGAAGAATTTCACATTTTACATTATTTCGTTTACATTTAAATCTCATGGCAAAGAAATATTAATAAATAAGGCATGTGTGCAATATCATATATATAGTAAAAAATCTTGGACTGGATACTTACATTTAATTGTAAGCATATAATTATTACATGTATATATTTAATGAAAAGTTGTAACTGTTGCGTTTCTTGTCGGCTTTTCTCAGTAGAATCTACATTCCGAAATCGTAGGCTTAAATTAATTCTTTGAATTAATTGTATTCGTATTATGATATTAATGTATTTCGAAATAAGTTACGGTCATATATTTAAAATTGCTTTGTTTTCATAAGTACTGAAAAAAATAAGCTGTTACATAATATATGGCAATGCTGAAAACTATGTTTTGATTTGTAAGCGGAGTGGCCATAGGCCCATAGATGTTTCGCTGACAATCATATCTCTCTTTGTTGTCTACATAGGAAAATCCGTTTTAAAAATATATTAGTAAACAGTATGTTCAATATAATTTAACAAATTTCAAATATTCTATATACTTAAGCTAAAGATTCGAAAAGTGAAAACTAATAAAACTTTACGGTACGGTACCATTAAAAGTTGTATAAGAAAAGATAAGTTGATCGGCTGCATCGGCCGACAGACAAGCCTGTGTCAACATTGAAGGAATTAGTCCAAATTATGTGGCCCCCCGCCCTCCACTCCCCGTACACCAGGCTCCGAATCAATATTTGTTGTCCGCACTCTTCTGCCTTAATACAACACGCACAATATCCACATACATATTATCTTACGCAAAAGTTAACTTTAATATTTAACGATAGAGCTTAAATTCCTTTAGCAATAATATGTCGTATGTGTCCTTCAAACGCCCAGTGCGTCAAGACTCATCCCCGCTGTTGCCTTCTCTTTAAACTCAATGTTGTCTCTTTCTATCTGTATTTTCCGCGGGACAGAGTCTCGAACCATGGAAGCTAATTCTAGACAAGTCGAAGTGAAGACAGCGCGTATATCGTATGTAAAATATATTTATTTTCGAAACTGGTATATCTATATACTATACATTTATACCTTAAAAACTATAGGGGTTAATATCAGATAAGAAATACACCACAAGGTAGGCACAGGTAGTTTCGTTTACGACTCCGACCCACTTAACACACGCCCACGTCGAGGCATTTACATATAAGTCACACGTCAATTAATATAAAAACCAGTATCTCTTGTTGAATATTCATAAAGAACTGCTAATTGCACAAGTCGGCAAATACATCGAGGAGAGAGCGACTCCACGGTTCCTAGTAAGGCCCCTTCCATCTCCCCCCTCGCAAAAGGCCAACCCTGTGGCACACATGCGAAGGCTAGCACACATGCGAAGGTAGCGCGCGCAACCGGGAAAACTACGGCCTTTTACGTACGTATTGTGTACAAGAACGCGAATGTGTATATGCAAAATGTTGGCATGAAGTTTTATTGTTTTTAAGTTTTATTTATTTGTTGTCTTCAATTCGACTTTGCATTGAGAGTTAGCTGAACGAAACTTAAATCGTTGAATCTGTTTTATAATATTAAATGTATACAAAATATATCTATTCTATACTAATATATAAAGGTGAAGCGTTTGTATGTTTTTGCTGAGTGGGCTAATCTATGGATCTACCAGTCCGATTCAAAAAAATATTTTTGCCTTTGATAGTCCATTTATTGAGTAGTATATATAACTATAGGCTAAAGTATATAGGGTATCGTGTTTTTACAGACTACTGTTTTTTTTAATAGTTTTTTTTTTGAAGTTTTGTCAGAATATTTCAATAAGTATCCGAACTAATAATGTTGGCTTGTTTACCTTGTCGTAAGTATCTCTTAAAAAAATACTTTTACCCTATAATACAATCAGTTTATTTTTATAAAACCAAGTAAAATAATTATCAGATTTTCTTAAAAATAATAATTCTATTCCAATTTAAATATCATACAATGTATATATTTTAATCTGAGTCTCTTACATATACTGTTGGAAACGCGTGTTCGCTGTGTGCGCATCTATTTACGCGACAAGTAAATATGTACTCGCCGTTTGTGGAGGCTGCATTAATAATTCAATTGGTTGTTCGCCCGCTCAGGTACCGTTTAAACGATTTTTAACTTGCCGTCAAACGGATTAATTGGGGACGAGAAGACTGGCTGAATCGCTTTTCGCTTTCTGATACCGCTTTGGTGAAATTTTAATTTAAAATATTTATTTTATTTAAATTTATATTTTAACTAGTTTCAAAGTACGCGTCATGATAAAGTTACGATTTATTATTTAAATATTAAAATGTAAATACATATATAAAACAAAATGAATTTTTTTTTTATAGAATAGGAAGGCGGACGAGCATATGGGCCACCTGATGGTAAGTGGTCACCAAACGGCCTTAGACATTTACATTGTAAGAAATGTCAACCATCGCTTACATAGCCAATGCGCCACCAACCTTGGGAACTAAGATTTAATGTCCTTTGTGCCTGTCATTACACTGGCTCACTCACCCTTCAAACCGGAACACAACAATCTCAAGTATTGCTGTTTTGCGGTAGAATGTCTGATGAGTGGGTGGTACCTACCCAGGCGAGCTTGCACAAAGCCCTACCACATATATATATAATGTTAGTCGACTTTATTAAATTAAAATATATATATATATGAAATGGTATATATATCGAATAGGTAACATATCGAATATCAATAATATGTCTCTATTGAATTGCGAATCAAATTTTTCAGACAATAACTGTAGAGCTATTCTGTAACAGCAAACTCGAAACTCATCACTATAAACGATTGTGAAATGTAAACAAGTGATATGCGACATTGACCATAATAATAATTCCAATGATACACACATCAAAATAGTATATCACCATAAATCAGTTGTCAACATTTCACGGGTGAGTAATGAAGTGAATTTTTACAGAATAGCACTGCTGAATCTACTTTTATCACAGATATAAAAGATACAAAACGCATTTCTATTGTTTTGTGTAAATACTATACGACTTGATATGTTTGAAATATAACGTTGAAATACATAGCAATAAACGGCATCACCGGTTTTGTTATAGTTATTAATCGTACCGATCAAAATTATTGTATATGACTGGTTGTTACTTAAGCACAAATATTAACCATAATACAGCTTTTTTATGTTACAGGACCGTAAAACTGGTCCACCAATTTAAAGTCGCTCAGCGAGCCATGGAACGCGCGATGCTTTGGGTTTCTCTGGCAGATAGAATCCGAAATGAGGATATTCGCCAGAGAACTGACATCACCGACATCGCGCGTAGAATTAGCTCGCTGAAGTGGAAGTGGGCTGGTCTCCAGGGGCATTGATGGCCGATGGTGCCGACACGTGTTAGAGTGAAGACCACGCTTAGACAAACTTAGAGTAGGACGCTCTGTGGCAAGGTGGACTGACGATTTAAAAAAGGTGGCAGGTACGGGATGGATACGGACTGCCAGAGATCGGGATGGTTGGCGTTCCATGGGAGAGGCAAATAAATGGACCACCTGATAGTGATAGTCAGTGCACATAGACATTGGCGACATAAGAAATATTAATCATTAATTACATCGCCAGTGCGCTACCAAGGTTGACTTGGGAACTAAGATGTTATATCCCATGTGCCTGTAGTTACACTGGCTTAATTACCCTTCAAACTGGCACGCAACATATATACTTAGTAAGTATTGCTGTTTATCGGTAGAATTTCTGATGAACGGACCTACCCAGACGGGCTTGCACAAAGCCCTACCACCAAGTATAATTCAGTTTATCTTTCACGAGTTTATTCAAACTATAAGAGTTAATGACATGATAAGAAATACATCGCAATATGCAGGCAGTTTGTCTAATGTCCGTTATAAATACCTATAATAAATTTTATAGACCAAATATATTCTTTTTTTTTTTTTTTTTATAGAATAGGAAGGCGGACGAGCATATGGGCCACCTGATGGTAAGTGGTCACCAACGCTCTTAGACATTAGCATTGTAAGAAATGTCAACCATCACTTACATATCCAATGCGCCACCAACCTTGGGAACTAAGATTTTATGTCCCTTGTGCCTGTAATTACACTGGCTCACTCACCCTTCAAACCGGAACACAACAATATCAAGTATTGCTGTTTTGCGGTAGAATATCTGATGAGTGGGTGGTACCTACCCAGACGAGCTTGCACAAAGCCCTACCACCAGTATTATTCGCAATGTTTGCAATAAATAATGACGTATCGTAAACTGTGATAACTTTCCATTTAAAAAAATCGTATTTATAAGTGATGTTTTATTAGTTACGTAAACACAAAACGCTTAATAAAATTCCTACTTACAGCAAAAGTATCTAATAAAACGTAATAAACCGGCTAACTAACATACTGACTTAGAGCCAGATGATTGGGGTCGCACAAACAGACAAACACGACGCGGCTCCGTTTCTTTGACAAACACTAATATTTGAAAACCTCGCCGATTAGAGGGCGATCTTGCGAGCGGTGTGGATTCAGCTTTATGTCCATATTCGTACGGGACAGTGGATTTTTTGGACAGTCCTTAATTTTGTTTGGTTTTTCGCAATTAACAAATTATTTTACGGCGAGCATTTTGTTAAGTGGATCATAGTATGTTATACTTTTATTTTTATACGTGCTGATGCGTTTTACGTCAATAGATGAAGTGTTAAATATAGTGACAGATACTGTAAAACCTGTATGGTCCGTTATTGACATTTCAATTAAATATAATTCATATAGAGGAGAAATTGGTACATGTCTTCTATTAAATATAAAATATTAAAAAAATACCCACCGATCTAACATTTGGTGTAAAAAATATCCAGGATCAAATGACAAAAGAATAGTTTTTTTTTATTCTCGTGAACATAAAGGCACAAGTAACAAATCATTAATTGTATCACTATTTTATTTATATAATATAATGTGAGTGCGAGAGAAAGACAGAGATTGGTTCTTAGATGAACATACAGTAAAAATAATATTGAGCCACTTACTTTTTTATTACCAACCCATCGCTATAATTATAGACATAGATAATGTAAAAAAAACATTGAATGAAATCTTTAAATAATAGCAATTAACAAAATCAAAGTTAAAATCAATTGTATGCAATTATCAATAAATTATTATATACTTAAATACATTTTGAACATTAGAATGTGTGTTGCCAGTTAATATTCGTAAAATGTTATTAATATTAGTTTATTATAGTGATAGAAAAAGGACCACATTAATTACAAAGGCATTTTACAAGCATGTGAAATGTGGATATTTTGTACACCTGCAGTGAATGAAAACATTGCATTAACTAGCAAATCACTCATTCTATCAGAAGAAATAGGTATATTAATATGCACACTTTATTAGGAGAATAATCGCGAAGAGGATCCTATTTTTGCTCCTTTTAAAGGGTCTTTGTTCTGTCGTTATATTTGTGCTATTTTTTCAGGAAACTATACGATTGATTTTAGTGAATCCTTCAGTGGTGTAATTGTGTAATTTATATAGGTCAAAAGAAAAATCTTAGGTACATATATATTAGATTAGATTGATTTTAATCAATATGTAAAACATACCTAATTAAATAACTTCTGTAAAAGTTATGACCGCAATGGTGGTAAGACTGCTAGCAACCCAGCTGATCTCTATGGAGGCGGGGTATAACATGTTTTAAAAATGTATTTGTATTATTCCAAGGTCCAATCCAATAAAGAAAACATTAATGATCTCAGTTAAGAAACAATGACTGTCTGATTCAATAATATTTGAATTTTTGATTTGAATTGAACGTGAATGACAGGCCATGTGCTGCGATGTTTTCCTGATCGGCCATGGCAGCAGTTTTTAACGAAAACTGACAAACTGCGCTGAGATATTATAGTGCACATGCACACAAGTGTATTTTTAAATTTCTTCACACGGTTACTTCCAACAGCTTTACGTGCTTTCAGAGCTATGCGTGTGCAAATGCCAAATTCCAGGCTGCCACTAAGAATTTCTTGATAAATAATCCGAATAACATATCGGCTCGACTCGAGATTCGAACCTAGAATTTTAATCTGATCAGATATGCTGGCCACTAGTCTAACGAGGCAGCTATGCCTTTAATAAACTTCTTTCTTACAGACTTTTAGTAGAAGTACTCCCCTAGAACTTCACTTATTATACCTCTATGTAGTCATGTCGCCATATCAATGAAATTATATGGTAATAATCACCCTATTATCCGTTAATCTAAGCTAATACACAATCAAAAGTAAATCTACAACGATCCATTCACATCGTTGCAATTAAAATACGTATTAGCGTACGTTATTCGCTTTCCCTCATAAGCCTGTATACACAGGGTAGTTAAAGTTAGAGTTGAGCGCCCCTGTATCTTTGTTGAAATATTTGCAGTGTAAGCGGTGGACTATACGCTAAGGTGGAGACACACTTTACTTTCGTCGGAATATCGATTACAATTCGATAGATTTTGTTCTTGTTATTGTAATTAAATAGTGTTAAGTATTATGAGGTATATAAATAAACGTGTGTCTTAAAATATGAGCGTATTACATACAATAATTATATAAATGAAAAATATTTAATTTTGACATGACAGATATTTCAGACCAAAAGTTTTAAGTAATTGATATCCTAAATAACTATAATATGAAACAAGAATTGAACAAACATTATTACTATGATAAATGAGAATGTATTAGTTATTTAATTGTATTCCCGAAATATGGACTTTATTTAAATAATTTCGTAATAATAAATTATAGTGAAATATTCATATTAATAAAATCTTTTCGAGTTGTTTTTAATCGATTTGGTATCCTCAGAATGTGTCTCGACCTTAAGGCATACGTACCAATGTAAGGTGCCAGTGGATTGTTGATACAGCAAATTTGTTCTCCGTCTCGCTCGGCGACAGGATTAGCCTGTTTTTCTACTAAAGATAACAGTTTTATCTATTTGAATATTAATTGTGCATGTATGTTTTGCGAAATCATAACTTACATTGTGAAAGAATGTGCATGAGTCATCAGCATATTCAACGATGAATTCAAAAAAAAAAATGCAAATTATTCTGATAATGTCTTCAAAATATACTTAATCATGATTCACGATTTCGTGGAATACGCGGAATGAGTAAATTTTCGTTTGTGCTTTATCATACTCAGAAAGGAATTAAAGTAACAAAAATATTGGTTTTGTTTTTACTTATGACATTTCTTCTAAAATAGTAATAATAAAATGAAAATACAGGAAGAGATACCTTTGGGTATAGGACATCACATAAAAATAATGGGCTGGGAGTTGTGAGGACGTTAGCCGATTAACGAAAAGAAAAAAAAAACAATAAAAAAAAATCGTTTGTTTATAGTGGACACTTCGGTCAATATCATCATTCGTGTGCCTTATTCCACTTATAAGTGTCAGCGTAGAGCACTAAGCCGCAGCCGTGTCCCTGACACCTACTTGGTTTTTTTGCTGGTAAATCAGTTCCCCACATTATATAGGGGGTGGTTGAGGTGCTAATGTGCTCAAATGTTGGATAAGCTCAATAAATTTCCTGAGTCGACTCTTACGACAACCAAGGGATGAGGTGAGGTAGCTATGCTGCTCTAACAAAACTCCATAGTGTGATAATTGTAAATGCATAAATAATGTAACATAACTATAATCTGTCATTAATTTTCTTATATTTCTCAAATCACAAAGATTTTAAGACTGTACGTGTTCGGAAGTTGTTAAATAACTTTTTTTTATTGATTTTTCACTCCAAACGCAACAACAACTAAAATATGTATTTCTCACCCAGCAACGTTTCTTTCTTTTCTTTCTTTTTCCCAGAAATGAAAGTATATTTAATATGTTTGTAACCATAACCTTTACAAATTTATTTAAATAAAAGGTCCCTTTCAACATGGCGCATAATAATATGTTAATAAGGATCGCTTTGATTAAAAAAAAACGTAAATATTAAATACTGTAGAGAAGACCGGGTAATACGAAATCATAATTTAAATTTACCGTGAGACGTCGTAACCTCGATCCGAGTTAACCAAGATGGCGGCCTTATCGCCCGCCATGTTTGCTGAGCGCTCGCGCCACTGCGCAAGAGTGTGTTTTCTGGAACCGAGACCTTATCATGTGACTTTGGACCATCTTTCATAATATTCTTGACAAATACGTTACGAACTACACGTAATATAATTTTTAATCATTATTAATTCTGAAGAATAATTATTTTCTTTCGTTTTCCTTGATTTGTGTTTATAAAATATTCGAATACTTAATCAAAATAATATGAACATAATATTTTAGTTCATAAAGCGTAATTAATATTCGTTTACAACAGATTTATTTGTTAAAAAATATATAAAATTATACATACAAAGATTAGCGTGGTTTGTGTTTTCATAAGCCTTGAAGTTAAACCTTTATTAATATAGTCAATACACCCGTATTCTATGTAAAGACATAACAATGTACCTACTATGTGTAAATGAGGACTTTAAGATTATAATGTTTGCGTAATTAAGAGTCTTATTTATCTTTTTGTTTGTTGCATGTTGCTAAAGTGATTCATTGTTAACAATTACGTATATGTACCTAGTCTTTGTTCCACAGGATAAAAATAATTACCTAAATATTTTCAATGATATGGGAGTAAATAGATAATTAAAGGAATTTGAAAATGAGACGAAGAAAAACAATACGAATTGATATTTGAAACATTTTGAAAAAAAAATGTCATTTAGGTAATAATAAAATTATAAAGAGATAAGATTTGATTGTTTGTGTGTTTGTTTATAATGGATAAACTCAAAAGTTATTAAACCGACTTTGAAGTGGCAAAATTGATCACTTAATTTCAGGGGAGCAAAGAACTCAACCGACTGTTTTTTATAATAAATAAATTCCTTGAGATGTACATCACTATTATCGTTTGTTTTGTTTTATGTCAATCTTACTAGATTCTTTGCGCTTCTTAAAAAGTCCAGTTAGTGAACAAGTGACAACGAGTGAATGTATTTTTTAAAACTTAGTAACTGTTTAGAGTTTATTATGAGATATTTCGGAAAGTCGTAATTCACCCCCTCGAATCAATTCGCAATGTTTCCTAATAATTGCTCAATATGTATAGATTATTAAAAGCTATATTAACCGTTTATGGTATTCTTTTATCTCAAATAATATGTCCTGAGTTGGTGATCTACTTTCGGAAATATAGCTCCATTTGGCTTCAGCAACCGTTACGTGCCACACAAAGAATTTGTTGCAGAAATGAAGAAGTAGCAGTTGACAATAAACAAAGCTAACGAATAGATGAAATTTAAAAAAATATTTTTCTCGTTCAGTAAGTTCTTGATATTGGAAATGATTTCTCAATTAAATAATTTTTGTAATTTACTACATTAATATTTTCATCTAAGGTCAATCGATTGTGGGTTAACAAAATATATGCAGAGCACACAGACACAGAGTACACAAAGCGTTTGCACACAAAATATTTGGTAACGCCGACATTGTAATCCAAGCAATATACTTAGAAGCATTGAATACATAGATTTAGTCATATGTAGCGCAATTGCGTGAAATACAATCACCTCCTACAAGATCAAGGTGATATTTGCGAAAATATTTTTTTATAAAGAATACTAGCAATGCCTTTTTTGACGACAGTAGCCTAAGGAGTCATTATCGACATGGAGACGCATAGGCGGGCCGGCTGTCAGACCGTCACGGTAGCATGCGAAAGCGATCCCGTGGCGCTCCTCGTTAAGACGAAAAGGGTACCGCTGGTTTTTTAGTGGATATTCCGAGGTTCGGGGCGCACTCGGCGCCTTAGACACCGGCGAGCCCCACATAACCGTAACTCGTTTATCCAGCGATAAAAAAGGGGTAATTATCGACCTGCGACTTATACATCGCTAGGCCCATTGACGATTACACAACTGACGCTTATATCATTGTCTTTGTTAAACAGTAATAATTAGTTGATGATTGATGAATAAGAGTATTATTACTATGTTCACTTGGTAGTAGGACTTTATGCAAGCACGTTTGGGTACCACCCATTTATCAGATTCATTTCAAACAAAAGAAAGCATACGATCTACAACTAAGTCTAGATATGCGAACGCGTATGCATATACAGTTATTGATTAATAGTCTATTATCGTTATCTATGCTTATATTATAAATGTAACTTTGTCTGCCTGTTACGCTTTCACGGCTCAACCACTGAACTGATTTTGATGAAATTTTATCCGCAGCAAGCTTTAAACCCGAGGATGGACATGACTACTTTTAACTAATAACCCTAATCCCTCAAACACGGGCGAAGTCGCGAACGGAAAATATATTTATTATATTTACTTACGGAAATCAATATAAGAATGACATGCGCTCATTGTAATAAATAAATTCTAGTATGATATAATATAGTACCCATATTAAAATTTTAATAATTCGCTTTATGAAAGTGTCAAGCTATGTTAGCTTCATTGTACCGCACACAATTTTGCAAATATCATAATCGAGCCTATGATGTTACCTACTATATTCTTTATATATTGTAAGCGATTGCGCGTATTTTATTTCCTTAACCTTTGAAGGGCAAATAATAAACACATTAGCCGTCAACACAGATGTGTTATTTAGATTACAAATTATTACTAAAACTTGCTAATAAATGAAAACATCATAACACTTGTCTTCGAAGATAATATTCTGGAATTAAAAACATAGTGTATTAATTTATTATTACTATTTAAGGAGATTAAATATCAATAATTCACAATACACTAACATAAACAAACATTAATTTTTAACCGTTAAAAAAAAATAAAGTTTTAACAATTCGACTGTTTAAAAAAAATTCAAAAATCTGTCATTTATAAGCCGATTTGGATTTTATTTTATTTGGAAAAATATACTTTCAGATTGGTGTTTTCAGTATAAAAATCCAAAATGGAATCCATGAGGGATGGAAGGGATGTAAGGTACTTTAGGGAGGGATACTAGATATTCTTTAAATATTATATTATAAAGCGTTTTGGTATTTTCATTAACAATTTCATTGAGAAAGTATCATTTGATGTAGTGGAACTGATGAAGGAGACCACAGATGGCCGCGGGAGATCTTCAATGATAAGTGATCACGGCAAGATAATCTTGTGTTACTTTTTAGTGCATTTTTTTTCAGAGTATTATTCGAAGTCGTTTTTATAGAGTACTTAGAGCTGAGATGGCTTAATGGCTAGAACACCTGTATCTCAACCGAAAATTGCAAGTTCACGTGTGGGCAAGCACGACCGAGTTTTCATGTACCTACTAAATATGTACGTGTTGCAAGTTTTATGCTCGTTTCGTGCATTTAAAGGAAAAAATCGTGATTATTTGCTTTTTGCGTTAACTTGCAATCGGCCATAAAAAGATTCAGTTGTATGAAATCACAGACAGACACTTCAATTTTAATAACTTGTATAGATATATAAAATAACTGTATCTACATGCTGAAAATACGTCAACGAAATATAAATATACTTATTCCGTTCAAGTTAATAAATATTATAAGTAGATGAAAACCTTCTTTCTGTGATTTGGATTTACTTGGGTTTTTGGCATTTCGTGATGCGATCGTTATCACATATTATACTCTTTAATTAATGTGTTTATGTAAATTCCGTAGAGGTAGATACATTAAATTTTATATATTTGTTCATGTGGTATTTCGAAGGTTACATGTAAATATTGAATTAACTGAAAATATAACACTAGAACATTTATTTATGTTTTTTTACATATTTTTTCTACTCTTTCGTTAGTTAAGCTTCTCTGATGATGTACATTCCAAGGTTTCGGTTTCGAATTATAGGAGACATTCGACAAAATCTCTGAGCTCCTGAAACCTAGCTCGGTTGACCTTGAGATGGGCCAACCTTAACGAAGTTCAGTTACGAAGAAACGAACGAAAATTCAAAGAACTTTTTATGCAGCACTTAATTATTTTTGTTCTTTTACTTGGGTGTATATTGGCTTTAGTTTTATATATAAAAGATCGCTCCTTGGTATAAAACATGAACATTAGTAAAAGATCACGTGCTTATTTTTCCCTTTTAACAGGACAGAGCTTACATTACCCAAAATTTACTTTGCAGTACGTTTATTATCTCTTATTTGTATTCAATGCAATTTAATTTTTGTTTATATTGTAATAAAAATAGACTAAAAAGTTTCAAATACATCATATCAATTGTCAAGGCGATCGGTTGATTGGTATAGGTGCTCAAGCCAGCGCCATCTAGTAACGAGTTACTACACAAAATAAGACCTATCAATCAGATATATCAAATATCCATTTATTTATATAGATAACAATTCCTAGCAATAATAATAAATTTTAGAAACATACCATCATAAATTGCTGCATTATCATCATATATTGAAGGGTAGGCAGACATACTATAAAGTTCGGGGGCAACCCTTATTCAATAAATAGAGTAAATTCGAGTGAGCTTTTATATTTATCAGGATAATACAACAACTCATACGGTTTTTGCCACCAATAGTCGGTTTGAAATTTAAATAAAGAACTATGCATACTTTTTTAAATTTATAGCAGTCAACCAGGCAAAAAATGTGATATAAGGTTCCAATACCAAAACAAAATAAATAATTAATTAAATAGGATTAGGAATACTTTTAAATATGGTATGGTAATAAAACGTACTCCACATTGTTTTGGTTTAAACCATCGTAGCAATTCAATAAATATAAAAAGTAACAGCCTGTAAATGTCCCTCTGCTGCAACAAGGACACCTCTTTTTTTGAGGTGATCTGAAGCTTATTCCACCACGCTGATCCAATACGGGTTTGTGGGTTCTATAAACATACAGTTGAATAAATATATACTTATATTATATTACACAATAATAATTATTATATGTATGAATTTAATGTCAACTGTAATGATCCTTAATCATTAGCGGGCATACCGCTTTTGAAAACATTTTTAATATTGACACATCAAATGTGTACCGTTCTACCCCTGGCCCTGACCTTGGCAGGCAGGTTCAGGCATGATAACTAGTGTTAATATTGGCATCGTACACTACACTGTTTGACGAACGCTTTACTCTATCAATATATAAACATAATATTTATATTTCAAGCACTTTCGGTTCGCCAACAACGCCACTTGTGTAATTTGTCACTATCATTGATAAAATCTTTATTTACGTATTTGTATTTAAGAAAACTTTAAACTAGGTTAAATTAATCTATAAATTTTCATATTTGGCTCGTTTATTATGTATTTATTTAATAACTGGGAAAGTTTGTTAATAAATACAGTACGTGATTGATTCTTATATAACTTAGCGTTTTGTCGTACTGACCACTTTGGTCTGAAATATTTCCTCTTTGGTTAAGAATTCCAAATTCAAATTTATAAAATCATTTAGCTGGTACATTTGAATTTTGAAAACAGTCATTCATTTGTTTTTTCCTCATTATTTTTTTCTTTGGCGTCGCTTATTACCGCACAATGGAAAACATGAAATATCGGTATATTTACGAGTACGAGTTCTACCGTGGCACCAGTGCTGCAGAAACAGCTCGAAGGATTAATGATGTGTACGGCGCTGGTGTCGCAAAAGAAAGCACGGTACAGTTTTGATTTCAATGTTTTCGTTCTGGAAATTTCGACCTTCAGAACCAACCCTGTGGACTGCCGAAGACCAAAGTGGAAAATGAAGAAATAAAAGCTATTGTGGATGCGGATCCATCACAAAGCACTTCAGATATAGCTGCAGGCTTCGGGGTAAGTGATAAAACTGTATTAATCCACTTGAAGCAAATCGGGAAAGTAAAAAAACTTGAACGATGGGTACCTCATGAATTCAGTTAATCGAACTTGCAAACACGCGTCGACTTCTGTGTTACTTTACTTTGCTTCTGTGATTCAATAAAGAAGAGATTTTAAATCGAATCATAACTTGTGATGAAAAGTGGACCTGTACGATAATCGGAAGCGCTCGTCGCAATTGCTGAACCCTGGAGACCCAGCTAAATCCTGCCCTAAACGAAAATTGACTCAGAAAAAGTTACTTGTAAGTGTTTGGTGGACTAGCGCCGGTGTCGTTCACTACAGCTTTCTAAAATCTGGCCAAATGATTACGGCAGATATCTATTGTCAGCAACTGCAAGCCATGAAGGAAGAACTAGCTGCTAAGCAACCGAGATTGGTCAATCGCTCTAGGCCACTGCTGCTTCAAGACAACGCAAGACCACACACTGTACAACAAACAACCACTAAGTTAGATGAGCTCCAATTGGAATGTCTGCGCCATCCACCGTACTCCCCGGACCTTGCTCTAACAGATTACTATTTTTTCCAAAATTTGGACAACTTCTTACAAGGATTTTTTTTTCTTACAAGGCCAAAAATTCAACTCTGATGCGGTAGTCCAAACCGCCTTCAAAGAGTTTATTGTTTCTCGCCCCCATGGTTTTTTAGTAAAGGGATCAATGAACTACCTATGAGATGGCAAAAGCGCATAGATAATAACGGTGCAGACTTTGATTAATTACATATATTTTACAAAAAAATATCGATTTTATATTCCTCCCGTACAAAACGCCAATTTCATATGTAAGGACCTAATATATTTATAATTCAGTCGTTTTTTTTTTATTTATATAATTGATATTACTACTTCAAAAACCTTAACCAAAATATAATTTTACGTCCACAGTGAATAAAGAACATCTTCAGGTCACGTGTTAATGGGACGAGTGAGACCAGACGTCGTAAATTATCAGCTATGCTTTGAACTTCGGTACCCTTTACTCAAAGCCTCGTTTACGCTGCCTCTCTGGAAAGCTAATTGTTAAAATATAAGAGCTCGATTTTAGTTTTTTTTTAAATAGTAAATGATAAATAATACAGGACGCCAATGGTACACTTCGACACAGTCTAACCATGTTCGATTGTTTATGAAAATTATAGATAATAGAAGGTTTGTCCTGCAATCCTTGTCCTCCCATCCTGTGACGGTGTTAAGGGTAAGCAATAATACAATATTAAAAAAAACTGTAATCAATAAGGTGGTTGTGTGTGTAATGTATAGGTAACGTCATAGTTTAGTTTTTGCAGACAGATTAATCGAATGTCTTCCGAGAAGATTCCGATATCAATGTGGACTTTATTATTATAAAATATTTTTTTTTTAATAAATTTCTTATAACAATATCATTCAAATATTATATAGTATTATTTACATTTTTATATTACTCATGATAACATATTTTATTTTTATGTATGAAAAAATTAATTATCAGACGAATACAAGTTCTCATTTCACGTTTAAGGTTTATAAAATACACACGCGTGTGTAACATGTAGTTCACTAAAACACCTTAAACATGTTTGTGTATTTGATGAATTAATTCTAACACATATTAACATTGTACATATACGTATAGACAAATCTGTGTGTGCGTTTGCCATATAAGCATTTAATCAGTGTACAGAATGAAACAAATACTTGTATATAAATATTGTTGGTGCTACTGGTGCTGATGTTTAGGTAAACACCGATTTCTTACTTGTTGTCATCATTGATTTGAAATTCGAAAGAAGAACACAGTATTGTTTTATTAACCAAATTTAAAACTACATTTATAGGTAAAGCGGATATTAATTTAAATATTATTAGATTTCGAATTTGATAAATAAAATTATCAAGTCTTATCAGGCTACGCTGACGCAGACTTGATCAGACTGGTCGCAGGTTTGATCACCATAAGGTTTGTCAATGATAAATGAATATGAGAAGAGAAGTGTTAGTGTTAAGTTGTACAATATATATATTACTTTACGGCCACAGCTGCGCTCATGTGTGGAGGTGTTATGTGCCCTATATCCTTTTCAATACCCTTGACAAAGTATATGCAAAATTTCATGATGATCGTTCGAGCAATAAATACTTGAAAGCGTAACAAACTCACTTCCCAATTTATAATATTTGTAGCCGGCTTCTGTGAAGAATCATTAGATTTTCACGTCACGTATTTTGTCTTGTGTATTCTAAAAAATACTTTAACAAATTCTCGTGGTTAAGTACTCGCTCAGCCAGTAAAATAAACGAAGCATAAAAAGCGCAAGTCCAGTATTTATGTTTTCAATTCAAGTCCGCAAAGACTCTTGTAACATATCGAAGCTAATATGTATTTGTTTAGCGATATAAATGTAATTGATCGCGGCTCGTCCCAAAAGTCGTGATGCGACTGTGATAATTTAAATGTATCGGTTTTTACCGCTATTTTATATTCTTATTTCATTATGTTTTGGTATTATTATTGAATTACCGGCAATGGAATATCGGAATATCTATATATAGCTAAAGGATAGGATGTAGGGTGAGTGCGCCAGGCACAAGGGAACTCTTAGTTCCCATGGTTGGTTATATTTACGATGTATTTAGATTACGGCATGGTTAATATTTCTTAGTGTCAATGTCTATGGTTATTGGTGATAATTTTCAAATTAGGTGAGACATTTTTCAAACTGTCCACTTACCATAAACTGAAGTTTTTTAGTCTGCCTACCTACTTTAAATAATAATAAAAAGTTACTTGCACATTGTCTGCACTCACTATAACTCACTACTCATCTTGTTGACTTCGGATTTAATATTCGTTTCTGAGTTGTTGTACCCTCCCTTGACACTATTCGATCTTTACAGCCTTCCTTCTCCTTTACAATTTTCATAATTTTTGGTCAGTTTATCGTTTCATCTTTCTATCAGTAACAATAAAAGCGAAACAGTACATATTTCGATCGTTGATGGTTGTTCTTTTGATTATCCTGTTAGTAAATTATGTTTGCTTAAATATTTTTATAAATAGAAATGTCGATATGATAAAATCCATGCTATTGAATGTTGTATTTCACAATGCCATAATCCATGTTGTCCAATAAGTTAAATCAAATAATGCACGGACGTGTGACTTCCAATAATTATGTTTACTGAAATCGTTAGCACTGAACGGCCATCTTGTACGACCTCGTGTACAAATGTTATGGAAAATTACATATGGAAATAGAATCGCTTGAACAGATATTATATATATAAGGAATATATAATTTTTATACTTCATAAAAAGCTCTATATCTTATGTTAAGGGATATAAGCATTGCGTTGGTACTATTTTATATACTGGTCTGTACACTAAATTACACACACTAGTGTAGATATGATATAACATATGAATTATAGTTCATCGTTTGGGCTGTTGCTCACGAGAATTTTATCAATATAAAAAATGTATATGTCATTCTCCGGCCTATATAATACTTCTATGAAATAAATCATATTATACGTTTGTTTCGTTGCTATGTAGAAAAGAACGAACTAACAATCACGCCATTTATAATATTAGTAGGGATGGTTCTAAGCAAAGTTTAAGAAAAATATTTAAAAACTGTTTGTACGCAACTCGCATTTCTAAGTAAGAAGACAAGAAAATGTTGGAATGAAATCAAATATTTTAAAACTAGAAACTAATATAGTGGAACTAAGTCTAGGCAATACAGAGAGAAACTTAAATAGAATGAATGAAATTTCAACGTATTGTGAGAAATATTTCTAAGTACTTAACTTTGATTTAATAAAGTTCATAAGCCGTATGTTTAGAAAATACGAGAGCGAAATTATCTTTGTTTAAATTGTTATTTGTTTTGTTGTTATAAGATATTGACTTCACTGCCTCGTTAGTCTAGTGGCTAGATATAAGGCCTAAGGCCCTGGGTTCAAACCCCAGGTCGGCCCAAGAAAAAGTTATTGCTTTTATCCGTTAAACATTCTCAGTAACAGTGCGGAGTCTGGAAGTTGGAAGTTTGTACATTCCCGTGCCCCGGAAAGCGCGTAAAGTCGGTGGACCTACGCCTGAATTCTTTCCGGTCGAGTCTAATTTGCTGACCCATCGGATTATGAGGGAGTGGCAGGATCTATAGACTGTAATTACTACATAATACCTTTATCCCAAAAATCACGTTAAGGCCTTGGTCTCTCTGGTTAACTTTCTGGTTGTAGAGGATCACAGTCAATCAAATCAAAATTCTTAAATATAGAAATATTACTTACTTGTTGATTGTTAAATTAGAAACTACCTCCGGTTCGGAAAAGAAATACCCTGACTTGAGAGAATCGACGAAAGAAACAGCGAGTTTTGCTTTTAGGGTACACCTGTGTGTGTATTCAATATACTCCGTTGAGCATGACTGCGACCGAAATCGGTCACGAGGTCAACATTGTCACCATTATTATATTCAATGTCTTCATTTTATGAATTTTGCTTTGATTTAGGCTAAAAGTTTAGAATATTGTGTAAGGCTCAGAAATACCTCCTTCTAAGAATAAGTCATGATGAAGAAATCACTTTCTGTTGCCTCAATCCCGTCCGTTAAAGCCTTGTCTTATGTAATAATGATTAAGAACAAATCCTTAAAATTATAAATGTGACATTGATATTTGACTTGGTTTAAAATTTTAAATTAACACAGATTTTTTTTTAATTTCAAAAGTGACGTGAGCTAAAAATAGACAGAAATTTAAACACACATTGCTGCGGAAAAAATTGTACAAAAATTATTCTAAATACGGTATCTTTTCGTGTTATGAACACACTCAAAAACATAGCTATTCATTAATTATCAAATATAATCAAATTATATTTAATTTAAATCAATCTTATAAACAAATTATGAATATAATGCAAATTTATAAGCCGAGATTTAGACGGAATTTATTAGCAAACATCACAGGCGCTTATTGAAGCAAATATTTGTTGTTTAATTCGTATTATGGTTTTTGTCAAGATCTAGATATTTTTAATGACTCTGCCATGATTTATCGTAGACGGGCGCTAGAATTGTTGAGAGATGCAAATAAATAATAAATAAATAAATAAATAATAAATAATGTTATCTTAATTTTATTTTGTATTAATTAGTATATTTTTAGTAATTTTTTTGTAACGTAAACTTTGCATGAATTTAATGAATTATTTAATTTTAATTTGTACCTATATCAATTTCAAACTATTTGTGTTATTAATTTTAATTTTATTAAGTGCATGTTTATTTTTTTATGATCTTTAATTTGTACCAATTTGGACTTTTTTTTTTTTTAATCTTTCTACTCATGTTGCTATAATTATGTGTTAATGTATTTTTAAAACAAATATTGTAATTGTTGTGGCTACTTTAAAAAGCTTCACATGGTAGCTATTTTCACTAAATTGTTTTACGTTTGTCATTAAAACATGTAGTAGCTACTAGTGGTCCTTAAAAAAAAAAAAAAAAAAAAAAAAAAAAAAAAAAAAAAAAAAAAAAAAAAAAAAAAAAAAAAAAAAAAAAAAAATTATATGCTCCGGATTGCAACAAAAATATTGTTTTTATTACATTAATTTATTTATTTAATATTGACTCGCGTGATGTTATGTTATTTAACGGTAAATAATTGAAATACATATTTAAGAAATTATCAGAGCAAAATATTTGTACAAATAAGCTTATTTTTATAAATAATATGTTAATATAAATAATCATAAATCAAAACAAAGGTGGGTTGTTTTGTTACGAAATATATATATATATATTTGTTTTTTTTATGTTATAGGTAAGCGAATGGGCAAATGGGCTAGTTGATGTTAAGTGGTCACCACCGCCCGTAGACATTAGAGTATAGTAGTAGAGATCGCTATAAATATTAACCATTTCTTATTTTATATCGTCACTGCACCCTAATATTATGTTCCTTGTGCCTGTAGTTACACTGGCTCACTCACCCTTCAAACCGGAACGCAATAACACTAAGTATTGCTGTTTAGCGGCAGAATATCTGATCAGTTTGTGGTACCTACCAGATATGCTTGCATAATGCCCTACCACATAGTTAACCACTTAGTTTATCAAGAATATAATATTTGTGGAACATGCATGTGTCGAATGAACTTCTGCAACATGTTTATACACAAACCAGCATTGGAGAAGGCATGGTGGAATGAGTTCAAAAACTTATCCTCAAGGCAGAACACAAAGAGTGCAGATATAAGCCCAGTAGTGATTATTTTACATTTTTATCGTTATTTAAGTTTGAATGTCATGGAGTATTAAGCCTAGAAAACAAAGCTAATACCGCGAAACCACAAGAATCATTTAACATTTACGTAAAAATTAATCGTAGGCGCCTTTTTTTTACGAATTCAACATAAGTAGAAATTCATTGTTGACTTTAGTTTATTTTAAGATATCGTATTATTCATTTGTCAAAAGTGTTGAGTAGTCGAGTAAAAACATGTTATGCGATAGTTCTATTTCGCATCATCATTGCGTCATTGAAATAACCCTCAGATGTTAGGTCTTTCACAAGTCTAGATACACGATTAATACACCAACAATTAAAAGATACACCTTCTAATAATAAATAATGAGCATTTTGCTCACATCTTAAAACTTGTAATTAAGCGGAATATTCCATGACGTGCTTTATCTGCTGATAACAGAATGTCTCATTATTTATCTTAATTATATACATTGCGAATATCTTTGACATCTCGGATGTCTCCTTATAAATTAATGTCAGTTTTTAAGCTCCATGATTTGCCGTATTCACATGATAAGTCATTTTTCTCATTATGTTTGATGTTAATTTATTTTTAGAAAACATTTTCGTAGTTTCTCTAATATTATATTATACGGAATCATTTTTATTATGTTTTACTGTCTTTTTTATTTAAAAAACGATATGCAGGCTTTATATATAAAATAAACTTTGATAACTAAGATGTTATTTATGTCTTTTGGGCCTGTAGATACACTGGCTCACTCACCCTCCAAATCGGAAGACAACACTGTTGTAAAATATTGTTGTTTGTTAGTAGAATAATATAAAGCTGTATGGAGTGGATGAGCATCTGCCACGTGTATCCACCTCACATTGGAGGTACTTGGTGAAGTCAGCTCCAAAACTTCTCCTCAAAATAGAGAGTAGGCCTTAACCTAGCTTAGTGATACATTGGCAGACTGTTACTATTTTACTTTATGTAATTTCGTAATATTTTAATGGTTCTTCACAAGAGGGCTAAGACTACGGAAGCGGCTAGTTTTGAAGCCAAAGAGGACATTATTTGATTAACACTAATTAGTGTGAACTGGCCGTAGAACATCTCCGACTTGCTAAGAAAGTAAGGTTTTACGAAATCAAATATTTTAGAATTGTACTCCTTATAGCAATAGTAATAAAGCTTGAAATTGAGTTTTGTTTTGTTTTTGAACTGCAAAATATCCTAGTTAGGTAAATCCAATTTGGGTTTAATGGAGAAAGTGGTCACTTTCTAAACGCATGTGTCTTAAGTATAAGTTTCTCATAACTTTTTAGTAAGTTACTTAATCGTGGAGTTTTACATAATAGTACATATTTTAATTAGTTTTATTGCTAATATTATTCTCTAAAGCATTTATAATGCCTTACTTGGTAACAAAACAAAAAAACGATAGGAGGTATCAAACGAGAACAATGCGTGCTTTTACGTGAAATTCAGCATACGTGATAGAAACGATACCTAATTGCGTCAGAAACGGTTCACAAACGCTTGCACACAGTAATATTGCACTCAAATTCGAACTTGAAATTTTACTCTCGAAGGTTAATAATAAATAAGCTTACTACTTATAATAACATCAATACAGACATTCGTTTCTACCCTTCTAATTAGTAAAACTACCAAACACGTGAAAGGAAACAATGATTTGAATTGAAAAAAATAAATCAATCAAATCTCGAACGATTTCACGCACAATTTTTCACAAAAGGTACAAGTCAAACGGACTATCAAAAGGCCCATTCATACTAAACGGGGGCTAACAACATTATACCCATGTAATACATATTTCATTATTACTACCTTTATGGTATGTTTAATTTTATTGCTGGCAACCCTGAACGTTTTTTTTTCACAAGGGTTACAATAGCAGTTTACTTATTCAATAGGGGGCGTTGTATTGTTATACAATATTTTACTAACGTTTTGATATCGCTGATGTAACGTCAGAAGAATATATTTTATTAATAATGTTAATTGTTTTTTACTTATATATCTTAAAAAAAATTGTAAAATGGTTAATGAATTATTAAACTTATTAAAACTAATGAACACACTTTGAATGGAGGTTTCTTTTTATTCGTTTTTCTATTATTACAATTTATCATAATTAATAGAATATTTTAATAAAATAAAGTAGTCATTGAAATTGACATAAAATTCGGAATTATATCTACGCTTTATGTTCGTGCAATCCCTACGTCCGTTCACCTATCTATAGCGACCTCAATAGTTCCTGAACGCATCAAACCCGCTATTCAGTAAGAGACACCGGCATATTCACTTCCGCTTGCCCTTTCATTGTGCAATTCGTCAAGGCAGCTTCGCGCCGCCGCCGGCCAGACTCTACAATGGTTCAACAAAAATCGAATTCCAAATTCAAAAGAGCATCGTTGAGGTTTATTGGCTTAGCGCTTGATTGATTGTGCGAACGGCATCGCAATTTTTTTTTCAATCGCATCCGATGTTGCCATTTCGCGTTTTTGCTGGATTATAGGTCGATAATATATTTTGATTCGGGCGTGGCAAATTGTCGATACTCTTTGTCGGTACAGGAAGTCTTATTTAGCAACAGGTACATTATGAGTGCAATCTTGTTAAAATAGTGCACTTGTGTTTGCGTTACGCTTATAATAATGTATCCCTTAACTGCAGAGGCGGATCATTATTTTTGGTACAACTTCCTTAAAATCAGTAATATTCCTACAATTTATTATTCCAAGGTAGCTATGATTAAATTCTGTTTATTGCAAAACCAATAGGTATTGAAAACGCATAAATAATACATTAAAATACGCTTATTACTCGGGAACTTATTACATATGTACTGATGGTTTATTATCGAATGCCATCACATCACAATGTGTATTAAAGTAATATTAGCATAAGTGCTCATGAAATACTTCTCGGTTTCAACTCACGCGCAGGGTGCTTATTACGTAACCAAAACTCGAGATCCGCCTTTAAAACATAACAAATTTATTTTACGTTTACCAAATGAGACGTTAATCAAAATTGAACCTTATTGCGTTACATTTAAGATCAAATTTTCATATAATTATAATCGAAGTGAACTATAAATTTGTCTGTCAAAAGACCGTGACATATTTGTGCCACCGTGAATAAACGGACACACAGACGGTCGTTGTATATACATACATAAAGTATAATAATAAACAACTCATCGAATTTTAATTTTGGTACAAAAGATTCTATTTACAATACAAGCTATTATTTAGAACAATACGGTAATGATTGGTTCCTTTCTCTTGAAACTGTAAAATTAGTGTTTATTTATTAAAGAAAGAGTAATTAATAAAAAATCATTCTTCAAATAAGACGAATGATTCATTCATGCATTCTGATTGGTTTAGCAACCAAAAAAAGATTAGAGAGACACGTTCTGATATGTTATTCCCATGTCAATTCCCTTTCAAACTGTACCAGAGGTGCCCAAATGCAGTCCTCCATTCAACATATACCACTCACAAGATCCATCGAAACTTCCAATTTTCCACCTTTTTTCCAAAATTACTTATTCATAAATCGCGTGGAATATACAAAGTCATCTTTATAGGCATAATTAGATACCTCATAATTAATATTATTATCTTTAACGTTATACTTATAAATAATAATTATATTTTGTATACGTTATTGCTAGGCCTGTAAATATTACAGACCGGATGATAGGTCACAAAGTCAGTCTTTTGTAATAAGCAATAGCATTGTTTGTCAATGTATTCTCAAACGGTGTCACTTGTGTTTGAAGGATTTGTTTTCCACAAATATATAGGTTTTGAAATGAAGTATCTAAGTATAGTTCAAATCGAATCGAAAACTTTCGATTTTATCAAATTTATACATATAAGTATTTTGTTATTTTTATCTCTTAAAATATTTATTTTATGTTTGGAGATGAAACAACTTCAAACATAAGTACATACAAGTACATAGTTTACGTGCAGAGTAAAACTAATTCCATGGAATTGAAAGGTGAAAAATCAAAAATATAGATCGCGTAAAAATATTTACAAAGTTATATTAGGATATGTTTCAAAGGTTTTAATAATATGACCATGAAAGGATAAAACATATTCAAATATCGATAAAAAATAGGTTTATTATATTGTCCCGACATTGCCTCAAAACTCAGAAGGTTCTCGAATTATTGATTATCCTTCAAATTTTAAAAATATATCACTAACTAAAACAATATGTATTATGTATAAGTATTCCAATTCGGAATTGAACTGACGACTATCGAAATTAAAGCTAGCAGATACTGTCACTGGGTCAGAGGATAGTCAATTTAAATAATTACTTTGACCACAGCCAGTCTGTTTTTGTTTACAAATAATCATAAATAACAAAGTCGGAACGATCACGCGAGTAAACTTGCGTACTCCATTCATCAAAAAGGCCCATTAAATATACATTTAAATTTGTTATTTTACGTATGACAACACTCGACAATAGTATTTACATTCGATGTCAGTTTGTTTTACATCTAAAATATTGAATGAACGCATATTTCTTTTAATATTCAGTTAGTTTTTGCTTCGGACATTATGTCACTTATTATACTCGGTCTATTCCTTGCATTTCTTTGTGACACAAAAGATGAATGGGTAGAATAATAATAACATATGTCTGGCCGGTAGGAAGAATTGGGAATATAGAAAAGAAAAAATGTTTGATGATACGGCACCGCCACGTGTTGGCAGGACAATAGGAATGTAGGAACTAGAACCTCCTTTTGTGATTCAGTGTGAGAGAAAGATTAAAGCAACAATAGTTTAAATTAATAAAAATATAGTTTATCAGTTTATCTAATTTTGTGTTTTATATTATCGAAAAAAAATAGTCATTGATTAAATTTAAAGTAATTATTATGTATTACAGAAGCACAGTAACATATAGTACAGTAAGTAACAGTAACAGCCTGTTAATGTCCCACTGCTGGGCTAAGGCCTCCTCTCCCTTTTGAGGAGAAGGTTTGGAGCTTATTCCACTACGCCGCTCCAATGCGGATTGGTAGAATACACATGTGGCGTAATTTCAATGAAATTAGACACAAGCAGGTCCCCTCACGATGTTTTCCTTTCACCGTTAAGCACGAGATGAATTATAAATACAAATTAAGCACATGAAAATTCAGTGGTGCTTGTCCGGGTTTGAACCCTCGATCATCGGTTAAGATTGACGCGTTCTAACCACTAGGCCTTCTCAGTAGCAGTATCTCATCTCATCATCAGTAACATATAATATACAAATAAATATCACACAGAATCAACTGACAAAAGTAACATATATAAGAATTTAGGTTATTTTGAAGGCAAAAAATATCACCATAATATAACCTAAATTGAAAATACATAAATTTACAACGAAAATTATGTACATAGACATTTTGTTATTTCTTATCGTTCGTAATAAATTAAAGGGCTGCATTTTTATTTTTAACGCACGTCTCATAATTTACGCATGTGCTCAGCGGGCTCATAAATTTGCGAGCTTGATTTATATTAGGATTAGGAGGTGTTATCAGCATATTTCTTGCAGGTGTGCGGTAGGAATGTAGGATATATGGTGAATTTTTATTCAATAATGACGACGGTAATATAGCTTTTATATATTTGAAGTTAATGAAATAAATTTTAATTGTATTTACTTATTAAGAAAAACAAATTGAAAACAATTTCTATGACAAGTTATAAAACAAATATAAGGTTATAGGTAATATATATAAGGTATTATGCAATCAATAAACTATGTTGTTTATATGGTTTTAGATGAATCACTACATAAATAGTAAGGGTTGATTTTTTTATCATTTCAGTTTGACAAATTATATCAGGCTTTTGTTTTTAAGTGTATTATTTTCGATGAGTTGAGCTCAAATAAACATGATAATAAGAAAATATTTATACAATAGCAATTGTAACAATAGTGCCAAAAACATATTCCCACAAAATATAACGATACAAAAGCTCGTTTTCCTATCTCGAGCCACTTGATGTCTCACGTGTCGTATGCTAGCAACATTGAGGGCCCTTAAAAATGGCGTGTAAACTGACAGCTCACACTCTTGTCTATGGTAAAAAAATAATAATATACTCTATTACTATAATGTAATACGTCACATTGCTGGCTACGTCTGCATACTGCATACAGGCTTTGCGTCAGCAGCAATCAATGCGATAGTCTAAGCATTATGGATTTTTGGCCTCTTCAAAAAGGGATTACGAAGTGACGTTAATCTCTCCGCAATCTATTTTATGCAGCTTTATTGTAGATAATTTAAACTGTAATAAAGATGTAGCATATATAGGTGTACAAAAATGATACACATGTATTATTTTGCTTGTGCCACACCAATTGTATGATGATGTCCTTCTGACTGATTTAGGCCACGGCGGCTAATCTCAAGTAACCAACTGCGTAGGATATATTGTAGTTTACAAGTATTTGTGCAAATAAAGATGCCCTCTATTCGCTCACTCTCCTAATCCGATGGGACGCCAAATCCGACACGACTGGAAAGAGTTCATTCGCAGGACGAAAGGCTTTACGTGCTTTCCGAGGCACGGGAGTGCACGTGTTTCCAACTTCCACTCCTACTTCTAACTTCGACTCCGGACTGCTAGTGAGAATAGAAATCCCAATAACTTTTTACCCGCTGACCTGGGTTTTGAACCAAAGACCGATTTATACCTACGTAGCATTAAAAGTCGCAGCTTCATCTACTTTTGGTCTCATTTGCCTAATCATTTTTACTTGTCTAAAAATAATGACTTTCTGATCGAGTTAATTGGATGAAGTTGTAGGTTGAGAGGGTGAAGTTCAACCTAAGGATAAAAATTGCAAAATGCCATTCTTAGTGCGCTTAAGAAACTAAGGTTTCCTTCAAATTTCAAGTCTCAATATATCACAGTCTAAATATATTATTTACCGACACGATTTTCGAACTTTCAGATTTCCAGAAACTGTATAGTTTCATAAAACGAATATTATGTAATATACATACATATATATTGTAAGTATATGAAGAAATTTCAATATGATTTTAAAGTAAATTTTCCGTCTAAAACTTTAATTAATTAGCTACAAGAAAGTTCGGGAAATGTTCATTAATCTTGAAACTTATAGAAAATTCATAAAACTTTAAGCCCCACTGAAACAGCTCGTAGTTAGAAAAACTAACTCGTTATCGTTTAAGGTTGTAATACCTATTTTTTAAATAGTATTTTTTTTTTCAGGAAATAAATTGTTCTATAGAAGTAGCCACTTCTGCCTATGGACAATTATTGCACCTAATTCTTGCTAACTAAAACTATTTCATGGAATCTAATAAACGGTAATCAAGTCCAGTCCACTCACTATATGAACATATAAATAAGGTTTCCTGTTGGTAGGGCTTTGTGCAAGCTCGTCTGAATAGGAACCACCCACTCATCAGATATTCTATCGCAAAACAGCAGTACTTAGTATTGTTAGTAGGTACCTAGTATTGTTGTGTTCCGGTATGAAGGGTGAGTGAGCCAGTGTAATTACAGGCACAAGGAACATAACATCTTAGTTCGCAAGGTTGGTGGCACATTGGCGATGGTTAATATTTCTTCCAATGCCACTGTCTATGGGCATTGGTGACCACTTACCATCAGGTAGCTCGTCCGCCTACCTCTACTACAGAAAAAGCATTTTATATTAAATAAGGAAAAAATTTAGCAAATGCTTTGCTACGGATACAGATCAAATAATTACTATTGTGATGGTATTAAAGTTAAATGTAATAAAACTTCTTGCAACACCATCGTTTCAAGGGAACTCAATCGATGTAAACAATATTTAATCGACTGTGCAAACGGTGTCTGTTACACCTAAAACCATCTTAGAATAAAAAGAGAACACGAGAAATTTGCTAAGACAACAACGATACAATGAGCCAATATTTCTTTTACGTCCTTTTAAATATGAAATTGTTTACAAACACTGATAAGGTGGTTTTTGAATTTAGAAAACAAATTATCGGACAGTCTCGTAGCGGATTTTTTCTTTAAATATTAAAGATGGGCGGACCGGCAAATGGGCCACCTGATAGTAAGTGGTCACCACTGCAATATACATGGGTGCCTTAAGCAATATTAACCATTTCTTGCATCGCCAAGTTTGGTAACTCGGGAAATATTATGATATGATCTTTTCCTCATAGTTACACTGGCTCACACTCCCTTCAAATCGGGAGTAAACAGTACAATGTATTGTTGTTTTGCGGTAGAATATGCGACGAGTGAGTGTTATCTACCCGGTTCGGCTTGCACAAAGTAAAAATCTATCTTCTGCTAAGTATAATTAGTATTAGAAAATTTAATTAATGTAATGGTTTGTAAATTAAAAAGTATATTTCACATATATTTTATAAGCAAGCGTGTTACATCTTAGACCGTGTCGATGCTTAACATCAGGCAAGTCAACGGTCAAACGCTGGCCTATTAATTGTAAAAAAAAATATGTACACCTGAGCGAGTAAGTTTTAGAATCAACAACAATAAATCATTCATAATATGGAATATACGCAAGGTAAAAAAATGCCTGAACGTGCATGAATATTCATGTTAAAGGAATATTTTTTATTTAATATGTAAGTTACACTTACTTGATAATCACTGGCAAATCTACCACCGCTTCACAATACACAACCGAGAGGAATCAAAGAAAGAAACTCAGAAGGAATATTTTTTCATGTCATGATATCATCGGTAATTAGGCTTAAAATAAAACGAATAATTAGTTTTACTTGAAATGAAAAGAAAGCAACAATCATTTTCTAACTTAAATAAATATTTTTAACATGGTTTTTATTGATATAGTTCAATTTCAATTTAATATATATACTTCATCGTCCAATATGATTATCTACTTATTAATAAAACAATTCAAACATTCCCGAAAACAAACAAAACAATTTCGAGTCTTAGACGTTTGCACAGTGTTTTAATTAAAATAATTTAAAATATAATCGCTTTAGGAGCGAGAGTTTCGAACAGGGGAAGTTGAAAATTTCAGAAATGGAGGTACAAGACAAAATAATAAAATATTAATAAAGGCCTGGAGACGGAAAAGTTTCATTTGTGGCAAATATTTGTGTTTTAAATAAGGCGCGCTGCGATACGATGGGGTTACTTACTTGGACGAGGACCTGCTGGGTACATGAAGCTGTTTAAATTTTGATATTAAGAAGGAATTATTAATTTTGTTAACTATCTGCTTGCTAGTAAATCAGGCTTTATTTAAACTTATTTTACGATTTCTCAATACATCAGACAGTCCTGTAATGATCTGGGAATAAGGATATATTATTTCATTAATGGAAATGTGTAGAACCGTACCGTAACAGCCTGTGAATATCCCACTGCTGGGCTAAAGGCCTCCTCTCCTCTTTTTTGAGGAGAAGGTTTTGGAGCTTATTCCACCACGCTGCTCCAACGCGGGTTGGTGGAATACACATGTGGCAGAATTTCAGTGAAATTAGACACATGCAGGTTTCCTCACGATGTTTTCCTTCACCGTAAAGCACGAGATGATTTATAATCACAAATTAAGCACATGAAAATTCAGTGGTGCTTGCCCGGGTTTGAACCCACGATCATCGGTTAAGATTCACATGTTCTTACCACTGACCGGAAAGAGTTCAAGCGCAGGACTAACGACTTTACGTGCTTTCCTAGGCACGGGAATGAACACACTTGCAACTTCTAGACTCCGGACTGCTACTGAGAATTTTCTGACAGAAAAACCCAATGAAACTTTTTATTGGCCTGACCTGGGAATCGAACCCAGGATATCCGGGTCTGCGGTCTTACATAAATAAAAAAATATATATATTGTCGCTTGCTAGCCTTAAGCCTTCCGATATATGTATTTACGTAATTAAATTATCTATTATAAAATCTAAACGTATCAAATTGCTAGCTAAAGTCAACCAACACACGAACACATACTCGAAAATTCACATACCGCAAACAGATTCTAATGGTTTTAAGCCACAAACTCAAATCTCAGAGTGGGAAAACCGACTAACTACAATAAAAACCTAACATTGAAAGCTATTAAAACCGAGTGCCTAGTGTAATGAAATATTAAAATAGTTGGTAGACGGTTTGCAAAGGCCCCCGGCGGATGCGAAAACAAATCAAATAGAAAACGCCCAACTTGTTAAAATTCCCTCACAACGTTTTTGAGTCGAATGTTACATTTTTTTTCACTCGTAAAAACCTATTCGACACATGACTGCTCTGAAATAATGGGACGAAAAAATTGACCCAAATCTTTTATTAATCTTTTTGTTTCAATTACGTTATTTTCTTTTATTTTTATACGTTGCGATAAGGTAAAAGGTCACCATATATTCCAATTTAATTGGCATTGATTAGTTTGCATGCAATTATTATTCAAACTGGAACACAGCCATTCAAAATGTTAATGGTATGTTAGGTGGTAGAAAATATTTTAAAAACAAACCGAAAGCGTAAACACTGGCCAACTAAAAAGACTTACCAGGAAAAGATTTATTTTTTCATTATGGTTATGTGTAGGTTATAATTTTGCGTTTACATGTTGACAAAGGTTAACATTTAAAAAAATTTGTGTAGATATATGTATTGGACGTGAAACGTTTTGCGTCAAAAATAATGTGTTAAAACGATACCTTGAAATTTGCCTATGATAGTAAAAGAATTTTTATTTTAGAAAATTATATTTTTATATGATGTCATATAAAAATAGAGTATTTTAGAGAATAATAGGAAGAGATTTCTGTAGTGATTTCTGTAGTCTATAGTGATTGTCCTCTGTTATGATTAATATGTTCGTGTGCAATGAAGTTTATAAATAAATACACACTTGTGGAAGAAAGCGAAAGTATTTATCAAAACCGTTTTTTGTCGATCAAACGTTCACTATCGTTCGTAACCTCTTGATGGCGATTTTTCCACCTCCAAAGCGCTTGTAGCTGCGCTGTGTAATTGAAAGCAAACACGCATTGTTGCGGCCCGTATCAATCAGCGGGCCGATAGTTTTAGAGCAAACAGGGGTGACTAGGGGACAGCCCCCTGGCTGAATTATCTTTATTAAGCCCTGTCTGTTCGTTTGTCTTGCAAGCGTTAATTTGAAAGATTTAAATGGATGTTCAAATTATTTTATTAGCTTAATGTGATATATTTTTTTATTATTTATTAAATACTGTTTTAAAAATTGACAACACAACAAAAAACAACCTCACGTAAGTTTTTTTTAAATAACTGGAACTAAAAAGTCGAAGGAAAACTATTTAAGTTTGGTTTTCGTGAAAAGTTCATATATTATAATTTCAATGTTACCATGAAAAAAGAAAAATTCTTGGTTTTTTTGTAGTTAAAATAACTTGTGTAAACTTTTCCTTACCTTCAGCGTCACGGAATATACACATTAATATTTAAAGAGTTAATGTAAATAGTAGTAATATTCATGATACCTCATCAAGTTATCACTAAATATCTTTTGGTAAGGAAAAACAATATTTTTAAGATTATTTTAGCTCACTTTATATATTTGGAAAGCTGTGTTATATATACTATCAATATTTTTGCTGTTATCATTAACAATACGTATAAATTAAATTAAAAAAGCAAGATCAAAAAGGGCAAGTAATTTCAAATTTCGAACACCCTCATTATCGTTTGGAATAACCGATGAAATTAGTGATGGTAGGTGTGGCCCTCGAAGGTCCGCGTGGCGCGCGCGTGGCGTAAACATGGCCGTGTGCGCGCGCACTATGCCGCTATATTAAAAGAATATGGTAATATGCCGTGTCGTGTGCCAATACGTGACACATTGTTGGTCGCGCGAGATTGAAACACTTAATGTCATCGATAGTGATTTGTTTAGTGAAAAAATAATAAGCGACGTATTGCTTAGATTTTAATTTTTTCATTTGAATCAAAATTTTAGTAACATACGTAAATTATAGTATACATTATAATTTAACTTTATAAGATTTTTATAACGTTTATAAGATTTAACATATGCTGTTTATCGATTTACGTTTACAGTGAAACTACACCGACGCAGAAGAGAAAAGACGTATATAATGTAAAAAAACGTACTTGTGTTTACCAAGAAATAATTCAAATTTATGACTATAATTCCGACATATAATTTGAAATATCTATGTATAATTGCTATAATCATTTAAGTTCTGTAAAGTTGGTTTCTTGGCAAGTTAAGGGTCGTCAGCCGGCGGGGTTCTAATCCCGCCGCGAAAAGGACCGGCACGGGTCCGCTATCGCTTGCCAACAGACGTCACGTCTTCGCAGTTACTTTAAAATTATGTGTTTATATCATATCTGGCATATAACATATTATATGTACATACCAAATCAATATTTAGAGTAAATCATATGAAAAACTATTAAAACAAAAATAAAAAAAAATCGTATGCAAATATTTTTTATTTGAAATAAGTACATAAAAAAACAATAAAGGACATATTAAAATTACACAATTAACATTGTATGGCAAGTATATCGCGCTCGATATATATGAGATAAAAACAAAGACAAAACACATGTATTCAGTCAATCCCTTTGACATTACGCAAAAAGAACAACCAACAGTTTGATATTTATCTTGTAAAATGGCAATTGTAACTGTATTACTAGTGTTCGGCTCGATTTCATTCATCATTAGCGAAAAACTGAAAAAAAAATAATATGCATTCGCATCCTTATTTCCAAATTTTTTGTATTTTTTCGATATTTCAAAATATTTTCGAGTTAGACACGAGGTCTGCCTCGGACAGACAGACAGTAGATTATTACAATTTTACCATGACATGATATATAACGCAAATAATGAATTTAGTGTAATATCCGTTGAATTAAGATAAAACCCCGTAATACAATTAATCCAGAATATAAATAAGCGAGACAATTTGGAAAATATTTCATCATATTAATCACATAAAAGCAAAAATTTACAAAAGGAAAAATTCATTAAACTTCAAGTATTTGTTTAGAATCTCGCAATTATGAAGCGGGTGCTACAGCGAAGCGACATCGCGGAGATAGCGTTTAATTTCGCCCGGGTCTGTTTTATTACACAAATTAACCCGTTTTTACTGCGCTAGGGGGATACATAAATAATTAGAAGGGACGGGCCTCCGGAAATTGCTCTGTGTACACTATACATTCGTCCATATCTAAATGGCAGGGTTATATAACGAAACACCTACCATTTCGAGATTCATTCCTGTAGTAGGGTACAGACTTGGATTTTTAATCGTGACATTTAAGATGATTCCACATATTTAAAATTAAAGTAAATGCTACACACACACACACACACACACACAGGTATTACTCTAAACCAATATGTAAATAGTCCAGTTTTCGTGTTTTTTGTTTTTCTCTTATTTTTTTATTTTTTTTGCACATATTTATGTATCTACAGCGATATATTATTGATTTCAATTCATATTTTCATTTATTATAGGGATCTGTGTTATCCCTCACACTCTTTCTTTTGCATATCAATGATATGCTCTCTCATACATCGCTGTGCAGACGATAGTACAGCGCATGGTGGATACCACGGACGCGCAGTAGCTAGGCGTGCGGAAATTGAGAGGAGGCGGGAGGATCTCGTCATTGAATTCGATAGGACGTTAGAACTCATCGCCAAATGAGGCTCTGATAATCTTGTTGAGCTTAATGCCAACAAAACACAGGTATGCGCCTCTCATCATTTTCCCCTCTTCCCACCCTCTGTGGCACTACGCTGGAGATACAAAGCAAAACCGCTATGTTGGGGATTGCACATGACATGAAATGCATTCAGTGCGACCTTAGGCCAAGGGATTACATCGAGGCTGTTATTAAAACAGCTTCACGGAAACTCGAAGTTCTGAACAAGGCGCGACGTTTTTTCACACCACAACAACCGTGCCTGTTGCACAAAACAGGGGTACGATCTTGCGTTGAATATTGCTCACACCTTTGGGATGGCTCCGCTACATACCTACTGGAGGCCTTGGATCGATTGGCCTCTGAGAAATTATTCTCTCTAATTCCTGCTTCTCCCTTCCTTCATAAGTCGACGCGTGCTGGCTCTCGATGTCACCGCCTAACTGTGACATCAATTCCATCGCGTACAAAGAAATTTGTGCAACTGCTTTCTTTGTCGCACTGCCAAAAAATGGAATTCTTTACCAGCTCACGTGATCCCCTCAACTGGGTTCCTTGAAACGAGGCGTGAAGAGACATCTTGCGGGCGGGAGCGGCTAGTGCAGAATATTCTTCCTGACTGTAATGGCAGTCGTCACGTTTGAACTCTACTACCATTTTATATATATATATTTATATATATATATATATATATATATATATATATATATAAAATGGTAGTAGAGTTTAATCAAATGAAAAAAAATTCAAGTTCCTTTTTTTTAATAATATTCACTTTTCAAAGCGGTTTGTGCTTCGTAAATATTTGCATCCGTAAATATTTTTATAACCATATAAAGGTTAAAGAGCACTCATATTATTATTACTTCTTTATTCTATTCTACAAATTTATAATGCAGAAATATTGCTTAGGAATAAAAAGGTAGATGTATTGTACACACAGTAGTATATGTAGTTGTCTGGGATATATAATATTTTGAGTCACCAAATCATGACCTTCGACGACAAAATAAGGCATGCAGGTAAATTATCGATGATATAAAATAATATACATGTATTGCGATATGTTACATAATTGAATGTTGCTTTAAGTACATATTTCAATCTAATAATGTTATAGAGTAATAATTATAATGAGAGACGGTAAGGAGCGGTGCTCTTCCGCCCATTTCCAATTAATTACCACAAGCTTCGCCATGTTTCATTACACAGCCTGTTCTGTTACTAATTACAGTGTATTATTTATATGCAATTATCTAACTCGCTTAGCTAACATTTATATTTCGAGCATAAAATATAATAATGTATAATTATTGTAACATTTTTTATAATTAGGTTTTCGATAGGAATTTTTGTTTGTTATATAAAATCACTTAAAGCACAAAATGTAATGTCTACACGTTACATATTAATTGGCAGAAAAAAATAATAGCGGGAAAGCCCCGAAACTATATAAATAGTATAACACCGAGTCGCTAGCTAGCCAGTATGTCTCTTGTGTATTTATTTGTTTAGTTCTTTTTAACTGCATGGGAAGAAACTGACGCAATGTAAATACTAGTTATTCCGTGGTTGAGAATTGTTGTAAAACAAGGTTTTAATATGTAAAACTACGCAATTGAATGGAATGTTGTTTACACAAAAATTTAAGATTTTTCATGTAAGAGGGGGCAAACGAATAGAAAGCTCATCTAATGGAAAGTGACTTCCACCGCCCATGGTCACCTGTACCACCCGAGGGCTTGCAGTTGCGTTGCCGGCCTTTAATTTCCCCCGAAGATTTATATATATGTATATTATTGTATATTAATTAAATTTATAAATTGATGAGATAAGTCGACGATTTGTAACTTAGTCTTCTCTAAAACTATTTTCGGTGAATATATAACTTACGCTGATTATATTAGAGAAAAGTCCGCAACGTCATATATCTATTTGTTATAGATAATCACAAATAAAGGTTCACAGTTAGTGAAAATATCATGAAAAATACACAAAAAATACTGAATCGATTAACTTCTTTATATTTAAAGTCTGCTAAAAATATATGTCCTGTATCTCCTAAAGACGTCAAAAAACACATTACTGCTATAAAATCTGATTCAGTTGGCAGTGATGGTATTAACAGAAGAATGATTCTCTAAGAGGCTGCGGGATTGTGTTGATATAACGCATCTTTGTGCTTTGCTCTGCCCGTGGCTCGGCGGAGCTCTCCTCAGGGGGTAAAGGTAATACCCCCCCCCCCGACCTCCTCGCTAGTGAGTACGGCAACTCACTAGCGAGGAGGTCAACTACACCAATTAACAACCTCGCTAATGCTATCCAAACATTAAATTCCGAAGTCGAAAAAATTGCGGTACGGTGTCATTTATATGGACTTTTAATAAATCCGAGCAAATTGCAGGCTGCTATTATCGGTAGCTCCCAGCAATGACACAAAATTAATCAATCCCGAATCCCTCCCATTCTTCCTAATGGTACAGAGCTTTCACTGCTACCAACGATTAAAAATTTAGGGCAAATAATAGATAACTCGCTCTCTTGGGTTCCTCAAGTAGCAGAGGTGAGTCGAAAAATTTTCTCCTCGATTGGCTCACTCAGACGCTGGAAAAAGTTTTTGCCATATAAAACCAAACTCGCCTTAGCCAACTCTTTGCTATTACCCCTATTGGACTATGCCAACTCGGTTTATTTAGATATTTCTGAGGAATTCCTAAATAAACTAGAGCGTTTACAGAACATGTCTATTCGCTTAATATTTGGATTACGTAAATATGATCATATTACCCAGCATCGTAAAACACTAAAGTGGCTGCCAATACAGTTGCGTCGAAATATGCATGTCCTTTCTTTGCTTTATACTATACTCTACCATCCTCAAACTCCAACCTACAAGGGCGGTTTACCTTCCTTGGCTCTCATACACCAATCAATTTACACTCTGAGCAAGACAATAAATTGTTGATCCCTCTGAGTTGTACTAAAATATACAGCAATTCCTTTACGGTTAAAACAGTCAAACTATGAAATTCCCTGCTTTCAGAAATTCGTCAAAACTGAATCCGTACATATTCTTAAGTCATTTTCATAATTATTATTTATCAATATAACTATAACATGTTGTAGTATTATATGTATATTTATATATATATATGTATGTTGGTATATTACATATTTGTATTAAGCTCAATAAATTTTAAGCATTAGTTGTTCGCACACTATGCCCGATTAGTGATCCTGGCAAAAAAACACAAACATTTCTCTTTACAGAGTTTGCCTGGAAGAAATCACTATAAGTGAAAAGGCCGCCTTTGCATACCTATTACTGTTATTATAAGTTACTTAATGTTTGTAAATTGTGTGCGATAAAGGATAAATAAATAACTAAATTTTTTTATTATGTCAATAACAAACAAACAAATACTTGATACTTTTAAAATATGTACATGCTTTAAAATTCAACCCGTTATGTATACAGAGAATCATTTTAGGTCACACGTACAATGTTGCTTTCAACATCGTTGTATGCAATTACTGACATATTACATAGTTATGACTATGTAAGCTCACAGCGTATTCTTGTATAGTCTAATTCATAATGGTTTCTAGGAATCTACGTGCATGGGAACCTGAAACAGAAGTTGCCTTATTAATATCGACGTTAAGGTTCTCGTAATAAGAACTATTTTTAGAATATAATGTATTATGTAAATTAATATCAATGCCATAGTTGCCTTAATCGAATATTATTTACAGTACAATAAATATATACATATATTTAAAGAGAAATGTTAATAATTTCAGTATTTTCTGGTTTTAGAACATGGAATTATGCAATCTAAATTTGAAAAATTATGAGTTTTAAATTGAGCATAAACTGCGTGAAATATACTTGGTGGTAGGGTTTGTGGAAGCTCTATACCCACCATAATACCCACTAATCACACATGTTACCGCCAAACTGTAATACTTATAGTTGTGTTCCGGTTAGGAGGGTAAGTAGTAAAGTTTTAACTAGCGACACAAGAAACATAACCCTTAGTTCTCAAGGTTCGAGGCGCATTGGCGATGTAAGGAATGGTAAATATTTTTTACGAAGCCAATATTTACGGACGGAATATTTGACGGACACGATAAAAATACCGCATATAAAACGATTATGAAAAAAATAAGACCTTCAAAATATGCAAACTAATCTTCTACTGCAACCAACCAACCGGTTCAATGTGTTACTTTTAAGTCAGATTGTCAGTACGGGATATAGTAATGCCACAATTGGCATTACGTTAGGGCGCCACTTAGCCAACAATAATATAATGTAATTCTAACCGCCTTGGAATAGATGGGACTTAAATATCTAAATACCCTGGAGCCTTGGATCTCTAAGTCTGTATTTGGATATTGGGTATCAAACTATATATAATATTAAGTAGTATATAAACTGTCTGTCTGTCTGAAAGAATTTAAAATTGCGATATAAGCTTCAGTTTGGCTTTCGATTGTCCAAATCTTATATAATATCTATCTTGCTATAAAAAATAACTCTCTAGCAAGTCGCCAATAATCCTTACAACATTGTAACATTTTTGACAACTTAAGATTATCACGGTAATTACACCCATGCGTGTTGACAACATAAATACGATTGTATATTTTGTAGAGACGAAGCCAATTCAAATAACAAATAAACTCGAATTTCAATAAAATTACATTTGTAAGAACTGTCAGCAGTTTTAAATAAATTAAGCAATTATCTAGCGCGAGGGTGGACATCAATAAAAACGGGATTGTAACGTTGACTAGCACTGAACCCACCGTTTAATAGGCCATTTAAACTCGACATTAGAACTACACATGTTTAATGGCCACACATAAATTAACAAATTACTATTAAGATGCTCATATATCATGATCAGGGGAATAGTGAGTGTATGTATGTATGTACCATGAAACACTGACTCTTACTTTATGTACATCTAGGTACCATTCATCAGCTACCATCATAGTCATAAAAAACATTGATTGGAAGAATTTGTAATAAGTAATTTAAGGTACAAGGGACAATTATATTAGTTCCATTAGCGCATTGTCAATATATTGAATGTAAGAAAATGATAAATCTATAAATGCTATGTTATAAAAATAAAGTAAAGTATGTAAATGGTTCACAATGGTTGGCTGGGCTAAGGGTCTTTTGAGGAGAAGGTATGGAGCTTATTCTACTACGCTGCTAACAATGCGGGTTATTGGATACACATGTGGCAAAATTTCTGTGAAATTAGACACATGCAGGTTCATTAAGGTTCGCCCGCTCCAACCACTACGCCATCTTGGCTCTAAATATATGATAGAAATTATTTATTACTTTAAATTTCGAACCAAAAACTATTTATGTCAATTGAAATCGAATATTATTACACGATTTACGAACTAGCATTGGATTTTTTGTCTGTGGAATGAAATACAAAATTAATTTTTAATGGTAATGTTTCTTTTTGATTAATGTAAATTTAATGTTTAACTAAAATAATTTTCTATATTTCTGTGAAACCTATAAAAAGCAGTTCTAAAGTTTTCTTTAGACTATAAGGAAACTAGACCTAACAAAGTAGGCGCTTAAACAAAAAATAATCTTACAATCAAAATCTAAGCATATTTCTTTCTAGACAATTTTGACGTTGAACACGTTAAGAAATTTATAAGATATAATATTTCATCAGAAACATTTACCACTTATGTCTATTAGGATCACTAGCCGATACAACTACCCCCAATTGTTAATCTTTATTAAGGGGAATTATATTCGTTCGTTGATTTGGACAGATTCGTCACGAGGGATTTCGTCTGATTTATAGTCGGCAGATTTGCGGAGATTTCGTTTATTAATCATTTTGCTGGTTATTATCACGTCATTTATGACATTAACTGAATAAAAAGATAGTATAATATAAAAGTTCATGGAATAAATAATTTCCTTAGATTCGTAAATGTAGTAGTAAAGTAGTAGTTAGAACATCCCAACCCAGTAGTTAGAACACGTGATTTTTATTGATGATTGCGGGTGGACTGGTGGCCAAATGGCCCACCTGGTGGTTAGTGATAACCCATAGACATTGGCGATGAAGGAAATGTTAACTATTCCTTGTATAGCCAATGCGCCACCAAGTTTGGAAACTAACGTGTTATGGACATTGTGTCTGTTAGTTACACTGGCTCACTCACCCTTCAAACCGGAACGCAACAATACTAAGTATTACTGCTTAGCAGTAGATTATCTGATGAGTTGATTGTACCTACCCAGACGTGCTTAAATAAAGCCATAACACTTAGTAATTCATGCGTTGGCCTTTTTAGTCATCACAAATATATCATATTTTCAAGTAAACCCACGGAGATTTATTTTATTATTTACTCTTGATGGACAGATATATATATATATCATTTACTTGGTTGCAAATTGCAATGATATGCAAACATATTTTCATATATTGGTCAATAAAATAAACAAATATGTTAGGTTCAAAGCTATAACTTGATAGCATTTTAGATAATTACTAATTTCCGCCTGCGACTTGGTCCGTTTGTGCGGTACCTTTTCTGTACCGTGTTTCTGTAACGTGTATGCAAAATTTCATAATGTTCGGTTTGGTATTTAAGACGTGATACTGTAACAAACGATCAAACTAATTTTCACATTTATAATATTAGTAAGGATGGGTACAACAGCTTTCCTATGTGATAGGACACCTTTTGGGTCCCTATTCTAAGTTATTTTCCTTCGATACGAAATCGCAACAATCAAAAACGTAGTTGGGGGTGATTTATTTATTTTTATGGTTGAATAAATTTCTTGATGCGGGGTCTGTTTAATGAGATGCAGTGCAAACACACGTTCCCTACTCCTCGGAGACTTGGTCTTTGGGCGTTTTTTGATTCGAAGTGGGTATTTGTCGAGCGTTAGTTTATTGCAATTTATTTTGGGGTAAGGGATTCTGCACTATTTGCGAGAATTTTAGTAGAGTATTCCTGTTTCACTGTTACATATTTTTTGTTTGTGATACTTATTTTTCATTAAATTAAATAACTTAAATATAAGCTAAATTTTATAAAAATTATCTAGAATAAAATAGAAGAATTACAAACAATACTATTATTCTTCGTCTCTGCACAATCTCAACAATTTTGACATCTAGTTACATGAAGGCATATATATCCTATACATTTTTAATTATTCACCGGGACATGTTTGTGCAGGTGTAAGGTTGCCCTAAATACCGTCTGGTGAGACTTAGTTGGGTATGTCTACTGATAGCAGTACCTTAAAGGAAATAATTATTGTTTAAGTAATGATTACCAAAAGTTTACATAATCTTTTACACAATATTTATAAAGTTAACAATTTCTTTAAAGAATATGATAAATGGATATGTTTTATTCATCTCAAAAATCAAATGAAGAGTTAAATCATAACCAAAAGCTTATTATTATTTTAGCCAACTGGAGATAATATGACTCCTTATGGTCACAAATAATACAGCAAGCCAGGTTGTTAAAACGCACCGTTATACGTTGTTAGTTGGTTTAGTGTTTTAAATGGTTGCTGCAAATTTATGCATGTGATTTAGAAACGGTATTTCCTTGTCGATTACTTGTTATTCGCATCTTGCGCACGCTCACGACCCACGATCTTATTTACTCGTTACTATAAGCATTCAAATATTAAGAGAAAGCTTAATAAGTACAATGAACATATTAATAATATCGTTACTATATATTTCTTCTTGCTTACATCCCGAGGGTCCAACTTCAATTCTGGAGTTATATCAACTCGGAGTTGGTAACCTAATGTTACAATTCCGTGCCTCAGAAAGCACGCAATGTCATTGGTCCTGCGCTTGATCTATCTATAGAATAAACAAAATATTACAGCACACACTTGTACTCTTATAATGTATCGTGCGTAATGGAATATTTTTGCTTTGTTGGAAATTGTCACCGTAATCGTAATTATTCAGCAGGATATAATCATCACGGTTTTTTATTGTTAGTGATGTAAAAAACATAATTGAAGCATTAAGAAGTACACGTAATAACTAGTTAAATAAAATATTCTAATACATAACTTAAGATGCCAAATTTTAAAACAATGACGTTTTTATCAAATATTTAGAAAAGGTTATTTATACCCTTCCCAATAAAAGCATTCCTATATCTTCTTACAAATGTCAAATTTCTGATGACAAAAAGAGACAAATCTATATGTAACTATTCCCTTGTTATAAAACGTTTATTTGTAAGTTAAAAGTATTTTATTATTTTAACTCACTAACATATTTTACACGTTAAAGTAACTACGCTCTGTATGCATTGTGTATCCAAACTTAACAGTAAAATATATCGCCTCCTCTGTCGGTACATCAGTGCATTCACAACACGCTAGCGACCCGCGCCGGTGTTTGCTCGCGACTGTCGGGCACACGCAACCAGGGAGAGTAAACATCATTGGATTTTCGATCCATAAATACAAACCATTGCTCCAGTTTTCGACGTATTCAGTTGCGAAGTTTGAATATTTTAGACATGTTTGGTATCTATTCGTACTTTAAAATATTTAATGTATTCTTAAAACACTTTTGTGTAGGAATAATCTTCGGTTTTATGGCAAACATTTGAGCCAAAATATTGATCGCTGTTGCTCATATGTTTAAACATAACGCATTCTATTAATATTTACTATATTAAATGATACTTGGATGGAGCTGACATGAAGTAAATAGAACGCATCTTAATCAAAGATCGTGGGGTCAATAACCCGGACAAGCACAATAGGTATTCATATACTACATAACATAGCAGCTTAGCAGATTTTAAAGCATTATAATGCTTTATAAAATTCTGCTCTAAGTATAATTGACCCGCAGTAGTGCAGCGTGATGGAATAATATTCCGTTTATAAGGGTAGAGGAGGCTTTTTCTTTTGTAAGATAAAATAACATTAAAACGTTGAAATAATAATTAATATGGCTGTCAGAAAAACAAAATGAGGCATCATTAAAGTTTTAATATAAATATATATACAAATTAAACATAAATTAAGCACATGAAAATGTAGTGATGTTTGGAAAATATCATTCTAATTATAAGAAATCGAAGTCTTTGAATTTCATCATACTATCTCTGCATCAATAATCGGTGGATTGAAATAAAGATTTTATTAAGAAGACCGGGGAAGAAATTCCCTATTTAGATACTCTTTTAAGCACTCAGTACAGATGTTGATCCACGGGTTGTAAAGAGGTCTATGTAGGTACGTACCCACTTACCGCAGCTATAAAGTTCTTCGTACTGTAATACTATAGATTAAGATTTACTAGAGATTAAGGCAGAATTTGCAAATAAAATAACATACACACTTATCATAATTCTTACTAATTCTTTAAATCAAATATTCCATAATTGGCAATAACGCGAACTGCAAAATATAAAACTATTTATTTTTCTACCATAAATGCCTTTTTGGGCTAGATGACATTTTAATGTTATTATCAGCTCCAAATAAGGCTATTAAAAGTGACAAGTGCTCAATCGGTCCTGTAACTTTTTCATCAGTTGGTGGTACACCTTAGAACTTCCGATGCTTAAACTTATAACAAGATCAATTTTATTGACTGCTGTCCATTTTTGTTGCTAATGGTTGCGATACCATAAATATTAAATAGAATCAGAGATAAGCTTTACTACAAGGTAACATTATTGCAATATTTAAAAGTAACAGATTCGTTTGTTATTACGTTATTTGTCGGCATTATCACAAGTATTAAAAGTCTCGTGTCATTTATATCGTTCTCATTGAGCTTAATGTGTTTGTGATGTTTTTTTTTATTGCATTTCGATGTTCGGATGAATATTTGATAGTGCAAAATCGAATTTATAAATTAATGACTTTTGTAAGTTCGTGATAATCTGATGATGGCAGTGGAGATGATTACGACAAACAGGAAATTCATTAACGAACAATTTTTTTTAAAAAAAGTCAACTTTTTCTTATCAAAATTATTTGTTCATATCACAATATATATTTATTGTTTTCTGTTATAATTAGATTATAAAAATTCTTGTTTTTTGTTTTATTATGTATTGATCGATAATTTGGTTTTATAAATTTAAATTAACTTATATTATAATAACGTACAAATTGTTTGTTCGTGAAGGATATTACGATTTATATATATATAGCAGCCCGTTCCGACTCCCGACTTCCCGACTCGAATATGAGTAAAAGTCATGCAAAATCCCTGCGATTACCATTTATGATTATTTCTACAAGAGCGATTTCTTCTTACCCTTAAAGAAAAAACCCAAAAATCCTATCTTAGCGGTTGGTAACATTATAAAATAAGCTTTTGTTCCAAATTTCATTTGTTTACTACACTCATTTGTTAAGTTGCGTTGAGAGTCAAGAGTCAGGATAAACCATTTTATTACAAGTATACATAAAACTACTAAATAATAAATAAAGCGACCGGCAAATGGAATACCTGATAAATTCTCATCAATAATATAGATATACTTAGTCGATAGTAAAGAGCATATTAAAAAATAATCAAATTATTTACCCTTCTACCTTTTCTCGTTAGAATATATATTCTGTAACGGTGGTATGCTAGAATTTTTTTATTATGACTAAAGGTTTTTATTACAAAGAAAAGTAGGCTATAATAAAAACTACAAGTACTTTTTAATTTTCAGTCTAGACATATCCCAACATGGATCCGCCGTGGACTTTTTTCATTAAACTTGATAGCATATCATGAAGCAAGATACTTTATAAGACGCCTCCGTCTCATCTCGCGAAATTAAGTTTCAAATATTAAATTCGCTTCATGAAAAAAATAGCCTTCCGGGACGCGTCTTTTATAAATTCAGACACGGGCCATGAATCTAGACATATTTTGTGTACTTTTTTATGAACTTATGATTTTCTTATCACCGTCAGATATAACTTACGTGACAAAGAAAACATGACTAAGGCCCAATGTTCTGCAGCCAATGTAACTTTAAAGTCACAAATTAATTAAATTATTTAGAAAGTGTTAGTAAAAATAGTAATAGTACATCACTTATTTCTAAATAATTTCGTAGTTTAACAACAAACAAATCAAACTATGAAATCATTGTTTAAACCAAACCTTATTACAACTTTTTATCAGAATGTAGAATGTGTTGGCAATTTACTTTGATTACTGCTACACTCAGATAATAATTTTTTTATATTAAATTTAATTTTATTATATTACAAAAGATATAATATTACAAAAGAGTATAATTATTGAAAAACGAATGATAATAATTATAACTATTAAAAGAATAATTTTGGTATTCTATAGATAACTTAAGAATTAATTATATTTACATACTATTATAAAAAAAAACTCAAGTCAAGACCAACTTAGTTGTTTCCGGTGGTGGGGTGTTGTGCAGGTGAGTGTAGGTAGGTTTTACTAAGCTCGTTCGTATTTCTCTCACTAAACATTGCTGTTTACCGATTTGAAATATTTAGCCAATATTTCCACAAGGGAAGTAATCGTAACGTCACCCATTTACCACCAGAAAGGCCATTTTTGCATCGACTTTCCTAGAATAAGTATAAAAAACTTTTAAAATAAAGTCCCTCCCATAACGTGTTGTGTATTTCAACGCAGAGTAATGAAACCCATCGCCGCGATTTACTAAAAAAATAAAGAGTTTCAATCGATTTCGTTCTAAAATTAACATCATATACAGTAGTTACAAAAATTAAACTTAACTAAAAAAATCACAAATTAAAAACAATTAGATGTCTTAAAAGAGTAAAGTCGCGACCAATGTCGTATAGGCATAAATAAATTTTAAAATTTTTATTGCACTAATACACGTCAGTTAAGATTCGGCAATAACATTTATCGCCGGCTTATTCCTGTAAGCGTCCCCCTACACTTGTGCCCTACGCGCTGCTAATCGCTCGACAAAAGCACGGTTTAGATATAAATACAAATCGTGTTGTTTTCGGTCGCACCCCGTCGCGTATCGCAATCCCTCTCGTTCTTGCGGCCCTTGCACGCTATCTGTGAAACGCAGCGTTTATAACATGTTGTTTTTAAATTAGCGAGGTTATTTAATACAGTATATTTTGCTGATATCAGCAGCATTATAAACTCGCTTCATTACTAACCCATGAAATGCTGACAACCGACTTATGGTGATATACTATTTTGATGCGTGTATTCTTGAAATGTTATGTATGTAGTAATACATATTAATGTCGCATATGCTTCTCTGACATTTCACGACCGATTTTTGCGGTGAGTCTTGATTTTTTTTCTTACTGAACAGCTCTATTGCAGATTTCTTATTAGTAAGTGATTAGATGAGTGAGATGATGCAATGACAGACGCAAGGGGTATAATAGATTCTGAGGTTCTGTCATTGTCAAGATGCTGTCGTTATCGGGGAATGGCAATTAGCAATGGACAGTCCAATGCAATGCTAACGTGTGAAGATAACCATGGCTTAATTGTCACTCTGTCCAACTACGAGAATAACAATAATTTATTTACGTAATTAATGAATACATTTTGATTTACAATATTAATAATCTTTGAAATAAATACTAATATTTTTTACTTATTACAGATTTAACAAACAATGGTAACTTATTAACATTGTATAAACGTCTGAATTTAAATTTCTATTACAACTTTTAAGTTCTTAATTAACATAAAAACCACACTGAAATCTTTTATTTATTTTTATTTATAGAATAGGAAGGCGGACGAGCATATGGGCTACCTGGTGGTAAGTGGTTACCAACACCCATAGACATTGGCATTGTAAGAAATGTTAACCATCGCCTACATCGCCACTGCGCCACCGACCTTGGGAACTAAGATGTTATGTTCCTTGTGCCTTTAATTACACTGGCTCACTCACCCCTCAAACCGGAACACAACAATATCAAGTACTGCTGTTTTGCGGTAGAATATTTGATGAGTGGGTGGTACCCATCCAGACGGGCTTTATCTTTATAACGTAAAATTTGCAATATTTGGAATATTATTTGCAACATTAATCTAAAAGGCCCTTTACACACCCTCCCGACATGCTGAGGGCAGAGTGCAGAGATTTTTATTGTTCGCATCTGATCGCGCTCAGATCGCGGCTCGCCGGATTATTGTGACGCGAATAAATTATCACTATTTTATTGGGGTGCGGGGTCACTAGTGGAAAAACGTCGCTGATGCTGTTAATTGTTTTATTCAATTACATTTGTTACATAATAATGACATCTGTTTAAATAAGACGCAATGGGTTTTGTAAATAGTAAAATAACAAAACTAATAGTGTTATTGTTAAATGATTTGATTTAAGTCGCGTATTGAATATACGTTATTTATAATTATGTATATTTTGTTCGAAACTTCATTTAATTGCATAGATATTGAATAAGGATCCATTAATTCGTTACTCCGGTTTCTTGCTTTTATAGATTATAATCTTAAGGGTTCAAGATTTTTAGCCATCCGGAATTCAGAAACGAACAGTATCGAACCAAAAAATAAATAATATTATTACGCATTTCTGTGAAAAATCTCAGTTACACGTAAAGCCTGTATTTCCGCACTGTTTTATTTTCTACGCAGTTGACTGTATGAATGTAGCTGAAATTCAGTCTGAAATTTGTTTTGAATACAATTTTGCCTAATAATCAACAACCCAATTAACTTATATTACCATTTTTTGATTTTTTATATAATTAAAAAGTAATAAATAAAATAATAAATATCACACAGAATGAGACTCAAGAATTTCTAAAGATTTTTGCAAATTAAAATATAAACATTCTTTAGCTGGTCAGTTTAGCAATGCCGTGTCTTCTTCTTTCGAATGTCAAATCAATAATGATAGAAAGGGAAAAATCATTTTTTAACGCAACGCAACGTTTATTAGTAAGGTAATAACTTCCAATTCAGCTTATATAAACATAAATAAAAAAGTATTTGTAATTCTCATACAGAGATCTTCAATTCGAAGTACTCGTACCATAGGATGCTCATGAATGTGTTTGTTTTTTAATTCTTTAATAACCTTTTGGAGGTTATTATTATCAGATTGCGTTAGTTTACGGTGTACATATGTCCTTTTGGTGACACAAACTGTATGTAAGTTTGACATTTGAATTGCTCTGTTTTGTTCAAGTAGATTCGGAGCAAATAGGCTGTGATACAACCACAGACAGACGATGTCCTCTTATGAGGGTTACGCCTTTTCATCGTAATTAAGATGTTTTTAAATACGGACATATTTAAGTTTTAACTTCAACATTGATATTCCGTAATTCACTTTGTATATAGCTCTTGAATCGTTAAAAACCGATTTACGGTGATTGTCTATTTTCGTTCTTTAAGTGCTATAATTATTATAATCAATGTCATTAAAGTTTTTGACATCACACGATCGTGACCAGCAATGAGTTTCGAGTTTGTTTTCACAGAATAGCTCTACAGGTTAGAGAATATAGATATTTATTTCTACTTCGATAACCCGTAATTGCTCATAAAACCGTAACCTCAATAATCATTCATTACTTCAAATATCTTTACCATTCATAATGGCCAACAACATTATTAAAATGAACCGAAGCGAATGCAACAATATAAACGTATACCACGGAATTTCACGCGCAACTAAATCAATTATTATGTGTTTCACAACATGCGCGGGAGTCGAAATGCGTAGGGCGGGACAATGGTTGTCAGCTAAACGCCTGCGGTATCGGCTTATTAATGTACAGGGGGCTCGGAATACAGTTGTGTTATTGACAAAAAAAGTATTTTCGTATCGTATATTTTAATTTATAATAATAAAAATCAAATTCTCTATTTAAATAAATACATATAATAATTGATCATAAACTAAATAAAATAATAATAATAATATCCTGGGACATTTTTCACACACGGCCATCTGATCCCAAATTAAGCTTGTACAAAGCTTGTGCTATGGGAACCAGACAACTGATATACTACATATACTACTTTTCTTTTGTAAATACATAATTATATAGAAAATTACACCCAGACTCAGGACAAACAGACATGTTCATGCACACAAATGTCTGTCCTGGGTGGGAATCGAACCCACAACCTTCGGCGTGAAAAGACAAATCTACCAACCATGCCAACCGGCTCGTCAAAAATAATTTAAAAAAAAAACATTCAATTGAAATGTCAACTAATATTTTCAATTCAATGTTATCAGATATCATTATTCATTATATTATATAATTTTGATAACGAAGCAAAGAGTGCAACATCCTGTGAAAGACTAAGCGTGGCCCGTGGCTATGTTCTCGCTAATACTCTGAATCGACTGACAGTTAATAAAGCCGTGATATTGCCCATATGTCGGCACCCTTTACACGTGATTTACAATTATTACTATTCTGCACTGGTTTAGATAATATGTTAAAATTATTATTTATTTTTTTTATAGAATAGGAAGGCGGACGAGCATATGGGCCACCTGATGGGAAGTGGTCACCAAACGCTCTTAGACATTGGCATTGTAAGAAATGTCAACCATCGCTTATACAGCCAATGCGCCACCAACCTTGGGAACTAAGATTTTATGTCCCTTGTGCCTGTAATTACACTGGCTCACTCACCCTTCAAACCGGAACACAACAATAACAAGTACTGCTGTTTTGCGGTTGAATATCTGATGAGTGGGTGGTACCTACCCAGACGAGCTTGCACAAAGCTCTACCACCAGTATATTATATCGCTATAAATTATATAAGTAATAATATAAACATATTTATAATTTTTATTTTTGCTAAGAAGTCATAATTTATTTCGACAATCAGTTTTGCACAAATTCATCATCAAAAAGTTTAAAAAGTAATAAAGCCTTTTTAATTGAAACGTAAGTACATACAACATCTTAGATCTTATGGTGTGACGGTATAATTACGGTAAATGGTTATACCTCCAAGCAGTGTCATCTACCTATCACATTTTACTGGATGTAAATTGTATTAAAAGTGGAAGTGTGTACTCCCGTGCCTCGGAAAGCACGTAAAACCGTTGGTCCTGCGTCTGAACTCTTTCCGTTCGTGTCGGATCCCATCGGATTATGAGGGAGAAGGAATAGAGAGTGCATTTGTATTTGCGCACACACTATAATGTGTCCCTGCACAGTTGGCTAATCTCTCTTGAGATGGGCTGCCGTGGCTGAAAGCAGCCGAGAAGACATTATTATTATTTTACTGGACAATTATCTCATCTACAAAAAAAACGTGTTTAATTCTATTTATTACGATTTTTTTAATGATTATTAATAAATTCAAAATAATGCTTAATCTTTTTTTTTATTCAAAGCAACATATTATTATAAATACCGCACGAAGGGCGAATTCACGAGGCCCAGCAATAAAAGCTATCTATCCTCTGGGGCGCGTAACACGCTGCGGGGCGCACGCAAACCCGCGGGGACCACTTGAATACCTAAGTCAGATATTTACATTACCTCTAATTATTTCTAATGCGACAGTTGCTTCGACTTTATCAAGACCCTTATCAATAATAAAAAAAAATTGTCACGATAATAAATATGTCTACTCTAAAATAATATGGCTTTATAAGCCTTATTTCAAGTCAGCTTGATATTTAATAATAAATAAGAACATTCATAAATATTCATTCTTAAAAACATCGAATCAAAACTCTTTGTATAAATAACAACCAGTAAATGTCCCACAGTTGGACAAAGTCCTCGTGAGCAGGCTCGTGAGGAGAAGGATTGAAGCTCTATCCACCACGCTGTTCCAATGGGATATTATTTCTCTTCTTATTTTCTATCGTACGAAACAATTTCCAAGCAAATCCGTTTCGTAGTTCACCGGTTTTTAATTAGCAATTCATTTGCTCTGATTAATACCCATATAACTTATAACCATAATAATAATTACTATGTAATATTACTATGTATATACAATAGTTTACATTGTCTGAACGTAATTTAAAAATAAAAATAAATATATAGTTGCAATATAATCGAATTAGAAAATTAGCTTAAAACATGCAAGATATTTAGTGTTCATTCAGCGGTATCAATAACGAACAAGTGGTTTGACAGCAATGAAATTTCACCATGTTTTTGCACCCGGCGCTCCTTGAAGCTGTCAATTATAGCCCTCACTAAGACAAGCGCACGCACAGTGTTGTTATACATCGACAACACAAAAGTGATCATCGGGACTTTACATCAGCATATATTTTTAACTTTACACATTAATAATTCTTATTTTAAAAACACATAGATAAAAAAATTCCAACTTAAAAAGTTCAAGACAAATCTGTCACAATATAAGCTCATATAGATAATAAAAAACCGAGATAGTATTTATTGATTACCATAAAGGATATATTATTTGATAGACTATTTAAGAATAGCATAATTGAGCTACTTGCCGGTTCTCCATCTATATATATATAATCTACTTTCAGATAATATAGTTTACTTGCAATTTAATCCTGTTACACGTGCTCATAAGAGCCTACCTGAATAAAGAATATTTTCATTTCATAACATAGTGGTTATATTTCATATATTAAAAACAAGCATATCTTAGAGTTGTTGAATGACAAAATGTTTGTTTAACCTGTTATAAAAATAACTTTGTTTGTTCATAACTATTTGTGTGGCGTTTAATTGAGATATGAATTTAAAAAATATATTTAAATATTTATAATTTTAAGCTCTGAATACGAAACCATTAACTGGTTAGCAAAAGTTATGTCCTCGAAGCAAATCGGTCGCGTTACACGCAAGAGTTTTGGCGAATATCGAACATTGAACAAACGTCGCCAGATGGCGTAGTGTTTGCTCGACCTGTTTGAGTACAAGTTTGAATTTTGAACTATTAGCCGCTTCCACGACCCCACCCGGCACCTGTCGCTGTTTACCGGCTTATTGGGAGGGTAGTGTCTTTGATTAAACTGAATTATTATAACTAATAGTTGTGGTTAGGTGACTAGGTTCTAGGGTTAACAGAATTGAAACTGAATGCTCCAGATAACCCAAATTAAAGAATTAAAAGGTTGCGGCTTAAAATATAACAGTGTGTGTATTATTTAAGCATCTTATTTATTATTATATATTAATAGCAATGTCATCTGTGATTTGTTAGAAAAAGAATATTGCCAGAATTTTTCAAATAAGTTTATTTATACTCCTTATTTTATACCTGAAATTGTTATGAAAGAGTAAAGAAGTAATCTTCGTAATGGGACTTTATAGACAAGACTTTATAGAAGATATAGACTATTGATTTCTTTTAACTTTTTAAATATAGATTATAAATTATTATCAACGATTAATGGATCCAATTAACAATTGCAGCTTATAATTTCTAACACACACGTGGTAATAGAATCCTCATGATCTTTATAATAAATATGACACAAACGTTTCACCAGTATAGTTAATAAATAACCGAATAATCAACAGGAATGGTTAACAATTAAAATTATCCGTTGCATAAATCAACCTAAAAACACGATATTAGCCTCTATTAAAGTTTACACAACCTTTATAATTGCCTGAGCTATCCACTGTCCATTAGATAGCGTTTAGTGTATGGTCTAAGTATTGAGAGCTCACATTATTGTTCGCTATAGTTTAATACCCTTTTTTAATTACCAGTAGGGCTATTCTGTAAGAAAAACTCGAACTAACCTGAGAAAATGATCGTGAAATTTCAGAAAGAGCTATGCGACATTATCCATAATAATTAAAGCATTTCAAGAATAGAGGAATCGAAATAGTATAACATGAGTCGGTTCTCAATATTTCACGGGTGAGAAATGTCACCTGACATTTGGTCTGTGAAAACGAATTAAATTAATGAAGCAGCCCTCCAGAACGCGAAATCGGTTGTATACATGTGGCAGAATTTTATTTGATGCATTCATTTTACCGTGGAGTACCGGCTTAGAATAGTACTCCCCCAATCTCATCCCGTGGGTGTCGTAAGAGGCGACTGAGGGACGGGGAAAAGGGGGGATGGGCAGCAGCGTCCCCCCTCCCATAAACATCTTACTCCCTACTGCGCTCGCCAACACGCCTGCCCAGCGCGGCGAGTATGGGCAAACCCCTCCCTAAATGGCAGATGCGCCCAAAAAAAGGCCCCCAGTTACCGGCAAGCCCGCTAGGCCCGACCAAGGTAGCGGTCGCGGTATCGGCAGGGCAGGGGGTGCTAAGAATCACCGGTTCACGGCAGGCTACCGTATAAAGCGACTGAAAATGGCAACGTATAATGGACGCTCGATGAGGCTGGACCATCACCTCGCCGAATTAGAAGTAGAGTTAAGTCATATAAACTGTCATATACTGGGGTTATCTGAAGTCCGAAGACAGGGGGAGGACACGATAACTCTAGAGTCCGGTAACTTACTCTACTTCCGCGAAGGTGATAACCTCTCCCAGGGTGGTGTCGGTTTTCTAGTCAAAAAGGATCTCATTAGCAGCATTGTGGAAATCAGTAGTGTGTCGAACCGGGTAGCGTACCTTGTCCTAAAACTTTCCGACAGGTACTCCCTGAAGGTTGTACAGGTATATGCGCCAACTTCGATATACTCTGATGATGTGGTCGAAGCGATGTACGAGGACATCGCAAAGGCCCTCAACGACACCTCGAGGGCCCACTACAATGTTGTTATGGGAGACTTTAATGCTAAAGTGGGAGTACAAGATAGCGGTGAATCGAAAGTCGGACCTTACGGCTTGGGCTGCAGAAATCACAGGGGGCAAATGCTGGTAAACTTTCTCGAAGCGCAGGGGCTTTTTTTGATGAATTCTTTCTTTCAAAAAAAGCCTCAGAGGAGGTGGACCTGGCGAAGCCCCGATAACGTGACAAGGAACGAGATAGACTTTATCATTTCGAATAAAAGGCACATATTTAGAGATGTTTCAGTGATCAACAGGTTTAATACCGGAAGTGATCACCGCTTGGTTCGAGGCACTCTAAATATCAACTTAAAAGCCGAAAGATCGAGAATGATGAGGTCTACTCTCCGACCTACCATGCTCCAAGCTGCTCAAGGCTCCGAAAAGTTCCAAATGGAACTTCAAAATCAATTCACCGCGTTGGAAACCATAAGCAGCATTGATGAGAGAACCGACACGCTGGTCAAAATACTGCAAAACACATCCCGCAAGTGTTTTCCGCCACAGAGAAGAGACAACGCACCAAAACTCTCTGCTGAGACACTCGAGCTCATGAGAAAACGACGAGAACTGCCATCGTTTTTGTCAGATAAGGCCTTAAACCGAACAATAAAAACGCTGACGCGACGCGATCTCCGACGCTCCAATACCCGTGCCATCATGGCTGCGATTGAGCAAAATCGGGGATCGAAAGTGTTCGCTCGCAAGTTTGGGAGGCCGCGTCTGACAAAACTTAAAACTGAAAATGGTGGGGTCGTTACCTCTAGGCCTGAGATTATCGGAGAAGTAGAGAGGTGTTATGGGCAGTTGTTCTCTTCAAGATCGGATAAACCCGTGGGAATCAGTATTGATGACCAGCGCGCCCCTCTTATGCGCCATTACTCCGAGGAGCTCCCGGTCGTTGACCAAGGAGAGATTAGGGCGGCTCTAGAACAGCTTAAAAACAACAAAGCTCCGGGAGATGACGGAATCACAACAGAGTTGCTTAAGGCAGGCGGGACCCCGGTCCTGAAAGAGCTAGCAAGCCTCTTTAATTCCGTCATCCAACATGGCAAGACCCCGGAAACGTGGAGCGGGAGTGAGGTGGTACTGTTTTTCAAGAAAGGTGATAAAACCCTCTTGAAAAACTACAGACCAATCTCCCTCCTGAGTCACGTGTATAAGCTGTTCTCAAGAGTCGTCACGAACCGTCTCGCCAGACGACTTGACGAGTTCCAGCCCCCAGAGCAAGCCGGCTTTCGATCAGGCTACAGCACCGTGGACCACATCCATACTGTTCGGCAGATTGTGCAGAAGACCGAAGAGTACAATCAGCCGCTGTGTATGGCATTTGTGGACTACGAGAAAGCCTTCGACTCCATCGAAACCTGGGCAGTGCTCGACTCATTGCAGAGATGTCATATCGATTGGAGATATATCGAGGTACTGAGATGTCTGTACAACGCCGCTACAATGACTGTCCACATCCAGGACTGTAAGACGAAGGCGATCCAACTGCGCAGAGGGGTGAGACAGGGGGATGTAATATCCCCGAAACTGTTCACCAACGCGTTGGAAGACGTTTTCAAAACGCTGGATTGGACTAGGTATGGAGTCAATGTAAACGGCGAGTACATCTCACACCTTCGATTTGCCGACGATATCGTCATCATAGCAGAGTCGCTGGAACAACTCACCGAAATGCTGCGTAGTCTAGGCGAGTCTTCCCGGTGTGTCGGTCTCGGTATGAACTTGGACAAGACCAAGGTCATGTTCAATAGGCATGTCGTGCCGGGACCGATATACATCGAGGGGAAACCTCTCGAAGTTGTTAGTGAATATACCTACCTAGGACAGATAATACAAGTCGGTAGGAACAACTTCGAGAAGGAAGCCGATCGAAGAATTCGCTTGGGATGGGCAGCATTTGGCAACCTTCGTCAAGTCCTCAAGTCGTCTATACCGCAATGTTTGAAGACGAAAGTCTTCAACCAATGCGTCTTACCTGCCATGACATACGGTGCCGAAACGTGGACACTAACTGCGGGACTAGTCCACAAATTCAAAGTCGCTCAGCGTGCTATGGAGCGAGCTATGCTCGGAGTATCTTTGAAGGATAAGATCAGAAATGAGATTATCCGGAAAAGAACCGGAGTCACCGACATAGCTTGCAAAATTAGCAGGCTGAAGTGGCAGTGGGATGGTCACGTATGTCGTAGGACCGATGGCCGTTGGAGCAGACGAGTCCTAGAGTGGAGACCGCGAATCGGCAAGCGCAGCGTAGGGCGCCCTCCAGCCAGGTGGACCGACGACCTTAAGAAGGTGGCGGGCACCAACTGGATGCGGAAGGCGGAGGACAGGGAGCTTTGGCGCACCTTGGGAGAGGCCTATGTTCAGCAGTGGACAACGATTGGCTGTTGATTGATTGATTGATTGCATTCATTTTTATCAGGCTTTTGCCATCGGACTAGATGTCATTTCTGTAATCTGTACTAATTAATAATATTTATAATAAATGCGAATGCCGAGATTGCCCAGTGGTAAGAACGCGGGAATCTTAACCAATCATCGTGGGTTCAAGACCGCGCAAGCACCATTGAATTTTCATGTGCTTAATTTTTTATTCATCTCGTGCTTTACGGTGAAGGAAAACATCGCGAGGAAACCTGCATGTTTCTAATTTCACTGAAATTCTGCCACATGTGTATTCCACCAACCCGCATTGGAGCAGCGTGGTGGAATAAGCTCCAATCCTTCTGTCCCTTGTTTAAAAAAAGGAGAGGAGGTCTTAGCCCAGCAGTGAGACATCCACAGGCTGTTACAAAATGCGAATGTAATTGTAAGTAAATGTTACGCTGTCTATATGTGTTAAGCTTTCATAGCGGAACCGATTTTGACTAAGGCTGCTCTTTTATACCTAACAGCCGCCCCGGAGGGTGGGGCTACCTAACCTAACAAGTAGGCAAAGCCATGAGCGAAAACTAGTATTATAAAAATAAAAGAGATTAATAATAAGCGTTATATGTTTGAAATGTCGCACTTTCAATCTTATAGCTTCTATTTTTCATAATTGTTTTTTTTTGTTTTCAATGAAGCTAAATAAACTAAATAAAATAAAGCTTGCTACAATGAAATGTGTTCGTAATTAGTATCGGTTCGAGATTTTGTCATGAACGTAACTTAGACAAAATTCATCGCCTCAATAGCGTTGTAAAAGTCGCAGGTTTTCTTATCCAAAACACACAAGCTTTGTGGAAACAGGTTTATTATTAATTCTTTGAAAACAGATATTACAAATTTTTATTAATTTTAAATATTAATTGTTTTTTTTTGTAACATCACTTGTAACATCACATTAGTTTGTCATCGGGAAGATTAATAATATTAGTTTTCACCATAAAATAATCATTGCTTATTTTAAAATTAAAAACATATTTTAAAATCAGTGTTTCGATATGGAATACTTTAAATAAAACTTTTTATTTTTAATTTCGCTACCAGTTCATTGTTTATGTAAAGACCAAAGAGGCCGCACGCGATACGAAATTGCCGACATAAGCCTGATAAGGATCGGAACACATGGAAAGCTTGTAAAGGCCTCATTTATGTGCCTCGCATATGTAGTTATAGTACGGATATTTGCACACCGAATATGTCCATGGACTTGGGACAACATGGCGATTGAATTTTTTCAGCAATTAATGTCATTTAAGTTTGAAATATCAAACAAGCGATGTTTTTTAAACATTTAGTAGCTTTTTAATGGTCTTAATAATATTGATTTTGAGTCAACTTTTTTTAAATATTTTGCTTAGTGTTTTTATAAATTATAAGATTCATCAAACGAAATAATTACTTTAAAACTTTGTTACGATACGTCTTAACAAAGACATGTAGAGTTAAGTGAATTATCAACTTATTAATGTCCTATTGCTGGGCCACCACCTGATTCAATGCGGATTGCTGTTGTTGCATATTTTCGTTTAACAAAGGCAGATGTTCTTACAATGTTTTTTTCACACGAGCATGAGATAAATTTTATTTAAACCAAATTAAACACATGAACATATAAGTCGAGATGGCCCAGTGGTAAGGACGCGTGAATCTTAACCGATGAACGTGGGTTCAAACCCGGGCAAGCACCTCTGAATTTACATGTGCTTAATTTCTGTTTATAATTCATCTCGTGCTTTTCGTTGAAGGAAAACATCGCGAGGAAACCTGCATGTGTCTAATTTCATCGAAATTCTACCACATGTGTATTCCACCAACCCGCACTGGAGCAGCGTGGTGGAATAAGCTCCAAACCTTCTCCTCAAAAAAGGGAGAGGAGGCCTTAGCCCAGCAGGGGGACATTTACAGGCTGTTACTGTTACTGTAAACACATAAATATACAGTGTTCCGGGGTTTGAACCCACAATCATTAAGATTCAAGTGTTCTAACCACTGGACCATTTCGACTTGCACATGTAATTTTCTAAAATAGTTCTTAATGCCAATAACGTTTCATTACTAATTAATAAAGAATGAAGTCATTAAACTTAAAAGCCTTTTCGCTTTAGTAATTATTAATAAACACGAAATATACAAATATGTATATTGTATATATACATACATCATTCAACGATTTTGTCTGTATGACAAAAAATAAATTTAAAATACATAAAATTATAATTTTTCATAATCATTCTTAAAAACAGATTCAAAACGTCAAATTATTTACTGATTATGTGCAATCTAAAAAGTTTAAAATTACCTATTTTCTATACATAATTCATTATTATTGTTTCAGCCATCTTCCCGGACTTATGAAGACATGATGAAGAGGGGCTCGTCTGAATCTCAATAACGCTGTAAAGGGCTCTTCAGCAGACTGCGCTACCACTGGCCCACAGATTAAATATAATCAGAGACTTTCACTATAATTTTCTACAACCTTAAATTTCTGGTCACTAAATCCCTTTGTTCGAGGGTAGAAATTATTTTTAAGATCTTCGTAGGAAAGGTATCACCTATGGTATGTAACAACATAATTGTATATAGAATTATTTTGTAAAATGAATAAATTTTTTGGTTGTAACGTAAGCTCTCATTGTAAATATCAAATTGTTATTTACTTTCTATATATTATTAATTATATGCCCGTTTTAAAATAATAAAAAATCGAATATTACTAACAAAATTTTTAATTTTATACAGCTTAGAAGAAAATATATATTATAGACATTGTTCTTACTGAGCTACTCTGTGCCGCGTTATCGCCAGGGGGTTTAATATTAAAAATAAAATATAAAAGAGGCGATCTCGATGTAGTGGCTCAGCATTGTATGCTTTTTAATAAATGCCCGAATCACCATCCCTACTAGCCTATGTATTTTCTTTTAATACAATCCCCTAACATCCTTACTAATATTATAAATGCGAAAGTGGTTTTGTTTGCTTGTTTGTTACGCTTTCATGACTTATCAACTCACCTGAACATCATGAATTTCTATACACGTTGGAAGGGTATAGAGAAGGAACCTTGTGGGTATCTAGTAACTACGTCATACGTCGGTGAAGCCACGGGTGAAAACTAGTACTCTTTTTAAAGAGAGTTTTTTAGCAATATGGTTTATTATCATTGGGATTAGTTTGTAAAATTTGTTTAATAAAAATATGTAACTACTGAGAACAGTTCGAGTAGAATTTACATTACGAATCGGTAACAAGCTTTATTACTTTTTTACTTGTGGAAGAGCTTTGTGCAAGCTCGTCTGGGTAGGTACCACCCACTTATCAGATATTCTACCGCAAAACAGCAGTACTTGGTATTGTTGTGTTCCGGTTTGAAGGGTGAGTGAGCTCACTCAAAACATTGGTATGAAATATTAACCATAAGTTATATCGCCAGTGCGCCACCATCTCTGAGAACTAAGTTGTTATGTTCGTCGTGTCTGTAGTACATTGGCTCATTCACGGTTAAAAAAAAGTATAATTTTTTTTTTGGTTCTATATACGGATTATTTGTCTAAAAATAAATAAATGCTAAAATGATGTTCTCACCGATTCCAGTCATGGTGGCCGGTTACGGAGACTGGTCAAGCGCACGAGATTTTATAGGGCACAGGTCGTGTGCAGGAGAGAATTCAGGCGCACGGTCATTGGTTTTTAACAACATTGGCCAAATCGTGAGGCCAGTGGAATGTAGCTTCCAACTTCCTAGCTCGGGGCTGCTACTGAAAAATTCTCAATAAAAAAATCAATAATATTTTATTGATTTTGGACCCAGGATTCGGAATCTGTTGGTATATAAATGGACAAATGAGACAGTTGATATCCAAATAAATAACTTATGTATAATGTAACTGAATCATTACAATCTTAATTATATAACATAATTTTACATAACAATTATTACATTTTTTTGTGCATTGTCATCCTCATCAATCCTGAGCTATATTTCAAAGCTCATTAGGAAATTAGTTAAAAATCAACGACAATTACTTTAAGATACATTGCACCAAGCGAGTTAATAAAAACGTCATAGAATACAGTTAATTATGTTTTTCTATTGTCAATAGCAACCGATTATAAATATCAGAATGCTGAGTCTGATCTCCTTCTATTGGATGGATTCGCAATCTATTGAACTAAATTCAGTGCTGGTTGGTAGACATAGATTATACATAAGCATGTATACATTGGCTTTAGCATTTATCCAATCCGTGCAAGTTTTCTCACGATATTTTCCTTCATTTTAGAAGATGAGCTCTACAGTCAAATTACATTAACACTAACCTAAATTATGTTGGTCTAATTTTTGTTTATCTTTTAATCTGATCTGATAAATCTAAAGATAGAAATAGTACATATTTAACTGGTAATAAAGGTGTTTGCTTATATCCCAAGCTGTCTTGCTATTCTTGGAGATAGTTATATCACAAAACACTATTCGTAATGTTAATATTAATAAAGCCCTAAAAATAGAATATAATCCTAAAAAAGCAATTGCTGCACTACGTTATATAGTTTATACATACCGTTTATAGGTTTGTATCAGGGTAGCCTGCGCAAGTGATCCCGTAACGAGAGACGGTGAGGGTACCGCTGGTTTTTTAATGGGTATTCCGGCGCCTTCAGTGCCGGTGATTCCCACGTACCGAATTAAGATGGGGGGGGCATCTTAATTCGGAGAAAAGCGTAACTGCATTTCCAGCGAAAAAAAAAATATAAAAAAAATGGTAAGCATTTGTTTTTCTATTATATTTATAGGTGCAACATAATTACCATCTTCAACCATAATATTAGATAATTTTTTTGGTACCTATTAGCTCGATTACAATTTGAATATAGAATGAACACATATTTCATATATTTTGACAAAAGTTTCAAATGAAAGTATAGAACGGCATTATCAGTCATAAAAATCTAGAACAATTGTGAAACATTGTGTACAATTCTAGAATAATTACGAAGAGGAATAAACAACGCCATTGAATTTTAATCATAATCACCTGCGTTTGTATCGCATTTAAAATTAAAAATTCAATATGTACCAAGTTTTTAACATCATAAAGCGTAACTCTATCACACGCCTTTTGAAGTTACCATGAATAATACATAGCAGTATTCACGTTTGTTGTAAAATCAGCACACGCTGTAGACAATTTCGTCAAAGCCACAGCCTACCTTTGACGTTGTCTGCTAGGCACATCAAAGGACGCCGCTGTTTGCGCCTCTCCATGCCTCTACAGGTTACCGCACAGAGAGAATATTGATCGATGCACCAATGCACAGTTGAATAGGATTGATTCTGATGGTTTTTGGAAGTAATTTAAAATTTTAAACTGTAAAAGCTTTGGCTTCGATTTTACACGTAAAAACGAGTGTAATCGAGTTCATCGACAACTTTTATATGCTTTCGAATACTAAGCTGTAACCTTTATATGAATTCCTTCTTTATATACAATCAATTATAGCCATTGTTACCGTATATTAAAATACCAAAATATTTACGTCATACTACAATAACAGTAACAACTGTAAAAATATTTCACGGAAGGGGTCACATTTCCTTTAGGAGATGGCTTTTTAACAGAAGAGGTGGATTGTTATTGCGAGATGTCGACATTTTTTTTAATTGTTAAAATTTTGAACTTGATGATGATGATTGATGAGAACCTAATGATCAACTGAAGGCTGGAACAAAGGTTGTATTTATTAAGGCAACAGCTTAATCTAGAAATTAAATAAATTTAAATCGGCAAACGTCAATCGATAATTCATAAAAATCGATAAAATTTATTTAAGTAATTTTTAAGTACAACAAATTAGAAACAAAATTACAATTAAAAATATATCCATTACATTATCCAATAAGAGAACGATTCTTATCTGGCGTAAAGCCATACTGTGTAAAAGCCGATGTTTAAAGACCAAACAAAATTTTACAATTTTAAGTTTACTTATTCATTTCGATAAGTTGAAGAGATGAGAGTTATATTTTTCTTTAGCGGCTAATTAAAGTATAATTTATCTTAAATACCCTTTTCTCGATTAATTCAAAAACATCAAAAGGTTTTAATCGTTGTATGTATATACATAATTATATATTTCCGAACGATAATTATCTTGTAACTATTTGCATTGCATGCAGCAACAGATAATAAATAGTTTTTTTTCTATAAAATATGAATAACGCAAAGAATATATTTTTAAAGCGGTGTTTCAGCCTAGTGCTATGACTGAAGGCTAAGGACTCCTTTGGGAGTGATTAGCATTCTCATTACGGCAAGTGGATTAGCACCTTGTTGCAGTCACTTATTGGAAAAACGTGATCACGTCATCAGCTTAAGAACTGAGATGTGTGTCAAGGAAATTAATATTAATATATTATTTTGCGCGAAAATTTATAAGTCCTTGTCGTGTAATGAAAAAAGTTAAAGGCTTATGTAAACGTTGAATAAAGTTGCATCAAATTTAGACGATTGTTTTAAAAGTTTAGTTGTACTCCATTTAATGTGATTTTGGAGTTTTAGAATTCAACAACGATGTAAAAGAATAAATTGGATTTCTTTAAATGTAACTAAGATATCTTAAAACAATATTTTTTTAGCCATTACACTAAGCACAGATAATAAATATAATATAACATATCATTTGATGTTTATAGAAACTTTTCTTTTTATTAGTATGTAAATTTGAAATTTTTATTACTAGCTTGTTGCCTTTGTCAGTGAAAAAATCGGTTTTATTAAAATCTAAAAAAATGCATTTTCATGTTCTGTTACAGACATGGTTTCTACATCTTTATTGTATGCTAAATATTTCAAAAAATATAATAAATAAGTGAACTTTTTACACTGTCATCCGATTTCAACGAAACAAAGCCCAAATGTTGCTCCAAGCTGAGCTTAATTTACCTGTTAAAAACGCGTTTCGGAGAGTACCGTAGAGAGATGTCGTAAACGAAAATAAACATAATGCATTTTTATTTTCTTTTTCTAATGCGTTATTATAATATATCATAATATTAATATCAATTACTTTTCTATTATAAATTTAAAAAAAAAACAAGCAACAACAAATTGTCTATAATATAAATGTAAGAACTTTTAAATATATGTATCTCTTTTTAATCAGCTGTCATATATATAACATATATATATATATATATATATATATATATATATATATATATATATATATATTCCCTTAATACATATATACAAGCGACAATACACAACAGCTGAACCTTCATTCTGAATTCTCAAAATCGTTGTCTTGCTTACACCAATATTTACCCTGGCCAGTTATTGGCAAGTACACTCGTGTTCATGAGCCTTAAAAAAACTTATAAAGTAAGAATAATTATATAAATGTACACATATATATTTCATGTATAGCTGTTATTTTACTAAGGTATTACAATAATAATAATATTTTTTAAAATAAATATAAATGGTTTTTATGTATAAAAAAATATATACTAATATAATCAGTATCTCTTTTTCCTTACTCAAAGCAAATCTTCCTTCTACGTATCTTAAAAACCATTAAAAAAAAAACAAAACCCGTTCATTATATTAGTACCAGTTTTGCCTGCGGATTAGAGGGGGGGGGGGGGGGAGAGATATTAGGTACTCAGTATTCTTTTCTGTACCCCTGACAACATATAATTTCATGATGATCGGTTGAGTAGATGAGGCTTGAAAGCGTAACAAACAAACTCATTTTTGCATACAGTATTAAGTGAATCTCGTATGCGAGTGTTGTTGACTGTACACTAGATCTTTTTCACTTTGAAATAGACTTGGCGGTCACGATAGTGAGACAACAGACGAACAACATGATTTTCAAGGAAATTCTGCACACATACTTCGTGTATGTTATATTGGGAAAACGTCTAAGACGGCAACATTGAAGTGTAGTTTATACCTTCGCTAAATAATAATGGTAGAATTTCAAAAATTAACAATGAAAAAATGCCTGAAATTTCTTAAATAAATATTAATTTCTCAAATCTATTGATATAACTTACATAAAAAATATATTTAATTTCAAAGTACGCTTGTATTGATTGTATCAATTGTATTAATACAAAAGTATCGGATAACTATAATACAAATTCTTGATGTGCACCAAAATATATCTTAGGTATTAGGTACACTTTTTTAGGTATTTATTAAAAAAATAATAAGGCCACATTAAAGTCGAGCCAACCGGTATATAAACGACTAGTTTAGCAAAATTTTACAAATATTTTAAAGCATTACATAAAGTAAGTTGTTATTAATTCTATGCATCTCAACTGCTTATATACTGTTAAAATATTTACATAAGAATTATTTCTAATGTTATTTAAACACAGTAAACTATATAAGCACGGTCCGCCAATGGTGTTCACATCTCAAACACCATAACATCACGTAAGTTTCCCGGTAATAGCATATCGTTAGCGACTACATGTGAAACGGTCGACTTGTGACAACATACCTTCAGTCAAAATTCCATGACATTCCACGGACGTAAAGATTACTGAAGAGGCACAAAAATAAATACGGCACTATAAGATTACTAGGTGGTAAGCTTTGTGCAAGCCCGTCTGGGTAGGTACCATGCACGTATCAGATATTCTACCGCTAAACAGCAATACTTAGTATTGTTGTGTTCCAGTTAGAAGCGTGAGTCAGCCAGTGTAACTACAGGCACAAGGAACAACATCCCAAGATTGGTGGCGCATTGTTAATGTAAGGAACGGTTAGTATTTCTTTCAGGGCCAATGTCTAGACGATTGTGACTATTTACTATTTGGCGGTACATTTGCATGTAATGAAAAACATAAATATACATATTACTAGTAAGAAGAACGATACCTATATGAAAAGAAAATGCTAAAATGCACAGACTTTTGTATATCACTCACTCAATAAATACAGATTAAGCATATCAAAATTCATGCCCGAGTTTGAATCCGCAATCGACGGTTAAGACTGGGCCACTTCGGATCTTTTTTAGAGCTAATAGTGCTAAATAAATACCTGACAATAAGTCCGATTAATTATTGTTTTGTATGATTCACCTTCTTCCGTAATTAACTAAGTATTCAAAAGCTCAATCCTTTCTTATTCGTCTCGTTTAACTTGATACATTTTAAAGCAAACCAAACTTGAGTTATGTAAGTTTAATAAAGATTTTTTTAATAGGTTTATTTTTGCAGAACCATTTTCACGGCCATGTCTTTGATAAAGGGGTACAAAGTAAAGTTTAATTGCCTCATGCAACCCCATTTCACTCATCCAAGCACCAAGGGACCCAATCTTGAAGCCAGCAAGGCCGCAGCTAATTCTTAACTTCAAACGGCTGCATCACAGATTACGAAATTGACTCATTTAATATTCCCTGTGTCTCAACCCTAGTTTCTTACTACGTGCCCTGTTTAGACCCTGAACATAGCTAATAAGAGAGAGCGAGTTTTGATAGAACGATCGTTTTTTTTTTGTTTAATATTTATTAAACATTACATCGGCACCTTTGGCTTGCTATTTACATTTCATTCAACCGCAGTGCAAGGAAAAGAGAAAGTGCTATTACTTTTTATATACTCAAAATGAAAAACTGACTGCCTCGTTGATCTAGATGCTAGATATAACAGCCCCGATGCCCGGGGCTTAAAAGATAGGGCGTAACCCTGGAGCAGTGGATATGTGAGGTGGGGGCTTCACGTGTCCGTATTTCAGTCGGCCCTGAGGAGAAGGGCAGCCGGGCAGCTTCGCACTGCCACACGCACTAGCGAGGAGTGCGGGGGCGACATAACCTTCGCCCTTTCGCCTTTCACCTGAGACGAGCTTCGCTGGGCCACGAGCGGAGCACAGAACGGGAGGGGCCACTAATGCGTTATATCAACACGATCCCGCAGCCTCTCCGATCCGTGACGAGGACGGCCATCATAGTGGTTTTAATGGGTAAGAATCCCACATATCCGGCCCGGAAATAGCATAAACGTACAAATACACAGTGCATTGTGTTAACAAATACAGTATATTATATCCTGCACAGTTGGCTAATCTCTCTTGAGAATATATGAGAAAATAATAAAGCGAAACTAAAAGGAGGCGTTCTCTCCTATTAACGCATGCAACATGCAGGTTTTCATGATGTTTTTCGTCATCGAGCACAAGATGAATTATTTATTATAAACACACTTAAGCACGTACAAGTTGGGATTTTATGCTCTAAGTAATATCAGTTAATAATATTTAAAAAAGCATATATCAACATATTAGTTAAAAAAATTTAAATCTTTATATAATTATCTTTCTGTCCGTCTCTCTCTCTCTCTTTCTGCCTTTATTTACTAAGTATTTTACCCGACTTATGTATTTATGGTCTCAATACATATTTAACCGTAATCCATGGTCTGAGTTCGTTTGTCTGTATAGAAATCCTTGTAATTTCTGACGTTGTAGAAGAAAATTAACTTGAAATGTTTTTTAATGTCAGAATTATAATCTAAACGTTCAACAGAATACATGTAACATGCGAGCTTTCAGTGTCAGTTGCATTGTTATCGGTTATTGAACCCGCTATCAAGTTTACTATCAAGGTGGACTGCACTTCGATACTGTTATCGGTCTATTGATTTGCCATCTCTGTTATTTGTATAACGTTATCATACAAGGAATATATTTATTTTCTTAGATTTTAGCAACGGATACTTGGCAAACAATTTTTGCTGATATACATTGATGTGTGATCCTTATGGCTAATAACGCTACGAGCAAATTACATTAAGTCTTACATTTTGTTATTACTTGATTTATGATTTTTCCATTCCTTTAAACGATACAATTGTCCACCAATAAGTATCAGACCAACATCGCTCCTAAATGTAAGAAATAAAAGCCTGTTCTCATACAGTTAATGCGTCTCAAACCATGTGTCCAACAGAAATGGATTTTTCATTTAAATTGAAATACCGCAATACACATTAATTCAGTAGTAAGTAGGATAACTGGAGAGTGGTACCGGGTGGCACCAGTATAGAACCAGGCAAATCCAAGCAACTTTTAAAATTAATCTATCAGAAGAGTTACAAAACGGGTTTCCTTAGAACGGGCAAACATCTCTAGATACTTTAATTTACTACTTGAACGGAATGAATTATTAAAGTATATTAAACACGTGAAAACATAACGCTTGCTCGAATTTGAACCCATAATCAGTGTATATGATGTATTAGATAAAATCGGCCCACTGTCACGTATTATAAATATAATTTGTGATAATAATAAAATAATATTTTTTAAAACTGTCATCGGCGAACACCGAAATATGCCATTTACTGAATCGATGTTTCCTTGAAGCGCACACTTGTCTTTGTTTATTCAACTGAGATGGCAAGCGACGAAACGAAATAACTCCAAAACCGGCTCGTGGACGATTTCGAAAATATTTGGCCTGATAAACGACGTACAGACGGAAAATTAAATATTAAATAATTTTAAACATATTTCTCTTAGAAATAATTTTCTAGTAAGTATAAAATAAAACCTAAGGTCAATTCGTATATTAAATATACTTAATTAAAATATTTTCAAAAAACTAAAATAAGACCGCTCATATGTCCCTATTCAAATAAAGAATATTAAGATTTGATTTAAACAAGATTACCATTAATAAGTTGTTGGTTAAAAACAAAACTTTTTAGTGGGCAAGTTTTTCCATCCGGCTTTACGTCGATCCGTTGCTGCATGAATGAAGAACAAACCAACAAACACAATTTTACATGTATAATTAGTAGGGAGTAAAAATAAAAAAAATTTGAAATATATATTATATGCTATCTTAATTTACTATTACCTACCACGCAGAGTACCAATCTTATGCATAGCAAACACAGATTTATCTTGACAAGAACAATAATTGAGTTATTTCTTAAAACATTTAGATCCTTAACGATTTATTAATTCAAAAAAATATTTGATTTGACAACTTATTATAATGTTCTAGAAACATGATGTAATAATAGCAACACTATTACAATATGACGTCACGCTAAAAACATATTTGTTTAATATTAAACAAATTTTTTTATGTAATTTTTACCTTATATTAATATTTATTGATCGTATGAGCTTTTTAGAGTGTGTAATTTAGAATAAATAACCAATAATTTCCATTTCTATGTTATTTTTGGTAAGTAGTTTGAGGAAAAACATAAATAGAAGTATATAACTGACAAATTATATAAATGTAAAACTGTCATTAACACAAACAAAGTCTACACAGTGTAATAATATGTGTAGTAAGCATTAATATGATACTAGAAAACATTGTTACACAATAAAAGATTTTAATAATTAAATTTATAATATATTAAGTTTAATATTATTTTTCTGTCTGTACCAAGAAGCATAAGATGGCGGCAGGCAATGGCGCGGAACGCCTCACGATGAGCCCGACCTCAGCAATGTGTTTCATGTAATATACAACATTCATCATTCCTTATATACAATACATTACATGGTTATAGGAAGGTTATCCGGAAAAATTGAAAAAAAATCCCCATATCAATATCACCTCCACTAAAAGATTTATGAACTAAATTTAATTATTTCGTATTTCATTTTATTAATGGCAACATATATTGATTTTCTGAAGTGGAATTGCTAGGAAAACTTTACTTGGTATTTTAGTTTTCACCTTAGTAAGTAAATATACACATATGGGGTAGGCATATTACATTTGGCAACAAACGATTAATATATGGCATGACTTATGCGCCTCGCTGTGTTAAAATACAGACGTAGAGGTGACTTCTTATTATCAGGTGGTGAATAACCTCATTTTTGTGCATTTCTATATACCAGCGCACCGACAACCTTATTCGTATATTTACATTTTCGTGCCACAAACATCGTTGTCATTATTTTCAAGAAAGTTTTTTTATTTACTTTATGAATACAATTATATATTCAATTGGGTCATATATATTTAAAACATGGCTTTCATTATTCATTAACAGTATGTGATTTACCTAATTAGTTAAATAACGCTGTCTTTTTCTTTCGTCTGTCAAATTAATTACAGAAAGAAATCAGTTTTTAACTAAGACTAGACTAGATTAAAATATATTTCGATTTTTAAATGCGTAACGCCAGCTTGTTCTTTAAACTTCAAATCAGATATTAATATACACATTGAGAGCCTTAGTTTTATCAAGGGGAAGCGAGACAAAACTAGACATTTTCAATTCCAAATTTAATATTACATAACATTATAGTTATAAAATATTTTACATAAATAACGTTTAATGTCGTTCCTGTCTCGTCGGCTTTTTCCTTCAGATAAGTATGTTTGCTCGTCGGTTCCGGGATGTCGGTGTACTTATCTAATGAGAACTGATAACAGACTAATGCGACCCCTCACACTTTTTTCTTGTAATATCAGGTTATGTCTGTGTTATTTAAGATATTGTGTTATTTTAACTCTGTATGATGTCGGTAGACACTACAGTGGATCTATAATTTGCAGAATATTTATTAATGTAACAAGGTATAATAATAATGTTTTATATTATAATAATAGGATCGGACTGATGGAAAGATATTGGGATTTTCTGTTGAAAGATTCTCAGTAGCAGCCCGGAGTTTGGAAATTGGTGCCCTTATTTATTATCTGGACAAAAAAAACTACCCACACGTCAAACACAGAATTGAACCTTAACACCGCGCGATAATATTACGTCGATTTGATATATTTATTAATGCTAAAAAGTCAAAATTAATTATCGATTCAGAATTAGGCTTAATCGTATTCCAAGTTTTAACAATCCAATCACAAAGTCAGAATAAACATAGGCCAGGATCACTGGAGTACTCCATTAAACGGACATCGGAAAAATTTTAAAAGAAAATTTGAACAAATTACCGATCTCCGTTGAAACATTCTCTTTTCTTGAATAAAAATTCTTTTTTCTTAATTCAACCTTAATTGTTAGCTGGGACGACATTTTAGATAGAGAACCAAGAATTTTAAAAGATGAATATCAAAATTGTATTTTTCCTATGTATGTCTGTTACGTTTATATGGTTAAACCTCAGAATCTTTTTTGCTGAAATTCATATGTAGATTTAAACCAGTTTTAGTTTTCATTATTTATCAGCGTAGGCAATTTGAAGCGTGAGTACCTTTTAACAATCCACAACCATTATGTAAATACCTATCATCGGGTACTTATGTTGAGCTACACTGGGTAGCAATCAATAGTTACTATACCGGCAGATAGCAGTAGTTGATATTTCTGCTTTCTGATATACCTTACCAAGAACAAATACTAATTACAAAGGTTAATGAAAGCTAATCAAAGAAATCAAGATATATCCTGCTCGCATAATTCCGCATAATGCAGCATAATTGAGAACGAAAAGCTACATAGAGAAACGCTGCGATTTTAACCTCGGAAACTTACAACACATATACTTTTAATTTTGCTTTCTGTATAGTTGTCGCATAAAACCATCCAAATAACGCCGTGTCGTGATTAGTCTGGGTGATTTTTTCCATTCAATTAAACTTATGAAAAGTCCAACGTCTCGTCACGGTAATCATTGTTTGATCTCATTACACAACCAAATCTAATAAAAGCGTAATGAAGTTGGCTGTACATCTTAAAAACAATCGCCTTTATTTAATCCTTCTTTTTAAACTTCAGAAGATTTAAATTTGGAACATGGTGAAGCTGCGTTTTGTTCGTACATGTTTTGTTGAATGCTCTTATGTCCTTATTTTTTTGCCTAATGTGTGTATGAAAACGCAACTCGCACTTTCATCATATAGAACAGTTTTTTTATATAGGAATAGGAAGGCGGACGAGCATATGGGCCATCTAATAGTAAGTGGTCACCAACGCCCATAGACATTGGCATTGTAAGAAATGTTAACCATCGCTTACACCACCAATGCGCCACCAACCTTGGGAACTAAGATGTTATGTCCCTTGTACCTGTAATTACACTGGCTCACTCACCCTTCAAACCGGAACACAACAATACCAAGTACTGCTGTTTTGCGGTAGAATGTGCAGATAGAAACAAACAATTTTTTTTTATATTATAAATATTATATAATTTTTTTTTGTTTTGTGATTCAACCGCAATCAATTAAAAAAAAAAGAATATTTAAATAATGGGTTAATTCAAAATCAACTGGTATAAGCTTCAATATGTTATGTTTTCCTGTAATTACACTGACTTATAGTTCAAACAATAACACTTAACAAAAATTAACATGTGAAATATACCTTTAATTCCGTGATGAAATACACGTAATTAAAAATGCTTACTGCTAATAATTGTCCCGTTCCGTATTACTCGTATAAGCTGAATCAAAACAGCTAATATTAAATCCAAGTTAAAGTCGGACGGTCTTCAACAATAATGAGCCAACAATCCACGGATTAGCGACGTCAACTAAGGACAGGCTACATGGTTGTAAGTATAATAATAAATATGCCATCTATTTTTATTATACTTTATAGCAAAATAAACGTATAAGTAAATGATGTCACTCAAAGGCGATTTGTGTTATCACTTCTCTATCACATATAAACTTTGGTGAAACGTGTTAAGTTTGAACGAACGGATATGTGCAGTCGAAGTAAGAAACAAACAGACACATATATAAATTCATTTATATTAAAATACTAACTACACTTCGTTCGCGCACGTAAAATAAGTGTATTCATAACACGCTTATATCGTAATACATAATTGATTTAAGCGGTCCACGCCAGTAAACACTTCACTATTCACATTTCAGCTAATTTACACAAAACCTTAATGAATATTGAATATTACTTACGACGGCAATAATGATGTTATATCTCTTTTGCCTGTAGTTACACTGGCTCACCCAACCTTCATAGCGGAACACAACAATAAGTATTACTGTTTTTCGATAGCTTGCACAATGCTCTAGCTTCGAGTTGAAGAGCCCGATCTCTTTCCGGTCGTGTCATATTGCCGTATCTGATTATGAAAGTGCTTTTGTGTTTCCGCACACATTTGCACTATAATATATCCCGCACAGTTGGCTGGCAGAATAAAGAAGACCCTGGACAAGTTAGACGTTATTGTATAAATTTGTAAAAATCTGTGTAAACAATACTAATGCAATACATTTCTGAATTTAAAAAAGAAACCTACTCTTTATACCTCAAAAAAGGTTACATTTTTATCTTTTATTTAATCTGTGGAACTGTAAATGTAGCACGCTAACATTGTAAAATCTTTTATCGCACGTTTATGATGGCTTTTTGCCATCAAGTGGTAGTTTGCATAATCATCTATTAGCTAAACGAAAAAGAATTCATAATATTAATATTTTTTTAAAAACTTCACAGATTAAATCTGACTTTTTAAATAAGGCTGACAAGCTGGCGGCTACTTCTTAATACTGGTGGTTTTACTTACTTCTTTTTTTGTTAGTTGTTCTGTGTAAAGTATTTATTTCTTTACCAATATATTCGCAATTATATAAATCAGATCAACGTCTTTGCGTAATTAAACGAAAAATATGTATTACAGGCATTAAAGGTAAAAAAATATAACAAAGAAAAATGTCTCCATTTTTATTTTAGACATACTTTATTACAGTAAAGTAAGAAGAGCTTAACCAAAGTTCACGTGTCAAAATCCACGCAGGCACCGCTGCGTTTACATGTGTTTATAATTAATCTCGTGCTCGGCGGTGTAGGAAAACATCGAGAGGAAACCTACATGTGTCGATTGAAACTCTGTCTATCCGTGGATTTATCAACCAACTAGCACTGGAACTGCGTTCTGGAATAAGCTGCAAATCTTCTTCTTATGAGGAGAGGAGGCCCAGCTGTAAGATATATATTATACTTATTTTTAAGTAAATAAAACCTTTTTTAACTGTATAATTATATTATTGTTACTTAGTCTGTAACAAGAAATATGTATTCCAAATTTAAAATCTACAAACGCAAAAGAGTTAACAACGTGTCGTAAGAATATTCTAATGAGAACAATTTCAGGTTTCAGGCGCGTCTCTCGGACACGCATCCGCTGGTATTGACTGTGTCCACTGCGCATGCGTACATTCGCCGGGCTTCGCACGGACGTGAGTCGACTAGATATGACTATGTTTAAATTAAAATTCTTAGTAATAGTATGTATTTACAAAAGAAAAGTAGTTATATGTGGTATATCAGTTGTCTGGTTTCCATAGTTCAAGCTTTGCTTAGTTTGGGATAAGATGACTTCCCAGGAGATTATTATTATTATCTATAAATATATTATACAAGAATCAGTTCGATGCCGATCAAATCGCATTCAGACCTCATGCGATATTTTTTTAATGGATAAGGTTGAGCCACTATAAATGAATCACTTAGTTTAAGTAACATTACCACAAACGTTGTTCAAAACAATATTTACACCAATTTGCTGCCAATGCCATCTTGAGAATTGAATCATTATTTTTCATCTTTCATAGAGTTATATTAGACAAACTGACACATTAGTACATACATAAGTAGTTAGTAGTCGTGAGCCTAACTAGTGATGTTAAGCGTTATCGATAAATTAGTTACTCAGTGGAGTCAAATATAAGTCCTAACTATCAAGTCGTATCATTATTAGACTGATTATATTATCTGGCCAGTTAATTATTTCTTTGTTCTCTTAATGACATATCGCTTGACCTTTGAACGAGACAACTATATTTCAATGAAATTAAAATGAAATCTGTGCAATTTGGTCTTAAATATTTTTTTTATTAAAACTGTTGCTAATTATCGTAAACAATGATTGATTAAAGCTAAATTATAACTTAATAAAGTAAAAGATTATAATAAATACGCGTCCCGTATACGTGTTCTGAACACGTGACGTCAAACGTTACATATAGAAACGTTACGCATTCGACTTTAGAATTTTGTTTGCATGATGGCTTAAAAATTTAATGTCAATTTTTTTTTTCATATTGTTCAATATCGTGTATTTTCATTTAAATTTCTCTTCCAGGGGCTTATTTCATATAGGTTCAGTTAACACTGTAACGGCACGCTAAGTTATACCAAGTCGTGAAGGAAGCAATGACATATTAGGTCACCGAAGAAGATACAGATTATATTTAAAACAAATATTGGAATTTTTGTACTATAAAACAAGTATTTCAAATTGGAACTGTTTACTAATTTTTAATTATTTTTATTCATTTATTATGAATATTCACCGAGTAATTGTTTATCTTGAATTTAAAATGCATATAATCAACACGATACACAAGCATATTTTTAAAAACAACGAAACAAAAAAAAAAAAAACAAACAACACATAAATCAAAATGAAGAACAATCCATTAACTCGATCTTCTAAAAAAAATAAAGCACTCAGTGATTGGCTGTCTGCCGGCTCCGAGTATACGATTGGCTGACGCCGACGCGGTACGTTCGGGAATTCGATACTTTTTAATAATGGCTCCTTTAGCTAATGCGATCGGCTTTTATATTGCGTTTAGTATTTTATTACATAGCCCAAATGCGTTCTGAAGTGCTCATCCGTGATTGTGGGAAGATAACCGCTTGTTTTGGATTTCGTTTGTGATCAGATGGGACGCGTTATGGCACTCTTATTGGGCTGTTCGGGTTTGATGATCAAAACAATTAGACCGGACATTGTTGTTTCATAGTATAATGTTTAATTGCACACATTAATTACAAAATATTTGATAAATATCACATTGTTCTATCATATAATTTCATTGCAAATGTATCGATATTATATTCCAGTACTCAGCCGGTATTTTATTTTTGTAAATAGGTATTTTTTCATGAAATACAAATAAATATACTTAAAAACTTTATCTAAACACAGAATTTGAGCCAAATCACTATAACCGATTCCGATATACACAATATATATTGTAAATGTACAAGAATTGTTTATTGTTTACTGGTGGTAGGGCTTTGTGCAAGCTCGTCTGGGTAGGTACCACCCACTCATCAGATATTCTACCGCAAAACAGCAATACTTGATATTGTTGTGTTCCGGTTTGAAGGGTGAGTGAGCCAGTGTAATTACAGGCACAAGGGACATAAAATCTTAGTTCCCAAGGTTGGTGGCGCATTGGATATGTAAGCGATGGTTGACATTTCTTACAATGCCAATGTCTAAGAGCGTTGGTGACCACTTACCATCAGGTGGCCCATATGCTCGTCCGCCTTCCTATTCTATAAAAAAAAAAAAAATTTAATATTATAAGATTTTCTAATCGGTATTCGTCAAAACGCTACATCAAAACCAAATGCGATTCGATTACAAATATAGATTTTCCGTGAAGAACCGGAAAGAAATTAAATAGATACTCTTCCCCATTATGTACAAAGACATTTTAATATACTTTCAGTATAGTAATTCTTTTGAACATAAAAAGTTAAAAGTTAAAACTTGTTTTAAGGGGCAATCATTACTTGTATATTGAAGTCGGTTACTTGCAGTATACCTATGATTTCCATTCCATAATCAATTCAACATGCGAAATTACATTCCAATTGCTTTATGAATATGGCTACCATCCTGAAAATTAAGTATCCTCTTTAAAAAAAAACTACGTACAGACGAAACGGTGATCTAGTTTTATTACATTTGTATAGTAAGTTTATATTATAAGATATTGATAGTGTTAGTATCCCGCATAAACACCCAGGGATTCAAACGAGATATAAGTTTTTCAGCTTATTTGAGTTATATACAATCAAAACTAATTTCAAGAGAAACGGGTAACATGTATTTCAAAATATAACTCGTCATTATCTAATAAACAACTCGAGAATAAGAAAAATAAACGCGAATAAATCGTCGTAAACTGAATTAATCGCAATAGAGCTCTAATAGATAAAACAAAACAAATTACAAACGCAATCTAGAGAGGCGGGACTAATCACAGTGCAAGCACTGTAAAGCATTATCAAACAAGTTATTACTCAAATACGCAAGATACTCGAGCCTCTCATTGATGGTGCTGTGCAAACAAAAATATCGACTATTCGATAACGACGAGAATCGATACTGACCC